>NC_086444.1:66097285-66806035 GCF_028390025.1 Pseudophryne corroboree
CATCTCGGCTCCTTTGCATTTACCGATCACACCAACTCCAGCTGCCGACACCTGAAAGACATAAAACATGGTAAAATGATCATGCTCCAACATATGTATGATCAAACATCAGAATGACACCATGACAGGATATTAGAGTGTATGACAGATGCACAACACCCGTGCTCATAGCTACTGATTAAAACTGCTCATCATCTGTGTCACGATTGGCAGGCCGATTCTCTGGACGTGTCAATCTGAGAATCACCGCCAGTGACTTATGGGTTACTTCCGACTTGGTACTTGCCACCATTTAAGGGATTCGGGGAACTGACAATGGTTCTTTCGGTACCGCTCACAGTAAACACACTTTAAAAATCAGTAACGCGGGCCTCTCAAGGCCGTAGATTACAAACACAGAATGAGAAATTAAGTTTTCATTTCAAGAATAAGAATAACTTCAGTTTACAGTTACAAAAAAAGACAGTTTAAAAAAAGACAAAGTATATTTGCTCATATGCACACATCACGATTCAGAAAATAATAAGATAAAGTTTCAGAAATTCCAGAAATTACTCAAAGACCTTAAGAGTTCTGCTGTGGGGGCTTCACAGATATAGGAGATATGCTGCTTCCTCAACTCGTGGCTGTCCCCAAAGAGAGCACACCCAATCCACCTAGCCAGGCAGATTTATCTCAGCAGCAACTTTTTAATGACACACACCCAACCATGGGGATTTTATCCCGTCTAAAACCAGAATTAATGGTTTGTCCTGAGGTATCTAAGGGGTTCCCTTTAGCATTTTTCCTCTAAATACAATTAGGGTACTGTATGACACCATACAAACAGACATGTCACCTTTGAGTACTGGAAGGAAAAAAAGGCAATTAGGAGGCCCTTGTACAAATTTGTTTTACATTACTTAAGCTGCCCACCCTCCAGTGTGTACTCTGAGACAGTTTTCAGCACAGCTGGGAACCTTGTGAGCGAACGGCATAGGAGGTTACTTCCACAAAATGTAGAAAAGATAATGTTAATCAAAATGAACTGGAAATTCCATGAGGAAGACCTTTCCCGGCAATTATGTCAAAGTACAGAGACTTCTGTAATAGTGGATTCCAGCATGGATGAATGAATATTGTGTGAGGATGATGTACACACTGATGTGAATGAGGATGGCAATGATGATGTCATTATGCCACTGTAGAGCTGCTGCCTTAAGCCGATTGGTAGCTTTTTTTGTGGGGGTCCAAACAAACCAAGCACTTCAGCCGCAAAAGTGGCAGCCTGTCGCTGAAGTGCTTGGTTTGTTAAAGTGCATGTCTTTTTTAATATCCAACATAAGGGAGGGCCCAAGGATAATTCCATCTTGCACCAACTTTAATTTCTGCCACTGCTGTGTGGTAATGTTTCACAGATGTGCTGTAAACTACTTTGGATTTGTGCCACTGCTCAGTCACGCAGTAGCCGACCAGGTCGCTGTAGCCTTTGCCCAATAATAGTAAAAACAATATCATAAGCTGTGAGGTGGTCAAAACTGAATGGAAATTAATATTATTGAGGTTAATAATACTCTAGGAACAGCAAAAGGCCCAAATGATGTGATTTTAGCTTTTTGTGTCAATTTATAAAAATAAATATCCAAATCCAAAACCATTCACGGCCGTTTGGCCAATCCAAATCCAAAGCTGGATGACTAATCAGAGCAAAATCCAGCTAAAATGGGCCGGAGCACATCTCTACTAAATGCACAACCAACTCTAGGATAATTAGTAATACTGTACAGCTTTAGGTCACCCTCTTTTCCAGTGAGCATAACCAAAAACAGTACATATACTTAAATAACTACTATTATCTATATTTACCATCAGATTTAATAATTTATGGATTTCTCTTTGACATGTACCCAGTGCCGTAACTAGGCATTTTAGCGCTGTGTGCAAGAAACGACAGTGGCGCCCCCGCCCCCCCCATGTAAGATAGGGGCAGAGCGCGCCGTAGGCGCGCAAAAAATTTCAAGTGGCGTGGCTTCACGGGGAAGGGGCGTGGCCACAAAATAATAGCAATTCATACTACGGTGCACAGTAGTCTACATTATTCAAATTACGCTGCACAGTAGCGCCACTACACCAGGTAGAGCCCCTTTTATACATTACAGCAGACAGTGTCCCCCTTTTTACACATTGCGGCAGCCAGTCCCCCTTTTTACACATTACAGCAGCCAGTCTCCCTTTTAACACATTGCGGCAGCCGGTCCTTTTTACACATTGCGGCAGACAGCGTCCCTTTTTTACAATTACAGCATCCCCGTTTTTACACATTACGGCAGATGGTGTCCCCCTTTATACACATTGCGGCAGCCAGTCCCCCTTTTTACACATTGCGGCAGCCAGGACCCCATTTTACACATTGCGGCAGCCAGTCCCATTTTTTACACATTGCGGCAACCAGTCCCATTTTTTACACATTGCGGCAGCCAGTCCCATTTTACACATTGCGGCAGCCAGTCCCATTTTTTACACATTGCGGCAGCCATCCCCATTTTACACATTGCGGCAGCCAGTCCCATTTTTTACACATTGCGGCAGCCATCCCCATTTTTTACACATTGCGGCAGCCATCCCCATTTTTTACACATTGCGGCAGCCAGTCCCATTTTTTACACATTGCGGCAGCCAGTCCCATTTTTTACACATTGCGGCAGCCAGTCCCATTTTTTACACATTGCGGCAGCCAGTCCCATTTTTTACACATTGCATCAGGCGGTGTCCGAGAGAGAGACAGAGAGAGAGAGAGAGAGGGGGGGGGGGGGGAATATACTTACCTTCTCCCCGCTGACAGGCTCCTCGTGCTGCTCCCTCGGTGGCGGCAGTGAGATGAGAAGGAGGAGGAGGGAGGGGGAGCAGGGAGCCGCAGCAGCGCTATGTTATTGGTAGTAAGCGCCGCTGCAGCATCCCCCTCTCCTTCTGTATTGGCTGCCGGGCAGCCAATACAGAAGGAGAGGGGGATGCTGCAGCGGCGCTTACTACCAATAACATAGCGCTGCTGCGGCTCCCTGCTCCCCCTCCCTCCTCCTCCTTGTCCGCTGCCTCCGGCGCTGGTCTCTCTCCTCCAGCGCGGCGCACGGCGCACACAGAGGCGGCATGTAATGAGTCAATTTGACTCATTACATGCCGCTGGCCGTGCGCCCCCAGGGCAACTGCGCTGTGTGCCAAGCCCCCTTGGCACACACGTAGTTACGGCTCTGCATGTACTTGTATAAGACTGTATAGTATACATAACTAACTAAAGTAACCTCTATAAAGTATATTTTTGCAGTTAAACCCGGGTTTAAATTTGTCTCGCTTTGTACTGCAGTAACTTTAGTATTCGCTGGGGCCTTTTGATGAACTCCAATATGTTTAAATTTATTCTCTTGGCAAAGGATTATTGCTTCGGCTAATAACGTTCTTCTTACTTTACTCCACTGTAAATAATATGCCTGTAAATTACACTTGTAACTAGTACCAAAAGTCTGTTACATATATTTAGATATTACCGCCAGTCACTTGTACTACAACGCTGTCATCACAGTAACTTCATGTAACTTGTATACATCATTACTAATAACTGTGCTGGTGACCTTTACTATACTATACCTTCATGGGATAGGGGTGCTTGGTTGCTGTCACTCTGGTTTGTTCAAATAGATTTCATCAGAATATGTACCAGAATATAGTACTTGAAGGGTTTTAGGTGTTTGGGCAGCACGGACGGTGTAATGGTACTGCCTCACAGCACTAAGGTTATGGGTTCAATTCCCAGCATGGCCCTAACTGTGCAGAGTTTTTATATTCTCCCCGGGTACTCCAGTTTCCTCCCACAATCCAAAAATATACTTATAAGATAATTGGACACAATGAACCCTAGCGTGAATGTGTGTGTGTGTGTGTGTGTGTGTGTGTGTGTGTGTGTGTGTGTGTACATGTGGTAGGGAATATAGATTATAAGCTCCACTGGGACAGGGACAGAATGGGCAAATATTCTCTGTAAAACGCTGAAGAATATATGTGCGCCGTATAAATACATATCGTAATACTGAATTCAGCCACCAGATGGTGTTGCCACATCTAATAGAGAGTCTGACCACTATATTTTAATACTACGGAGAAATGGGAGGTATTAAAATTCCTGCTAGCTAAAAATACACTCAAATTTATTCCTACGAGCAGCAAAAAAAAGGAATAAAAATCATAAACCGATGTGGCTTAACAAAAAGATTAAAGGAACTTATGGGCAAGAAAAGGCGAGCATTTAAAAAATACAAATCTGACGGGGAAGCAGAGTCATTTCAGCACTATAAGGAATGTAACAAAATATGCAAAAAGGAAATAAGAGCGGCTAAAGTAGAAACTGAAAAACTAGTAGCAAAGGAAAGCAAAGCGAATCCCAAAAAATTCTTTAAATACATTAATAGCAAGAGTTTAAAGAAGGAGAGTATAGGCCCTTTAGAAGACAAGTTGGGAGTCTTAAGCAAAAATGATAATGACATAGCGGACACACTAAATGAGTTTTTTTCAACAGTAGAGGACCCAATTCAGGGACTAACATATAATCTCAATAATGAGAATATCCCACTGATAGGTACTTATTTAAGCAAGGAAGTAGTCTGTGACCGATTAAAACATTTAAAGATTAATAAGTCACCAGGTCCCGATGGTATTCACCCAAGGGTTCTAATGGAGCTTCATTCTGAACTTGCAAAACCGCTATTTTTGATCTTTAAGGATTCAGTAATATCAGGTATGGTTCCCAAAGACTGGCGTATAGCAGAAGTAGTGCCTATATTCAAAAAGGGAAGTAAAGCTGAACCAGGTAATTATAGACCAGTTAGTCTTACATCTATAGTGGGGAAAGTATTGGAAGGTATTCTAAGAGATAGTATTCAGAAGTTCCTTGAAGTCAATAAGGTCATTAAAAGGAATCAACATGGGTTTATGAAGGACAGATCCTGTCAAACCAACTTACTTGGCTTTTATGAAACAGTAAGCGCAAACCTAGATCAGGGTAAAGAGGTGGATGTAATCTTTTTAGATTTTGCCAAAGCATTCGATACTGCACCACACATGAGACTTATCTGCAAGCTACAAGAATCAGGGCTAGGAAGCACAAAATGCACTTGGGTCAAAAACTGGTTAGATAATAGGGAGCAGCGCGTTGTGGTTAATGGATCTTTTTCAACTTGGACTGAAGTGCTAAGTGGTGTGCCGCAAGGCTCAGTATTAGGACCGCTATTGTTCAATATTTTCATTAACGACCTAACAGAAGGTCTAGAGAGCATGGTGTCAATTTTTGCAGATAATACCAAATTGTGTAAAGTTATAAATGCGGAGGGGGATGCCGAGTCGCTTCAGAATGACTTAGTTAAATTAGAAGCTTGGGCAGCGAAATGGAGAATGCGCTTCAATACAGACAAGTGTAAGGTAATGCACTGTGGTAACAAGAACAAAAATAACACATACCTACTAAATGGGGTAAAATTAGGGGATTCTGTACTGGAAAAGGACTTAAGTGTCCTCATAGATAGCAAACTAAGCAGTAGTACCCAAAGTAGGACTGCAGCAAAGAAGGCTAATAAGATATTAGCATGCATAAAACGGGGAATTAATGCTAGGGGCGAGAGTATTATACTCCCATTATATAAATCACTTGTGAGGCCACACCTTGAATACGGTGTACAATTCTGGGCACCTTACTACAAAAAGGATATCCTGGAGCTAGAAAAGGTTCAAAGGCGGGCGACCAAACTAATTAAGGGTATGGAGACGCTGGAATACGAGGAAAGGATTGCAAGACTAGGCATGTTTATACTGGAAAAGAGGAGATTAAGAGGGGACATGATCAACATTTACAAATATATAAGGGGACAATATACAGATCTTGCGCAGGACCTGTTTTTGGTTAGATCAACACAGAGAAATTGTGGACACTCGCTCAGGTTAGAGGAGAGGAGATTCCACACAATACGGCGTAAAGGCTTTTTTACGGTAAGGACGATACGTGTTTGGAATTCCCTGCCCGAGGGAGTTGTAATGGCCAACTCAGTCAACACCTTTAAGAATGGGTTAGATTTATTCCTAATGGATAAGGATATCCAGGGTTACGGGGCATAGTCGCGCACTATGGTTATTATAAAAAAAGAAGGGTTAATCGGAACGGCAGTCAGCAACTTCAGTCAAAATTTTATACAAAATAATCGTGCATAGGAGACCACAAATAGGTTGAACCCGATGGACAATTGTCTTTTTTCAACCATAGATACTATGATATATATATAGATATATATATGTGTGTGTGTGTGTGATATATGTGTGTGTGTATACATACACACGCGCATGGGTCGCACTCTCATCGGATCAATAGTCAACGGCTGGGGTGTCACTTAGGAAGTCCAAAAAGGAAGTCCATATATAGAGAATGAGAAAGTGCACTCACCAGAAAATGAATATATAAGCATTTTTATTCCTCACATGACAGTATGGTTGGTGATCAACGTTTTGGTCCACTCCGGACCTTCATCAGGAGAAGCATAACATCATCCATCACAACATATTGCAGCATTCCATGCAGACCAACAGCAACCAAACACTGCCTGACAGGCCCCTGAAATACCCCTGGGAAGTCCCAAAAAGGTGGCAAATTAGAATCAACCAATCAGTGTAAGGTATGGAAGAATTAGATCACTTCCTGTGAAATTAATTATACAAAGAGCCAACTATAGTGATAAAACAAACATCCATATCACAAATAAATCCACAATGACAAACGGACCAGAAAGGACACCTAAGGCCAAATGGCCAGTGTCCGCAGTATAACACCTAAAAAGGCAGCGGGATCCGCCGTCATGCGTTCCTCCAAGTACCGGTGGAACGCACCGCGTCACTTCTACTTCCGGGAGCGGGATGTCATTAGTTACCGTTGCCACGAGTGCATTCCACAAACAACGTGTGGAGCGCACCGCAGCAATAACAGGTCCAATTCTGCTAACAGCAACCCTGAAAGCCATTAGGGGCATGAACCTGATTAACAAAAAAACCTTTTACACTGAATCAAATGTAAATTACGATACTAATAAGGTAAAGCAACAAGCCACCAAAATAGTGTAGTTAATATATAAGGTCTCGCCGGCGCCTTGCCGTTGCTTGGCAACGGGGCCGGAGCGTCATGTCTGCCGCGCCTCCTCCTGCTCCCCGCACAGCACCTGGCAACGGAGGACGCTGTGCGCAGTGAGCCGCCGGGTCCTTGGCAACGGGGATGCCAGAGGCGGACGGCGTTCCCCGTTGCCATGTAATTTGTAATCCACCTGTCAGCTCTGGGTCGTGCAGCAGGGCAGCTACATGACATCACTAATTTAGGTTCTCTGCAGCTATTGGAGGGCTCCCTGTTATATTCTCCCTCAGTGCCTGACACAGACGCCGGTGATAGCTTATGCTGAGCTGCTTCCTGCCTTGGCGTGTTCCTGCCCATAAGTCCTGTGGTATTGCCTGTTCCTGATCCAGTTATCCTGTGTCTTGGCGTCCTCTGGTCTGTTGTCGGAATCCTGCCTGCCCTCCAGTTCTGTGAGCCTGTGTCTGCGGCTTTGGGGGTTTTTGTCTGTCCGCCTGTATTTCTCACCGGTTTCGTGAGTAGCGGCTTTGCCGCATCTTACGGCCTTGGCCATAGCTTCTTGTTATATTTGCTTTGGATTTTCTGCAGAGGGTTCTGCGTATGCTGTCATCGCCGGTACACAACAGGATTGTGTCGGCGTGTGGACAATATTGTCTTTGTTGTAGTTTGTCCTGGCAGTGTGCCGCACATACTTCCTTTCAGTTCTGTAGCACCCCTAACTGGGTATTTCCATCTTTAATTAGAGGTTCCCCTTGATATCGCCCCGTCTCAGTTTACGCCTTGTCTCCAACTAAGACCGGGAGGCATCGGAGTTGGGCAGACTTAATCCGCCCTTCAAATGCGGCTGCCGTGGGCCCAAGCAAACCTAGTCTTGCAGGCGTAGACTGACCACGAGGGTCAGACAACGGAGTCAGGGCTCCTTAGGGGTTGCTGCTGAGCTCAGTTTCCACTGCAGCATTACGTTCCTGTGCTCGGGGCTTGTCCACCCTGAGTACAGAGTACAGTGAACGTAACATTATCACCGTCCACAAACATTAACATTTTTTAAAACGGATATTAAAAACTAGGGTGGCCTTGAAATTTTGTCCTCATGAACACATCAGTATTAGGACAGAATCCCAGCCAGGTCTTGGCCAATCAGATCCAGGAACTCAGACGGTGCAGGATCTTACTCTTCGGGTGAGGTCGCAGGAAGATCTTTTGCGAGCCTCCCCGATTGTCCCCTGAACCTAAGATGAACCTTCCTGATCGCTTTTCGGGTAACTGGAAAGATTTCTTTAATTTTTGGGAAGGCTGTTAACTTTATTTTCGTTTAAGGCCCCGGTCTTCAGGTACTGAGTCCCAGCGGGTGGGTATAGTGATGTCCTTACTTCAAGGGGATCCGCAAACTTGGGCCTTTGGGCTAAAACCCGATGACGCAGCCTTACTCACAGTAGATGCTTTTTTCAAATCATTAGGCCTTTTGTATGATGGTCCAGACATGGAAGCATCGGCTGAGTGTCACTTACATGCGCTAAAAAAAGGGTAAAAATCCCGCTGAGGCATATTGTACTTAGTTTCATCGTTGGTCGAACGACTGTGGCTGGAATTATCCTGCCCTGCGCAGTCAGTTTCGCCTCGGTCTGTCAAAAGTAATCAAGGATAGTCTCATTCAGTATCCAGCTCCGGAGACGTTGGATAAGCTCATGGAGCTTGCGATTAAAAATCGATCGCCATCTCCGAGAGTGGAGAGCTGAAAGAGGGGCTAGTTTCAGGTCTGGTCCATGTGTGTATGCTATCCCTGAGGACGTCGAGGAGCCCATGCAAGTGGGTCTTTCCCGGTTGTCTTCAGAAGAAAGAGCCAGAAGGCTAAATTTAGGACTTTGTATGGTAGTGCCAAGGGACATGTTGCACGTAGCTGCCCTAATAAACAGGGAAACGCTCTGACCAAGTGAATAGTGAGGGGGTTCACTTGGGTCTGCAGTTAGTGTCCTCACATGATTCCTTGCTAGTGCCTGTTGAAATTTCTTTGGGAAGCCTCAGGTCTTCCGTTTCAGCCTTCATTGATAGTGGAGCTGCTGGGAACTTTATGGATCTTGCTTGAGCTCAGGCTCTGGGAGTTCCGCAGCTTCAACTTGATAGACCAATTATTATGCATGGGCTAGACGGTGGTCCACTCTCTAACGGGGTAATTACCCATCGGACCCCACCAGTACAATTAACAGTGGGGGTATTATATTCTGAAAGGATTGAGTTCCTTCTCACCCATTGTCCGGCCATGCCTGTGGTTTTAGGTCACCCCTGGCTCGTCCTTCATACTCCAACCATAGATTGGCAGTCTGGGGAGATTTCTCGGTGGGGTTCCTACTGTGCTAAGGGATGTATTTCTCGTCCGGTCCGGGTTGCGGCCGCCACTCCGGAACTCTTACCTCCGGTATATCAGAACTTTGCTGATGTTTTCTCCAAGGGTAATGCTGATATCCTGCCACCCCACTGGTCTTATGACTGCTCTATTGACCTCGTTCCTGGTGCCACTCTGCCTAAAGGGAGACTGTATGCTTTATCCGGTCCAGAGACAAAGGTATGGATGATTATGTGCAGGAAAGCCTGAAAAAGGAGATTTTCGAAGGCCTATTAAAACCTTTTAAGTGCAGGGTTTTTCTTTGTTGAAAAGAAAGACAGATCTTTAAGGCCGTGCATAGACTACCGGGCCCTGAATAAAATCTCTGTTAAGAACACCTACCCCTTACCTTTAATTTCGGTGCTGTTTGATCAGCTCCGCACCGCGGTTATTTTCTCTAAGATCGATCTCAGAGGAGCATACAACCTCATCCGAATAAGGTCTGGGAATGAGTGGAAGACAGCTTTTAGTACTCAGTCTGGACATTATGAACATCTTGTGATGCCGTTCGGTCTGTCTAACGCTCCCGCTGTGTTTCAGGATCTATTTAACGATGTCCTCCGCGATTTTCTAGGGAACTTTGTAGTCGTTTATTTGGATGACATTTTAATTTACTCTGAGTCTCCTGAACAGCATGTTGTCCATGTGCGGCAAGTGCTTCAAAGGTTACGGGAGAACCATTTGTACGCTAAATTGGAGAAGTGTGATTTCCACATCACTGAGGTGTCCTTTTTAGGATATATTATTTCTCCAAAGGGGTTTTTCATGGAGCCAAAGAAACTCCAGGCAATCTTAAATTGGGCACAACCCACCAATTTAAAGGCTATCCAGAGATTTCTGGGTTTCACGAATTATAGACGTTTTATTCATGCCTTTTCCGATTTGGTCGCTCCTATTGTGGTATTAACTAGAAAGGGAGCTGATCCTTCTAACTGGTCACCTCTAGCCGAATCTGCCTTCCAGGCTTTGAAACAGGCCTTTGTCTCAGCTCCTGTCCTCAGACACCCCAACCCAGATCTTCCTTTTATCGTCAAGTTGGACGCCTCAGAGGTTGGAGTGGGAGCCATCCTTTCTCAAGAGGACCCCAAGTCTTGGGAGCTACACCCTTGTGCCTTCATATCCAGGAAATTCTCATCTGCTGAATCCAACTATGATGTTGGTAATCTGGAATTGCTGGCAGTCAAATGGGCCTTTGAGGAGTGGAGGCACTGGCTTGAATGAGCTAAGCATACCATTACGGTATTCACTGATCACAAGAATTTACAGTATATTGAATCTGCAAAGTGGCTTAATTCCCGGCAGGCACGTTGGGCGCTGTTCTTTACACGGTTTAAGTTCATCATCATCTACAGGCCCGGTTCTAAAAACACCAAGGCCGACGCCCTGTCACGCTGTTTTCTTCCAGCTCATCATAACCATTCTTCCGCAACTCCCATTATCCCAACATCTGTCATCCAGGCTGGCCTCGCACAGGATTTATTCACACAGCTTGCCCAGGTTCAGCAACAGGCCCCCAGTAATATGCCTGTTGGTCGTCTATGTTCCAGTGTTCTTGAGAAGAAATGTCCTTGCAGAGTTTCATGATAATAAGGTTGCTGGCCATCCTGGTGTTACTAAAACCTTGGAGTTGATCTCTCGCTCGGTGTGGTGGCCTAATCTTTCTAAGGATGTTAAGGAGTTAACACATTTCCATGGATTTTGTGGTAGATCTTCCTCTTTCTTCTGGGTTTCAGGTCATTTGGGTAGTCGTGGACCATTTTAGCAAGATGGCCCACTTCATTGCTTTACCCCGATTACCGTCCGCTCAAGTTTTGCCAGTTTTGTTTCTCCGTCATGTTTTTAGGCTTCATGGATTACCCGTGGATATAGTCTCGGACCGAGGACCTCAGTTTATTGCCCGTTTTTGGAAACGTTTTTGTGCTTCGTTAAACATGAAACTCTGTTTAACCTCTGGATACCGTCCACAGTCTAACGGGCAGACTGAACGTGTGAATCAGTCACTAAAGCCATATTTGCGTCTTCATACTGCCAAACTTCAGAACGATTGGTCAGATTATCTTCCTCTGGCCGAGTTTGCTTACAATAACTCTTACCATTCATCTACCAAGGTGTCTCCGTTCTTTTCGGTTCTGGGTTTTCACCCTAGAGCCAATTGTTTTACGCCTCAACTTCTTCTTTGGCTTTGACCTCCCGTCTCAGAAATATTTGGAGGGAGGAAGGTACACCTTGCTCTTAAGAAAGCTGCCTTTCGAGGAAAAATTATTTCGGATAGGTTCCGACGCCCATGCACCTTTAAGGTAGGAGATAAGGTGTGGTTGTCAACTCGCAACATCAAGCTTAGACAACCTTCAGCTAGACTGGGACCTAGATTCATTGGACCATTTCTTATCAAAAAGATTAATCCAGTGGCTTTTCGACTACAGTTGCCAAAGTCACTTAAAATCTCCAACACCTTCCATTGTTCTCTGTTGAAGCCATATGTGCTTTCCAGGAAATTTCCTAGGAAAATTTTCTAGGGTAAACCTCCGGTGGCTGGTCAGGGCCAACAAGAGTTCCTAGTGGAGGTGTTGGATTCTAAATTTTCTCGTGGTCTGCTTTATTTTCTGGTCCATTGGAAAGGGTATGGCCCAGAGGAGAGGTCTTGGGTCCAGGACAAGGATTTGCATACCCCTAAACTTAAGATGTTCTTTCGGGAATTTCCCCATAAACCCGGGTGTAGGGGTTCTTTAACCCCTCCTCAAGGGGGGGGTACTGTTAGCCGCGGCGGGTCTCGCCAGTGCCCGGCCGTTGCTTGGCAACGGGGCTGGTGCGTCATGTCTGCCGCGCCTCCTCCTGCTCCCCGCACAGCGCCTGGCAACGGAGGACGCTGTGCGCAGTGAGCCGCCGGGTCCTTGGCAACGGGGACGCCAGAGGTGGACGGCGTTCCCCATTGCCATGTAATTTGTAATCCACCTGTCAGCTCTGGGTCGTGCAGCAGGGCAGCTGCACGACATCACTAATTTAGGTTCTCTGCAGCTATTGGAGGGCTCCCTGTTATATATTCCCTCAGTGCCTGACACAGACGCCGGTGATAGCTTATGCTGAGCTGCTTCCTGCCTTGGCGTGTTCCTGTCCATAAGTCCTGTGGTATTGCCTGTTCCTGATCCAGTTATCCTGTGTCTTGGCGTCCTCTGGTCTGTTGTCGGAATCCTGCCTGCCCTCCAGTTCTATGAGCCTGTGTCTGCGGCTTTGGAGGTTTTTGTCCGTCCGCCTGTATTTCTCACCGGTTTCGTGAGTATCGGCTTTGCCGCATCTTACGGCCTTGGCCATAGCTTCTTGTTATATTTGCTTTGGATTTTCTGCAGAGGGTTCTGCGTATGCTGTCATCGCCGGTACACAACAGGATTGTGTCGGCGTGTGGACAATATTGTCTTTGTTGTAGTTTGTCCTGGCGGCTGTGCCGCACATACTTCCTTTTAGTTCTGTAGCACCCCTAACTGGGTATTTCCATCTTTAGTTAGAGGTTCCCCTTGATATCGCCCCGTCTCAGTTTACGCCTCGTCTCCAACTAAGACCGGGAGGCATCGGAGTTGGGCAGACTTAATCCGCCCTTCAAAGGCGGCTGCCGTGGGCCCAAGCAAACCTAGTCTCGCAGGCGTAGACTGACCACGAGGGTGAGACAACGGAGTCAGGGCTCCTTAGGGGTTGCTGCTGAGCTCCGTTTTCACTGCAGCATTACGTTCCTGTGCTCGGGGCTTGTCCACCCTGAGTATCGAGTACAGTGAACGTAACAAGGACTCCCAGTGAATAAAACGGAGCCTGTCACGCAGAGAAAGTATATATATATATTTATTTGTATTTATACCTGCGCCCTCCATTCTTCTCTCACTACATGCACATTGGGATTAGTGGCTCTATTCCCTAAAGGAGGAAGCGGCAGCGTACATCGCATAGAAAACGGGACCTAGGATATCAATCAAGGACTTAAAGCATTTTAAAGGAAAGTGTATTGAATGCGCAGCTTTTTTACTTTTATATACACTTTTTAACCATTAAGCTTGCGGCATTTATTATGCATTGATATATACTTGTACTGTATTATTATTATTTTTTCTTAAATATTTGGTATATTTTAGTTCCACAGTGCTAAAATTGTGTGGTTGTTGTATAAGGTTTGAGTATATATATATATATATATATATATATATTTTTTTTTTAACAAAAAAGTATGGATTTAAGACAGAGGAGATTTGATGAACGGCACAAAATTTTTAATGAGTACTTAGGAAATGGTGAAAACAAGGTTATGCACACATCTGATGGTAATATGGATCTTGATTCGTTGTGCTCACAAATAGAGAGACTTCTAATGAAGGAGATGAAAATGAGTTGGGAACTGACCACGCTAGAGAAATATATGGAGGTTAAACGGATCCCTAGGGGATTACGATTATTTAAAGCACCAACATTTGGAAATGAAAATAAAAAATTCACAGATGCGTGGTATGAAATATTAGATGAGTGTTCCTTTAGTCTCATCGGATTAATACTGCATGAGAGAAAGAAGGAATTGAAAGAAGTCGACTTAGAATTAAATGAATTTAATGAAAAAATAAAACCAGTGAAAGAAATGAAAGAATTCATTGAATTAATGAAAGATAGTGAGTCTAGAGTTAAGAAATTAGAGAAAGAGATAATAGACACAAAGGTTAGGAAATTCCAAAGAGACTTACAGGATTATAAGGAAGGACATGTAAGAAAGTGGAATGATACAAAAAAATTCGTAAGTAAAAAGTTTATGCTTGAAAATCGTGATAAATGGCAGGAACGTACCCCTAAACAGATGGGGTGGCAGAAAATACCATATTGAAATAGAAAGTATGAACAGAAAAGAGACAATTTTATGGTCTCCACCAGAAATAGATACGATCCCATAAGTACTCCCAATTATCAGGGGCAGCAGCAAAAAAATTTTCAGAGAGGGGGGGGGAGGAGAGAGAGATGGGGTTTGACAGGGATAGAAGACACAGGCAGTCCGAGAGCAGGTCTAAAAAGGAAAATACTAGAAGAACAAAGAGAGGAAAGAGAGGAGGTAAAGGGAAACAAACAAAGGAAGGCAAATTAATTACGGGTATTTTCAACCTATCGGACCATATTTTAACCTCATGTGAGATCAGACTACTCCAAAAGGGCTTGTCCTTTGCACCTAATAAAAACCCAAATAACTTCGAATTATTTATAGATGCTAATAAATTTATAAGAACTCTGACTTTAAAACGTCATTTTGAGAAGAATAAAAACGAAAGTATAAATAATGTAAAAGAAAGTGACAACAAAACAGGTTTAAAATTGGGTTCAAACTACTATCCCCTGGAATCTAGGGGAAGCTATATAGAAACCTTTTCTAAATTGGTTATGAGGGATTTTGAGGAATTATGTAGAGGTGACGTAAAATGTAGAGACAACTTGGGAAAAGATGAAAGAGATGCTATCAAGACTTTAGAACAAAATCATGATTTGGTTATAAAGATGGCAGATAAAGGGGGAGGAGTAGTGCTGATGAATAGGACTGATTATTTGGAGGAGGCAAATAGATTGTTAAATGACGTAGATACGTACTCTAAACTTCCTGCTGATCCAAGTGAACGGGTGTTGAATGAGTTAAAAGAATTACTGGATAGAGGACATTGTGATGGCTGTATAAGTAAAGAGGAAATTAATTATGTGTACAATGTGAATCCTAGAGTGGCAATATTCTATTTTCTCCCTAAAATTCATAAAAGGCTTGAGAAACCGCCGGGGAGACCTATAATATCTGGTATAGAATCTGCCACCTCTAGACTCTCCGAATATGTTGATATATATATAAAAAAATATGTTCCAAAACTGAAGTCCTATGTGCAGGACTCGACTCATGTACTACGAGTTCTAAGTGAGATGAAGTGGGAAGAAGGGTTATACTGGTGTACAATTGACGTTGAGTCGCTGTACACCAGTATACCACATAAAGAGGGACTTGAAGCGGTCTACTACTTTCTCTCCTTGGATTTGACTCTTACAGAAGAATTTAGAATGTTTCTGGTACAATGTGTAGAACTAGTACTTAAAAATAATTTTTTCAAGTTCCAAGGACAATTTTATAATCAACGGTGCGGAAGCGCGATGGGTACGCCCTACGCTCCGAGTTTTGCGAACTTGTATTTAGGGAAATGGGAAAATGAGGTGATTTATAATAACAATCCATTTTCTGGATCTCTTCTTTCATATCATCGCTATATAGATGATATATTGGTGGTATGGAGGGGAGATAAAGAACAGTTTGATATGTTTATGAGGTATTTAAATAATAATAATTACAATTTAAGATTCACCTCTAATTTCCAGACTGAGAAAATAGAATTTCTTGACCTTGTGATTGATACAGGAGATTGTGGTCCAGGAGATTCTATAAGTACTTACACATACATAAAAAAGGTTGACAGTAATAATTATGTACATTATAATAGTTGCCATTATAAAAATTGGATTACGAACATACCCTATTCGCAATTTCTGAGAGTCAAACGTAACTGCACAAATCATGAAATGTACGAACAACAGACGGAATTGTATAAAACAAGATTTCTAGAAAAGAAGTATCCCCTCAAATTAGTAGAAAAATGTAAGATAAAAGCTGATATGGTAGACAGAACGAGTCTCCTGTCTTATAAGAATAAAAATGAAAGGAGAAATACATTAATACCTTTTGTTACGGGCTATAACACTAAGAGCAGGGAAATTAGGAACATTCTTATAAAGCATTGGGAGGTGTTAACAGTAGATCCGGTGCTGAAAGGGGTGTTACCAGAAAGACCACAGGTCGTGTTTAGGAAAGCGAGAAGCTTGAAGAGTGCTTTAGCACCGAGTAATCTGTCTAAAATAAAGGACGATTCATGGTTAAAAAAAACAACTGGTTTTTTTCCCTGCGGTAAATGTAAAATGTGCCCCTACATAAGTAAAGAAAGGAGAAAAGTCTGGAATAGGGATAGAAGTAAATATTGGGATATAAAAGAAATGATAAACTGTCAGACTACGTGTGTGATATACATGATAGAGTGTGCCTGTGGAGCACGCTATGTGGGCAAAACTAAACGCCAGTTAAAAATCCGTATGTTAGAACACACAAGGAGTATAGTAAAAAAATGTGAAGAACATAGCGTCCCTAGACATTTCTTGAAGTGTAATGGAGGGGATTTAAGTAAGTTTAGCTTCAGGGCATTAGAACATGTTAGGCTAGACGAGAGAGGAGGGGATATTTTGAAACAATTAAGTAAAAGGGAAGTCTTTTGGATTCATGCATTAGAAACAATTAGTCCATCAGGATTAAATGAAAATTATGACATCACGCCATTTTTACATTAGGGGCATTCCAGGGAATTCGCTCTGTGTGGCATTGTAGTTGGATCATTGATCCCTTTGCCGCATTTAAGAGCTGAAGTTCTTATGGAAATAATGGGTATTTGTGTTAGAATCCAGGATATAGGGGGTTAAGTGAAATGATTACCTCTGAATTGGAGTATGTGTATATGATCCACATTTGTTGGACTTGTCCTTTGAACAATCGATTTCTATTAGCTGTTTGTAAATATGTATATATATGTATCATTTTTTTATGGAAATTCTTTCTATCTTTCAGGCAATATTACGTCAGTGCATGCTGCGCTAAAATAGAAGCAGTGGCTGTTAAATTATTAGTTAGGATGTGTTAGTTCCTTTTTTTATGTAAAGATAATGATTTTATATTGATTAAATTGTATGAAATGTTTTGTGCCGATATATTACTCTGTTTGGAGGGCTCATATTGTATATGAGTCTTTTAGATCACACTGAAATAACTTGTTTTATGTTTTAACAAAATGTGCAGGTGTGAAGCCTGTTAATACTATGTATACTGCACGGGTTAATTAGATAATGGAGTGCAGGTGTTTGATCTAGTATATAGTGAGGAGATGCCAGAACTTAGCCACACCCCCTGACGAAGTCCATTGACGAAACGCGTTGGGCGTGGCCTGTGGAGCAAAGGACAGATGGTCTGAAACTGATCCTGGTCCCGGTGGAGGAGCAGACGGTATCCGTGATCCCTGCGGTAGAAGGAGATTCATCGACGGGTGAAAGCGGGTCCGATGCTGGATAGACCGGAGGACTGAGTGCACAGTTTTAAACCAAGATGTATGTGAGCATATGTTCAAAATAAATGGAATTGTGAACCTGTGTATTTATACCTGCGCCCTCCATTCTTCTCTCAATATATATATATATATATATATATATATATATATCTCTATCTATATCATAAAAACAAAACATAGTTAGTATATTATACAGAGTCTGATTAAACAGACACCAAAAAACAGCCTAAATACATAAAAAAATTCAAATAAATAGGTATACACAACAGCACATGCATACCCAGGCAAACAATAGAAAAATTAGAAAAACTAGAGAAAAAGCAAAAACGAGTGTGTCAGTCCCTAAATACATTGAAAGAGTGGCATATCAATTTATTATCATCATCATCATCATCCTTTATTTATATGGCGCCACAAGGGTTCCGCAGCGCCCAATTACAGAGTACATAAGCACATAATCAAAACAGGAAAACATTGACTTACAGTTGAAGACAATATAGGACAAGTACATGGTAACTAAGCATAACTACACCAGTAAATGACAGGGATAAGTTCCAGGTGGCCAAAAACTGCGGGATTTGGGCAGTTGAGGATTATTAAAGTAAGAAAAGGATAAGCACATGAGGGAAGAGGGCCCTACTCGTGAGAGCTTACATCCTAAGAGGAGGGGTAGACAGACAGGGGTGACACAGATGGGGTACATAGAGAGCGTGGAACAGAGGGTTAGGATGAGATTTGGCTGGGTTTGGTAAAGAAATGGGTCTTAAGAGCCCGTTTGAAGTTTTGTAGAGAGGTGGAGAGTCTGAGGGGGAGAGGTAAAGAATTCCAGAGGAAGGGAGCAGCACGTGAAAAATCTTGGAGATGGGAGTGGGAGGAAGTAATCAGAAGACAGGAGAGTCGGCGTGCATTAGCAGAGCGAAGAGGACAGGTGGGAGAGTAAAGGGAGATAAGGTCAGAGATGTAAATGGGAGAGGAGTGGGTGAGTGCTTTGTAAGTGAGTGTGAGAAGTTTGAATTGGATTCTGAAAGGGAAGGGAAGCCAGTGAAGGGCTTGTAGGAGAGGGGAGTGGACGTAGTGCGTTTGGTGAGGAAGATATGCCGAGCAGCAGCATTGAGGATAGATTGGAGTGGAGAGAGGTAATTGTCAGGGAGGCCAGTTAGGAGGAGATTACAGTAGTCCAGTGTGGAAATAATCAGTGAGTGAATAATGATCTTAGTGGCATCCTGGGTGAGAAAAGGTCTGATCCTGGAAATGTTTTTGAGATGAAAATGACAGGTTTGTGAGAGGTGCTGAATGTGTGGTTTGAAGGAGAGGGAGGAGTCAAGGATTACACCAAGGCAGCATACTTGTGGGCTAGAGGAGATAGTCGTGCCATCAATGGATAGCGAGATTGTGGGAGGTAAGGTTGTGTGGGAGGGTGGGAAGATGATCAGCTCAGTCTTAGACATGTTGAGTTTAAGAAAGCGTTGGGACATCCAGGAAGAGATAGCAGAAAGACAGTTAGAGGTACGAGTGAGGAGAGCTGTGGAGAGATCAGGGGAGGAGACGTAGATTTGAGGGTCTTCAGCATAGAGGTGATACTGGAAGTTAAAAGAACTAATGAGTTCACCTAAAGAGGACGCATAGAGAGAGAAAAGGAGAGGATCAAGAACAGAACCTTGGGGGACACCAACAGTTAGTGGAAGTGGGGGTGAGGTAGCATCATGAGAGGAGACAGAGAAGGAACGATCAGAGAGGTAGGAGGACAGCCAGGAGAGGGCAGTATCGCGTAGACCAAGAGAGTGAAGGATTTGCAGAAGGAGAGGGTGGTCCACAGTGTCAAAAGCAGCAGAGAGGTCAAGAAGAATAAGCAGAGAGTAGTGGCCCTTAGATTTTGCTGCATGGAGGTCATTGCAGACTTTTGTGAGGGCAGTTTCAGTGGAGTGGAGAGAGAGGAAACCAGACTGGAATGGGTCAAGCAGTGAGTGAGAGGAAAGAAAGGCAGTGAGGCGATTATAGACAATACGCTCAAGAAGTTTGGAGGCAAAGGGTAGGAGAGAGTGTTAGGATCAAGGGTAGGTTTTTTAAGAATAGGGGAGACAAGAGCAAGCTTGAAGGCAGAGGGGACAGTGCCTGATGAGAGGGACAGATTGAGAAGGTGGGCAAGATGGGAACAGGCAGAAGGAGAGAGGAAGCGGAGGAGGTGGGAGGGGATAGGGTCAAGTGGAGAGGTTGTGGGGGGGGGGGAAGGAATGTATGAGTACCATGACTTCCTCGCCAGATACATGGGAGAAAGATGTCAGAGTTGGTAAGAGGGAAGCGGAGGGGAGGCAAAGGATGGGTGGTGGCTGGTTGCTGGTCTGGTGGGATGTGATGTCCTGACGTATGGAGTCAATCTTGGATGTGAAATAAGTGGCAAAGTCAAGAGCAGACAATGAGGAGGTGGTGGTGGGCAGAGGAGGGAGTTAACAGTGGCAAAGAGGCGCCGGGGGTTGGAAGACTGGGTAGAGATGAGGATTTTGAAGTATGATTGTTTAGCAAGGGAAAGGGCAGCACTGAAGGATGAGAGCATGAATTTGAAATGGAGGAAGTCTGCTTTAGAGCGTGATTTCCTCCACTGTCGCTCGGCAGTACGTGAGCATTTTTGTAGATATCTGGTGCATTTGGTGTGCCAGGTTTGAGGTGTTGATCTGCGAGGGTGAATAGTGGTTGGCGGAGCAACAGAGTCAAGGGCTGAAGTAAGAGATGCATTGTATAGGGATGTGGCTTGTTCAGGGCATGTGAGAGAGAAGAGGAGAGAGAAGAGAGTCAAACAGGGAGGATAGGGATGAGGTGTCAATAGCCTCAATGTTACGCTTAGTGATGATAGCCTTAAGAGGGAGAGATGGGGGAGCAGAGATAGATAAGTTGAATGAGAGCAAGTGGTGGTCAGAGAGGGAAAAAGGTGAATTGGAGAAATCAGAAATATCACAGCGGTGAGTGAAAACCAGATCCAGTGAGCTCCCGTTCACATGGGAGGGGGAGGTGGTCCACTGAGAGAGACCAAGTGAAGAGGTAAGGTTAAGGAGTTTAGAGGCGGGTGGTTTTGTGGGGTTATCGATAGGGATGTTGAAATCACCTAGGATAATGGAGGTAATATCAGAAGAGAGGAAGTGAGGTAGCCAGGAAGCAAAGTTGTCGAGGAATTTGGAGGAAATGCCAGGTGGACGGTAAATGACAGCAACTCGAAGATTAGTAGGTTGGTAGAGGCATATTGCATGGACCTCTAATGTAGAGAATGTAAGAGATGGTTCTGGAGGTATAAGTTGGTATGTGTAGCTTGAGGGTAAAAGGATCCCAACACCACCCCCATGACAACCCCCAGGTCGGGGGGGGGGGTGAGAATGGGAGGCCCCCAGCAGAGAGAGAAGCAGGAGAAGCGGTGTCATAGGGAGTAATCCAGGTTTCAGTAATGGCCAGGAGGTGCAGGGAGTTGGAAATGAAAAGGTCGTGAGTGGGGGCTAGTTTGTTACAAACAGATCTGGCATTCCAGAGTGCACAGTATAGGGGGTAGGAGTTTGTGGGAGAGATGTGAATGAGATTATCAGGATTGCTATAGCGTTGAGGTAAGACTAATGTGGAAGGAAGGGATAAAGAGGGTGTATTGATGGTGCTGGGGCCTTGGCTAGGAAGGGAGACTGCAGGAGTGAGGCAGGGAGGGAGTGCAGTATGATACTGGTGGAGGAGAGGTGAGGAGACAGGCAGAGGAGGGAGAGAGCAGGGTTGAGTGGTGGGGTATAAATGGTGTGAAAGGGCAGAAGTGAATTGCAATGGGGAAACAGAAGAGGAGGGTAAGGGAGGCAGACAGAGGTGAGGAGAGAGCATGAGATGTAGGAGACTGGGAGAGAGGGATAGAGGTGGTAGCAGGGGACAGAAAAAAGGAAAAGGAAGACAGACAAGGATTAATGGGGGATGTTGCCAGCTTGGCCATAGTGTGGATGGGTTAAATAGTGGTAGCAAAATGAGAATAGGAGGAGGAGGAGGGGGAGGAGGAGGAGTGGTGGCTGAATAAGAGCAGTGAAGTTTGCAGAAATAAATAAAAAAAAATTTTTGTCCCTACTCCAAAGAGTACAGTACTTCCAGAAAATATATAAGTTAACGTAAAAAAAATATGTTAAGTGGATTACACTCATTGAGTTCGTGTGGGGCCACAGTCCCAAGACGGAAAATCAAATGTGCCTCAAGCTTCTTCAATAATAGTGCCCGGTCTCCTCCACGGACAGGGGGCGGCACCAGTCGATGCAACATCTAAGTGTTGATAATTGATGGCCTAACATCAGAAAGTGGAGTGCCACTGGCTTAGCGGTGGCTCCAGAAGAGAGTGCGTGTCGAATAGACATCCAATGATTAGCCATCCTCTCCCTGAACTTGCAAGTGGTCATCCCAACATATTAAAGTCCGCACGGACAGGTAAGTAGGTAGACAAGTCCGAGAGGCAATGCAACTTATAACAGATCTGGATAGGATCACCATTCTGAGGATGCGGGAAGCTTGGCCCTGAAACCATGTGTTGGCATGTAAAACAACCCGAGCACTTGAAGCAACCAGGTTTTTGCGTCAGGAGCCAGATCTTATCTGCCACCTTCTTGGTCCTGTTCGGATGCATGAGGAGTTGTTTCAAATTCCTTCCTCATCTATATGCCATCATTGGTGGCTAAGAACAGTGTTTTCCAACAACCGAATCTGTACTGACGATCGGCCAGTGTTTCTTAATTGCTTTAGATACGACAGGTGAACTCTCATCATATGGAGTAAAAAATAACATCCTTTTATCTTCTTTATTCACTGTACGTGCAAACTTTTTACATGGTCTGGTGAGGCAATTCTCTATAAGGTGGTGTTTATAACCCCTCTCACGAAAACGTTGCTTCATTTCAAGCAATTGTGTTTCAGCAACAGCGGGATCCGAGTTGTTCCTCATGACCTGCATGAACTGTGAAATTGGTAAGCTGTTCTTTAAATTAGGTGGGTGATTACTTGAGGCATGAAGGACAGTGTTACGGTCTGTATCTTTCCGAAATAATGTGGTGTCAAATCCTGTCCCCTTGCAGGTGACCTTAACATCCAAAAAATTAATAGTCTCACGATTGCACTGCCCTGTAAATCGTACTGTACTATCTAGCGAATTAAATTCGCCAAGCATCAGATTAAAACCTTCCTCGGTGCCCTTCCAAAGCGAAAAAATATCTATGTATCTTTTTAAAGTACATAATGGGGGTCATTCCGAGTTGATCGCTCGTTGCCTATTTTCGCAATGGAGCGATTAAGGCAAAAATGCGTATGGTACGCAGTGCGCATGCGCTAAGTATTTTAGCACAAAACTTAGTAGATTTACTCATGTCCGAACGAAGAATTTTCATCGTTGAAGTGATCGGAGTGTGATTGACAGGAAGTGGGTGTTTCTGGGCGGAAACTGGACGTTTTCTGGGAGTGTGCGGAAAAACGCAGGCATGCCAGGATAAAACGCGGGAGTGTCTGGAGAAACGGGGGAGTGGCTGGCCGAACGCAGGGCATGTTTGGGACGTCAAACCAGGAACGAAACGGCCTGAGCTGATCGCAGTGTAGGAGTAAGTCTCGAGCTACTCAGAAACTGCTAAGAATTTTCTATTCGCAATTCTGCTAATCTTTCGTTCGCTATTCTGCCAAGCTAAGATACATCACAGACTGTCCAGGAGTTGGCGGATGCTTTAGTCCAGGTCTGGGAGGACATCCCTCAGGAGACCACCCGCCACCTCATCAGGAGCATGCCCAGGCATTGTAGGGAGGTCATACAGGCACGTGGAGGCCACACACACTACTGAGCCTCATTTTGACTTGTTTTAAAGACATTACATCAAAGTTGGATCAGCCTGTAGTGTGTTTTTCCACTTTAATTTTGAGTGCGACTCCAAATCCAGAACTCCATGGGTTAATAAATTTGATTTCCATTGATATTGTGTGTGATTTTGTTGTCAGCACATTCAACTATGTAAAGAACAAAGTATTTAATAAGAATATTTCATTCATTCAGATCTAGGATGTGTTATTTTAGTGTTCCCTTTATTATTTTGAGCAGTGTATATACACCTACATACACTTTCTCTGCGTGACAGGCTCAGTTTTACTCACTGGGAGTCCTTATACTGTATATTAACTACACTATTTTGGTGGCTTGTTGCTTTACCTTATTAGTATCGTAATTTACATTTGATTCAGTGTAAAAGGTTTTTTGTTAATCAGGTTCATGCCCCTAATGGCTTTCAGGGTTGCTGTTAGCGGAATTGGACCTGTTATTGCTGCGGTGCGCTCCACACGTTGTTTGTGGAATGCACTCATGGCAACGGTAACTTAGGACGTCCCGCTCCCGGAAGCGGAAGTGACGCGGTGCGTTCCACCGGTACTTGGTGGAACGCATGATGGCGTACCCCGCTGCCTTGTTGTTAGGTGTTGTACTGCGGATGACACTGGCCATTTGGCCTTAGGTGTCCTTTCTGGTCCGTTTGTCATTGTAGCTTTATTTGTGATATGGATGGGTTTGTTTTAGCACTATAGTTGGCTCTTTGTATAATTAATTTCACAGGAAGTGATCTAATTCTTCCATACCTTACACTGATTGGTTGATTCGAATTTGCCACCTTTTTTGGACTTCCCAGGGGTATTTCTCTTATGTCCTAGAGGATGCTGGGGTCCATTTTAGTACCATGGGGTATAGACGGTTCCGCAGGAGCCTTCGGCACTATAAGACTTTTCAACAGTGTGAACTGGCTCCTCCCTCTATTCCCCTCCTCCAGACCTCAGTTTACAAAATGTGTCCAGGAGACTGGATGCACGCTAGTGGAGCTCTACAGAGCTTTGCTGAAAAAAGACTTAGGTTTTTATTTTACAGGTAAGCTGCTGGCAACAGCTTCCCTGCTTCGTGGGACTTAGGGGGGGGGGGGGGGGGGAGTAGGAACCAACTTCTCAATTAGTTAATGGTTCTGCTTCCACTGACATGACACCATTAGCTCCTGAAGGGTACTGAACACAGCCCAAGCCTGGCCAGCGTTCACTCCCACAGCACTGCCGCCACCCCCTAACAGAGCCAGAAGTCAGAAGGCTGGTGATTATATTACTGGAGTCCTGCAGAGAGGGGATCCTCCGGTCATCGTTGGCGGCATACAGGTACACACGCAGCCATGTCTCTCAGCACAAGGGTGCAGGGGGGCGCGCTCTGAGGGCATGTTTTAAAACCGTATTCTCACTGGCAAAAAGGGTACATACATGTACAGCCGCTGATGTGCCATCCCCAGCCAGTATAAATATTACATTGCTGAGGCTGAAGGGCGGGGCTTCTCCTCAGACTTGCCAGAACACTCACTGGGTGCCATTTTCTTCTGCAGAAACTCCAGTGTGAAGCTCCTGAATGCTGTTTCTCCTCATGACAACGCTGATACAAGTACAGGGTGTTATAGAAGGGGCAGACAGTGTTCATTATAATTAGGTATGTGGGCCTATTATTGGTATATGCGCTGTAAGTGGGTAATATTTCCACAATTCACAATAAGGTGCAGTGTGGGGACTGGCAAATCCCTCTGTGTCTCTCTGACAGACTTTAGTGTGGGTCTGTCCCCAATAGCTCCCCTGTGTGATAGGGTGTGTGTGTGTGTGTGTGTGTGTGTGTGTGTGTGTGTGTGTGTGTGTGTGTGTGTGTGTGTGTGTGTGTAACATGTCAGACATTGGGGAGGGTTCTTCCCAGGATGAACCCATTTTAGAGGCACAAGAGGGTAATGTGGTGGACCTTCCCTCTCAGAAGGAGCCCGAGTGGGTGAGAATGTTGCAAAAGAATATGTCAATGCTTGCAAAGAAATTCTCTGAGTCTGAACAACAGACTAAATATTGGAGGCAGTCTGTGGAGGATGCACTGTTTACTGACCCCTCCATATCATCCACTCAGGTCCCATCCAGTTACCAGAAAAGGTCTCTGGCCCAGATAATTCAAGGGGACACAGACACAGATTCCGACTCCGACGTCGACACTGGGGATTTGAGAGGGGTAGACCCCAAATTAGCCAAAAGCATACAATGTATGATAGTTGCTATAAAGGAAGTGTTGGAGTTTCCTGAAACAACACTGGTCCCAGAGGAAAAGGATTATTTTAAATTAAATAAAAAACAGGTTGTGACTTTTCCTCCTTCAAAGGATTTGAATGCGTTCTTTGAAGAATCCTGGGCTAACCCCGAGAAGAAATGTACCCTTCCCAGAAGGATACGTGTAGCGTAGCCTTTCCCTGAGGAAGACAGGCACAAATGGGAGACTCCCCCAATGACAGACACCTCAGTTTCTCTGCTGTCTAAAAAAATTGTTTTGCCTGCCCCTGGTTCAGCTACTTTAAAAGATCCAGCTGACTGTAAATTAGAAACAACCCTGAAATCCATATATACAGCTAACGGAACGGTGCTCAGGCCCACCATTGCTTGTGCGTGGGTGGGTAACGCTGTGGAAAAATGGTCTGACAACTTGCTTGTTAACATAGACACAGTTGACAGGGATGAAATAGTCCTAACTCTCGGCCAGATCAAAGATGCTGCAGGTTACTTAGTTGAAGCTATGAAAACTATTGGGTAGCCGAGTTTAAGATCCTCCGCTATGGCAATTTCAGCCCGCAGGGAGCTGTGGATCCGCCAATGGAATGCTGATGCGGAATCAAAAAAGAATATTGAAGCGCTCCCGTACAATAGAGAATCCCTCTTTGGAGACAAGCTGGATGCCATGATTTACACAACGACATTAGGCAAGTCAGCATTTCTGCCTTCCGCAGCTGCTCCACCTAGGAAAGGATATCATTCTCATACGATGCAGTCCTTTTGGCCCAACAAGCCCAAAAAGGCAAAGGGTACCACCTTCTTCACAGGAAGAGGGCGAGGAAGAAGTAAAAAATCTACAACACCATCAGGCTCGTAGGAGCAGAAGTCAACAGCTACTTCTGCTAAAACCTCAGCATGACGCTGGGGCTCCCCTGCGGGAGTTCGATCGGGTGGGGGTACGTCTGCTGTTTTTCAGCCAGGTCTGGATTCACTCAGATCTGGATCCTTGGGTATTACAGATAGTATCCCAAGGGTACAAATTGGAATTTCAAGACCTTCCCCATGCCGATTTTTCAAATCAGCCTTACCAGCTTCTGTTCAGGACAGAACAAAGGTGCTAAACGCAATACAGAAATTATGTCAAGACAACGTAATTTCCTTAGTTCCTGTGTCACAACAGGAAAAAGGGTTTTATTTAAGCCTGTTTGTAGTGGCAAAACCGGATGGCTCGGTCAGACCTATTTTAAACCTAAAGACTCTGAACTTCTATTTGAAAAAGATCAAATTCAAGATGGAATCCCTGAGAGCGGTGATCTCCAGCTTGGAGGAAAAGGAATTTCTGGTGTCAATGGACATCAAAGATGCTTATTTACATGTTCTCATCTACCCTCCGCATCAGGCATACCTGAGGTTTGCGGTGCAGGACTGCCACTACCAGTTCCAAACATTGCCTTTTGGGCTCTCCACGGCTCCGAGAATATTCACCAAGGTGATGGCGGAGATGGTGCTTCTTCGCAAGAAAGGAGTCAACGTAATCCCATACTTGGACGATCTCCTTATAAAAGCGAGATCCAGGGAAAAACTAGTTCAGAACATTGCGCTTTCCCGGACGGTGCTGCAACAGCACGGTTGGATCATAAACCTTCCAAAATCACAATTGGAACCCACAATGAGGTTATCATTTCTGGGAATGATATTGGACACTGAAGCACAGAAAGTATTCCTACCGGTGGAAAAGGCTCGGGAGATCCAGAAGATGGTCAAACAAGTTTTGAAACCAGCACGCGTATCGATTCATCAGTGCATCCGCCTGGTAGCGGCCTATGAGGCTCTACAATTTGGCAGATTCCACGCCAGGGTGTTCCAATGGGACCTACTGGACAAGTGGTCAGGATTGCTCCTACACATGCACCGGAGGATAATCCTGTCAACAAAAGCCAGAATTTCACTCTTGTGGTGGCTTCAAAGTCCTCACCTCCTGGAGGGACGCAGGTTCGGGATTCAGACTTGGATACTGGGGACCACTGATGCAAGCCTCCGAGGTTGGGGAGCAGTCACGCAAGGGGAAAGCTTCCAAGGAAGATGGTCAAGTCAAGAAGTACTCCTTCACAAACATTCTGGAATTGAGAGCTGTGTACAACAGCCTTCATCAAGCGGCACACCTTCAAGGTCGTCCCGTACAGATCCAGTCAGACAATGTAACGGCAGTAGCTTACATAAACAGTCAGGGCAGAACAAAAAGAAGAGCGGCAATGGCAGAGGTGACAAAAATTCTCCTCTGGGCAGAAAGACATGCAAAAGCTCTGTTGGCAATTTTCATTCCAGGAGTGGACAACTGGGAAGCAGATACAATCTCCATCCAGGAGAATGGGGCCTTTGCAGAGGTAGCAAGTCGTTGGGGCGTTTCTCAAGTAGATATGATGGCATCACGTCTCAACAAGAAGCTTCAGAAATATTGTTCCAGGTCGAGAGACCCACAAGCAATAGCAGTAGATGCACTGGTGACCCAGTGGGTGTTTCAGTCGGTGTATCTGTTCCCTCCACTTCCACTAATACCAAAAGTTCTCAAGATCAGAAGAACAAGGGTTCGAGCAATTCTCATTGTTCCAGACTGGCCAAGGAGGGCTTGGTATCCAGATCTTCAGGAGTTACTACTGGAAGATCCTCTGCCTCTTTCTCTTCGCGAGAACCTGCTTCAGCAGGGGCCGTTAGTTTATCAAGACTTACCACGGCTACGTTTGATGGCATGGCTGTTGAGCGCCAGATCCTAGCCCATAAGGGTATTCCCAATGAAGTCCTTCCCACTCTTATTCTGGCCAGGAAAGAGGGTAGCGTCCAAACATTACCATCGTATTTGGAGAACATATGTATCTTGGTGTGAATCCAAGAATTCTCCTGCGATGGAGTTTCAGTTAGGACGTCTTCTCCTATTTCTACAGGCGGGTGTGGATGCTGGCTTGAGATTAGGGTCTATCAAGGACCAAATGTCGGCCTTGTCCATTTTCTTTCAGAAACAGTTGGCTTCCCTTCCTGAGGTTCAGACGTTCGTGAAAGGGGTTCTGCGCATCCAACCTCCCTTTGTGCCTCCTGCGGCGGGATCTTAATGTGGTGTTGCAGTTCCTTAAATCGGACTGGTTTGAGCCTCTGCAAGAGGTGGAGTTGAAGTTTCTCACTTGGAAAGTCGTCATGCTGTTGGCCTTGGCCTCAGGCAGACGACTGTCTGAATTAGGGGATCTGTCACACAAGAGTCCTTATTTGATTTTTCATGAAGATAGAGCTGAACTGCGGATGCGTCAGCATTTTCTTCCAAAGGTTGTGTCTTCTTTCCATATTAACCAACCTGTGGTGGTGCCAGTGGCTTCTGACACCTCAGCCGTTTCAAAGTCCTTGGATGTCATCAGAGCATTGAGGACTTATGTTGCAAGAACGGCACCGGTAAGGAAAACAGAATCTCTGTTTGTCCTCTATGACCCCAACAAGATTGGGGGTCCTGCTTCTAAGCAGACTATTGTGCGCTGGATCAGAGGTACCATTCAGCACGCTTATTCCACGGCAGGATTGCCGTTACAGAGTTCGGTAAAGGCCCACTCTACAAGGAAAGTGGGTTCTTCCTGGGCGGCTGCCCGGGGTGTCTTGGCGTTGCAAATTTGCCGAGCAGATACTTGGTCAGGGGCAAACACGTTTGCTAAGTTTTACAGGTTTGACACCTTGGCTGCTGACGACCTTCAGTTTGGTCAGTCGGTTCTGCAGGAACATTAGCACTTTCCCGCCCATACTGGGAGGTTTGGTACATCCCCACGGTACTAAAATGGACCCCAGCATCCTCGAGGACGTAAGAGAAAATAGGATTTTAATTACCTACCGTTAAATCCTTTTCTCGTAGTCTGTAGAGGATGCTGGGCGCCCGCCCGGTGCTCATTTTTCCTGCAGAATTACGTTTTGTCTTTTACACAGGTTCTCATGTGTTTAGATGTTCACAGCTGTTGCGTTATGCATGCACATTGGCATGGGTTATGTTGAAGGCCATGTTAGGCGGCCTGTTTTGTGAGGTGTGAGCTGGTGTGAATCTCGCCACTAGTTTAATGTAAATTCTTCTCTCGAAGTTGTCCGTCTCCTCGGGCACAGTTCCTATACCGAGGTCTGGAGGAGGGACAAAGGAGGAGCCAGTTCACACTGTTGAAAAGTCTTAAAGTGCCGAAGGCTCCTGCGGAACAGTCTATACCCCATGGCACTAAAATGGACCCCAGCATCCTCTACAGACTATGAAAAAAGGATTTACCGGTAGGTAATTAAAATCCTATTTGTAGTTAAAATACAGAAATTTTACATATATAATGACGGTAATAGTTACATCTTCAGTGTACATATATACGGTTTATATCAATTTTAAACAATTTTATTGTTTTACCTCACTGTCATGGCTACCAGCGAGTCCCAGCCTAGGCATTTACCTGTCTGGCCAACTGTGCGGGCCAGGGTTACATAATAATAATAATAATAATAATAATAAACTCATTCAAATAGGATTAGTCTTTGTACTCTGCCTCTGTTAGCGGGTTGCACCAGCAGATCTGCATTTAAAACTTTAGTAGATGCAGAACAATGATGAAATTAGTTGGCTTCAATACCCATTTGCAATAAAAGTACAGTCATTTACAGCTGTGATGTTACTATTGTGTGACACCTACAAGTTGCCCCCACATTGCCTGAGGCTGCTGCAGGACCCCATGGCAGGACCCCCATGGCTCACAACTACTATGGGTTTCCCTAAAAACGTTCTGTGCCTTCATTATCCTGAGACTCTACTTCTATTTATGTATGACAATATATAGGTATTTGTAACTGTTATAATGGGTGGTCTTCTGTATACCAGCGGTCGGGCTCCCGGCGCTCAGTATACCGGCGCCGGGAGCCCGACAGCCGGCATACCGACACTTATTTTCCCTCGTGGGGGTCCACGACCCCCATAGAGGGAGAATAAAATAGTGTGGTGCGCGTAGCGCGCCACCGTGCCCGTAGCGTGGCGAGCCCGCAAGGGGCTCATTTGCGCTCGCCACACTGTCGGTAAGCCGGCGGTTGGGCTCCCGGCACCGGTATGCTGGTCGCCGGGAGCCCGCCCGCCGGCCAGCCGTAGTGAACCCGTTATAATTAAGGTCTGTCTGAATTCCTCCATTGCTCCAGGTTCTGCTTGATGTGCCCCAGAACAGGAACCTGCTGCCTCTGCTAATGTTGTAGGAGCAGCAAATAGCGGAACACCCTGATCAGCAACAGTGTTTGTGTGCTGCTGGAGTGTTGGTAATTAATTGGGGAAGAGGTAAGTGTCTGGGTGCTGCCATACTGTTAATTGTAAAAGCAGGGGGAGGGTGTGTGTGTGTTGGGTGTTCTGCATCCTGGGGTGTTGAAAGTATCTACAGGGGGAGGAGAGTGTGTCTCTGGGTGCCAGAGTTGGATTAAGCATGTGGAGGGCAAGTGTCTGGGTGGTGCTGGAGTGTTGGTGGTGAATGTGGATTAGGGAGGAGAATGTGTTGTGTGGTCAGGAGCCTCAGCTGCCATACTCCAGTATATTCCACAGTTTTGTACTAGAAAAATACAAAAAGAGTATAATTATAATTTAAATATAATATCTTTGTATTGTTCATATCATCTGTGTTATTCTAATCCTTTAAATACTCAAAACTCAACAACAAACCATATACAGTATGTGTGTGTAAAGTGCCTCCCCACTGGCTAGTACTGGCTAGTGTGTGTATTAGCCGGGGCCTCCCCACTCTGATACTAGCCAGTGTCTCCCCAGCCATTGACCTCATCGTTGTTCACTGGTGTGTGTCTGGGTGCTGCTGGTATTTGGCTGTTGGTTGAATGTGAGCAGGGTTTACACCAGGAGCCCAGAGACAAAATAGTTGTGGGTGCCCACAACTATTGTGCACCCAGGCTCCTGATATAAACTTATGCCCCAGCATGTAAGGACCTGTTGTCCTAACAGATGCCGTTGAGTATTGATTTCTAGGAAGAAAAGTAACAATACATAGATCAAATGCCACATTGCGCACCACAGACTCATAAAAAGAAATAGTACAAGAAATTATCTGTCTCGTGGGACAGTTAAAATAAGATTTTACTCACCGGTAAATCTATTTCTCGTAGTCCGTAGTGGATGCTGAGGACTCCGTAAGGACCATGGGGGATTAGCGGCTCCGCAGGAGACTGGGCACAACTATAAAGAAAGCTTTACACTACTGGTGTGCACTGGCTCCTCCCACTAAGACCCTCCTCCAGATTTCAGTTAGGATACTGTGCCCGGAAGAGCTGACACAATAAGGAAAGATTTTGAATCCCGGGTAAGACTCATACCAGCCACACCAATCACACCGTATAACTCGTGATACAATACCCAGTTAACAGTATGATAGCAACTGAGCCTCTCAACAGATGGCTCAACAATAACCCTTTAGTTAGGCAATAACTATATACAAGTATTGCAGACAATCCGCACTTGGGATGGGCGCCCAGCATCCACTACGGACTACGAGAAATAGATTTACCGGTGAGTAAAATCTTATTTTCTCTAACGTCCTAAGTGGATGCTGGGGACTCCGTAAGGACCATGGGGATTATACCAAAGCTCCCAAACGGGCGGGAGAGTGCGGATGACTCTGCAGCACCGAATGAGCAAACTCTAGGTCCTCCTCAGCCAGGGTAACAAACTTGTAGACTCTTGCAAAAGTGTTTGAACCCGACCAAGTAACAGCTCGGCAAATTTGTAAAGCCGAGACCCCTCGGGCAGCCGCCCAAGAAGAGCCCACTTTCCTCGTGGAATGGGCTTTTACAGATTTAGGGTGCGGCAGTCCAGCCGCAGAATGTGCAAGTTGAATCGTGCTACAGATCCAGCGAGCAATAGTCTGCTTAGAAGCAGGAGCACCCAGCTTGTTGGGTGCATACAGGATAAATAGCGAGTCAGTTTTCCTGACTCCAGCCGTCCTGGAAACATATACTTTTCAGGGCCCTGACTACGTCCAGAAACTTGGAATCCTCCAAGTCCCAAGTAGCCACAGGCACCACAATAGGTTGGTTCACATGAAAAACTGATACCACCTTAGGAAGGAATTGGGAACGAGTCCTCAATTCCGCCTTATCCATATAAAATACAGATAAGGGCTTTTGCATGACAAAGCCGCCAATTCGGATACACGCCTGGCCGACGCCCAGGCCCACAGCATGACCACTTTCCACGTGAGGCATTGTAGCTCCACGGATTTAAGTGGCTCAACTCAATGCGACTTCAGGAAATCCAACACTACGTTGAGATCCCACGGTGCAACTGGAGGCACAAACGGGGGCTGACTATGCAGCACTCCCTTAACAAAAGTCTGAACTTCAGGCAGTGAAGCCAGTTCTATTTTGGAAGAAAATCGATAGAGCCGAAATCTGGACCTTAATGGAACACAATTTTAGGCCCATAGTCACCTCTGACTTGTAGGAAGTGCAGAAATCGACCTAGCTGAAATTCCTCCTTTGGGGCCTTACTGGCCTCACAGCACGCAACATATTTCCGCCATATGCGGTGATAATGGTTTGCGTTCACTTCCTTCCTAGCTTTAAATAGCGTAGGGATAACTTCCTCCAGAATGCCCTTTTCCTTCAGGATCCGGCGTTCAACCGCCATGCCGTCAAACGCAGCCGCGGTACGTCTTGGAACAGACAGGCCCCCTGCTGCAGCAGGTCCTGTCTGAGCGGCAGAGGCCATGGGTCCTCTGAGATCATTTCTTGGAGTTCTGGGTACCAAGCTCTTCTTGGCCAACCCGGAACAATGAGTATAGTTCCTACTCCTCTCCTTCTTATTATTCTCATTACCCTGGGTATGAGAGGCAGAGAAGGGAACACATACACCGACTGGTACACCCACGGTGTTACCAGAGCGTCCACAGCTATTGTCTGAGGGTCCCTTGACCTGGCGCAATATCTTAGTAGCTTTTTGTTGAGGCGGGACGCCATCATGTCCACCTGTGGCCGGTGTACAATCATTTGGAAGACTTCTGGATGAAGTCCCCACTCTCCCGGGTGGAGGTCGTGTCTGCTGAGAAAGTCTGCTTCTCAGTTGTCCACTCCGGGAATGAACACTGCTGACAGTGCTAACACATGATTTTCCGCCCATCGGAGAATCCTTGTGGCTTCTGCCATCGCCATCCTGCTTCTTGTGCCGCCCTGTCGGTTTACATGAGCGACCGCCGTGATGTTGTCTGACTGGATCAGCACCGGCCGGTGTTGAAGCAGGGGTCTAGCCTGACTTAGGGCATTGTAAATGGCCCATAGTTCCAGAACATTTATGTGTAGGGAAGTCTTGGCAGTTTCTTCCCTGTGTGACTGCCCCCCAGCCTTGAAGGCTGGCATCCGTGGTCACCAGGACCCAGTCCTGTATGCCGAATCTGCGGCCCCCTAGAAGATGAGCACTCTGCAGTCACCATCACAGCGACACCCTGGCCCTTGGAGACAGGGTTATCCGCCGATGCATCTGAAGATGCGACCCGGACCACTTGTCCAACAGATCCCACTGGAAGATCCTTGCATGGGACCTGGCGAATGGAATTTCTTCGTAAGAAGCTACCATCTTTCCCAAGGCTCGCGTGCATTGATGCACCGACACCTGTATTTGTATTAGGAGGTCTCTGTCTAGAGACGCCAACTCCTTGGACTTCTCCTCTGGGAGAAACCCTTTTTATCCTGTTCTGTGTCCAGAACCATACCCAGGAACAGTAGATGCGTCGTAGGAACCAGCTGCGACTTTGGAATATTCAGAATCCAGCCGTGCTGTTGTAGCACTTCCCGAGATAGTGCTACTCCGACAAACAACTGCTCCCTGGACCTCGCCTTTATAAGGAGATCGTCCAAGTACGGGATAAGTACTTCGGCCATTACCTTGGTAAATACCCTCGGTGCCGGGGACAGACCAACGGCAACGTCTGGAATTGGTAATGACAATCCTGTACCACAATTTTGAGGTACACCTGGTGAAGAGGGTAAATAGGGACATGCAGGTAAGCATCCTTGATGTCCAGTGATACCATGAAATTCTCCAGGCTCGCAATAAATCGCCCTGAGCGATTCCATTTTGAACTTGAACCTTCGTATATAAGTGTTCAAGGATTTCAATTTTAGAATGGGTCTCACCGAACAGTCTGGTTTCGGTACCACAAACATTTTGGAATAGTAACCCCGGCCTTGTTGAAGGAGGGGTACCTTGATTTTCACCTGCTGGAAGTACAGCTTGTGAATTGCCGCCAGTACTACCTCCCTTTCTCCGAGGGCAGCAGGCAAGGCTGATGTGAGGTAACGGCGAGGGGGAGTCGCCTCAAACTGCAGCTTGTATCCCTGTGATACTACTTGCAGAACCTAGGGATCCACCTGTGGGCAAGCCCACTGGTCCCAAAAGTTCCCGAGACGCGCCCCCACCGCACCTGTCTCCACCTGTGGAGCCCCAGCGTCATGCGGTGGACTCGGAGGAAGCGGGGGAATATTTTTGATCTTGGGAATTGGCTGTCTGGTGCAGCTTTTTTCCTTCTTCCCTTGTCTCTGTGCAGAAAGGAAGCGCCTTTGACCCGCTTGCTTTTCTGAAGCCGAAAGGACTGTACCTGAAAATACGGTGCTTTCTTAGGCTGTGAGGAAACCTAGAGACCATCCGCAAACAATTCCTCACCCTTATAAGGCAGAATCTCCATGTGCCTTTTAAGGCAGCATCACCTGTCCACTGCCGGGTCTCTAATACCCTCCTGGCAGAATGGACATTGCATTAATTCTGGATGCCAGCCGGCAAATATCCCTCTGTGCATCCTTCATATAAGACGACGTCTTTAATATGCTCTATGTTAGCAACATATTATCCCTGTCTAGGGTATTAATATTATCTGACAGGGTATCAGACCACGCTGCAGCAGCACTATTTCTGCTGAGGCAATTTTAGGTCTCAGTATAGTACCCGAGTGTGTATATACAGACTTCAGGATAGCCTCCTGCTTTTTATCAGCAGGCTCCTTCAAGGTGGCCGTATCCTAAGACGGCAGTACCACCTTTTTTGACAAACGTGTGAGCGCCTTATCCACCCTAGGGGATATCTTCCAACGTGACCTATCCTCTGGCGGGAAAGGGTACGCCATCAGTCACTTATTAGAAATCACCAGTTTCTTATCGGGGGAACTCACGCTTCTTTACACACTTTATTCACTCATCTGATGGGGGAACAAAACACTGGCTGCTTTTTCTCCCCAAAAATAAAACCCCTTTTATGTGGTACTTGGGTTCATGTCAGAAATGCGTAACACATTTATCATTGCCGAGATCATGCAACGGATGTTCCTAGTGGATTGTGTATATATATCTCAACCTCGTCGACACTGGAGTCAGACTCCGTGTCGACATCTGTGTCTGCCATCTGAGGTAACGGGCGTTTTTTTGAGCCCCTGATGGCCTTTGAGACGCCTGGGCAGGCGCGGGCTGAGAAGCCAGCTGTCCCACAGCTGTTACGTCATCCAGCCTTTTATGTAAGGAGTTGACATTGTCGGTTAATACCTTCCACCTATCCATCCACTCTGGTGTCGGCCCCACAGGGGACGACATCACGTTTATCGGCCTCTGCTCCGCCTCCACGTAACCTTCCTAATCCAACATGTCGACACAGCCGTACCGACACACCGCACACACACAGGGAATGCTCTGACTGAGGACAGGACCCCACAAAGTCCTTTGGGGAGACAGAGAGAGAGTATGCCAGCACACACCAGAGCGCTATATAATGCAGGGATTAACACTATAACTGAGTGATTTTTCCCCAATAGCTGCTTGTAAACATAATTTGCGCCTAAATTTAGTGCCCCCCCCTCTCTTTTTAACCCTTTGAGCCTGAAAACTACAGGGGAGAGCCTGGGGAGCTATCTTCCAGCTGCACTGTGAAGATAAAATGGCGCCAGTGTGCTGAGGGAGATAGCCCCGCCCCTTTTTCAGCGGACTTCTCCCGCTTTTTCTGGAATACTGGCAGGGGTATTTTTACATCTATATAGCCTCTAGGACTATATATGATGTAGATTTGCCAGCCAAGGTGTCTTATATTGCCCTCAGGGCGCCCCCCCCAGCGCCCTGCACCCATCAGCGACCGGAGTGTGAGGTGTACATGAGGAGCAATGGCGCACAGCTGCAGTGCTGTGCGCTACCTTGGTGAAGACCGAAGTCTTCTGCAGCCGATTTTCCGGACCTCTTCACTCTTCTGGCTCTGTAAGGGGGACGGCGGCGCGGCTCCGGGAACGAACACCAAGGTCGGGTCCTGCGGTCGATCCCTCTGGAGCTAATGATGTCCAGTAGCCTAAGAAGCCCAAACTACCACCTGTTAGGTAGGTTCGCTTCTTCTCCCCTTAGTCCCTCGCTGCAGTAAATCTGTTGCCAGCAGATCTCACTGAAAATAAAAAACCTAAATATACTTTCTTTCTAGGAGCTCAGGAGAGCCCCTAGTGTGCATCCAGCTCAGCCGGGCACAAGAATCTAACTGAAGTCTGGAGGAGGGTCTTAGTGGGAGGAGCCAGTGCACACCAGTAGTCTAAAGCTTTCTTTATAGTTGTGCCCAGTCTCCTGCGGAGCCGCTAATCCCCCATGGTCCTTACGGAGTCCCCAGCATCCACTTAGGACGTTAGAGAAATAAGGATACAGGCCTGGATTATTATTTTTTTTTTTTACACATACAGTTCATTATGACATCATAGGGACCCCATCTGACTACTGACGTCGGTTGCAATCGCTTGCGATTAAAATCATGGCGCCAGTACGATTGCATTCTCATTATGCTGAGTAGCCCTGGCCAATCGCATCTGTCAATGGTACTCTATTTCTGCGACTGGATCGCAGTTCTGCAGATGCATACACAGATTTGCAATTGCATCAGTGGGTGTCTTTTACCATTCAGGGCAGCTCTTCACTTGCGATTTTTAGCAGTAGCAGTTTTGAGACGATTGCAATTTCTGTCTCACTAGCGATTCAAGCAGAATGAGGTCCCATATACAGACTTCTTTTTTCTCTCCCTATGTATATGCTTTTCTATAAAGTGGACAGCACTAAATTCTTCCCATATGTGTTTTGGAATGCAGACTAGTGTTACTGTACGTACTAAGGAGTAAAATAAATATTCTGACATAAAGGAATAATCATGAAACTTACTTTTGGATGACTTTGCAGATACTGAGCCGCTTCTTCAAAATATGTTAGATCTACATGAAATAGAGACTTTGGAAGATCCTCATAAGCAAAATAAGCCAACGCAAGAGCAGCAAAGCCACGGCTGGCAAGGAGACTGCTTCGGAATTCTGTAAGACCTCCAATGCCACCAAACATGTCAACCACTCCCAGGAATGGACCTTTGCCTATAACATAAGGACACAATTCCTCAACAATGTTTCTTTACTGTATTCATTCCAGTTAGCTAGCCATGTTATGTGCTAAACCACTATCAATCAGAATGCAGCCAATCAGTTCTCTAGGATTTAGTGACATCACTGAGGTGTGACATCTCTTTAGGCTGGACACATCTGTAGCCTTTTGCTGGCGTCTGCTGAGCGTTATGGGAGATGAAACAGCCAGTAGTAATCATAAGGAAACCAAACCAAATAGACTTCCTTGTACTGCCTTGTAATTCCACTTCTTTACACAAGTAACCATGCAGTAAATGTTTGTTGCCTAGCTATAAGCTTGTTGACATGTATTATCACACCAGTAACAGGATAGGTAAAACCCAAACTCAGCCAGGAAGGTGCAGAAACTAAACCTACATGACCAAGCAGTAACTTGTAGCCGGCATTAAGACATAACCACTACTACAATTAAGTGGTTTATTTGCCTACCTGGTGGAAGGAAGAGCGCTCCTCTGACTCTGCCTTCTCTTATCTGCAGTCTCTGTACCCCAGGACTCACGTACCATCTTTCTATGATTTTACTGACACTGGGGGTTTCTTCAGGCAGTGGGCTTATCACCTGGTAAGGATACAGCTCCAGGTGAATATACCAGGGGCTTTCCATCACGTCACATTTTATCAGTCTGAAGAATGGGATGGATGGCTTCAGAGACCAGAACAGACCCATAGGATAAACACCTTCAAAATCTCCACCAATCGCTTGTGAGCTTTCCAGGTTTACTTTCCCCTCCATATCACTCCTATAGAAAGCTCTGGAGGAAAATATCTGCCCTTTCTCATCCTCCAGCCATGCTCTCAGGGTGATGGTCTGCTGTGGTGGGAGGCCCCAGGCCTGGATCTTCACTGGCTCATCCACTAGCGAGCTCCCCGGTGAGACTGCGAGGCCAATCATATCTCAAGGTCCAGAGAAGGTAGGATTAATCTTAAGTGAGAGGCAGGAGATAAATAATGTTACATGACTAAATACAGTACAGAATGAATTTCAAGAAGTGGAATCGATGCCGCACTAGATACTTCCCTCAGATACCACCCCACCAAGATCTGTTAAGGTGGAAATAAGGGGATGAAATGTTCTAAAACTTGTGATAATGTTATACTTTCTCAAATATAGGAAATGGTTTTTTTATGTAGTTGGTGGTGCTCCCTAGAATCAGATATACATCAATTAATTATTTGTTTTAAAATCAATTCTATATATTAAAACTGAACTGTTATTAATGGTGAAATGTCTAAGAGAGGGCACGGTTCTAAATTAAAGATGGTCAAAAGTTTAAAAAAAATTCTTCCAAGTGAACCTTTATGGTTACAATTATATGTGAAATAGTCCTTTTATTGACCTAATATATGATACCCTTATAAAACCAAAACTGTATTTATTTTATAAAACACTTGCACTTAGTCAGCTTACTAAGTACAATTTACAATCAATTAATGATACATAAAAGAATCCCACATCTGAGTCAATATCCACATTTTCATATTCACACAGTGGGTGCAGTGAATGGTTATCCTACGCGTTTAGTCTCCAAGAGAAGCTGTCGAAGTGTGATGTCCTCCAATTTTTATATATTAGCAGAGGAACTTTCTTCTATGTGGAGAAAAGATACACAAATTGGAGGACATCATACTTCCACAGCTGGCAATTTGCAGCCTATAATTACATGTTTGGCCCTAGATGTTAAAGGTGTGGTATTCTTCCTAAACCATTATGGATTTTTGAAGGAAGCAAAGAAATTACTGACGTTTCCATTCCTGGATATTATTGCACTTTGATTGACAACAAATGTTAGCAATATGTAACCAAACTGAGATGAACTCCTGAAGAAGTCTCTGAATGGAAGATGACATTTTGGCGGGAAAATGTAATCTTCCATGGACACAAAATGATGCTTTGGCGCCAAAAGATAATGTTTTGGAATCTGAATTTAGTGGGAAAATCTGAGCCAAATCCGAACTGCACAGCTCTAATTTATACCACTATAAATTGGTTTATTGGTATCTAAGAAAACAAGATCAATTGGATAGAAGACGGCGCTATGAATGGAAAATAAAGGGTAACCTTGCTCCCCTGTAAGACTGTACTATCTGGTCATAATGTTGACAGTACATTTTAGTGTTATTTTTAGGGTTTGGTTTAGGCATTAGGCTAAGATATGCAAAAAAAAAAATTGTATGTCAATTTCACAAATTAAATGTCGACATTTGTGATTGTCCATTAGTTTGAAATAAAAAATGTTGATAATGTCGACATTAAGGGGGAGATGTACATTGTACTAAGCAGTGATAAAAGTGGAGAAGTGAGCCAGTGGAGAAGTTGCCCATGGCAACCAATCAGTATTGACGTAGCATTTTATAATTTACACACTATAAAAGTATACAGAGCAGCTGATTGGCTCACTTCTCCATTTTTATCACTGCTTAGTACATCTCCCCCTTAAGTGGGGTACACATGAGCAGATGTGTGCTGAGCGATCTATCACAGACCGCTCAGCACACATCTCTCCCCCCGCTCAGCACGATGTGTGTTGAGCGAGGGGGAGGGGGGGCGACGTCGCTCGCTTCACACAGTGGTGAAGTGAGCGATTTATTAGATTGGCCTGCATACAGGTACAATCTAGTACCGGCGATAGCGATGCTATGGGGCATACACACGGAGAGATCCAGGCTTCATTTCTAAGCAATCTAGTCAGATTAGACTGTTGACATTCAGAACATGATTTAAGTGTATTTTTATTGAGACTTTCAAATAAAAGTTATCAATACAATTACATACATAATAAAATCTTATTAAATACTGGAAAAATAATCCATTAAAGTGTAGATATACATTGCTCAAGCAGTAACCAATGTGCACTGATCACTGACAGTATATCTGTTACCTAAAAGACACCCCAGTCCTAAATACATACAGTATGTCCTGTTTATATACAATGTAGCCTTTTGGTCTCTGTAACTTAAATAAAACTAAGTGCTTATACAATTTCAACGCTTTCCAAAGAGAAAGAGGAGACCATGTAAAAAGTACAGGTGTATCACTTGTAATAAACTAACATTAATGAAACATAGAAACCTGGAATGTGACGGCAGATAAGAACCACTTGGCCCATCTAGTCTATCCCTTTTTTTAACCATATTTTTTTTTATCTCAAACGTTATTTGATCCTTATTTCTGTGTAAGGATATCCTTATGTCTATCCCATGCATATTTAAATTGCTCTACTGCCTTAGCCTCTACCACCTCTGATGGGAGGCTATTCCACTTGTCCACTACCGTTTCCGTGAAGTTATTTTTCCTCAAATTTCCCCTGATCCCCCCCCCCCCTCCAGTCTCAGTGCATGTCATCCTGTCCTATTGCTTCTCTTCATTTGGAGAATGTTTCCCTCCTGGACCTTGTTAAAACCCTTGATATATTTGAAAGTTTATTATGTCCCCCCTTTCCCTTCTCTGCTCCAAACTATACATATTGAGATTTCTTAGTCTTTCTGGGTATGTTTTGTGATGTAGGCCATACACTATTTCAGTTGCTGTTCTTTGTACAGTCTCTAATGTATTAATATCCTTTTGAAGATATGGCCTCCAGAATTGAACACAGTATTCTAGATGAGGCCGTACCAATGACCTATACAGTGGCATTATTACTTCTTTCTGCTGCTGATTCCTTTCCCAATGCAGCCAAGCATCGGACTAGCCTTCCTCATTGCTTTGTTACATTGCTTACCTGCCTTTAAGTCACCTGAAATAGGGACTCCTAGATCCCTTTCCTCCTCAGTAGTTTCCAGTATAGTACCATTAATACTATATTTAGCCTTTGGATTTTTGAGACCCAAGTGCATGATTTTGCATTTTTTGGCATTAAACTGTAATTGCCACACTCTTGATCATTCCTCTAGTCTACCTAGATCCTCAATCATTTGTTTTACCCCTCCTGGTGTGTCTACCTTGTTGCATACCTTTATATCATCTGCAAAGAGGCATACCTTCCCTTTAATGCCATTTGCAATGTCACCAATAAAGATATTAAATAGCACTGGTCCAAGTACAGATCTCTGGGGTACTCCGCTGGTAACATTTCCCTCCTGTGAATGCACTCCATTTACCACAACTCTGTTTTCTATCCTGCAACCAAGATCTTATCCATTCAATAATCCTAGTATCCAATCCCAAACTTTCAAGTTTATTTCTCTGACGTCCTAGTGGATGCTGGGGACTCCGTAAGGACCATGGGGAATAGACGGCTCCGCAGGAGACTGGGCACATCTAAAGAAAGATTTAGGTCTATCTGGTGTGCACTGGCTCCTCCCCCTATGACCCTCCTCCAAGCCTCAGTTAGATTTCTGTGCCCGGCCGAGCTGGATGCACACTAGGGGCTCTCCTGAGCTCCTAGAAAGAAAGTATAGTTTAGGTTTTTTATTTTACAGTGAGACCTGCTGGCAACAGGCTCACTGCAGCGAGGGACTAAGGGGAGAAGAAGCGAACCTACCTAAGTGGTGGTAGCTTGGGCTTCTTAGGCTACTGGACACCATTAGCTCCAGAGGGATCGCACACAGGACCCGACCTCGTCGTCCGATCCCGGAGCCGCGCCGCCGTCCCCCTTACAGAGCCAGAAGCAAGAAGGTCCGGAAAATCGGCGGCTGAAGACTTCTGTCTTCTCCAAGGTAGCGCACAGCACTGCAGCTGTGCGCCATTGCTCCTCATGCACACCACACACTTCGGTCACTGATGGGTGCAGGGCGCTGGGGGGGGGGCGCCCTGAGCAGCAATATTAACACCTTGGCTGGCAAAACTGACACCATATATAGCCCCAGAGGCTATATAGGTGTAAATTACCCCTGCCAGAATAACACAAAAAGCGGGAGAAAGCCCGCCGAAAAAGGGGCGGAGCCATCTCCCTCAGCACACTGGCGCCATTTTCCCTCACAGCTCCGCTGGAAGGATCGCTCCCTGGCTCTCCCCTGCAGTCCTGCACTACAGAAAGGGTAAAAAAGAGGGGGGGCACAAATTTAGGCGCAGTATAATATATATATGCAGCTATAAGGGAAAACACTCTTTATAGGTGATATCCCTGTGGTATATAGCGCTCTGGTGTGTGCTGGCATACTCTCCCTCTGTCTCCCCAAAGGGCTTTGTGGGGTCCTGTCCTCTGTCAGAGCATTCCCATGTATGATGAGGAAAATGATGGGGAGGCAGAGCAAATGCCTGTAAATGTGTTGTCACCCCCTGAGGGGTCGACACCTGTGTGGATGGACTTATGGAAGGAATTACGTGACAGTGTCAGCTCCTTACATAAAAGGTTTGACGACATAGGACAGCCGGCTACTCAGCTTGTGACTGTTCCAGCGTCTCAAATGTCATCAGGGGATTTAAACCGCCCGCTACCTCAGATGGCAGACACAGATGTCGACACTGATACCGACTCCAGTGTCGACGACGATGAGACTAGTGTACCCTCCAATAGGTCCACCCGTTACATGATTGAGGCAATGAAAAATGTATTACACATTTCTGATAGTACCCCAGGTACCACAAAAAAGGGTATTATGTTCGGTGAGAAAAAACTACCAGTAGTTTTTCCTGCATCTGAGGAATTAAATGAGGTGTGTGAGGAAGCCTGGACTTCCCCCGATAAGAAATTGATAATTTCTAAACGGTTATTGGCAGCGTACCCTTTCCCGCCAGAGGATAGGTCACGTTGGGAAACATCCCCTAGGGTAGATAAAGCGCTTACACGTTTATCAAAACAGGTGGCACTACCGTCTCCGGATACGGCCGCCCTAAAGGATCCTGCTGATAGAAAGCAGGAGGCTACCCTAAAAGCTATATATACACACACGGGGATTATATTGCGACCAGCGATTGCATCAGCATGGATGTGCAGTGCTGCTGCTGCGTGGTCAGATTCCCTGTCGGATAATATTGATACCCTGGATAGGGACACTATTTTGCTGACAGTAGAGCATATAAAAGACGCTGTCTTATACATGCGTGATGCACAGAGGGATATTTGCCGGCTGGCATCAAAAATAAGCGCAATGTCCATTGCCGCCAGAAGGGGGTTATGGACTCGGCAGTGGTCAGGTGATGCAGATTCAAAAAGGCACATGGAAGTTTTGCCTTATAAGGGGGTGGAACGGTTTGGGGATGGTCTTTCAGACCTCGTTTCCACAGCTACGGCTGGGAAATCGAAATTTTTGCCACAGGCTACCCCACAGCAAAAGAAGGCACCGTATTATCAAGTACAGTCCTTTCGGCCCCATAAACACAAGAGGGCTCGAGGCGCATCCTTTCTGCCGAGAGGCAAAGGTAGAGGGAAAAAGCTGCAACATACAGCCAGTTCCCAAGAGCAAAAGTCCTCCCCCGCGTCCGGTAAGTCCACAGCATGACGCTGGGGCTTCACAGGCGGATCCGGGTACGGTGGGGGCCCGTCTCAGAAATTTCAGCACACAGTGGGCTCTCTCACAGGTGGATCCCTGGGCCCTTCAAGTAGTATCTCAGGGGTACAGGCTGGAATTCGAGACGTCCCCCCCCCCCCCCGCCGTTTTCTAAAATCTGCCTTACCAGCAACTCCCTCTGCCAGGGAGGCAGTGTTGGTGGCTATCCAAAAACTGTACTCACAGCAAGTGATTGTCAAGGTACCCCTCCTTCAGCAAGGGAAGGGTTACTATTCCACAATGTTTGTGGTACCGAAACCGGACGGTTCGGTGAGACCCATCTTAAAATTTAAAATCCTTGAACACTTATATCAAAAGGTTCAAGTTCAAGATGGAATCGCTCAGGGCGGTTATTGCGAGCCTGGACGAGGGGGATTACATGGTCTCCCTGGACATCAAGGATGCGTACCTGCATGTCCCCATTTACCCTCCTCACCAGGAGTACCTCAGATTTGTGGTACAGGACTGTCACTATCAGTTCCAGACGCTGCCGTTTGGGTTATCCACGGCACCGAGGGTCTTTACCAAGGTAATGGCCGAAATGATGATACTCCTTCGCAAGAAGGGAGTTTTAATTATCCCGTACTTGGACGATCTCCTGATAAAGGCGAGGTCCAAGGAACAGTTGGTTCTGGGGGTAGCACTTTCTCGGGAAGTGCTACAACAGCACGGCTGGATTCTCAATATTCCAAAGTCACAGCTGGTCCCGACGACACGTCTTCTGTTCCTGGGAATGATTCTGGACACAGACCAGAAAAAAGTGTTTCTTCCAGTGGAAAAAGCCGAGGAGTTATCTCTAGTCAGAGACCTCCTAAAACCGGGACAGGTGTCGGTACATCAATGCTCACGAGTCCTGGGAAAAATGGTAGCTTCGTACGAAGCAATTCCATTCGGAAGGTTCCACGCAAGGACTTTCCAGTGGGACCTGTTGGACAAATGGTCCGGGTCCCATCTCCAGATGCAAGAGCGGATAACCCTGTCGGCAAGGACCAGGGTGTCGCTGCTGTGGTGGCTGCAGAGGGCTCATCTACTAGAGGGCCGCAGATTCGGAATACAGGACTGGGTCCTGGTGACCACGGATGCCAGCCTTCGGGGCTGGGGCGCAGTCACACAGGGAAGAAATTTCCAAGGATTGTGGTCAAATCAGGAGATTTCGCTTCACATAAATATTCTAGAGCTAAGGGCCATTTACAATGCCCTAAGCCAAGCAAGGCCCCTGCTTCAGAACCAGCCGGTACTGATCCAATCAGACAACATCACGGCGGTCGCCCATGTAAACAGACAGGGCGGCACAAGAAGCAGGAGGGCAATGGCAGAAGCCACAATATTGCGCCAGGTCAAGGGACCATCAGGTGATCGCTGTGGACGCTCTAGTAACACCGTGGGTGTACCAGTCGGTTTATGTGTTTCCTCCTCTTCCTCTCATTCCCAAGGTACTGAGAATAATACGAAGGCGAGGAGTGAAAACTATACTCGTGGTTCCGAATTGGCCAAGAGCAGCTTGGTACCCGGAAATTCAAGAGATGCTTTCAGAGGACCCTTGGCCTCTGCCGCTCAGACAGGACCTGCTGCAGCAGGGGCTCTGTCTGTTCCAAGACTTACCGCGGCTACGTTTGACGGCATGGCGGTTGAACACCGGATCCCTAAGGAAAAGGGCATTCCGGAGGAAGTCATCCCTACCCTGATCAAAGCCAGGAAGGATGTCACCGCAAAACATTATCACCGCATTTGGCGGAAATATGTTGCTTGGTGTGAGGCCAGGAAGGCCCCAACGGAGGAATTTCAACTGGGTCGATTGCTGCGTTTCCTGCAAGCAGGGGTGACGTTGGGCCTCAAATTGGGGTCCATTAAGGTCCAGATTTCGGCCCTGTCGATTTTCTTCCAGAAAGAACTGGCTTCACTGCCTGAAGTTCAGACTTTTGTCAAAGGAGTTCTGCGTATTCAGCCTCCTTTTGTGCCCCCAGTGGCACCTTGGGATCTCAATGTGGTTTTGGAGTTCCTGAAATCACATTGGTTTGAACCACTTAAGACTGTGGATTTGAAATATCTCACGTGGAAAATGGTCATGCTGTTGGCCCTGGCTTCGGCCAGGCGTGTGTCAGAATTGGCGGCTTTGTCCTATAAAAGCCCTTATCTGATTTTCCATATGGATAGGGCAGAGTTGAGGACTCGCTCTCAGTTTCTCCCGAAGGTGGTATCAGCGTTTCACTTGAACCAGCCTATTGTGGTGCCTGCGGCTACTAGGAACTTGGAGGATTCCAAGTTACTGGACGTAGTCAGGGCCCTGAAAATTTATGTTTCCAGGACGGCTGGAGTCAGGAAAACTGACTCGCTGTTTATCCTGTCTGCACCCAACAAACTGGGTGCTCCTGCTTCTAAGCAGACTATCGCGCGCTGGATTTGTAGCACTATTCAGCTGGCACATTCTGCGGTGGGACTACCGCAGCCTAAATCTGTAAAAGCCCATTCCACAAGGAAGGTGGGCTCATCTTGGGCGGCTGCCCGAGGGGTCTTGGCTTTACAACTTTGCCAAGCCGCTACTTGGTCAGGGGCAAACACGTTTGCAAAATTCTACAAATTTGATACCCTGGCTGAGGAGGACCTGGAGTTCTCTCATTCGGTGTTGCAGAGTCATCCGCACTCTCCCGCCCGTTTGGGAGCTTTGGTATAATCCCCATGGTCCTTAGGGAGTCCCCAGCATCCACTAGGACGTCAGAGAAAATAAGAATTTACTCACCGGTAATTCTATTTCTCGTAGTCCGTAGTGGATGCTGGGCGCCCATCCCAAGTGCGGATTGTCTGCAATACTTGTAAATAGTTATTGTTACACAAATCAGGTTGTTATTGCGAGCCATCTGTTCAGAGGCTCCGTTGTTATCATACTGTTAACCGGGGTTCCTATCACGAGTTATACGGTGTGATTGGTGTGGCTGGTATGAGTCTTACCCGGGATTCAAAATCCTTCCTTATTGTGTCAGCTCTTCCGGGCACAGTGTCCTAACTGAGGCTTGGAGGAGGGTCATAGGGGGAGGAGCCAGTGCACACCAGATAGTCCTAAAGCTTTCTTTAGATGTGCCCAGTCTCCTGCGGAGCCGTCTATTCCCCATGGTCCTTACGGAGTCCCCAGCATCCACTACGGACTACGAGAAATAGAATTACCGGTGAGTAAATTCTTATTTTAGCAGTCTGCAATGTGGAACAGTGTCAAAAGCCTTACTAACGTCTAGATAAGCTATATCCACGGCTCCACCTGTATCCACCACTTTAGTCACACAGTCCAAAAAGTCAATACGATTTCTCTAGCATCCATAAGGGATATTGGGGGAAACTAGTATGATGGGGTATAGACGGGGTCCGAAGGAGCCAGTGCACTTTAAATTTCTTCAACTGGGTGTGCTGGCTCCTCCCCTCTATGCCCCCTCCCACAGGCAGTTTAGAAAAAAGTGCCCTCAGGAGAGGATGCACACTCTGCAGCTCTAGAGAGTTTTCTTCAGTTTCATTTAAAACTTTTTTTTTTCTTCGATATGCTGTCTGGGCAACAGCATACCTGCACCGTGGGAGTTAGGCCGGTGACTGTCTCCCCCCTCCTTACGGGGTGCAGAGCCGCTTCTCTGCTGCAGGACCACAGTCCTGAGGGGCTGTTTGCTCAGTGGGGCATTGCGCCTTGGCTGTCACAGCCGCAGCACACCCCTAACATTGCCTGAAGGTGACATCGGTGGTGAGTACAAACCGGGGACCCCGCTAAGGGGGTCCCCGGTTCCAAGTGCAGCTGACCACGAGTGCGGCGTACAGGACCCTCCCTGGGGGGTCCTGCTAAAATCCCCCGTGTGGAAACTGGCACTACTTGCTTAATTTAGCACTCGTGAGGTTTTAAGTTTATGGGAGACTTTTTGCCAGTATAAATAAGATGTATAGCTCCGGCGCCATTGGAGGGGGTGGAGCTTCCTCAGAACAGGACCAGCAGCGTTTTGGCGCCTTCCTCTGCTTACTGCAGCCATAACAGCACACTCAGCGCTTCCTGCCTCACAGACACGCTGGAAACAGGTACCGGGTGTAGCTAAGGGGGAGAGTCCCTTGCGTACACTATTCTGAGCCTCTTTAGGACTGCATTTACTAGTGTTTAATGTTATATACAGAGCGGACAGTCTCACTGGGACTGTGCAGCTCAGGGTGTGCTGGCATTAATCTCCATTTGCCCATAAAGGTAGAAAATTTTGTGAGGAACCCCCTGGCGTTGATGCCTCGGTCTCTCGCCTGTCTAAGAAGGCAGTGTTTCCTGCCCCGAGCTCCTTTACCATAAAGGATCCTGGGGGATTGGAAAATAGAGACTACCCTAAAGTCTATATACACTGCAGCTGGCCTTTCACAAAGACCGGTCATTGCGGGTTGCTGGATGACCCATGCTATTCTTTCTTGGGCCATTCAAATTCAAGGGGTCTTGAGGGAAATATGCCCTTAGTTACTACTATGGTAACGTTCCTTAAGCACATTCAGGACACTACCCGCGTCCTCTGTGATTCGCTTAAGGAGATGGGGAACATTAATGCTCGCACTTCTGCCATGGCAGTGTCAGCACGCAGGGCCTTCTGGTTGCATCAGTGGATTGCAGTGTAGAATCCCTTCACTTTTTTGGGGAATGGCTGTTTGGTGTTGAGTTGGATACGTGGATTTCCAAGGTCACGGCTGGAAAAAAACAAAACACATTTCTCCCCTCTAGGACCCCGCCGGTGAGGCGCTCCTATCCGGGGCCATCTCTCCAGTCCTTTCGGTCTCACAGGTTTCGATCTAAGTCCAGAGGTGCCTCCAATGCAGCTAGGAGGTACCAGAGATAAGTCCAGAAAACAGCAAGCACCAGTTCTCAGGAACAGTCCACCAGTTTGGCTTCCACTAAGGCCTCAGCGTGACGGTTCCCACCCAGAGGGGATCTCGAGGTGGGAGCTCGACTGAGTCACTTCAGCCACGTCTGGGAGGCTTCCTGCCATGATGCCTGGGTCAGAGATCGGTTCAGTCAGACCCATTCTGAATCTGAAATCCTTGAATCCTTATTTGAGGGTGTTTACGTTCAAAATGGAATCCCTGCGTGCAGGGATTGCGGGCCTGGAAGAATAGGAATTTATGGTCTCCTTGGATATCAAGGATGCTCATCTCCATATTCTGATTTGGCCACCTCATCAGGCGTACCTGCGGCTTGCCCTGCTGGATGATTACTTCCAATTCCAGGCACTGCCCTTCGTCCTGTCTATGGCCCAAGGGTATTCACAAAGGTGATGGCGGAGATGATGCTTCAACTCCGGGTCCAGGGGGTCAATGTGATCCATTATCTGGATGATCTTCTGATAAAGGCAAGATCTAGGGAGCTTTTGCTGCTCCATATCGACCACATCATCCATCTTCTGTCAGACCATGAGTGGATCCTCAACTTACAGAAGTCCCACCTGGAGCCAACTCAGAGGCTCCTGTTCCTGGGGATGTTGCTGGATACTGTGGCCCAGAAAGTGTTTCTACCAGAGGACAAAGCGAAAACACTTCAGGAGATGGTCTGCATGGTGCTCTGACACACTCGAGTGTCCGTACATCTTTGCATAAGATTGTTACAAAAGATGGTTGCCTCATACGAGGCGATCCAGTATGGGAGGTTTCATGCCAGAACTTTTCAGTTGGATCTCCTGAGCAAGTGGTCCGGCTCACATCTACAGATGCACAGGTTGTTTCAGCTGTCACCACAGGCCAAGATTTCCCTCCTGTGGTGGCTACAGTCCTCCAATCTCCTGGTAGGACAGAGTTTCGGGATCAGGATTGGACCCTCCTCACAACGGATGCGAGTCTGAGAGGATGGGGAGCTGTCACCCAAGGGGCACAGTTCCAGGGCAGGTGGTCAACCCACGAAAGCCTCCTTCCAATCAACACTCTGGAACTTCAGGTGATCTACAATGCTCTGATTCACGCCTCTCCTCTGCTCAAGGATCATGCGAACCAAGTACAGTCGGACACCGCCACAGCAGTGGCGTACATCAATCGACAAGGAGGAACAAAAAGCATAGCCTGCATGCGAGAGGTGTCAAAGATACTCCTCTGGGTGGAATTAAATGCAAAAGCAATGTCAGCAATCTTCATTCCGGGTGTGGACAACTGGGATGCAGACTTCCTGAGTCATAACGATCTCCACCCGGGGGAGTGGGGGCTCCACCATCTGGTGTTCCAGCAGATCAACCGGTGGGGTTGCCCACAAATAGACATGATGGCTTCTCGTCTCAAGAAACTTCCCTGGTATTGCTCACAGACCAGGGACCCTCAGGCGAGGGCAGTACTGGCTAGTCTACCTGATTCCTCCAATCCCATTGCTCCCAAGAGTGCTCGAGCGAATCAGGAATCAAGATGTCCAGGCAATTTTAATTGCCATGAATTGGCCTCGGAGGGCGTTGTACGCGGATCTTCTGGACATGTCCATCCAAAACCCTTGGCCTCTACCACTCAGAAGCGATCTTCAACATGGACCGTTCATCTACCCGGACTTACGGCGTCCTCGTTTGACGGCATGGAGGTTGAGTGAAACATACTAGCTCACAAGGGCCTTTCCAAGAAGGTTATTGCAACCATGGTTCACGCCAGGAAACCTGTGACGTCAAAACACTATCATCATATCTGGAGGAGATATGTTTCTTGGTGCAAGAAACGCTCGTATCTGTCTGCAGAGTTTCACTTGGAACGTTTCCTCCATTCTCTGCAGGTGAGTGTGGATAATGGCTTACGTCTGGGTTCCATTAAGGTCGAGATTTCAGCTCTTTCCATTTTCTTTTAGAGACAATTGGCAGTGTTGTCAGAAGTTCAGATCTTCTTGCAAGGGATACGCCACATACAACCTCCCTGTGTGCCGCCTATGTCACCCTGGGATCTGGATGTAGTGTTGCAATTTCTACAGTCCTCCTGTGTTGAACCTCTGATGACGGTAGAAGACAAGTACCTCACGTGGAAGACGGTGATGTTACTGGCCCTGGCTTCTGCTAGACGTGTTTCAGGGCATACTTGGTCTTTTACGAGAACAGAGTGGAGCTCCGGACTAGACAGCAGTTCCTGACCAAGGTTGTCTCCGCGTTTCACCTGAATCAACCTGTTGTGGTTCCGTCCTGTACTGACACTTCTGCTCCTTGGGAGGCTTTGGATGCTGTACGTGCCTTGAAGATCTATGTCAAGTGTACAGCTCGGATCAGAAAGACGGATTCCTTGTTCATGCTCTATGATGTGCGGAAGCAGCAGTCCATTGCTTGTTGGATTAGGCTTAATATCCAACAGGCCTATGTGTCAGCAGCCTTACCTGTTCCTAAGTTTTTAGAGGCCCACTTTACTAGATCAGTTGGCTCTTCCTGGGCGGCTGCCCGTGGAGTTTCGGCCTTGCAACTATGCCGAGCTGCTACTTGGTAAGGGAAGAACACTTTTGTGAAGTTCTACAAGTTTGATACCCTGGCCAAAGAGGATACCCAGTTTAAGCAAGTGGTGCTGCAGCAGTCTCCACACGTTCCTGCCCGTTCTGGAAGCTTTGGGATGTCCCCATCGTACTAGTTTCCCCCAATATCCCTTAAGGATGCTAGAGAAAATAGGATTTTAAATACCTACCAGTAAATCCTTTTCTTGTAGTCCATAAGGGATATTGGACGCCCGCCTCAGTGCATTGATTTTTCTGCAGGTTCTTGTTCTATAGTTACCTGTTCAGCTGTTGCTGTTGTTGTTGCCAGCCGTTGCTGGTTGTTCTATGTTAGTGGTGTGCTGGTATGTAAATCTCACCACCTTCTGTTACCATGTTCCGTCTCATAAATGTCCTTTCTCCTTCGGGCACGTTTTTACCTATAACTGCCTGTGGAAGGGGGCATAGAGGGGAGGAGCCAGCACACCCAGTTGAAGAAATTTAAAGTTCACTGGATCCTTTGGACCCCATCTATACCCCATTGTACTGGTTTCCCCCAATATCCCTTATGGACTACGAGAAAAGGATTTACCGGTAGGTATTAAGATCCTATTTTGTTTGACATGATATTCTCCCAATGAATCCACGCTGTTTGGGATCCTGTGAATTGCTAGATTTGAGATAATCTACAGTTCTTTCTTTTAAGAGTGTTTTCGTTGATTTCCCTACTACTGATGTAAGACTAATTGGTCTGTAGTTGTTTGCCTCTTCCTTGCTTCCACTTTTGTGCAGTGGGACTACGTTCGCTCTTTTCTAGTCCTCTGGAATTACTCCTGCAGCTAAAGACTGGTTGAATAATTCTGTCAATGGTGCTACCAGCACCTCTTTAAGTTCTTTTAGTATCCTTGGATGTATCCCATCTGGCCCTATTGATTTATCCACTTTCAGCTTTGAGAGTTCTGTTAGGACCTTCTCCTCTGTAAATGTGCTTGTTTCATTTTCCTGAATATCCCTGCAAGTTAACTGTGGCCCCTTCCCCTCTTTCAGTAGTCAATACTGAGCAAAAATTATTATTAAGATGATCTGCTATTACATTGTCTTCTTCAACAAGACTCCCAGTCTCTGTCTTTAGTTTTATTATTCTGCCTTTTGTTTTTCTCCTTTCGCTTATATACCTAAAAAAAGTTCTCTTCTACCCACTGACTGGGCCATTTTCTCCTCAGCCTTTGCACATCTGATTACCTTCTTAGTCTCCTTCTGTCTAACAAGATATATCGCTCTGTCTTCATTCTTTTGGGTCTGCTTATATTTTCTAAAAGCCATCTTTTTTGCTTTCACAATGGGGACCATTCCAAGTTGATCGCTAGCTGCAGTTGTTCGCTGCATAGCGATCAGTTAAAAAAGCCCAGCAAATATGCGCATGCACCGCAATGCGCACGCATGTCGTATGAGTACAAAGAGCATCATTGCCGTGCGATGGATCTAGGGAAGAATCCATTCGCACAGCCAATCGCAAGGAGATTGACAGGAAGAGGGCGTTTATGGGTGTCAACTGACAGTTTTCTGGGAGTGGTAGGGAAAATGCAGGAGTGTCTGGGCGTTTGCAGGGCGGGTGCCTGACGTCAATTCTGGGACCTCCATCGCTAGAATCATCGCACAGAATAAGTAAGTACATGGCAGGTCTTGTTTTTGCACAAAATGTGTTTGCAGGCGCACTGCTGCAAAGGTATTCGAACTCTTGCAAAGCGAAAATACCCTCCCCCGTGGGCAGCGACTATGCGTTTGCACGACTGCTGAAAGTAGCTAGCGAGCAACTTGGAATGACCCCCAATATGTGCTACTTCTTTCGCAAACCACAATGGCTTCCCTTTCCTTGTATTTTTCCGAACACTTTTGATACAAAGGTCTGTTGCCTTTAATATTGCACTTTTTAATGTTTCCCACCTCTCCTGCACTGCTTCCAAGTTCCTCCACTCTGCTAAAGAATAGCTTACACATTTTTCCATGAAGATACTGCGGGCTGCTGGTCATCGGGGCTCTCTGCTGCTCCTGTGACCTCCAGTGCAGCAAAGCGATGCTGCAAAGTGGCAGCTCACTTTACAGCACCGAAGGTCACAGCAGCAGAGAGCCCCGATAACTGGCGGCCCTCCAAGAGCAGCAATCACCGATCCCCAGGTGTTTGTATGATCAGGGTTAGGGGGCTGCGGCACGGGCGGGGGTCATTGCGACAGGGAGGGGTGGTGGTAACATTGGCGATGTCGGGTGGTGGCGCATTTATGACAAATACTCCAATAATGCTGTGGAGTAGTATCACAGGGACAGAGCTTTCTCATAAACTCTGTCCCTGCATGCGAATATTGATACATCCATGCAATTTAATCAATAATCACATTGCGGATTGGGTCTATTTTATCACTTCACATCCACATCCTCAGTTGTATATACGATATGACGATAAATCGGCCCCTTAGTCACATAAATATTAGCACATAAGAATATTTAGACGTATCCAATGAAAATACTTTTTGGTTAGAGAAATGTGTAAGTAATAAAGAAAAGTCAAAAAGCATATGTACACTGCTCAAAAAAAATAAAGGGAACACTTAAACAACACAATGTAACTCCAAGTCAATCACACTTCTGTGAAATCAAACTGTCCACTTAGGAAGCAACACTGATTGACAATCAATTTCACATACTGTTGTGCAAATGGAATAGACAACAGGTGGAAATTATAGGCAATTAGCAAGACACCCCCAATAAAGGAGTTGTTCTGCAGGTGGTGACCACAGACCGCTTCTCAGCCTCTATGCTTTCTGGCTGATGTTTTGGTCACTTTTGAAAGCTGGCGGTGCTTTCACTCTAGTGGTAGCATGAGACGGAGGCTACAACCCACACAAGTGGCTCAGGTAGTGCAGCTCATCCAGGATGGCACATCAATGCGAGCTGTGGCAAGAAGGTTTGCTGTGTCTGTCAACGTAGTGTCCAGAGCATGGAGGCGCTACCAGGAGACAGGCCAGTACATCAGGAGACGTGGAGGAGGCCAACAAACCAGCAGCAGGACTGCTACCTTCGCCTTTGTGCAATGAGGAATAGGAGGAGCACTGCCAGAGCCCTGCAAAATGACTTCCAGCAAGCCACAAATGTGCATGTGTCTACTCAAACGATCAGAAACAGACTCCATGAGGGTGGTATGAGGCCCGACGTCCACAGGTGGGGGTTGTGCTTACAGCCCAACACGGTGCAGGACGTTTGGCATTTGACAGAGAATACCAAGATTGGCAAATTCGCTGCTGGGGCCCTGTGCTCTTCACAGATTAAAGCAGGTTCTCACTGAGCACATGTGACAGACGTGACAGAGTCTGGAGACGCCAAGGAGAACGTTCTGCTGCCTGCAACATCCTCCAGCATGACCGGTTTGGCAGTGGGTCAGTAATGGTGTGAGGTGGCATTTCTTTGGGGGGCCGCACAGCCCTCCATGTGCTCGCCAGAAGTTGCCTGACTGCCATTATGTACCGAGAGGAGTTCATCAGACCCCTTGTAAGACCATATGCTGGTGCGGTTGGCCCTGGGTTCCTCCTAATGCAAGACAGTGCTAGACCTCATGTGGTTGGAGTGTGTCAGCAGTTCCTGCAAGACGAAGGCATTGATGCTATGGACTGGCCCACCCATTCCCCAGACCTGAATCCAATTGAGCACATCTGGGACATCAGACTGTCCAAGAGTTGGCGGATGCTTTAGTCCAGGTCTGGGAGGAGATCCCTCAGGAGACCATCTGCCACCTTATCAGGAGCATGCCCAGGCGTTGTAGGGAGGTCATACAGGCACGTGAAGGCCACACACACTACTGAGCCTCATTTTGACTTGTTTTAAGGACATTACATCAAAGTTGGATCAGCCTGTAGTATGTTTTTCCACTTTAATTTTGAGTGCGACTCCAAATCCAGACCTCCATGGGTTAATAAATTTGATTTCCATTGATAATTTTTGTGTGATTTTGTTGTCAGCACATTCAACTATGTAAAGAACAAAGTATTTAATAAGAATATTTCATTCATTCAGATCTAGGATGTGTTATTTTAGTGTTCCCTTTATTTTTTTGAGCAGTGTATATGGAAAATAAATCTACTGTCAGTCATGTGCCTGCTGGCAGTGAATGATTTATGAGAGTTTCTTATTCCCAGTATGTATGATCAAAAGGTTAACCCTGCATCTGATGTCAGCTAAGAAATGTGAGTACAGATAGAAAGATTAGACAGTTCTGTTTAGGATATTAAGTCACTCCGTTATAGGGATTGTGTCTTTATATCATAAAATAATAGTTTCGGAAACTATACTTGGTCGATTTTATGCAGGTTACATGGTAAAGTTATTCATTCATTGTAACCAGACAGTAGAAAAAATGGCAAACCTCAATGGGTTGTGTAATGTAGGACAGGTATTGCTACAAGACATCTTACTTTGATTAATGTAGAAAATTGATAAGAACACCCTTTTCCATTCTATCTCAAATTACTAATGTTGCATGTGTTTATGCACTGTCCAATATAACCAGAATAGTACTGGGGAGTTAATGGTCTCTCTCTCTCTTTGAATAGGTAGGATTCCCTTGGTGAGGGTGACCTCAGTTCCTGATCTGAGAGCGTAGATAGAGGATAGATAAATGAAGGTTTTACCTTGTCCCAAAAAATAACGGTTGCTGTCTGGTGCGGGGACTCTGGTGTGCACACAAGAGCACCCCCCTGAACAAACGTGCACGTTTCACCCTTACAGCTTGATCACAGCCAATGTGTCTTCCAGGTTCTGATGAGTGTGTCTATAAATGAGTGCTGCTGTCCTATTACAGGTATGTGTGATAAGCAGTGTTTACTGCAAACCTGAGCGATCTTGCAGGTTGGTGGGATAGCGAGTCACAGCCCCCTCATAATGTGCATATCTCCTATCAAAGCATTAATTGTCATATAACAGCATCTTGATAATTTTTCAAGTTCATTATATACAAGTCCCTCAGACATGTTGAGTGGAACAGTATCAACAGAGATAGACCTGTCACATACTGCTCTCGTATGTTCTGGATTAATGTGTTATTAATTATGAGAGGCTCTGTTTCTGCATTAAACTGAGGATAGAGACAGCATTATGCTTGTCTTAGAAGAAGGTGTACTCAGGCTGTAAATCATCTTCCTAAAAAAAAAAAAAAAAAGGGATCTTTGAATTATATTATTTAGGCATCGGAGAGTGGCTGGTGTTTTACTATATCCATTATTCAAAAGCATGGATTCTTTCCATAAGACATAATAGGATTTAGAACAGAGGTTCCAAACTCGGTCCTCGGGACCCCACACAGTGCATGTTTTGCAGGTCTCCTCACAGAATCACAAGTGAAATAATTAGCTCCACCTGTGGACCTTTTAAAATGTGTCAGTGAGTAATTAATACTCCTGTGCACTTGCTGGGTTACCTGCAAAACATGCACTGTGTGGGCCCACGAGGACCAAGTTTGAGAACCTCTGATTCAGAACATGTGGAAAGAGAAAAGTACTCTTAATTGGGGCACTCACCCTACCCAAATGAAACTAAAACTCAGCTTTTAATAATATTCATTAAAACCCATCCATGGTAGAATGCTGTAGCAAAAAGCAAATATTCAAAACATCCAAATAGATTTGCTACATAGGTGTTAGGGGTGCCACCAGGGTAGTACTAGGTGGCGCTGTTGCTCTTGCACAGCAGTCCTTTAGCCTCCTGCAGCCAAAGACTTCGCCTATAGCAGCCGCCTTTCCCAGGAGGATTAGGTTCGCCCAGTACTCAGATGCCCTCAGGTTTTTATGATAGACAAGGCAAGTACGGAACTGGAGTCATACTGAGACAAAAGGAAGGACCAGATACACAGGACAAACAATAACTTTAGTACACTACCGTGTGTGACCGACACGAGATCACTGCTGCAGATGGTACTCACTAGCGCCACAGTACTGGAGATGGGAAACCAAGCACTGTGTACTGGACCGTAATGGCCGAGGTGATAACAGTGCAGTCCCTGGTAGCATCTAAATATAATACAGGCAGACAGAAATACAGGACCTGCTGGACCGGACTACAGAGCAGCGCCGGCACAGGCAGACAAATACAGGACCAAGCCATGGAGCGGCACCAGTGACAGACGTACAAACAGGCAGGGTTGGAATACTGAAGTGACCGCTAATAGCGACACCAACGGTACATGTATAACATGGTGGAATAGATGCTACGTGTGACACAGAAAGACATACTGCGGGACCAGACTGACAAGACATGGGTAATAACACAGGGTACAAACTAAAGCTCTAGTTGATCAAATACAGAATGGAGTACACCGCATTGTACACGGAATCCGGTACATAAACAGAAGCTTTTAACAGAGACAGAAGTAGACTGGACCAGGCACTTGCACTTACACCAACTGTTCTGGGTTCAACAGGGTTTGTCAGGTTAGACTGAGTAGATCAGGTTTGTCCAGAATCAGAATAAGGACTGAGTATAAGCAGCCCCTAGGTCCTAGGCAGCCTGGGTAATAAAAGACACAATATCCAATCAGGACAGCCAAAAAGGACAAGCCCCCTTAATGAGGAGAGTCACTGCAGGTGAGCAGCCTGATACACAAGTCCTAGTGCTAATGGCCTAATTATGCAGCAGAAGACATAGGAGTCAGGCTGCAATTACACAGACCCACCAGAGGTGGCTTGTAACAATAGGATGATTTACAATGTGTAAAGTTAAGAAGTTGTTGCCCCAAAGCTTTTATCTAACTACCCATTTTGGGATGGAAAACCAGCACAGGAAATTTATGGAAGCAACCCTAATGGGGACGGGGTCTGTTTAGGGTGTGTGGTCTGTAGAGGGGGCGGGATCCATCCTCATAGCGCCTGATTCAGAGTTAGATGAAGTTGCGGCCTTCTCCGCATCTTTGGTTGCATTTGCATCTGTGACTTCATGCTACTGCTACAAAGCCACGGTGTACATGTGTGCGTCCCAGTATGCAATATTCTTGCTGACATGCTTGTTTCCAACACCAGAGAGCGATGTGTATTTGACTGTTTAGCTCCCAGCACAAGAACTGCTGGGAGCTCTTGTGCCATGAGCACAAGAGGGTATGGTGGGTAGTGTAGGATCCTGAAGCTTGGGGGACGGGAGATGGGTAGTGATGGAGCAGGTAGTGTATGTCCATGAGGAGGTGGTAAGAATATATGTCCATGGGGTCAATAGGCAACAATAAGTAGGGTGGGGAGTGTATGTCTGATGAGTCAGGGCTATGGTGCAAGGGAAGGGGGCATGGGGGAGTATCTAGGTTGGGGGTACACTCTTAGCTAAATTAAGAGGGGGCTGCAGGGCTTACTGTACGCCGCCCTCCCCTCTGTCAGGGGGCCCCCCAGCCAGAGCACATTGACATCACTAGCTCTCCCTCTTATGCAACAGCAGAACCAGACAACCAAAATGTGAGCAGTACAGGCAGAGACACAGGAGTATCAGGTTTCCTGAGATACCGATGGTCTTCCCGACCAGAGCAGAGATAGATAACAGGGGTTACACAGGTCCCAGACACCTACTCCCTGTCTGGGTCCTATGTAACCTATTATCTAATAAGAGCATTAGGGTCTAGAGCAGTGTTTCCCAACCTCGGTCCTCAAAGCACACTAACAGTCCTGGTTTTAATGATATCCAGGCAGGAACACAGGTGACTTAGTTAGTACTTCAGTTATTTTGATTAAACCATCTGTGCTGAAGCCTGGATATCACTAAAACCTGCACTGTTGGTGTGCCTTGAGGACCGCAGCTGGGAATGCCTGGTCTACACACACACACACACACACACACACACACACACACACACACACACACACACACACACACACACACACACACACACACACACACACACACACACACACACACTCTCTCTCTCTCTATCTCTCTCTCTCTCTCTCTCTTCCTGAGTCCTGTCCCAGTGTTTACAAAGGTTGCTACTATTCTTGCATTTGACAAGATAAAAAATAAATAAATCTATAATTTATGTGTATTAAAAAGTTCTTCAAGTTGTATTTGTATTAGTTGGAGCTATGAACAGTACCCGGGCATTATTAAATCTAATATACACCATTGGTTTAAATGTAATATACACAATCCATACCCCCCAACATGACCCATTCCAGGAGGAATAAAATGCTCTCTACCTGGACTTCCTTCTCAATTTATGATTGCAATCACCATCTATTGAAATTAGTGATGAGCGGGTTCGGATCCTCGGGATCCGAACTTCACCTTTTTTTGCACGGGTCCGAGCAACTCGGATCCTCCCGCCTTGCTCGGTTAACCCGAGCGCGCCCGAACGTCATCATCCCGCGGTCGGATTCTCACGAGATTCGTATTCTATATAAGGAGCCGCACGTCGCCGCCACTTTTCACTCGTGCATTGGAGATGATCGTGAGAGGACGTGGCTGGCGTCCTCTCAGTTTCTATGTTCAGTGGGCTGCAAATATCTGTGCTCAGTGTGCTGCAAATATCTGTGCTCAGTGTGCTGCAAATATCTGTGCTCAGTGTGCTGCAAATATCTGTGCTCAGTGTGCTGCAAGTGCAAATATCTACGCTCTCTGCCTGAAAAACGCTCCATATCTGTGCTCAGTGTGCTAATTGCTTTATTGTGGGGACTGGGGACTAGCAGTATTATATAGTAGTAGGACAGTGCAGAGTTTTGCTGACCAGTGACCACCAGTATTATACGTTCTCTGCCTGAAAAACGCTCCATATCTGTGCTGCATTGTAGTATATAGTAGGAGGACAGTGCAGAATTTTGCTGACCACCAGTATAACTATATTTATAGCAGTACGGTACAGTAGTCCACTGCTCTACCTCTGTGTCTTCAAGTATACTATCCCATCCATACCTGTGGTGCATTTCAGTTTTGCACAGTTTGCTGACCACCAGTATATAATATATAGCAGTACGGTACAGTAGGCCACTGCTCTACCTACCTCTGTGTCGTCAAGTATACTATCCATCCATACCTGTGGTGCATTTCAGTTTTGCAAAGTTTGCTGACCACCAGTATATAATATATAGCAGTACGGTACAGAAGGCCACTGCTCTACCTACCTCTCTGACGTCAATTATACTATCCATCCATACCTGTGGTGCATTTCAGTTTTGCACAGTTTGCTGACCACCAGTTTATAATATATAGCAGTACGGTACAGTAGGCCACTGCTCTACCTACCTCTGTGTCGTCAAGTATACTATCCATCCATACCTGTGGTGCATTTCAGTTTTGCACAGTTTGCTGACCACCAGTATATAATATATAGCAGTACGGTATAGTAGGCCACTGCTCTACCTACCTCTGTGTCGTCAAGTATACTATCCATCCATACCTGTGGTGCATTTCAGTTTTGCACAGTTTGCTGACCACCAGTATATAATATATAGCAGTACGGTACAGTAGGCCACTGCTCTACCTACCTCTGTGTCGTCAAGTATACTATCCATCCATACCTGTGGTGCATTTCAGTTTTGCACAGTTTGCTGGCCACCAGTATATAATATATAGCAGCACGGTACAGTAGGCCACTGCTCTACCTACCTCTGTGTCGTCAAGTATATTATCCATCCATACCTGTGGTGCATTTCAGTTTTGCACAGTTTGCTGACCACCAGTATATAATATATAGCAGTACGGTACAGAAGGCCACTGCTCTACCTACCTCTGTGTCGTCAATTATACTATCCATCCATACCTGTGGTGCATTTCAGTTTTGCACAGTTTGCTGACCACCGGTATATAATATATAGCAGTACGGTACAGTAGGCCACTGCTCTACCTACCTCTGTGTCGTCAAGTATACTATCCATCCATACCTGTGGTGCATTTCAGTTTTGCACAGTTTGCTGACCACCAGTATATAATATATAGCAGTACGGTACAGTAGGCCACTGCTCTACCTACCTCTGTGTCGTCAAGTATACTATCCATCCATACCTGTGGTGCATTTAAGTTTTTGTGCGCAGTATATATAGTAGTAGGCCATTGCTATTGATAAATATATTACTGGCATATAATTCCACACATTAAAAAATGGAGAACAAAAATGTGGAGGGTAAAATAAGGAAAGATCAAGATCCACTTCCACCTCATGCTGAAGCTGCTGCCACTAGTCATGGCCGAGACGATGAAATGCCATCAACGTCGTCTGCCAAGGCCGATGCCCAATGTCATAGTAGAGAACATGTAAAATCCAAAAAACAAAAGTTCAGTAAAATGACCCAAAAATTAAATTAAAATCGTCTGAGGAGAAGCGTAAACTTGCCAATATGCCATTTACGACACGGAGTGGCAAGGAACGGCTGAGGCCCTCTCCTATGTTCCTCATGACTAGTGGGTCAGCTTCACATGAGGATGGAAGCACTCATCCTCCTACTAGAAAACTTAAAAGACTTAAGATGGCAAAAGCACAGCAAAGAACTGTGCGTTCTTCTAAATCACAAATCCCCAAGGAGAGTCCAATTGTGTCGGTTGCGATGCCTGACCTTCCCAACACTGGACGGGAAGAGGTGGTGCCTTCCACCATTTGCACGCCCCCTGCAAGTGCTGGAAGGAGTACCCGCAGTCCAGTTCCTGATAGTCAAATTGAAGATGTCACTGTTGAAGTACACCAGGATGAGGATATGGGTGTTGCTGGCGCTGGGGAGGAAATTGACAAGGAGGATTCTGATGGTGAGGTGGTTTGTTTAAGTCAGGCACCCGGGGAGACACCTGTTGTCCATGGGACGAATATGGTCATTGACATGCCTGGTCAAAATACAAAAAAAATCACCTCTTCGGTGTGGAATTATTTCAACAGAAATGCGGACAACTGGTGTCAAGCCATGTGTTGCCTTTGTCAAGCTGTAATAAGTAGGGGTAAGGACGTTAACCACCTAGGAACATCCTCCCTTATACGTCACCTGGAGCGCATTCATCAGAAGTCATTGACAAGTTCAAAAACTTTGGGTGACAGCGGAAGCAGTCCACTGACCACTAAACCCCTTCCTCTTGTAACCAAGCTCCTGAAAACCACACCACCAACTCCCTCAGTGTCAATTTCCTCCTTAGTCAGGAAAGCCAATAGTCCTGCAGGCCATGTCACTGTCAAGTCTGACGAGTCCTCTCCTGCCTGGGATTCCTCCGATGCATCCTTGAGTGTAACGCCTACTGCTGCTGGCGCTGCTGTTGTTGCTGCTGGGAGTCGATCGTCATCCCAGAGGGGAAGTCGGAAGACCACTTGTACTACTTCCAGTAAGCAATTGACTGTCCAACAGTCCTTTGCGAGGAAGATGAAATATCACAGCAGTCATCCTGCTGCAAAGCGGATAACTCAGGCCTTGGCAGCCTGGGTGGTGAGAAACGTGTTTCCGGTATCCACCGTCAATTCACAGGGAACTAGAGAATTGATTGATGTACTGTGTCCCCGGTACCAAATACCATCTAGGTTCCATTTCTCTAGGCAGGCGATACCGAAAATGTACACAGACGTCAGAAAAAGAGTCACCAGTGTCCTAAAAAATGCAGTTGTACCCAATGTCCACTTAACCACGGACATGTGGACAAGTGGAGCAGGGCAGACTCAGGACTATATGACTGTGACAGCCCACTGGGTAGATGTATTGCCTCCCACAGCAAGAACAGCAGCGGCGGCACCAGTAGCAGCATCTCGCAAATGCCAACTCGTTCCTAGGCAGGCTACGCTTTGTATCACCGCTTTCCATAAAAGGCACACAGCTGACAACCTCTTACGGAAACTGAGGAACATCATCGCAGAATGGCTTACCCCAATTGGACTCTCCTAGGGATTTGTGACATCGGACAACGCCACCAATATTGTGCGTGCATTACATCTGGGCAAATTCCAGCACGTCCCATGTTTTGCACATACATTGAATTTGGTGGTGCAGAATTATTTAAAAAACGACAGGGGCGTGCAAGAGATGCTGTCGGTGGTCCGAAGAATTGCGGGCCACTTTCGGCATTCAGCCACCGCGTACCGAAGACTGGAGCACCAGCAAACACTCCTGAACCTGCCCCGCCATCATCTGAAGCAAGAGGTGGTAACGAGGTGGAATTCAACCCTCTATATGCTTCAGAGGATGGAGGAGCAGCAAAAGGCCATTCAAGCCTATACAGCTACCTACGATATAGGCAAAGGAGGGGGAATGCACCTGACTCAAGCGCAGTGGAGAATGATTTCAATGTTGTGCAAGGTTCTGCAACCCTTTGAATTTGCCACACGTGAAGTCAGTTCAGACACTGCCAGCCTGAGTCAGGTCATTCCCCTCATCAGGCTTTTGCAGAAGAAGCTGGAGAGATTGAAGGAGGAGCTAAAACAGAGCAATTCCGCTAGGCATGTGGGACTTGTGGATGGAGCCCTTAATTCGCTTAACCAGGATTCACGAGTGGTCAATCTGTTGAAATCAGAGCACTACATTTTGGCCACCGTGCTCGATCCTAGATTTAAAACCTACGTTGGATCTCTCTTTCCGGCAGACACAAGTCTGCAGAGGTTCAAAGACCTGTTGGTGAGAAAATTGTCAAGTCAAGCGGAACGTGACCAGTCAACAGCTCCTCCTTCACATTCTCCCGCAACTGGGGCTGCGAGGAAAAGGCTAAGAATTCCGAGCCCACCCGCTGGCGGTGATGCAGGGCAGTCTGGAGCGAGTGCTGACATCTGGTCCGGACTGAAGGACCTGCCAACGATTACTGACATGTCGTCTACTGTCACTGCATATGATTCTGTCACCATTGAAAGAATGGTGGAGGATTATATGAGTGACCGCATCCAAGTAGGCACGTCAGACAGTCCGTACATATACTGGCAGGAAAAAGAGGCAATTTGGAGGCCCTTGCACAAACTGGCTTTATTTTACCTAAGTTGCCCCCCCTCCAGTGTGTACTCCGAAAGAGTGTTTAGTGCAGCCGCTCACCTTGTCAGCAATCGGCGTACGAGGTTACTTCCAGAAAATGTGGAGAAGATGATGTTCATCAAAATTAATTATAATCAATTCCTCCGTGGAGACATTCACCAGCAATTGCCTCCAGAAAGTACACAGGGCCTGAGATGGTGGATTCCAGTGGGGACGAATTAATAATCTGTGAGGAGGGGGATGTACACAGTGAAAGGGGTGAGGAATCGGAGGATGAGGAGGAGGTGGACATCTTGCCTCTGTAGAGCCAGTTTGTGCAAGGAGAGATTGATTGCTTCTTTTTTGGTGGGGGCCCAAACCAACCAGTCTTTTCAGTCACAGTTGTGTGGCAGACCCTGTCGCTGAAATGATGGGTTTGTTAAAGTGTGCATGTCCTGTTTATACAACATAAGGGTGGGTGGGACAATTCCATCTTGCACCTCTTTTTTCTTTCATTTTTCTTTGCATCATGTGCTGTTTGGGGACTATTTTTTGAAGTGCCATCCTGTCTGACACTGCAGTGCCACTCCTAGATGGACCAGGTGTTTGTGTCGGCCACTTGGGTCGCTTAGCTTAGTCACACAGCTACCTCATTGCGCCTCTTTTTTTCTTTGCATCATGTGCTGTTTGGGGACTATTTTTTTGAAGTGCCATCCTGTCTGACACTGCAGTGCCACTCCTAGATGGGCCAGGTGTTTGTGTCGGCCACTTGGGTCACTTAGCTTAGTCACACAGCTACCTCATTGCGCCTCTTTTTTTCTTTGCATCATGTGCTGTTTGGGGACTATTTTTTCGAAGTGCCATCCTGTCTGACACTGCAGTGACACTCCTAGATGGGCCAGGTGTTTGTGTCGGCCACTTGGGTCGCTTAGCTTAGTCACACAGCTACCTCATTGCGCCTCTTTTTTTCTTTGCATCATATGCTGTTTTGGGGACAATTTTTTTAATCTGCCATCCTGTCTGACACTGCAGTGCCACTCCTAGATGGGCCAGGTGTTTGTGTCGGCCACTTGGGTCGCTTAGCTTAGTCATCCAGCGACCTTGGTGCAAATTTTAGGACTAAAAATAATATTGTGAGGTGTGAGGTGTTCAGAATAGACTGGAAATGAGTGGAAATTATGGTTATTGAGGTTAATAATACTATGGGATCAAAATGACCCCCAAATTCTATGATTTAAGCTGTTTTTGAGGTTTTTTTGTAAAAAAAACACCCGAATCCAAAACACACCCGAATCCGACAAAAAAAAATTCAGGGAGGTTTTGCCAAAACGCGTCCGAATCCAAAACACGGCCGCGGAACCAAATCCAAAACCAAAACCCGAAAAATTTCCGGTGCACATCACTAATTGAAATACTTTTCTTATCAATTAAATAATTCAACACAAATGACAAAAATCATATATTAAGAGGGAAGTCTAGGAGCATTTTGTCCCTCCTGGAATGGGTCATATTGGGAGGTATGCACAATTTCATATACACCACCCTTCCCCTGGGCCCCACTGTCTTAAGTGCCCCGGGCCCCCTAAGGCTTAATCCACCCCTGGGAACACTTGGGGGTACACTCATAAAGTAAAAGCCATAAAAAGTAAATAGTAAGCGAGGGGGCATATTAGGCAAGGCAAACATTGAGGGGAGAGTATCCAGCCAGGGAGCATACACATATACATACAGTATATACCTCTGTGCTGTGGGTCTCATATCTCCTGAAGACCCAGACTTAACCCTGGAGATGATGATGGAGGGTATCAGTATGTCATAAGATTGATGCCAGAATCCTGACAGGCGGAATCCTGATGGCAAGTGCAGCGTGTCCCCTCGCGGGCTCACTGCGGTTGCCACGCTTCGGGCCCAGTGGAGAGCTCACACTAATTTATTCCCCATAGATTGTAAACTTGCAAGCAGGGCCCTCCTACCTCTGTGACTGTTTGTTTTTACCCAGTTTTGTCTTCTAATTGTGTCCAGTTGTAAAGCGCAAGGGAATTTGATATATATATATATATATATATATATATACATACACACACACACACGGTGATTCAAAGGTCAGTACACCCTTTTGTTTCAAAAAACTGTGAGGGAAATGGGAAAACTGAATACTCCAGTAAGGTATGGGTGAGGTGGGCTATCTGTTAGGGTATGTACCGAACATGGGTGCCATCTTGAAATCGGCCATCTTGAATCTAAGTCAGTTTTTTTAAATGAAAAGGGGGTCGTGTGACTTGTCAAACATCAGAATTTGCTGAAAGTTTATTGCTCTTCACGAAGGATGCCAAAACCATTGTTGAGGTTGTCTCGTCAGTAGCACTTTTTGGACGACCACTCCGTAACTTGTCAGCCACAGTCCCAGTTTCTCGGAATTTCAGAGAAATTGGTCACATGCATTTGCAAAGACATGTAAGCTAGCCCTCTGCGTTTTTGTACGAGCCTTTATCATGAGGCCTTACTGTAGACAAATCACATGGCCCTATGTGGGCACTGCTATTATATAGTGCTAGGACTGCTGATATCAGAGAAGCCTTGACGCAGCTCAGCAGCTAAACATGTCTTTGCAAACGCATGTGACCAATTTTTCTGAAAATCTATTACCAGATAGGTTCAGGTATTGTTACAGGTAATTGTTAGTGTGCTGGGGGATACCAGGGGGAGAAAAGGCACCCCCCTCTCTGTCTGCTGTTTGTTTGCGACCTCTCCCCTTTTTTTAGCACCTGATATACAATTATTTCCAGGAATGATTGAGCAGCTACCGCTGTTTGTCTGCATATATGAGAAGGCATTGAATAGGGGCAGCATTTGGAAGGCATGCTGGTCCTTTTAGTGCTAATTGGAGATCCATGGGGTGGCTCCCAGGTAAGCTAACCCTCTGTCTGGATGCCTTTTTGTTCAGTATGAGCCTTTATCATGAGGCCTTACTATAGACAAATCACATGGCCCTATGTGGGCACTGCTATTATGTAGTGTTATGACTGCTGATATCAGAGAAGACTTGATGCGGCTCAGCAGCTAAACATGTCTTTGCAAACACATGTGACCAATTTCTCTAAAATTATATTACCAGATAGGTTCAGGCAGGCCCGCCATCAGGGGGGTGCTGCGGGCACAGCTGTCCCAGGCCCGGCCTCTCTAACAGAGAGGAGAGGGCCCGGGCCGCTCATGCCACTGTCCGCCCGCCATGATGCTCCGCCAACTTTTCATTACCGAGTTCTGGCATTGTCAAAGGAGGGGGAGAGGAGGAAGCTGCAAGCTTCTATTGTAAACATCCTTCCAAAAATGGCTTCTGCCACAGAGGAGACAGTTATTAAAGACACCAGAGAGGCTCCTCTAGTATCTTTAATAACTGTCTCCTCTGAGGCGGTGGCCATTTTGGCAGAGACTTTTCAATAGAAGCTTGCAGCATACTCTTCCCCCCTCCTGTGACAGTGCCAGATCTCGTCAAGAAAATGAGGCGGAGCTACACGAATGGAGGGGCGGAGCTACATGGGACCAGGCTGCTACAGCTCCGCCCAGCCTGTGATAGGTACGTTGAGGGAGAGTGGGAGAGAGAAAGTGTGTGTGTGTGTGTGTGTGTATATATATATATATATATATAATTCCAAAAATAACTGGCACTCGTGGACCAAGAAACAGACAATACTATAGTACGTGCGTTCAACGTTTCGGGATTTTATTCCCTTTATCAAGACCACATAAACCATCAAACAACATACCTTATAAAGAGTGCACCATCACCATCTCCACGAGTCCCGTCGGAGTCCCGATGACGTCATCATGGCGCGTCCGCGCCGGCGTGTCGGGTACTCACTGGGAAGTGGATCTCACCTCTGTGCATACAGTAAAAAAATCGTAAACGCTAAAAACTACATAAAACTGCATGTCTGGAACTGAATCAACATGGTGCAATAACAGCATAAACAGTATATCATGATAAGCCAGATAATGACTACTCAATTTAAATTTAGCAGAACGTAATGACGGCAAGTACAAGCTCTACACCAGTGTAACCTAGTGACATTTTCCTGACGTCAAAAAATATACATTAATAAACAGTAATCACGCATCATGGTGGCATCTAAGCGGATCATGGTTGGTGAAAATCCACATCGGACACACCAACATAGATCCAGGTGTTACTAACATGAGGAGTTTAACATGTCTACATTATGACACAGCTTCCATAGGAGGGAAACTCATGGAGTGGGGCAAGGTGCTCATATATATCCAAATCATATGGACCTAACAAATGAAATTTCATAGAAATGAAGTATAGGATAACATGTCATTTAGTCCATGTGGTTTAACCGTCTTGAGAGTGTGAATCCAATATGCCTCCCTCGGCAACAATTTGCGGTCCCGGTCACCACGTCTGATGCTGGGGGGGATGAAATCAATCATCTTGTAGCGCAATGACGCCAGATTATGTTTTTGTTCTGCAAAGTGCTTGGCCACAGGTTGGTCCGAGCCTTTGCCTTCCAGCGCTGCACAGATACTAGACCTATGCATGGCCATGCGTTCTTTCAATTGTCTCTTGGTCTTACCCACATATAATAAACTGCACGGGCATCTGATAAAATAGACGATGAAAGTAGAAGAACAGGTAAGTACGTGTTTGATTTTGTATGTTTTTCCCGTGTGTGGATGGGAAAACGTGGGGCCTGATTCCAAATAACTGCATGTTGTACAACCTGTGCACTTATAGTTTCCAGGTTTTCTTGTAAGGAAATGTTCTTTAGATGGTACCTTGAACTGTGATATGTCATTGTGCACAACTGCATCCTTGATGCTCCGACCTCTCTTGTATGACGGTAAAATGGAGGTTTCTCTCAACATGGGTAATTGTGGATCTGTAGTTATGATAGGCCAGACCTGTCGTGCCTGCTGAACCAGTTTTTTGCTGATTCCTGAATACCCCTGGGGCCAGACTACCTTCTTCACAAGTGTTTTGTTCTGTATTGTATTGCCACACAAGGCTTGTTCTCTAGTGAATGTTAATGCTTTGGTTTTGGCTGACTTCAATGATGTATGGTGATATCCTCTGAGGAGGAATTTATGGAGCAATTTGTCAATTTGTGCAATAGCGTCTTCATCACTACTGCAAATTCTTCTTACTCGCAAAAACTGCGAGTAAGGTAACCCTCGTTTGGTGGCGGCTGGATGATCACTTAATGCATGAAGTACTGTGTTGCGATCTGTTTCTTTGGTGTATAGTGAAGTTGAAATGACATGTTCTTGATTGGTAGAAATAAGCACGTCCATATAATGAATAGATGAGAAGCTACTCTCCCAAGTAAACTTGACCGCTGTATCAAGTGCATTGATCTCTTTCATTTTCTCTTCAAACGCATTTTGACTCTCTGACCATAGCACAAAAATATTGTCGATGTAGCGACAGTAATACTTGATGTTTGGCATAACTGCACCGTTGGTTAAGAACAAATCCCTCTCGACCTCGGCCATAAAAATGTTTGCAAAACTTGGGGCCACACAGGACCCCATGGCACAACCAGAGTGCTGTATGTACAGCTTGGAATCAAATAGGAAATAATTCCTGGATAATATAAGTTCTAGTAGTGACATAAATTTTTTTAAATCTGGGCCAGTGTACAGGGGATTATTGGTGAGCCATCTACGAACCGTTGCAAGGCCCCTATCGTGTGGAATACATGTGTACAATCCTACCACATCAATGGTACACATTAACCATTCACCTGTCATTGGTGACAATTCCTGGAGTTTAAGCAAAAACGTGGTGGTGTCCTTCAAAAACGTGGGGATACCTTTAACAACCGGCTGTAAATAAAAGTCAAGATATTGTGAGAGGACATAATATAGTGAGTCCCTAGCCGCTATGATCGGAAGTCCCGGTGGCAACACTGGATCCTTGTGCAGTTTGGGCAACATATAGAATACAAGAATCACGGGTTCCTCTACTGTAATCGCATTACGTTCCCGTTCACTAATAATGCCACCAGAAACTGCTTGATCTAGGAGCGTATGGAGTTCTTTCTTGAATCGGTCAGTGGGATCACTGGATAATTGTCGATATACACTGGCATCATTAAGTTGTCGATATGCTTCATTGCGGTAGGTTGTCACATCCTGAACCACCACCCCTCCCCCCTTATCCGCAGAGCGGATGACGATGTCTTGATACATACTTAAATCTTTGAGTGCCTTTCTCTGTGTCAAAGATAAATTCCATTTCTCTTGTTGATGCGTGTCCACTAGATGATTAATGGTGGAATCCATGGATTGTGTAAAATGTTTAATGGCAAGATTATGAGACTGGGGTTCAAAAACAGATTTCTTTCTCACAGGAATTTCTTCATTGACTGGAGACGGAGTGTCTCCAAACCATTCTTTCAACCGTAACCTTCTATTCAGTTTATGAAGGTCAATTTTGGACTGAAATGAGTTGGGTTTCAGGGTGGGCACAAAAGAAAGACCTAGATTTAAAACTGCTGTTTCAGAGTCCGTCAACTGTCTAGAAGACAGATTAAACACTAGGTTTTCCTTTTTGTTTTCTTTTTTGTAAAATCTAGCCCACTGGCCTCCTCTTCTGTTATTCTTTCTCCTGCCACGTCTCTGCGTGCCCGAGTTCTGACACCTGATGGCGGACTAAATGACATGTTATCTTATACTTCATTTCTATGAAATTTCATTTGTTAGGTCCATATGATTTGGATATATATGAGCACCTTGCACCACTCCATGAGTTTCCCTCCTATGGAAGCTGTGTCATAATGTAGACATGTTAAACTCCTCATGTTAGTAACACCTGGATCTATGATGGTGTGTCCGATGTGGATTTTCACCAACCATGATCCGCTTAGATGCCACCATGATGCGTGATTACTGTTTATTAATGTATATTTTTTGACGTCAGGAAAATGTCACTAGGTTACACTGGTGTAGAGCTTGTACTTGCCGTCATTACGTTCTGCTAAATTTAAATTGAGTAGTCATTATCTGGCTTATCATGATATACTGTTTATGCTGTTATTGCACCATGTTGATTCAGTTCCAGACATGCAGTTTTATGTAGATTTTAGCGTTTACGATTTTTTTACTGTATGCACAGAGGTGAGATCCACTTCCCAGTGAGTACCCAAGAGAAATGGAATTTATCTTTGACACAGAGAAAGGCACTCAAAGATTTAAGTATGTATCAAGACATCGTCATCCGCTCTGCGGATAAGGGGGGAGGGGTGGTGGTTCAGGATGGGACAACCTACCGCAATGAAGCATATCGACAACTTAATGATGCCAATGTATATCGACAATTATCCAGTGATCCCACTGACCGATTCAAGAAAGAACTCAATACGCTCCTAGATCAAGCAGTTTCTGGTGGCATTATTAGTGAACGGGAACGTAATGCGATTACAGTAGAGGAACCCGTGATTCCTGTATTCTATATGTTGCCCAAACTGCACAAGGATCCAGTGTTGCCACCGGGACGTCCGATCATAGCGGCTAGGGACTCACTATATTATGTCCTCTCACAATATCTTGACTTTTATTTACAGCCGGTTGTTAAAGGTATCCCCACGTTTTTGAAGGACACCACCACGTTTTTGCTTAAACTCCAGGAATTGTCACCAATGACAGGCGAATGGTTAATGTGTACCATTGATGTGGTAGGATTGTACACATGTATTCCACACGATAGGGGCCTTGCAACGGTTCGTAGATGGCTCACCAATAATCCCCTGTACACTGGCCCAGATTTAAAAATTTTTATGTCACTACTAGAACTTATATTATCCAGGATTATTTCCTATTTAATTCCAAGCTGTACATACAGCACTCTGGTTGTGCCATGGGGTCCTTTGTGGCCCCAAGTTTTGCAAACATTTTTATGGCCGAGGTCGAGAGGGATTTGTTCTTAACCAACGGTGCAGTTATGCCAAACATCAAGTATTACTGTCGCTACATCGACGATATTTTTGTGCTATGGTCAGAGAGTCAAAATGCATTTGAAGAGAAAATGAAAGAGATCAATGCACTTGATACAGCGGTCAAGTTTACTTGGGAGAGTAGCTTCTCATCTATTTATTATTTGGACGTGCTTATTTCTACCAGTCAAAAACATGTCATTTCAACTTCACTATACACCAAAGAAACAGATCGCAACACAGTACTTCATGCATTGAGTGATCATCCAGCCGCCACCAAACGAGGGTTACCTTACTCGCAGTTTTTGCGAGTAAGAAGAATTTGCAGTAGTGATGAAGACGCTATTGCACAAATTGACAAATTGCTCCATAAATTCCTCCTCAGAGGATATCACCATACATCATTGAAGTCAGCCAAAACCAAAGCATTAACATTCACTAGAGAACAAGCCTTGTGTGGCAATACAATACAGAACAAAACACTTGTGAAGAAGGTAGTCTGGCCCCAGGGGTATTCAGGAATCAGCAAAAAACTGGTTCAGCAGGCACGACAGGTCTGGCCTATCATAACTACAGATCCACAATTACCCATGTTGAAAGAAACCTCCATTTTACCGTCATACAAGAGAGGTCGGAGCATCAAGGATGCAGTTGTGCACAATGACATATCACAGTTCAAGGTACCATCTAAAGAACATTTCCTTACAAGAAAACCTGGAAACTATAAGTGCACAGGTTGTACAACATGCAGGTATTTGGAATCAGGCCCCACGTTTTCCCATCCACACACGGGAAAAACATACAAAATCAAACACGTACTTACCTGTTCTTCTACTTTCATTGTATATTTTATCAGATGCCCGTGAAGTTTATTATATGTGGGTAAGACCAAGAGACAATTGAAAGAACGCATGGCCATGCATAGGTCTAGTATCCGTGCAGCGCTGGAAGGCAAAGGCTCGGACCAACCTGTGGCCAAGCACTTTGCAGAACAAAAACATAATCTGGCGTCATTGCGCTACAAGATAATTGATTTCATCCCCCCCAGCATCAGACGTGGTGACCGGGACCGCAAATTGTTGCCGAGGGAGGCATATTGGATTCACACTCTCAAGACGGTTAAACCACATGGACTAAATGACATGTTATCCTATACTTAATTTCTATGACATTTCATTTGTTAGGTCCATTTTATTTGGATATATATGAGCACCTTGCCCCACTCCATGAGTTTCCCTCCTATGGAAGCTGTGTCATAATGTAGACATGTTAAACTCCTCATGTTAGTAACACCTGGATCTATGATGGTGTGTCCGATGTGGATTTTCACCAACCATGATCCGCTTAGATGCCACCATGATGCGTGATTACTGTTTATTAATGTATATTTTTTGACGTCAGGAAAATGTCACTAGGTTACACTGGTGTAGAGCTTGTACTTGCCGTCATTACGTTCTGCTAAATTTAAATTGAGTAGTCATTATCTGGCTTATCATGATATACTGTTTATGCTGTTATTGCACCATGTTGATTCAGTTCCAGACATGCAGTTTTATGTAGTTTTTAGCGTTTACGATTTTTTTACTGTATGCACAGAGGTGAGATCCACTTCCCAGTGAGTACCCGACACGCCGGCGCGGACGCGCCATGATGACGTCATCGGGACTCCGACGGGACTCGTGGAGATGGTGATGGTGCACTCTTTATAAGGTATGTTGTTTGATGGTTTATGTGGTCTTGATAAAGGGAATAAAATCCCGAAACGTTGAATGCACGTACTGGAGTATTGTCTGTTTCTTGGTCCACGAGTGCCAGTTATTTTTGGAATTCTATGCTATTGAAAACCAGGGCACCGTGGCATCTACTCACCTACAGCGGAGTGCCGGACACAAACTGCAGTGCATATATATATATATATATATATATATATATATATATAATTTTTTTTATTCTTGGGGGGTGGGGTGGGGGCTGCGTACTTTGTGAGTCCCAGGCCTCAGAATTTCTGATGGCAGTCCTGGGTTCAGGTAGTGTTACAGGTAATTGTCAGTGTGCTGGGGGGATACCCTCTCTGTCTGGTAGATATATATATATATATATATATATATATATATATATATGAAAAAATAGCAAGGAACGCACTCACCAGATTTCATCAATATTGAAAGATAAAAGTCTTTTTAATTCTGCTCACATGATTTACAGGGTCAGGGAGCATGTGAGCAGAATTAAAAAGACTTTTACCTTTCAATATTGATGAAATCTGGTGAGTGCGTTCCTTGCTATTTTTTCCTATATTTGGGACAGTATCTGGAATGGACTGATCTCTGGTTTATGCACCCCAGTGGTTGTGAAGCTTCAATATGCGAGTGCAACTTCTTTGGATATATATATATACAGTATATATATATATATATATATAGATATATATACACACACACACACACACACACGGGTATCCACTGCACTCGCCATTCCCAGGAGAGGGGTGCACTCCCGTCGTACTCCCAACCCCTAGGTTAGGGTGCAGTGGGCTGTGACCACCTAACTCAAATATACAGAGAACCCTGCGCTCTCCTACGCAGCTTCATTCACCTTAATGCTTTAGTGTACATCTGAATAAACTAGAGATGTGCGGCAGGTACTTTTCGTGTTTTGGTTTTGGATCTGGATCCCCGCCCTAGTTTTGGATCTGGATAGGTTTTGCCAAAACCACACTTTTGGGTTTTGGTTTTGGATCTGGATGATTTTTGACCCCCCCATAAAAATAGCTAAGATCACAGAATTTGGGGGTAATTTTGATCCTACGGTATTATTAACCTCAGTAACATTCATTTCCTCTCATTTCCAGTCTATTCTGAACACCTCACACCCCACAATATTGTTTTTAGGCCTAAAAGTTGCACCGAGGTCGCTGTATGACTAAGTTAAGCGACACAAGTGTGCGGCACAAACACCTGGCCCATCTAGTAGTGGCACGCAGGGCAGGAGCGGTTCTTAGTGCGGGTAAGCAGTGCCTTCGCCCAGGACGCTGCGGCCTGGGGGCGCAGCCGGTCACCCCGCAGGCGCCCGCCGCCTACCCGCACCCCGGCTGCAGCAGACGCCATGGGCTGTGTGGGCGTCTGCTGCAGCCGGCGCACCTGTCAGACGCTAGATGTCATTATTGACCTCTAGTGTCTGTGTGGCGCTGCTATGGGAGAGACGTCATGATGTCTCTCCCATGGAGAGGAGCCGCGGGCAGCCAGACGGAGCAGCAGCAGCAGTCGGGAAGCAGGAGCAGGGCAGCGGTAAGTATTGTTGTTGTTTTTTTGTGTGTGTGTAAGCGGCTACTAAGAGGCACAGCAACAGGGGGCACAACTACTGGGGGCACAGTGACAGGGGGCACAACTACTGGGAGCACAACTGCCCTGACGTGGTGGCTGAATGTCGAAAGTGGCCCGCAATTTTTCGGACCAACGACAGCATTTCCTGCACGCTCCTGTCGTTTTTTTTAAAATTCTGCACCACCAAATTCATTGTATGTGCAAAACATGGGACTTGCTGGAATTTGCCCAGATTTAATGTACACACATTATTGGTGGCGTTGTCCGATATCACAAATCCCCAGGAGAGTCTCAGTGGGGTAAGCCATTGTGCGATGATGTCCCTCAGTTTCCGTAAGAGGTTGTCAGTGGTGTGCCTCTTACGGAAATCGGTGATGCATAGCGTAGCCTGCCTAGGAACGAGCTGGCGTTTGTGAGATGCTGCTACTGGTGCCGCCGCTGCTATTACTGCGGAAGGCAATACATCTACCCAATGGGCTGTCACCAGTGTCGGACTGGGGCATGTAGGACCCACCAGGAAAATGCAGTGGTAGGGGCCCATGTTATGGGTGTGGCCAGTCTGCAGAGGGTGTGTGGCCTGCCACCTCATTGGTTTGACTAACCATTAGAGAGTGCAACTTTTGGGCCCCTTCATAAATATGTACAGTAAATTCAGCTGCTGCATGCATGATAATGTACCAGATTAATAAAAGATTAATAACAGTGTGGCAGGTAAGCACATTTTCCCCTATGAGACAGCAGTAGCCAGGTCCCTAAAAAATCTATGTGAAAGTTTATGTGATAGAGTAGGACTTGCTGTGAAATGGGGTCCCGTGGAGTGGGCCGCAAGCTTACATGCATTGTGCAATTCATAAACCAAAACCCCATTGTTTATTCAGATGTATACTAAAGCATTAAGGTGAATGAAGCTGCTTAGGAGAGTGCAGGGTTCTCTGTATATTTGAGTAAGGTTGTCACAGCCCACTGTACCCCAACCTAGGGGTGGGGAGTACGGGAGTGCACCCCTCTCCTGGGAATGGCGAGTGCAGTGGATCCCCGTATGTGTATAATAGGGTTAATTTTTAATTGGCCCATTTGTGATCATATCTCTCTCTCATGCCCCCCTAAGCTCATTTACCTTTAACCTGGGTCAGCTGCTGTTTAGGTGTGTTGATGACAGTCTTACTTTGGAAGCCAGTAGTCAGTTGGAAGGTGAGCTCTAAACCAGGTAAGCACACTTGTGTAGTTGTGTTGGTGACTGTCTTACATTTTAAAAACCATAAGTGTGGCAGGTAAGCTTGTTTAAGATTTAAATCATTAAGCCCCTTACAAGTCCCTCTTGGAAGCAGACAGCAGCAGCAGTGTTGAGTTCGTGGAGAGTGGAGGAGGAACGGAGCGTGGAGATCACAGCAGCGCAGCAAGGAAACACACAGCAAGGAGTCACTGTTTGAAGAGGGGGTGGAGCCAACAACTGAGGGGTGGGGCTTATCATGGGCCATGGCAGGTATCCTTTCTGGGTACTCAGAAATGCCCCCTGCGTGCACCACTGCTGGTATCGGTGTTCTGACTTCTGGCATTCCAAGTGCTGGGGCCCCGTACCCACCCCATAACATTAACCACTTGCCTGGCGTGATTGCATTGTTTGCAACCACACCAGAGAGTGCGTTATCTGATGGTCACAAATGATGCGACCAGTCAGATACACAGCTTGTAGAGAATCTTCTCACAGCTGCTGCTCTCAGAGGGATCTCCCAGCTCCTCTGCCCCCCCGCACCCTCCCCCAGTGTCTGCCGTGCTGCCGATCACTGCTGATTGGACAACACAGCAGGACCACCCACCCAGCAGCTGCAGACATTAGGAAATGTAAATGAAGCCCCCTAGTGTGTACCTGGTGGCTGCCCAGATGAGCAGCCGCTGGAGAAATCAATGTTGTGATGGTTTACAATGTTCCAGTAGTGATGTTCTGATATTTAGGAAAAAAAATCACAATATTTGACAAATATAAAAAAATAAAATAGTTTTGTGCTAAAGTACGTCGGCTTATACTCGAGTATATACGGTACCAGCCAATCAGCTCCTAAGTGTCCCGTATATTGTAAGGGAAATATTAATAGGAAGCTTTACATATATAACCTGTAAAGGTGCCCAATTTATATCATCCCTCTGCGTGTTGCATGAAATATCTTGACGTGTTAAACGTTGTTCCACTATGATCATCTCTCTTTGTTCCATGTAACCACGTTGGAGAAAAGGAAAGGAGACTAAAACATTATATTTCTGAAATAAGGACAGAATTGTTCATTCCTTTATTATTGTATCTCACATTGCAGGCAGCTGTGTGTGCTGGATTTTAAATACATTAATTATTGCAATTTGAAATTCTAAAGTCATGTGGGGCCTGATTCAGGTCTGGTCCCTATGCTGGAAAGGACACAGTATATATACATACATTCTGTACACCAGGCATTCCCAACCTCAGTCCTCAAGGCACATTAACAGTCCAGGTTTTAGTTATATCCATGCTTGAGCACAGGTGACTTAATTATTACCTCAGTTATTTTGATTTAACCATCTGTGCTGAAGCCTGGATATCACTAAAACCTGCACTGTTTAACTAGGTACACACTATACAATTATCTGCCAGATAATCTGCCAGATTTAGCTGGTTGGAATGAAAATCTGGTAATGGATGAGAGCAAATGACAATCCACCATTTGCTCCCAAACATTGGAAAACTAACAAAACCTGTCGTTCATACAAATTGGATAAACACAAATTTAACCAACTTGATGAACGACTGTTTTTGTCCATTTTGACGTTTTTGGGAGCAAACAGTGTATTGTCATTTGCTCTCATCCATTACCAGATTTTTATTCCAACCAGCTAAATCTGGCAGATTATCTGACAGATAATTGTATAGTGTGTACCTATTAGTGTGCCTTGAGGACCGAGGTTGGGAATGCCTGCTGTACACTGTGCGTGCACAGGACCCATACTGAGCATGCGATCCTGGATCCTCGCTGGCAAAGTGGCTCCAGACGTCACACGATTGACAGTCTACAGCCATTTGGGGGCGGGGAGAGGACGGCGATGGGCTGTTTCCCAAATGTGTCACCTCCGTTTTGTAGGAGTGCCGTTGCCAGGGTCTCGGTCTTCAGACAGAGATTTCCTGGCCTCAGCAACGGAGCTACAGCGGCCCTTCTGCATAACCTGGGGGTTACTCTGCCGACCAATGGTGTTGCAGAGTGATCCGATGCTGCATCCTCGGACTCAGCACTGGCTCACACATGCGTGCAGGAAACGTCTACTTATACCAGACGCCTCCTGCTGCATTAGGAGCTGATTCAGCCCGCCACACAATCCCAAATTGGTTGCAATTGGCCAATGTTTTTGAGACTGCGCATGTGCTAGAGCCGCAGTGCGCATGAGCAGCGATTGTGCTGCCGCACTGGTCGCAGTTCCTGGGCGCCGCCGCCTGTTCGACATTCCATAACCATTTACTATTTCCATCATCTTGACAAGTTCCTTATGTGCGTCGGCCCATGCACAATGAGAGATGGTGACGACACACAATTAGCATTAGTCATTATTATTATCTTTCATTTGAACGGCACCACAGGTATTCCATAACATGTTCATAAGGATGGAACATACATCAGGATTACACAGCTTCAAGGTGAACAATTTAGACTTTCACAGACAAGTTCACAACTTAAAATAATTACATACAGTATATTAGTGATCTGCACCGGACATTTTTTGGGTTTTGGATTCGGTTGCGCGGTCGTGTTTTGGATTCGGACGCGTTTTGGCAAAACCTCCCTGAAAATTTTTTGTCGGATTCGGGTGTGTTTTGAATTTGGGTGTTTTTTTTACAAAAAACCCTCAAAAACAGCTTAAATCATAGAATTTGGGGGTCATTTTGATCCCATAGTATTATTAACCTCAATAACCAAATTTCCACTCATTTCCGGTCTATTCTGAACACCTCACACCTCACAATATTATTTTTAGTCCTAAAATTTGCAACGAGGTCGCTGGATGACTAAGCTAAGCGACCCAAGTGGCCGACACAAACACCTGGCCCATTTAGGAGTGGCACTGCAGTGTCAGACAGGATGGCACTTCAAAAAATAGTCCCCAAACAGCACATGATGCAAAGAAAAATGAAAGAAAAAAGAGGTGCAAGATGGAATTGTCCTTGGGCCCTCCCACCCACCCTTATGTTGTATAAACAGGACATGTGACTAAGCTAAGTGACTAAGCTAAGTGACCAAAGTGGCCGACACAAACACCTGGCCCATCTAGGAGTGGCACTGCAGTGTCAGACAGGATGGCAGATTAAAAAAATTGTCCCAAACAGCACATGATGCAAATAAAAAAAGAGGTGCAATGAGGTAGCTGTGTGACTAAGCTAAGCGACCAAAATGGCCGACACAAACACCTGGCCCATCTAGGAGTGGCACTGCAGTGTCAGACAGGATGGCAGATTAAAAAAATAGTCCCCAAACACCACATGATGCAAAGAAAAAAAGAGGCGCAATGAGGTAGCTGTGTGACTAAGCTAAGCGACCCAAGTGGCCGACCCTTATGTTGTATAAACAGGACATGCACACTTTAACAAACCCATCATTTCAGCGACAGGGTCTGCCACACAACTGTGACTGAAATGACTGGTTGGTTTGGGCCCCCACCAAAAAAGAAGCAATCAATCTCTCCTTGCACAAACTGGCTCTACAGAGGCAAGATGTCCACCTCCTCCTCATCGTCCGATTCCTCACCCCTTTCACTGTGTACATCCCCCTCCTCACAGATTATTAATTCGTCCCCACTGGAATCCACCATCTCAGGTCCCTGTGTACTTTCTGGAGGCAATTGCTGGTGAATGTCTCCACGGAGGAATTGATTATAATTCATTTTGATGAACATCATCTTCTCCACATTTTCTGGAAGTAACCTCGTACGCCGATTGCTGACAAGGTGAGCGGCTGCACTAAACACTCTTTCGGAGTACACACTGAAGGGGGGGCAACTTAGGTAAAATAAAGCCAGTTTGTGCAAGGGCCTCCAAATTGCCTCTTTTTCCTGCCAGTATACGTACGGACTGTCTGACGTGCCTACTGTCAGGAATCGACTCACCACTGTCACATCTGTCCGTCGGTGCGGACTCCGTCCGGGGTCCCTACGTTCTGCTGTCACCTGTCGCCAGATGTCATCCTGGGCGCGCTCATGTTGTCCCGCCGGGCCGTGGCATGGGCGCCACCATGACAGTCCTTCCCAGTCTGAGTACGGCGGCCAATCCGGAGCTTGGCCGTACCCCTTCAAGCTACTCCAGCCAATGCCTGCACATGAAGGGGTATATCAGGAGCTGCAGGATGAGCTTGAGGTTGTCCTGAACTTTGTGTCACTCCTGCGACCCATGTGTCTGGATCTGGTACCTATACCTCCGTGTTCCTGGTTACCTACCTGTACCTCCGTGTTCCTGGTTACCTACCTGTGACTCCGTGTTCCTGGTTATCTTCCTACAGCTCCGTGGAACTACAAGCTTCAGCAACACCTGCATTTGTTTATAGGCTTCACACTAATATCCAACACAGTGCTTCAGCCTCAGCAGTAGAGACTCTCACTCCAGGTGCATTCCATCACCTCACCTGTGATGCAGCTTGCTTGCTGCCTGTGCCTCATCACCTGCACTGTGAACTTTTGCTAGTCTCCTGCCTCTGCTACCAGGTTTGCTGTATACAACCATCTCTGCTGGCTCCACGTTTAAAACTACTCTGGTTCCCATACCAGATTATCATTTCATCAGTTATCATTCATCAGTTATTATTCATCAGTTGTCATATTACTATTGCCATAGACTCTCAGCTTTCACGCTGCACCATTTTACATTGCATTCCTTATTGTTTATTTCTGCTGCCTTTGTGAACTTTCAGTTAATAAAACATCATTGCGCTCATGCGCAGAAACTTAATCCAGCCTCCTCACTTCTTCCCTCCTACCTCCACTGACCCACTAGCGCCCCCTCCGAGGACACAAACAAAACCAAACCTGACAGTAAGTTCAGGACAGATGGACTCGGACGGTGGTCAGAGTGTGGGGTCAGGGGCCTTACAAGATCTGGTCTCCCGCTTGGATGGACAAGAGGCTGTGCAGCAGCAGATGTTCCAGTTCCTGCAAGGAATGTCCTCCCGGATTGATACACTGCAACAAACCCTGCGGGGTTTACTTGTTTCTTCTGTTCCAGTTTCCCCAGCACCTGCAAGTGCTGTGAGTTCTCCTATGTCGGCTGCATCAGCTCCAGTGTCACGCTTGCACCTGCCCGTGCCTAGCAAATATGATGGCAGTCCGAAGCTATGTCGCGGGTTCCTTAACCAATGTGAATTCTAGTTTGAATTATTGTCACATAATTTCCCTACGCCAAGGTCCAAGGTTGCCTACATCATCTCGCTGCTCTCTGGTTCTGCCTTGAGTTGGGTGTCTCCGCTGTGGGAACGTGCTGACCCTCTGATGAACAACTACGCAGAATTTGTGTCTACCTTCAGACGCATCTTTGACGAACCAGGTCGTGCAACATCAGCCTCTGCAGATCTCATTCAGCTTCGTCAAGGTACCCGGAGTATGGGTCAATATGTCATCCAGTTTCAGACGTTAGCCGCAGAGATCCAGTGGAATAACCAAGCCCTGGTAGCAGCCTTCTGGCATGGACTTTCGGATCGGATTAAGGATGAACTGGCAACCCGTGACATTCCTGAGCAATTATCTGATTTAATCTCTCTATGCATCAAGTTGGACTCTCGCATTCGCGAACGTAACAGTGAGCGTGTTCGTAGTGAACTTCGCAAGTGAAGAATGGTACCCTCAGTACAATCTCAGCCTCCACCTTCTGATGAACCTATGCAAATTAATAGGTCCCGCTTAACCCCTGAGGAGCGGTCAAGAAGACTCCGTGAGAGACTGTGTCTTTATTGTGCGGCTACAGGTCACCAAATCAATTCTTGTACAGTGCGTTCGGGAAACGCCAGATCCTGACTTGCAAAGGAGGAGTCAAGTTGGGATCTTCCAGACAAGCTCCTTCATCCCAAGACCTTATTCTCCCTGTGACTCTAGAGACTATGGCTGGACTCCAATCTGCAACTGCGTTAGTAGACTGTGGAGCCGCGGGAAACTTCATCACCCAAGCTGCAGTAGATAAGTTTCGTTTGCCTGTCTGCGAACTCTCATATCCAGTTTACATTACTGCAGTGGATGGAAGTCGAATTTCCAAGGGCCATATCTCTCACCAGACCAAGCCAGTGGTACTGGGAGTTGGGTTCCTGCATTCAGAACTAATTAAACTTCTAGTTATTCCTCAGGCAACCCAAGAGATCGTGTTGGGTATGCCCTGGCTCCAATTACATAATCCGCGGATTGATTGGTCTACGTTACAACTTACTTCCTGGGGTTCACATTGCCGTCAGTCCTGCTTTGCTCAAGTCTGTCCTATAAGGTCTTCTGAAGTCAAGACCCAGTCCAGTCTTCCTGTGGCCTACCAAGATTTCTTTGACGTCTTCAGTGAAAAGGCTGCTGATGTTCTACCGCCCCATAGAGAGTGGGATTGCCCCATTGACCTTATTCCCGGCAAAAAAACACCTAGAGGGCGTACGTATCCATTATCTGTTCCTGAAACTGAAGCGATGAGCGAATACATCAAGGAGAACTTACAGAAGGGATTCATCCGCCCCTCATCTTCACCTGCAGGTGCGGGTTTTTTCTTTGTTAAAAAAAAGGATGGAGGATTACGTCCATGCATTGACTACCGGGGTCTTAATGACATTACCATCAAAAATAGCTATCCATTACCTCTCATCACTGAATTGTTTGATCGCGTCAAGGGAGCCCGCATCTTCACCAAGTTAGATCTTCGCGGTGCCTATAATCTCATCAGGATCCGTAGTGGTGATGAATGGAAGACAGCTTTTAATACTCGAGATGGTCACTACGAGTACCTGGTAATGCCATTCGGGTTAAGCAATGCTCCAAGCAGTGTTCCAGCACTTCGTCAATAAAATCTTCTGTGATGCTCTGTACAAGTATCTAGTAGTTTACCTGGACGATATCCTCATCTTCTCTCAAGATCTCTCTTCTCATCGTCTACAAGTCCGTGAGGTCCTCCGACGTCTTCGTGAGAGCCGTCTCTATGGCAAATTGTCCAAGTGTACCTTCGAAGTTTCTTCCATACCCTTCCTGGGGTATATAATTTCCGGATCGGATCTCCAGATGGACCCGACAAAGTTGGAAGCCATTGCCAATTGGTCCATTCCGAATACTCTCAAGTCTGTTCAGCGATTCCTGGGATTCGCCAATTATTATAGGAAGTTTATCCGAGGATTTTCAACTCTCATCGCTCCTATTACCAGCTTAACTCGGAAAGGGGCAGATCATTCCAACTGGTCAGAAGAAGCTCTAGCGGCATTTCAGAAAATCAAGCTGGCCTTTATCTCTGCTCCAGTTTTGTCTCAACCAGATGTAGACAAGCCATTCGAGTTGGAGGTGGATGCCTCCACAGTAGGAGTTGGAGCTGTTCTCTCCCAGAAGGGAACTGATGGGAAGATTCACCCTTGTGGATTTTATTCTCGTAAATTCCTCCCTGCAGAAGCTAACCATTCCATTGGAGATCAAGAACTACTGGCGATCAAGCTGGCCCTTGAGGAATGGAAGTATCTCTTGGAAGGGGCCAAATTTCCGTTCAACATCTATACGGATCATAAAAATCTGCTTTATTTAAAGGCAGCCCAGTGTCTTAATCCTCGCCAGTCCGGGTGGGCTATGTTCTTTTCTCGTTTTAACTTTAAGCTTCATTTCCGGCCAGGTTCTCAGAATATCAAAGCAGACGCTTTGTCCCGATCTATGGAGTCCGAAGAGGAGACGTCTGACTCAGTTCCGCATTCCATCCTGAGTCCAGTGGTATTCGCTTTGTCTCAAGTTTTTCCTGCTCCGCCTCCTGGTAAGACTTTTGTTTCCCCAGAACTCCGTCCCAAGTTGCTGTCTTGGGCTCATCAGTCCAAATTCACTGGACATCCTGGTGTCCTGAAGACCTTCAAATTCCTCTCTGAGACATACTGGTGGCCAAAGATGAAAGTTGACATCAAAGACTTTGTGGCATCCTGTCCTAAATGTGCGCAGCACAAGACTCCTCGTCAGTCTCCAGCAGGTCAGTTACAACCATTATCTGTTCCCAGCCGTCCCTGGTCACACCTGTCCATGGATTTCATCTCCGACCTTCCCTCTTCTCAAGGGTATAATACCATCTGGGTTGTGGTGGACAGATTTACCAAAATGGCCCATTTCGTTCCTCTCCAGGGTCTCCCTTCCGCCCCAAAACTCGCCCAAATCTTCCTACGGGAGATTTTCCGTCTACATGGACTACCCACAGAAATAATGGGCCTAATTCTGAGTTGATCGCAGCAGCAAATTTGTTAGCAGTTAGGCAAAACCATGTGCACAGCAGGGGAGGCAGACATAACATGTGCAGAGAGAGTAAGATTTGGGTGTGGTGTATTCAAACTGAAATCTAAATTGCAGTGTAAAAATGAAGTAGTCAGTATTTACCCTGCACAGAAACAAAATAACCCACCCAAATCTAACTCTCTCTGCAAATGTTATATCTGCCCCCCCTGCAGTGCACATGGTTTTGCCCAATTGCTATCAAACTTGCTGCTGCGATCAACTCAGAATTACCCCCAATATCCGACCGAGGTGTTCAGTTTGTAGCGAGGTTTTGGAGAGCCCTCTGTTCTGCCATGCAAGTTAAATTGAAGTTTTGTCAGCTTACCACCCTCAGATGAATGGGCAGACAGAGAGGGTAAACCAGGAATTGGAAACCTTTTTATGACTTTACGTTTCATCTTCTCAAGATGACTGGTTGGATCTGCTCCCGTGGGCCGAATTTGCCCACAACTTCCGCTATCACACCGCTACTGAGACAACCCCATTCTTCGCTGTGTATGGACAACATCCCCGTGTTCCTGATTTTCAAGATCTTCCTAACCTCGATGTTCCTGCCGCCACTGCTGTATTGGGTCAGTTCTCGTCTACCTGGAGGAAGATTCATGCTTCTCTCAAGAAAGCTTCCAACCGATACAAGTTTTTTGCTGACCGTAAGAGACGTGCAGTTCCTAGCCTGAAACCTGGTGACAGGGTTTGGCTTTCCACTCGGAACCTCCGTCTCAGAGTTCCGTCGATGAAGTTTGCACCACGCTTCATCGGTCCCTTCACCATCGAAAGAGTCATCAATCCTGTGGTTTACAAGCTCAAATTGCCTTCCTTGTTATGAATTCCTAATGCTTTTCATATCTCTCTCCTCAGACCTCTAGTCCTAAATCGCTTCCAAAGAGCTCTTCCAGTTGGTCCCAGAATACGCACTCAGCGGGGCATAGAGTTTGAAATTGAGAGGAATTTCGATTCTCGTTGCCGGTACGGTCGTCTGCAATACCTCATCGATTGGTCCGGGTATGGTCCTGAGGAGAGAAGCTGGGTAAATTCTTCTGACGTCCATGCTCCAAGGTTGGTCCGTGTCTTCCACAGAACTCACCCTTCCAAACCACGTGGGTGTTCGGTGCCCACCCATAAAGGAGGGGGTACTGTCAGGAATCGACTCACCACTGTCACATCTGTCCGTCGGTGCGGACTCCGTCCGGGGTCCCTACGTTCTGCTGTCACCCGTCTCCCTGTCGCCAGATGTCATCCTGGGCCTGGGAGCGCTCATGTTGTCAGCGGGCGTGTGAGCACGCCGCGTTCCCGCCGGGCCGCGGCATGGGCGCTGCCATGACAGTCCTTCCCAGTCTGAGTACGGAGGCCAATCCGGAGCTTGGCCGCACCCCCTCAAGCTACTCCAGCCAATGCCTGCACATGAAGGGGTATATCAGGAGCTGCAGGATGAGCTTGAGGTTGTCCTGAACTTTGTGTCACTCCTGCGACCCATGTGTCTGGATCTGGTACCTATACCTCCGTGTTCCTGGTTACCTACCTGTACCTCCGTGTTCCTGGTTACCTACCTGTGACTCCGTGTTCCTGGTTATCTTCCTACAGCTCCGTGGAACTACAAGCTTCAGCAACACCTGCATTTGTTTATAGGCTTCACACTAATCTCCAACACAGTGTGCTTCAGCCTCAGCAGTAGAGACTCTCACTACAGGTGCATTCCATCACCTCACCTGTGATGCAGCTTGCTTGCTGCCTGTGCCTCATCACCTGCACTGTGAACTTTTGCTAGTCTCCTGCCTCTGCTACCAGGTTTGCTGTATACAACCATCTCTGCTGGCTCCATGTTTAAACTACTCTGGTTCCCATACCAGATTATCATTTCATCAGTTATTATTCATCAGTTGTCATATTACTATTGCCATAGACTCTCAGCTTTCATGCTGCACCATTTTACATTGCATTCCTTTATTGTTTATTTCTGCTGCCTTTGTGAACTTTCAGTTAATAAAACATCATTGCGCTCATACGCAGAAACTTAATCCAGCCTCCTCACTTCTTCCCTCCTACCTCCACTGACCCACTAGCGCCCCCTCCGGGACACAAACAAAACAAAACCTGACACCTACTTGGATGCGGTCACTCATATAATCCTCCACCATTCTTTCAATGGTGACAGAATCATATGCAGTGACAGTAGACGACATGTCAGTAATCGTTGGCAGGTCCTTCAGTCCGGACCAGATGTCAGCACTCGCTCCAGACTGCCCTGCATCACCGCCAGCGGGTGGGCTCGGAATTCTTAGCCTTTTCCTCGCAGCCCCAGTTGCGGGAGAATGTGAAGGAGGAGCTGTTGACGGGTCACGTTCCACTTGACTTGACAATTTTCTCACCAGCAGGTCTTTGAACCTCTGCCGGAAAGAGAGATCCAACGTAGGTTTTAAATCTAGGATCGAGCACGGTGGCCAAAATGTAGTGCTCTGATTTCAACAGATTGACCACCCGTGAATCCTGGTTAAGCGAATTAAGGGCTCCATCCACAAGTCCCACATGCCTAGCGGAATCGCTCTGTTTTAGCTCCTCCTTCAATCTCTCCAGCTTCTTCTGCAAAAGCCTGATGAGGGGAATGACCTGACTCGGGCTGGCAGTGTCTGAACTGACTTCACGTGTGACAAGTTCAAAGGGTTGCAGAACCTTGCACAACGTTGAAATCATTCTCCACTGCGCTTGAGTCAGGTGCATTCCCCCTCCTTTGCCTATATCGTAGGTAGCTGTATAGGCTTGAATGGCCTTTTGCTGCTCCTCCATCCTCTGAAGCATATAGAGGGTTGAATTCTACCTCGTTACCACCTCTTGCTTCAGATGATGGCGGGGCAGGTTCAGGAGTGTTTGCTGGTGCTCAAGTCTTCGGCACGCGGTGGCTGAATGCCGAAAGTGGCCTGCGCCATTTGCACGCCCCTGTCGTTTTTTTTAAATAGTTCTGCACCACCAAATTCAATGTATGTGCAAAACATGGGACGTGCTGGAATTTGCCCACATGTAATGCACGCACAATATTGGTGGCGTTGTCCGATGTCACAAATCCCCAGGAGAGTCCAATTGGGGTAAGCCATTCTGCGATGATGTTCCTCAGTTTCCGTAAGAGGTTGTCAGCTGTGTGCCTCTTATGGAAAGCGGTGATACAAAGCGTAGCCTGCCTAGGAATGAGTTGGCGTTTGCGAGATGCTGCTACTGGTGCCACCGCTGCTGTTCTTGCTGCGGGAGGCAATACATATACCCAGTGGGCAGTCACAGTCATATAGTCCTTAGTCTGCCCTGCTCCACTTGTCCACATGTCCGTGGTTAAGTGGACATTGGGTACAACTGCATTTTTTAGGACACTGGTGACTCTCTTTTTCTGAGGTCTGTGTACATTCTCGGTATCGCCTGCCTAGAGAAATGGTACCTAGATGGTATTTGGTACCAGGGACACAGTACCTCAAGCAAATCTCTAGTTTCCTGTGAATTAACGGTGGATACCGGAAACACGTTTAACACCACCTAGGCTGCCAAGGCCTGAGTTATCCGCTTTGCAGCAGGATGACTGCTGTGATATTTCATCTTCCTCGCAAAGGACTGATGGACAGTCAATTGCTTACTGGAAGTAGTACAAGTGGTCTTCCGGCTTCCCCTCTGGGATGACGATCAACTCCCAGCAGCAACAACAGGAGTGCCAGTAGCAGTAGGCGTTACACTCAAGAATGCATCTGAGGAATCCCAGGCAGGAGAGGACTCATCAGACTTGACAGTGACATGGCCTGCAGGACTATTGGCTTTCCTGTCTAAGGAGGAAATTGACACTGAGGGAGTTGGTGGTGTGGTTTGCAGGAGCTTGGTTACAAGAGGAAGGGATTTAGTTGGCAGTGGACTGCTTCCGCTGTCACCTAAAGTTTTTGAACTTGTCAATGACTTCTGATGAATGCGCTCCAGGTGACGTATAAGGGAGGATGTTCCTAGGTGGTTAACGTCCTTACCCCTACTTATTACAGCTTGACAAAGGCAACACACGGGCTTGACACCAGTTGTCCGCATTTCTGTTGAAATAATTCCACACCGAAGAGGTGATATTTTTTGTAATTTGACCAGGCATGTCAATGGCCATATTCGTCCCACGGACAACAGGTGTCTCCCCGGGTGCCTGACTTAAACAAACCACCTCACCATCAGAATCCTCCTTGTCAATTTCCTCCTCAGCGCCAGCAACACCCATATCCTCATCCTGGTGTACTTCAACAGTGACATCTTCAATTTGACTCTCAGGAACTGGACTGCGGGTGCCCCTTCCAGCACTTGCAGGGGGCGTACAAATGGTGGAAGGCGCCACCTCTTCCCATCCAGTGTTGGGAAGGTCAGGCATCGCAACCGACACAATTGGACTCTCCTTGGGGATTTGTGATTTAGAAGAACGCACAGTTCTTTGCTGTGCTTTTGCCAGCTTAAGTCTTTTAATTTTTCTAGTGGGAGGATGAGTGCTTCCATCCTCATGTGAAGCTGACCCACTAGTCATGAGGAACATAGGAGAGGGCCTCAGTCGTTCCTTGCCACTCCGTGTCGTAAATGGCATATTGACAAGTTTACGCTTCTCCTCAGACGCTTTTAATTTAGATTTTTGGGTCATTTTACTGAACTTTTGTTTTTTGGATTTTACATGCTCTCTACTATGACATTGGGCATCGGTCTTGGCAGACGACGTTGATGGCATTTCATCGTCTCGGCCATGACTAGTGGCAGCAGCTTCAGCACGAGGTGGAAGTGGAACTTGATCATTCCCTATTTTACCCTCCACATTTTTGTTCTCCATTTTTTAATGTGTGGAATTATATGCCAGTAATATATCAATAGCAATGGCCTACTGTATCGTACTGCTATATATTATATACTGGTGGTCAGCAAAATTATGCACTGTCCTCCTACTACTGTGCACAACAACTAAAATGCACCACAGGTATGGATGGATAGTATACTTGACGACACAGAGGTAGGTAGAGCAGTGGCCTACTGTACCGTACTGCTATATATTATATACTGGTGGTCAGCAAAATTATGCACTGTCCTCCTACTATATGGGGGTAATTCCAAGTTGATCGCAGCAGGACATTTTTTAGCAGTTGGGCAAAACCATGTGCACTGCAGGGGAGGCAGATATACCATGTGCAGAGAGAGATAGATTTGGGTGTGGTGAGTTCAATCTGCAATCTAAATTGCAGTGTAAAAATAAAGCAGCCAGTATTTACCCTGCACAGAAACAAAATAACCCACCCAAATCTAACTGCAGTGCACATGGTTTTGCCCAACTGCTAAAAAAATTCCTGCTGCGATCAACTTGGAATTACCCCCTATATACTGCAGAAAACTTAAATGCACCACAGGTATGGATGGATAGTATACTTGACGACACAGAGGTAGGTAGAGCAGTGGCCTACTGTACCGTACTGCTATATATTATATACTGGTGGTCAGCAAAATTATGCACTGTCCTCCTACTACTGCGCACAAAACTTAAATGCACCACAGGTATGGATGGATAGTATACTTGACGACACAGAGGTAGGTAGAGCAGTGGCCTACTGTACCGTACTGCTATATATTATATACTGGTGGTCAGCAAAATTATGCACTGTCCTCCTACTACTGCGCACAACAACTAAAATGCACCACAGGTATGGATGGATAGTATACTTGACGACACAGAGGTAGGTAGAGCAGTGGACTACTGTACCGTACTGATATAATACTGGTGGTCACTGGTCAGCAAAATTCTGCACTGTCCTCCTACTATATACTACAATGCAGCACAGATATGGAGCATTTTTCAGGCAGAGAACGTATAATTCTGGTGGTCACTGGTCAGCAAAACTCTGCACTGTCCTCCTACTATATAATACTGGTGGTCCCCAGTCCCCACAATAAAGCACACTGAGCACAGATATGGAGCGTTTTTCAGGCAGAGAACGTAGATATTTTCAGCACACTGAGCACAGATATTTGCAAGCACACTGAACACAACTGAGAGAACGCTGCACGTCCTCTCCCTATCATCTCCAATGCACGAGTGAAAATGGCGGCGACGCGCGGCTCCTTATATAGAATACGAATCTCGCGAGAATACGACAGCGGGATGATGACTTTCGGGCGCGCTCGGGTTAACCGAGCAAGGCGGGAAGATTCGAATCTGCCTCGGAACCGTGTAAAATGGGTGAAGTTCGGGGGGGTTCGGATTCCGAGGAACCGAACCCGCTCATCACTACAGTATATACATAATTATCTAATTACAACGTGCAATTATATATGAGAAAACAAATGGAGAGAGGAGAGATGTCTAGCCAAAGGGCTGTTTCACACTACCTGGTTTATACCGGATGGCGGCTTTTTGCCATCCGGCAGGGTCTTTCACACACAATAGCTTTGAGCCGTGTGTAATGCTGTACGCATGCGCAGCAGCAGCGGCTAAAAGTTGTGTGTGAAAGCTCCCCTTCACACACGGTTCTCTGCCTACAAAGACGGCACGGCCCCGGCACGGCAGCCGGACCTTCCAGTGGATATTTCCGGCTGCAGCCCAGCAGCCATGCCGGGGCCGTGCCGTGTGAATTGACACATTGCTCTGAATGTGTCTCAGCAGCACGACCCGCCCCACGTACGGTCCGGCCACGCCTGCGTTGGCCGGACCGCACCCCCAACATGGCGGCCAAACGCCGCCGGGCCGCCCCCTCCCGCCTCTACCTGTCAATCAGGCAGAGGCGATCGCAAGGAAACGATGGCCTTCAGCCGGCACATGCGGCCCCGAAAAAAATTTGGATGTAAAAATGTTTTGTTTTTCTTCTGAAAAGTGGTGGACCTATGTATATTCATGGGCACAATGGGGAATTTACATGGGCTAATAGGATACCACCCTATATATTAATACAGGTTGAGTCTCCCATATCCAAAGTTCTGAAATACAACTTATTTCGAGAAACTTACTTTTTTTTAGCACAATTGAGATAATGACACTTTGTTTTCTGATGGTTCAATGCACAAAATTATTACAAATATTGTATAAAATGACATTCAGGCTGTGTATATGAAACATGAATGCATTTGTGTTAAGACTTGGGTCCTTGTGTGTTGGGTGATGCTGGGTTGGGGCAGAGCTCAGAGTGGGGGTACTGATGCTGACACTTTCCCCCTGAACTGTATTGTACTTGCTGATCTTGCATGTTATCCTCATAAGCAGGCTTGGACTGGCCCACAGGGGTACAGGGGAAACCACCGGTGGGCCCCACTGCCTGGGGGCCCACCTCCTGCTCTAAGGATCAGGTTCCAGACTGTGCACTTGAATTATACATCATAATTTGTTACCTTATACTGGGCTATGGTGTATTTTCTACAGTGCATTGCGGTTATTTATCTGGTCCATTATCATGCATGCGGCAGCAGAATTTACTGTATATATTTGTGAAGGGGCCCAGACATTGCACTCTCTAATGGTTAGTCAAATCAATGAGGTGGCAGGCCACACCCCCTCTGTGAACTTACCACACCCCTAAACATGGGCCCCTACCACTGCATTCCCCGGTAGGCCCTACATGCCACAGTCTGACACTGCTCATATGGCATTCTGGGACCTCAAAACACCACGTGATCTCAGTGTTCTCAGATGACTCTTGAGCAGAGGAGAGCACGTCAGCTCTGCACATGCTTGGAACTAAGTAATGCTGGAACTTGGCTTAAATAATTAGTTCTATACCTGTGCAGAAGTAGTCAAGTAATGCCTTACTTAGCACCTGAAGTAATGTCACGTTTTACTGAAGTGATTAGTTCTTAGCATGTGTAGACCTAATCGCACATTCTTAGATCACATAGGTAGGAGACTTTAGGATAGCTAAAGAATGATTTATTTACTGTACAGTATATGAGATATTTGAGGGTCATCGGGTCCCTTCAAAGCAATAAATGCATTAAAAAAATCTTCAAAATCTTATTTGTGACCTTCAGCCTGGTTCTGGCAGTGATGGTCATTGCACATTGGACTAGTTAGCGTTCTCCACTTTTTTTTTTGGGCAGCTGGTTTCAGTTGCTGATATTAAATCACAATTTATTCCGGCGAGAGTGTGGTATATTTCTGCGCAGAAAGTCCTGGATTTCTCTCCAGCTGTCTTCCTGCGCTCTGCAGTGAGGCAGGAGCTCCCCTCCCCACATCAAGGGAAGTGGGAAGAAAGGAGATTGTGACACTGCACAAAAGGGGGAGCCTGGTGGCTCTATGAGATGCCCAGCCCCGGGGTAACACTGCATGTATACACCCTTCTTGCCATACTTTTGAGCCCTGGCTACCGCTTCCTTAGCAAAAAACAAACTGTCATAGTTCTGGTCTTTGTCTCCTACCAGGAAGAGGATGGGACCTCTGGCTTTCTCAAGAGGAAATATGGAGTCCTGGTGCTCTGGCTTTCTTGGGTCTTCCAAAGCATTACTAAGTTTGAGAGCCCCAATGTCTGTGACCAGAACGGCTTCTGCTTGGTAGGGAATCCCATTCAGGAGCAGATCACCATAGCTAAGACTGTTGCCATTTACAGCATTGGTTCCATTGATACAGACTGTCGCACAAACTTGGGGCAAATAACAGGCCATTGCCAGAGCCATCTCGGCTCCTTTGCATATACCAATCACTCCCACTCCAGCTGCAGACACCTGAAAGACATAAAGCATGGTGAGATGGTTTCATGCTCCAACACATGTATGATCGAACATCAGAATGACACTGTGACAGGATATTAGAGTGCTAGTTCACCTATATCCAATGGTTTCTAATAGTGCTCCTGATTATTAAAGCCTATGAAAGATGAACAATACTCCAGTGCTCATATCAACATATTAAAACACTCCATGTCTACAGATATTTTTCATTAGTCCAAAAAACAAGAGTGTCACACACCCGGAACTCCTTCCAAGTGGGGTTGTCATGAGGTTGATGCTTTTTTTGAGGCTGTATAGTAAGTCTAAGAAGACAGAATTCAGAACTAGAAAATAGGATTTAAATTTCAAGAAAAACTTCAGCGATTACAGTTACAAAAAGGATTACAAGAGTATATGATTATCTCAAAAGTACACACAGATTTCAGACAATTTCAGAGAAAATAGTAAAAAGGATAAAACAAACTCAGAATCCTCATTACGTAAGTTGAGAATTCTTGTTGTGAAGGAGTCACCACACTCTCGTCAGGTAATGCACACTGGATTCAGCTAGTCAGTCAGACTTACCTCTTGTCCCGTTACTTGGCCCCCACCCTAGTAGATTTTTAACCCTTTCAAAACTAGAATTTATTGTTTGTGCTTAGGTATCTGAAGGTCCTTTGTGTGCCCATCCCCAGGATTTTCCTGGTCAAACAAACAGGGTCCCCCTTAATTACTTGCTTCATTCTGTTTGAAGCCTAAAATGTAGGACTTGGCCAAATTGTGCAATTTATAGTCTTAGTAAAAAAAAAAAAAAGAAGAAAAAAATGAGAGATTCCCTGGCCAAGTGCCTTCTTGAGCAATTTCTATCACCTCCTTCAAAAGAATTTGAAACCTGCATGGACGGCCAGGACACAGTACCAGTCACGCAGGCCCCTCTGCTGCCTAGAGTACATATACATTTCCTTTTACAATCCAAATCTCTCCTGCCTCAGTTCATTTACCTGGATTTAATTAAAGGCTTATAATTTGTCAAATAGTATGAAATATTTTTTTTTTCCATAGAGAATATACATTGATACAACATACAATTTGAATTTTTTTTTTCGGTGTGGGGGGGAATCAGATAATGTGATGCATCACGACAAAGAGCAATAGTACAAAAGTAAGCACCATAACTGTGCAACATCGGTATGCTTGCACCTGCCTTGTGATTCATCTGCATCAACCTTAAAAAAATAATTAACTACTCCTCTTGCCCTTACTCTTGCAACCCCTGTGTGTTATAGGTTGGACACAGAAGCCTATTTTTTGACATTTATGTACCCATCAGTTCTCCATTCTAATCCCTTTTGCTTTTGTGTGTCCTTTTCCATATTCCTGACTGAAAGTTAATAGAAAATAATAATAATAATAATATTAATGATAAATGACTCATTCAAATAGGATTAGTGTTTGTACTCTGCCTCTATTAGAGCAGGTTGCACCAGCAGATCTGCATTTAAAACTTTAGTAGGTGCAGAGCAAAATCAAATTAGTTGGCTTCAATAGCCATTTGCAATAAAAGTAATTTTCAACTGTTATGTTTCTATTGTGTGAATCCTATATATGTTAGATGAGGCTGCTGTTTGACCCCATGGCTGGACCCTATGGATCACAACTGCTATGGTTTTCCCTAAAAATGTTCTGTGCTTTTATTACCCTGTGAGTCTTATCATATTTATATAGTTTTTGGCACCCCTCCGCATATTTAAAACGGGGTTGCGGCGCACAATGAAAATATAGAGGCATAGCTTCTTGGGGAAGGGGCTTGGCCGCAAAATAATACCAGTTCATATTACGCTGCACAGTAGTCTCCATTATTCAAATAATACTGCACAGTAGCACCACTTACACACTTTACACCAGGTAGAGCCCCTGTCACACATTACACCAGATAGCGCTCCATTTTACACATTACTCCAGGTAGAGCCCCTATCACACATTACGTCAGGCAGAGAACCCTTTTACACATTGAGAGGGAGAAAGAAAAGAAAGAAAGGGAGAGAGAAAGAAAGAGGGAGAAAGAAAGAAAGAAAGAGGGAGAGAGGGGTCGGAGGGGGAGAGATAGAGAAAGAGGGGTGGGAGGGGGAGAGAGGGGGGTGGGAAGACACACATACTCATATATGAGACATACCATTAGCTTGCAGGTGGGTGGCTCCCTGGTACATCAACAGGCCTGGGCTTTATGCGCCATTTAGAAATGATCGGCTACCGCAGCACGTCACCAGCCGGGAGTGGCGAGCGCTAACGCCCGGGGTCTTCCGTGTGTTGCAGCGTGACATGCAGACACAGCTGGCTCTGTTTGATGAAGGATTCCCAGGCTCTCATATAAGTAATCTTCTCCCAGTCCCCCACAATGCATGCTGCGTCCTCCAGGCTCCGGCGCACTCTCCAGAGTCTGGGGATGGAGCGGGGACAGCGCCTCTCCACGCTGTCCCTGGTTGCAGTTATTACAGTGCTGGGGGGAATGCCACGGGCTGCCCGATCACTGTGGCCAGCAGTGATCAGGACACGCTGGGGGAGGAGCCGCAGGTACAGAGAGACCAGGAGGTCTCTCTGACATACTGTACTCATAAAGTGCAGCAGCCAAACAATTAAATAAAAACAAAATGACAAGGGGGGCACACAACCTGCAGCGCTACCCGGCTATACTTCTATGTAGCGCTTTACAAATAGCAAGGTGTCGGAGCTATGTGGACACGCAGGGCGGCATGTTGCCGGCAGTCCTGCACCCACAGTGGACATGCGCTATGTGCCAGGCTGGCACACACCTAGTTACAGCACTGAATGATAATATAAACACGCTGCATTTTTTGGTGAAGAAAGATAATACAGGATATGAGGAAACTCTGTATAAAGCACTTACAACTCAGCTCAGACCTCCACTCTCATCTCCAGGCTCCATATGGTGTTTGTGTGGGGGGAAACGGGATGCTGCTTCTGTCTGATCATCAGCGCACATTACTTCCCTCTCCTCCTCCACAGCAGCGGCTCCAATACTCACTTCTACACACCACACGGGGGAAGCCGCGCGCACGTGGGATGCCCAGCGCTGCATACTGTAAGATCTGCAGCACCACGCTCTAAAACATGGACGGGAGGGGGTGTTATGGTGGCGCCAGCGCTGCCTCATGTCATGTCTCACAACTAGAAGGAGCACTGAAGTCACAAATGGAAGACTCACTCACTCTGCCTCCCCAGCGCTGAAGCTCTCCTCACATAGACAGCCGGTCAACAGGGGTGGATGCAGACGGTGCGCACACGGGACAAATGCGCTGTGTGCAACGCACCGTCTGCCCACACCTAGCTAAGGCACTGTTAATAGTATATGTCTGGGAACTGCCGGAGTGTTGGATGTGAAAGCAGGGGGAGTTTGTGCTTGTTGGGTGCTTCACCTCCTGAAGTGATGGAAGTGAATGTAGTGTGGGGGAGTGTGTCTCTGGGTGCCAGATTTGGAGTAAGCATGGAGGTGGTAGGTGGGGGGTGTAGTGTCTGGGTGCTACTGGAGTGTTGGAAGTGAAAGTGGGTTAAGGGGAGTGTGTGTCAGTGACATGCAGTCAGGAGCCTCACCTGTCATACACCAGTATACTTCAGATTTTTGTACTATAAAAATTATTAGAATATTACAAAGATATGTATAATTTATATATATATCTTTGTATTGTTCATATCATCTGTGTTATTATAATCTATATATAATCTATTATATTCTATAGTCAAAACTCACCACCAAATCATATACTGTGTGTGTAAATCTGGATCTGATACCAGTCAGTACCACACTGCTGTGTGTCTGGGTGCTGCTGGTATTTCAGTGTTGGCTGAATGTGAGCAGGGAAGGGCACCAACAACTATTTTGCCTCCGGGCTCCTGGTATAAACTTATGCCCCTGCATGTAGGCACCTGTTGTCCTAAGAGATGCCGTTGAGTATTTATTTCTAGTAGTGATGAGCTAGCAAGGAAAGTCACAGTACGCAGATCAATGCCACATTTCACACCACAGCAGAGCCGGCCCTAACCAATATGATGCCCTAGGCAAGATTTTGGCTGGTGCCCCATAGCACCGCCGCTAGTTCTGCAGGAGATGTCTGGCATGAGTCAGCTGGCAGCTCTGCTAACGTCGGGCGCCTTTTGTTTATGAAAATGCATTTTATTTGCATTACTATGTGGCTAGGACGCACAAGCAGCTTCTGCTGATTAAAATGATATACAGCATGCCTATATTCTGTGTGCTACTGCGGCTGTATCTACATATGAAATGCTACATTACAGTGATTTCCAGGAATACACTGCAACGTAGCATTTCGTATGCAGATACAGCCGCAGTCACACACAGAATATAGGCATGCTGCATATCATTTTAATCAGCAGAAGCTGCTGGTGCCCCTAAGCATACCAAATGCCCTAGGCATTTGCCTAGTTTGCCTATGCCTAAGGCCAGCTCTGCACCACAGGCTCATAAAAGGAAATAGTACAAGAAATTGTTGTCTGTCTCATGGGACAGTCAAATGAAAATCCAGGCCTGGAATTTTTAGATTGACAACATCACACATACAGTACATTAGGACATCATAGTGACTCCCATCTGACTACTATATAGAGTGTATAAATTAGAGTAACCAGTTCTCCCAGCCCAATTAAGCATAAACTGTCACAATGCATGCTAAAATCATGTACAATTATAAGATGACTGCACATAAAGTGAGATAGCAATCTTCATGGACTGCATTTTTCATCAGTCCTAACATATTGTCTATATGGATGTCCCCAGATACCAATTGGCACCAGCAGCCATTTTGTAACCATGCCCAATTACCTATCAATACATAAGGTGACGGTGTAATGGGTTGGAGCTAATATGCCCAAAAGAGAAGACCCATCCCACATGATAAACATGTGGTTCATTAGCCATTAACTAAATGAACGAATCCACGCTAGGCTCCATGAACTGTAAATGCATGTTTAAGAATGTGTATTAAGTGGTTATATTTAATGCTCTAGGCGCAGCTGTAGAATTGCACATTTAAAAAGCATGGGCGAAGCACTTAGGAGGAATGTGTAAGTTTTTATTTTAAAATGCATTGACATTTGGGGACAAATTGCCTTGGGACATTCTCACCTAGGAATTGAGATGTTAATGACCTCTGAACAAGCTGTTTGTTTGAGATGCAGTTCAGGGGAGTATGCTTGTGTCTCTATGTAACAGTTATAAAGAGACAAGCAGATGAACAGACAGTATTGTTTGGCTCTCAGAATTTCATGATGTTTCTAAAAAGTTAATATTCTGATTAAGCCAAACTGGTTTTAGTATAGATATGTGAAAGGGTAGATGCAATTGAAATTTGAGTTATATTAACATTTGTGAAAGGGACAGGAACATATTAATCAGATTTTGCTTGGGAGATGAGTGGGTTCGGTTCTCCGAGAGCCGTACCCCCCCGAACTTCACCTATTTTACACGGGTCCGAGGCAGCCTTGGATCTTCCCGCCTTGCTCGGTTAACCCGAACGCTGTCGGATTCTCGCGAGATTCGTATTCTATAGAAAGAGCTGCGCGTCGCCGCCATTTTCACTCGTGCATTGGAGATTAAACGGAGAGGACGTGGCTACGTTCTCTCCCTGAAAAGCTCCATATCTGTGATCAGTGTGCTGCAAATATCTGTACTCAGTGTGCTGCATTTTGGTGACCAACAGTATATAGTTGTACAGTACAGTAGGCCTTTGCTGTATCTTGCAGCTCTGTGTGACTGCAAGTATCTATTCCATATCTGTGCTGCATTTTTATGAGCAGTATATATAGTAGTACAGTGCAGCATTGTGGTGACCAGTATACTACAGTACAATAGTCCAGTGCTGTTCTCGCTGCTCAGTGTCAGTTTTCCGTAGTATCATCAGTGCTCAGTAAAATCAGTGCTCAGTATAATCAGTGATTGAGCAGTATAATCAGTTCTCAGTATAATCAGTGCGCTGTTAGACGTGCGCCCGTTTTCCGCCATTAGTGCATTGGGATTTAGACAATTGATGAAGTTATTGTGTCCCCCGTATAAAATCCCATCTAGATTCCACTTCACTAGGCGGGCGATAGCGAGATTTTACCAATTAATATCAGTGATTTATAATTAATTATTAATTACAGTGATCTTGCCAAATGATTCCAGTGATTTTGTCATTTTCTTCCAGTGATTTGGACCAATAATACCATTGATTAGAACGAATAATTCCTGTGATTTTGTCATTTTCTTCCAGTGATTTGGACCAATAATACCATTGATTAGAACAAATAATTCCTGTGATTTTGTCATTTTCTTCCAGTGATTTGGACCAATAATACCATTGATTAGAACGAATAATTCCTGTGATTGTCATTTTCTTCCAGTGATTTGGACCAATAATACCATTGATTAGAACAAATAGTTCCTGTGATTTTGTCATTTTCTTCCAGTGATTTGGACCAATAATACCATTGATTAGAACTAATAATTCCTGTGATATTGAGGTGTTTGTGTCGCTTAGCTTAGCCGTCCAGCGACCACAGTGCACCTCTTTTTCTCTTTTCTTTGCATCATGTGCTGTTTGGGGCCAATTTTTTTAAGTGCCATCCTGTCTGACACTGCAGTGCCACTCCTAGATGGGCCAGGTGTTTGTGCCGCCCTCTTGGGTCGCGTAGCTTAGTCATCCAGCGACCTCGGTACAAATTTTAGGACTAAAAATAATATTGTGAGGAGTGAGGTGTTCAGAATAGACTGGAAATGAGTGGAAATTATGGTTATTGAGGTTAATAATACTACAGGATCAAAATTACCCCCAAATGATATCATTTAGGCTGTTTTTGAGGGGTTTTTGAAAAAAAACACCCGAATCCAAAACACACCTGAATCCGACAAAAAATTTTCAGGGAGGTTTTGCCAAAATGCGTCCGAATCCAAAACACTCCCACGGAACCGAATCCAAAACCAAAACTCGGAAAATTTCCGGTGCACATCTCTAGTTCATATATGAACTAGAGCAGGAAATTCTAGTGATTTAACTCTTTTGAAATGTAATCTGTATTTATATTTTGTGAGATAGCCTGATTGGTTAAAAAGACCCAGGGTGGAACTACCCCCTGTAGTATTGTGTGTTGGAGTAAGATAAAAAGGAGGTCTATGAGACCTGTGTGTGTACATCTTCTGTGACATCTTGAGATGTGGAACTGCTGTAACATTGTATGCTGCATCCCCCTGGCAAAAGGGGAGGGTCTTTTTTAAGACTTATTTTAAGCAAATAAATATCATTGCCTCAAGACGATTGCCTTCATCTTGTGACCAACAGGAATGCAGCAAACTCAGTCTCATTCTCCGCTTGTCCTGGTTTGAGCCCAGAGTCTCCAAGCTCTGCCTTCTGCCAGCTACCATGCCTGGCCTGGCCCAGGTCAGCGACCAGGGGGAGGTCAACTGATGCCAGTCAGGAGGTGTGTCAGCAGCGTGTCGATGCATACACAACAGCAAATGGTACAGGTGCCGGTGGTAGAATCCTGAGCAGAAACGTGGTTCCAGGTGCCAGATGGTAGGATCTTGGTGGTGGCAGCAAAATACCCGCTTACTGCGTAGTGGGTGGAGTCAGTAACAGGCGGTACTGATGGTAAGAGGAAGTCTTCTATTAGCCAGGTCCCGTGTGACACAAAACCCAATCTGTGATCGATGGGCGTATGCAGCGATGGCGCATCCAGTCACACTGTATATATTCCAAGGACCTCGAATGACCAGGATAAACTTGATTTAAGTAGGTGCACAAGTTTATTTTATAAAAATCAACAAATCACATGAATATACATAAAATAAGATACATAAAAGGATAATCATATGCTTTCAGCTGCCCCAGGCTGAAGAGGAGAACTGAACTGAAATTAAATCAAAAGAAGGTTTCTCCATCTCTTTGTTATGAAGCCAGAGCTAGAACGTGAGAGCAGAAGAAAGCCTCTGATGAAGTAGAACAGGCCGGCCATGAAACCAAAGTTTGCCGGATATTTGTGATCTCACCGTGTACTTATCTTAACACTCACAGACAGTGTATGAAATGCTTGAGATGTTTACTCCAATCAGCAGAGGAAGTGTCCTCGAGACGCTGTGTGGAGGACCAACATTATTTGTGTTTCAGCAGTAGCATGGCTTTGCAAACTTGATGGACCATTTTATATGTACTCCCTACACCGCGGTGGGCATGTGGGTCCAGCAGACTGTGGATGAGAGTCCCATTTAGCACCCACATATGATGAGAGGCTCAGCTATACCCCCCTACACATGTTCATCATACATGTTAATTTTATGGTGATGGTAGCGGAATCCCAACTCTTGGGATGCTGGCAGTCAAAACACAGACTTTGGCATTCCGATGTGCAGAATCCCAGCACCACATAGGTAAGTAGTCTAACCTGCTCAGTCTACCCCCCCTCACCCCAACCTTAACTCTCCCTCCCCCGCAGCCTCCCCCTTACCCTCCACATTGTTGCCTAATCCTCCCACTTTGTGCCTAACCCTCCCTAACCACAGCCTAACCATAAGCTTCCCCCTCTGTAGCCTAATCCAAACACACCCCAACAAGCAGCCTGACCCTAAACTGCCCCAGCACACTTCAGATCTGAATACCGGCAGTCTGGATTCCGGCATTGTGATCCATGTCGGGATCCCCGGGTGAGTCTTCGGACCAGTGTCGGGATTCCGGCATCGGTATTCTAAATGCTGGCATTCTGACCGGATCACCATTTTATGTATAGTCATGCGATACTTTGCTGATTTTTTATTAAATCGAATTGTGCACCTTCTTAAATCAAGTTTGTCCCAGCCACTGGGAGTTCTTGGAATATATATGAATGTCTTTTGGGCATATTAACGACAACCCATTACACTGTCACCTTATGTATTGATCCTTGTTCTGGAAGTCGGTGTTTCCTTCTATTAATGTAATTGGGGGCTGCTCTAGTCCCATTTTTTGCACAATATATGGTGCCTTTTGCCTTTGGTTTACAGTCCCAATTACCTGTCACAATCTCAACATGTGACAAGTAACTTATTACTAACGCAGGATGCTGACTTCCCTGTAAGTGGACAGCACTAAATTCTTCCTATATGTGTTTTGGAATGCAGACTAGTGTTACATAATAAAGAAGTAAAATAAATATTCTGACATAAAGGAATAATCATGAAACTTACTTTTGGATGACTTTGCAGATACTGAGCCGCTTCTTCAAAATATGTTAGATCTACATGAAAGAGAGACTGTGGAAGATCCTCATAAGCAAAATAAGCCAACGCAAGAGCGGCAAAGCCACGGCTGGCAAGGAGACTGCTTCGGAATTCTGTAAGACCTCCAATGCCACCAAACATGTCAACCACTCCCAGGAATGGACCTTCGCCTATAACATAAGGACACAATTACTCAACAATGTTTCTTCATTCCAATTAGCTAGCCATGTTATGTGCTAAACCACTATCAATCAGAATGCAGCCAATCAATTCTCTAGGATTTAGTGACATCACTGAGGTGTGACATCTCTGTAGGCTGTAGAGGTCTGTAGCCTTTTGCTGGTGTCTGCTGAGCGTTATGGGGGACCCCACAGTCAGTAGTAATCATAAGGAAACCAAACCAAATAGACTTCCTTGTACTGCCTTGTAATTCCACTTCTTTACACAAGTAACCATGCAGTAAATGTTTGTTGCCTAGCTATAAGCTTGTTGACATGTATTATCACACCAGTAACAGGATAGGTAAAACCCCAACTCATCCAGGAAGGTGCAGGAACCAAACCTACATGACCAAGCAGTGACTTGTAGCCGGCATTATCATACATAACCGCTACTACAATTAAGTGGTTTATTTGCCTACCTGGTGGGAGGAAGAGCGCTCCTCTGACTCGGCCTTCTCTTATCTGCAGTCTCTGTACCCCAGGACTCACGTACCATCTTTCTATGATTTTACTGACACTGGGGGTTTCTTCAGGCAGTGGGCTTATCACCTGGTAAGGATACAGCTCCAGGTGAATATACCAGGGACTTCCCATCACATCACGTTTTATCAGTCTGAAGAATGGGATGGATGGCTTCAGAGACCAGAACAGACCCATAGGATAAACCCCTTCAAAATCTCCACCAATCGCTGGTGAGCTTTCCAGGTTTACTTTCCCCTCCATATCGCTCCTATAGAAAGCTCTGGAGGAAAATATCTGCCCTTTCTCATCCTCCAGCCATGCTCTCAGGGTGATGGTCTGCTGTGGTGGGAGGCCCCAGGCCTGGATCTTCACTGGCTCATCCACTAGCGAGCTCCCCGGTGAGACTGCGAGGCCAATCATATCTCAAGGTCCAGAGACGGCGGGATTAATCTTAAGTGAGAGATGGGATAATAACGTTACCTGACTAAATACAGTACAGTGCAGAGTAAAAGTTTGTGAACCCTTTAATATTACAGGTTTTACTGAAGGAATTGTAGCTAAAATAAGATTGCATTTTTAATTTCAAACGTAAGAATACTAGCAACATGAATACAATAAATACTACATTTCCATGTCTTTATTAAACTCACTTATACCACACTAAATTGGTTTATCGGTATCTGGTCAGAATGTTGGCAATACATTTTAGGGTTATTTTTAGGGTTAGGTTAAAGTGTTAAAATATTTTTAAAAAATGGTATGTCTTCATTGTGGTGTCGATATGTTAAATGTCGACATCTGTGATTAACAACATTTTTTCTTTCGACCTAATGGCCGAGCTCAACATTTAGACCAGAGGTTCTCAAACTCGGTCCTCGGGGGCACACACAGTGCATGTTTTGCAGGTAACCCAGCAGGTGCACAGGTGTATTAATTACTCACAGACACATTTTAAAAGGTCCACATGTGGAGCTAATTATTTCACTTGCGATTCTCTGAGACCTGCAAAACATGCACTGTGTGTACCCCCGAGGACCGAGTTTGAGAACCTCTGATTTAGACTGTCGACATACAGAACATGATATAGGTCAGTGCACAGGTGTGTCCTCATTAGTTAAGGCGGAAATTAGATTTCGGTAGTCATGTAAAAATGAATATAATGAAAATCTACTGAATAACAAAAATCATTCAGGACAGATCTCTGGTGGTGATCTCTGGTGGTGTAATAAAATTACAAAAAAAGTGAAAAAAATAAAATATTGGCTGCCAGAGGGGACCGCCCGTGTTGAGGATTATAGGGACCACCTTATTCTGCACGTAGGGACCGGTACCTATAGAGCTAGAATAGAAATAACAAATGGTCGTACCTTTGTCCCAAAAAAGAGCGGTGTGATGTCAGCAGGCAATAGTCCTCAGCCAATGCGTTTCGAGTGTGCTACTCTTTATCAAGGCCTTTATTTTTTTCACTTTTTTTGTAATTTTATTAAAATTTGCTATATACTTTTATATATGAGCCTCCATCTTCTTGAAAGACAAAGATACCTTGATGTGACTGCAATATATATGAACGTCTGTGAGTACTGGTACGATTTTCTATACTCAAAAAGATACCTTTATAGGAGGACATTGCACCTAACTAGTGTAAGTTAGGTACGCACTGTGGAAACTTTCGTTTGTGTATGGTTTATACCATTTGATTTACGATTGAATCCTGGTGTTATGTGAAAGAGATACCTTGATAAGTCTGCTATCAATTGTTATAGTGTAAGTTGAGGTACGCATTTGCCTCAGAAATATGTTCCATTGAGAGACCTTTGGCTCCAAATTTTTCTGAAAAGAAACCTTTATGTGCTGTGACATATCACTTAATGTGTAAGCTAGGTATATCTGTTAAGATAAACAACATATAAAACTATACAGGAACAACACATTCTAAATTGGAACTAGAATATAACCTAGTTATTCCAATTTTTATTTGCATGCATTGTCCGAAACTCTTTGGAAGGATACCTTCAAAGAAAATAAAAGGGGAAGGAAGAAAACTCATAAAGTGTGCTCAGCACTGCCCAGGAGAGAGACTGCCGTGGGTAGAAGGAGGTGATGCTGCACGGCTTCAGAAGGCAGCTTCTGAGCCGGGTGCTCAGGGCTGCCTGGGTGAGAAAGACTTATGGGGGGCAAAGAGGCACTGCTGCCCGGTTTCAGAAAGCACTGCCCGGGTGAGAGAGACTGCAGGGGGGGGGGGGGGGGAAGGAGGCGATGCTTCAAAAGGTAGCGTCTGAGCCGAGTGTTCTATGCTGCCCAGGAAAGAGGCTGCCTCCCCTATACTATACCCAGTGGCACACTCCATATTACACACAGCCCCCCCCATATTACACCCAGTAGCATATTACACACTACACAGACCCCCATATTACACCCAATAGATTACACAGCCCCACCCATATTACATCCAGTGCACATTACACTATATTTTACACAGCACCGCCCATATTACACAGTAGCACACTACATATTACACAGCCCCTCCCATAATACACCCAGTAGCAAACTATATATTACGCACAGTAAAACCGCCCCCCCCCCCCAATACTACACCCCAGTGCCGTAACTAGGCATTTTAGAGCTGTGTGCAAGAAACGGCATTGGCGCCCCCACCCCATGCAAGATAGGGGCAAAAACATATAGGGGTGTGGCTTCATGGGGAAGGGGCGTGGCCACAAAATAATACCAATTCATACTACGGTGCACAGTAGTCTCCATTATTCAAATTACGCTGCACAGTAGCGCCACTACACCAGGTAGAGCCCCTTTTACACATTGCGGCAAATAGTCCCCCTTTTTACACATTACGGCAGACATCATCCCCCTTTTTACACATTACGGCAGACATCGTCCCCCTTTTTACACATTACGGCAGACAGCGTCCCCCTTTTTACACATTACGGCAGACATTGTCCCCCTTTTTACACATTACGGCAGACAGCGTACCCCTTTTTACACATTACGACAGACAGCGTACCCTTTTTTACACATTACGGCAGACAGCGTCCCCTTTTTACACAGTATGGCAGACAGCGTCCCCTTTTTACACATTACGGCAGTCAGCGTCCCCTTTTTACACATTACGGCAGACATAGTCCCCCTTTTTACACATTACGGCAGTCAGCGTCCCCTTTTTACACATTACGGCAGACATCGTCCCCCTTTTTACACATTACGACAGACAGCGTACCCTTTTTTACACATTATGGCAGACAGCGTCCCCTTTTTACACATTATGGCAGACAGCGTCCCCTTGTTACACACTACGGCAGTCAGCGTCCCCTTTTTACACATTACGGCAGACATCGTCCCCCTTTTTACACATTGCGGCAGACAGAAGAGAGAGAGAGAGAGAGAGAGATACTTACCATCTCTCCCTGCTGCCTAGCACACAGCGCAGTTGCCCTGAGGGCAATAGCCTCCCTGTTTCGTGGGACTTGGGGGGGGGGGGGGGGGGGTAGGAACCAAATCCAGAAGTTAATGGTTCTCTATCTCCGCTGACAGGACACCGAGCTCCTGAGGGTACTGATCGCAAGCCAACGAGGCGACCGCTCACTCCCGCAGCATGACCACCACCCCCTAACAGAGCCAGAAGAAAGAAGAGTGGTGAGTACAGCGCCGGCGGCCCGATAAGCGGGTCGCCGGCGGGAATGGTGGCACAAGGATGGGAGCGCAACTCTGACAGGCTGCGCTCCAATGCAGGCTCAGTAACACTTGGTGTGTGCGCTTGAGGGGCGTCCTGAGCCAGAGCTGTTACCCTACACTGGTCAGATCAACTAACAGGTGCTAATCCCTCTGTTAGAGCAACACCTCAGGCCAGTATAATATAACAAGTGCGGGAAGCCGCACGCCATTACAGGGCGTGGGGCTTCCCCTCGGAGCGGATCCAGTACTCACCAGCGCCATTTTCTCCCTGCAGATCAGAGGATCAGAACGCTGACAGGGAGCGCTGCCCTCTACATAACTCCAGCTATCCTCAGCGGTACCAGGGTGTTATAGATAGGGGGGGGAGTGAGTTGGTTGTGTTAAATTAACCTATTAAGGTTAGATAACCGGCGCTGGGCTTTTATCATAATAATTGCCTGCAGTGGCGTTAAGCCGCCGTTTAGTAGGCGCGGTCCGGCCAACGCAGGCGTGGCCGGACTGTTGGGGGGGCGTGGCGCCGCGGCTGCGTGACGTATCACACAGCCGTTGCGGCCAGCGGCAGCGAGACACAACTTCCGACCAGCCGCAGGAGCTGCGCTGGCCGGGAGTTACTCCACAGATACAAAGGCATCGCCTCTGTGCAATGCTTTTGTATTTGTGCGGGGGGGCCGGCACTGACATGCGGGGCGGACTAGCCCTGTGCTGGGCGTCCCCCCGCATGTCTGAGTCAGCTACGATCAACTCAGAATGACCCCCCATGTCCATATCCTGTGCTGCAGAGTGTGTATCTTCTCAATATGCTTTCTCAGCCTTCTGAATCCGAGCCAGCATGGGTGGATTCTTTAAGGGGAATGATATCCCAAATTTCAACAAGGATGTCACATAATGAGAAAGACGCAGTTTTTGAAAAAAATCTGTGGAGGGTTTGACTGGCACGGTTATAACTCATGCCAGTCTGATTTGAGGTGTTCATGCTGCCCAGGGCGTCCCCCCTGCGCCCTGCACCCTGCAGTGCTGTGTTATGAGTGGGAGCATGGCGCGCAGCGCGGCCGCTACGCGGTACCTCTTCTGCCGTCGCTGAAGTCTTCTGATCTCTCATACTCACCCGGCTTCTATCTTCCGGCTTTGTGAGGCTCCGGGAACAAGCAGCTAGGCGTACCGTAGTGGTCGAACCCTCTGGAGCTAATGGTGTCCAGTAGCCTAAGAAGCAGAGCCCTTGAACTCTTAAGAAGTAGGTCTGCATCTCTCCCCTCACTCCCACGATGCAGGGAGCCTGTAGCCAGCAGGTCTCCCTGAAAATAACAAACCTAATAAAGTATTTTTCAGAGAAACTCAGGAGAGCTCCTCAGTGTGCATCCAGTCTCACTGGGCACAGAATCTAACTGGAGTCTGGAGGAGGGGCATAGAGGGAGGAGCCAGTTCACACCCAAAGTCTTATAGTGTGCCCATGTCTCCTGCGGATCCAGTCTATACCCCATGGTTCTTGAAGCATCCCCAGCATCCTCTACGGACTAAGAGAAAAGGATTTACCGGTAGGTATTAAAATCCTATTTTTACCTGTCTCTGGTTCAACCGCTTTAAAAGAACCGGCCGACCACAAGATTGAGACTACGCTCAAATCACTATACACAGCTACTGGTGTAGCTTTAAGGCCCACTATTGCTTGTGCGTGGATTTCTAAATAGTAAATTGGTCAGGCACATTACTTGAGGACCTAGATACTATGGATTCTGCTGGTTTCATAGTGGAGGCCATGAAGGACATTGGCATGCTGAATGCGAGGGCTACTTCCATAGCGGTCTCGGTACGCAGAGGACTCTGGCTGCGCCAACGGACTGCGGATGCAGAATCCAAGAAAAGTGTGGAGTACCTACCTTTCACAGGTCAGGGTCTGTTTGGGGATGCATTGGATGAGTGTATTTCCGGGGCAACAGTGGGTAAGTCAACCTTTCTTCCCTCAGCAGCACCACCGGCTAGGAAATCTTATCCTACATCTACACTGCAGTCCTTTCGGACCGCAAAAGTTAAAAAGTCCAAAGCCCCCTTCACTTTCTTTAGAGGAGGTCGGGGAAATCCAGAAAACCTGCATCAACAGGATATCAGGAACAGAAACCAGGTTCTGCTTCCTCAAAATCTTCTGCATGACAGTGGACCTCCCAGCCTGGAGATCAGGCAGGTGGGAGCGAGACTAAAAGATTTCAGTCACATCTGGGCGTTATCATGCCTAGACCCCTGGGTAACAGATATTGTTGCCCAGGGGTACAGAATTCTTCAAATCAGGCTTACCAGCTTCGCTGACAATAAGTGCTATCCTACAGGATGCCATTCAAAAATTGGTTCAAACAAATGTAATTGTTCCAGTTCCACCTCACCTACAAGACAAGGGTTATTACTCAAACCTGTTTGTGGTACCGCAACCGGATGGTTCGGTAAGGCCAATATTAAACCTAAAGTCATTGAACCCCTACTTGAGGGAGTTCAAATTCAAGATGGAGTCTCTGAGAGCGGTGATCTCAGGTCTGGAGGAGGGGGAATTCCTGGTATCCCTGGATATCAAGGATGCATACCTTCACGTTCCGATCTGGCCGCCTCCCCAGGCTTACCTCAGATTTGCGCTGCTGGACTGTCACTATCAGTTGCAGGCACTGCCATTTGGCCTCTCCACAGCACTGAGGGTGTTTACCAAGGTCATGGCAGAGATGATGCTACTTCTCCGCAAGCAGGGAGTGAACATTATTCCATACCTGGACGATCTGCTGATAAAAGCATCTTCCAGGGAGAGGTTGTTGCAGAGTATTGCTTTCTCAACTCGACTACTCCAGGATCATGGGTGGATCCTCAACCTTCCAAAGTCACATTTGGAGCTGACAAGGAGACAGACCTTCCTGGGGATGATACTCAACACGGAGGTGCAGAAGGTGTTTTTACCGGTGGAGAAAGCGTTGGTGATCCAATCGTTGGTACGGGACGTCCTGAAGCCAGCCCGGATATCGGTTCATCAGTGTATTCGCCTTCTGGGGAAGATGGTAGCCTCCTATAGGGCTCTACAGTATGGAAGATTCCATGCGAGGTCCTTCCAACTGGATCTTCTAGACAAATGGTCGGGTTCGCATCTTCACATGCATCAGCGGATACGCCTGTCACCGAAAGCCAGAATTTCACTCCTCAGGTGGCTACAAACTTCTCACCTACTAGAGAGCCACAGGCTCGGGATTCAGAACTGGATCCTTCTAAGTTTCAGAGGTTGGGGAGCAGTCAACCAAGGGGAAAATTTCCAAGGAAAGTGGTCAAGTCTGGAATCCACCCTTCCGATAAACGTTCTGGAACTAAGGGCCATATACAACGGCCTTCTTCAAGCGGCACATCTTCTTCAAGATCAGGCCATTCAGGTTCAGTCGGACAATGTAACGGCAGTGTCCTACATAAACAGACAAGGCGGAACGAAGAGCAGAGCGGCAATGTCAGAGGTAACAAGAATCCTCCTCTGGGCAGAAAAGCACGCGGTGGCGCTGTCAGCGATCTTCATTCCGGGAGTGGACAACTGGGAAGCGGACTTCCTCAGCAGACACGATCTCCATCTGTTTGCAGAGGTGACGAGCCAATGGGGTGTTCCTCAGATAGACATGATGGCCTCTCATCTCAACAAGAAACTTTGGAGGGACTGTTCCAGGTCACGAGACCCACAGGCAGTGGCAGTGGACGCCCTGGTAACTCCATGGGTGTTCCAATCAGTGTATGTGTTCCCTCCACTTCCGCTCATCCCAAGGATTCTCAAGCTCATAAAAAGATCAGGAGTTCAGGCGATCCTCATTGCTCTGGACTGGCCACGAAGGGCTTGGTACGCGGATCTTCTGCAATTACTGCTGGAGAATCCGAGGCCTCGTCCTCTTCGCGAGGACCTTCTTCAACAGGGGTCGTTCGCTTATCAAGACTTACCGTGGATACGTTTCACGGCATTGAGGTTGAACGCCAGATCTTAGCTCGGGAGGATATTCCGAAAAAGGTCATTCCTACTCTAATACAGGCTACGAAGGGAGTTACGTCCAAACATTACCATCGGATTTGGAAAAAGTATGTGTCTTGGTGTGAAGCCAAGAAGTTTCCAACGGTGGAGTTTCAACTGGGATGGTTTCTCCTCTTTCTGCAAGCAGGTGTGGATGTGGGCCTACGCTTGGGCTCCATAAAGGTCCAGATTTTGGCCTTGTCCATTCTCTTCCAGAAACAATTGGCTTCCCTCCCTGAGGTTCAGACATTCTTGAAAAGGGTTCTGCACATCCAACCACCCTTTGTGCCTCCTACGGCACCTTGGGATCTTAATGTGGTACTGCAGTTCCTGCAATCGGATTGGTTCGAACCTTTGCAGGAGGTGGACGTCAAGTTTCTTACTTGGAAGGCGGTCACACTGTTAGCACTGGCATCTGCTAGACGTGTGTCAGAATTGGGGACATTGTCATGCAAGAGCCCCTACTTGATTTTTCATGAAGATAGTGCTGAGCTCAGAACGTGTCAGCAGTTTCTTCCAAAGGTTGTGTTGGCTTTTCATATCAACCAACCTATTGTGGTGCCAGTGGCTACTGACTCCTCAATTACCTCAAAGTCCTTGGATGTTGTGAGGGCTTTGAAAATTTACGTGAAGAGAACTACTCATCACAGGAAATCGGACGCTCTCTTTGTCTTGTATGATCGCAACAAGGTTCGGTGTCCTGCTTCTAAGCAGACGATTTCTCGCTGGATCAGGTTTACTATCCAGCATTCTTATTCTACGGCAGGCTTGCCATCTCCAAAATCTGTTGAGGCCCACTCTACTCGTAAAGTGGGTTCTTCCTGGGCAGCTGCCCGGGGTGTCCGCTTTGCCGAGCAGCTACTTGGTCAGGGTCGAACACGTTTGCTAAGTTTTACAAGTTCGATACTTTGGCCTCTGAGGACCATAAGTTTGGTCAATCAATTCTGCAGGAACCTCAGCACTCTCCCTCCCGTACTGGGAGCTTTGGTACATCCCCATGGTACTAATGTGGACCCCCAGCATCCTCTAGGATGTAAGAGAAAATAGGATTTTAATTACCTACCGGTAAATCCTTTTCTCGTAATCCGTAGAGGATGCTGGGTGCCCACCCAGTGCTTCGTATTCCTGCATTGTTACTTGGTTCGGTTTATTGGTTCAGCCGTTGCCGATTCATTCCAGGTTGGTTAGCTTGGCTTTCCCTTTTTGTTATGTGTGAGCTGATGTGAATCTTACCACTATCTGTGTATTTCCTTCTCTCGAAGTATGTCTGTCTCCTCGGGCACAGTTTTTAGACTGAGTCTGGTAGGAGGGGCATAGAGGGAGGAGCCAGCCTGCACTGTTAAATTCTTAAAGTGCCAATGGCTCCTAGTGTACCTGTCTATACCCCATGGTACTAATGTGGACCCCAGCATCCTGTACGGACTACGAGAAAAGGATTTACCGGTAGGTAATTAAAATCCTATTATTACACACAGCCTCCCATATTACACCCAGTAGCACACTACATATTACACAAAGCCTCCCATATTACACCCAGTAGCACACTACATATTACACACAGCCCCCCCATATTACACCCAGTAGCACACTACATATTACCCCCCCCCCCATATTACATCCGGTAGCACACTACATACTAATCACCCTCCCCCCCCCCACACACACACACACACACACATTACACCCAGTAGCACACTACTTATTACACACAGCCCCCCCATATTACACCCAGTAGCACACTACATATTACACACAGCGCCCCCCCATATTACATCCGGTAGCACACTACATACTAATCACCCTCCCTCCCCCCCCCCCCCACACACACACACACATTACACCCAGTAGCACACTACTTATTACACACAGCCCCCCCATATTACACCCAGTAGCACACTACATATTACAGCGCCCCCCCCCATATTACATCCAGTAGCACACTACATACTAATCACCCCCCCCACACACACACACACACACACACACACACACACACACACACACACACACACACACACATTACACCTAGTAGCACACTACATATTACACCTCCCCTTCCCCCATAAAACCCCCAGTACATGCAGCATCCACCTGGTTTGTTGTTCCCCCCCTGTAAAGAGCATGGAGCAGGCCCGGGGGGAGGCAGCCTAGGGTAGCCACATCCAGGAGCAGCAGGAAAGCTGGGCTGATACACACAGCCCACTGTGAGTGTGGTGGGCGGGGCCAGCCAGAGTGAAGTGAAGCAGATCCCTGGCTGCCAGGTTATGGGCTTCACTGTACGGGCGGCTGCTCTGTACATTATTCCCACACTGCTGCTGCTCAGACACCGCCCGGCTCTCAGATAGTCTGACGACCACCGCTACCCACATCCCAGCGGTGGCCGGCCGTGACCATTCAAATATAAGACCCGCCCCCCGCATTTCCTGGCTGGCACATGCGCAGTCCGGATTTGCAATGAGAAACTGTTAAAAAACGGGAGTGCTGGCAATGTTTGCGGGGCAGCGGGAGGGTCAGTTAGAAATCAGGAGGCAGCGGAAGGGTAGGCAAGCCTGTGTGTGTATGCATCACAATACCCACATATGCAGCCTGTGCCAGGGGCCTGTATGTACAGTATGCATGACAATACCCACATATGCAGCCTGTGCCAGGGGCCTGTATGTACAGTATCCATCACCAGTGGCGGAACTAGAGAATGGTGGGCCCAGGTGCAACAATATGCATTGGGACCCCTCCCATATTATAAATAGGTGAAGCACATCACCCAGAAAATGGAGTTTTGTCTCACTGAGAAGGGTGTCGCCATACAATAGTACTCTAATGTCACGTTGCGCCACACAGTAGAGATCCTTATACATGGTACATCACACAGTAGTGATCCTTGTACACGGTACATCACACAGTAGAAGCCTTATACATGTTATGTCACACAGTAGAGAGCATTATACACGTTACGCCACACAGTAGAGAGGCTTATACACGGTACGCCACATAGTAGAGAGCATTATACACGTTACACCACACAGTAGAGAGGCTTAAACACGTTACGCCACACAGTAGAGAGGCTTATACACGTTATGCCACACAGTAGAGAGGCTTATACACGGTACGTCACACAGTAGAGAGGCTTATACACGTTACGCCACACAGTAGAGAGGCTTATACATGTTACGTCACACAGTAGAGAGGCTTATACACGTTACGTCACACAGTAGAGAGGCTTATACATGTTACGTCACACAGTAGAGAGCATTATACATGTTACGTCAGACAGTAGAGAGGCTTATACACGTTACGTCACACAGTAGAGAGCATTATACACAATAGGTCACACAGCAGAGAGCATTATACACGTTACGTCACACAGTAGAGAGCATTATACACGGTACGTCACACAGCAGAGAGCCTTATACACGTTACGCCACACAGTAGAGAGGCTTATACACGTTACGCCACACAGTAGAGAGGCTTATACACGTTACGTCACACAGCAGAGAGCCTTATACACGTTACGCCACACAGTAAAGAGGCTTATACACGTTACGTCACACAGCAGAGAGCCTTATACACGTTACGCCACACAGTAGAGCGGCTTATACACGTTACGTCACACAGCAGAGAGCCTTATACACGTTACGTCACACAGTAGAGAGGCTTATACACGTTACGCCACACAGTAGAGAGCATTATACACGTTACGCCACACAGTAGAGAGGCTTATACACGTTACGTCACACAGCAGAGAGCCTTATACACGTTGCGTCACACAGCAGAGAGCTTATACACCAGGGACGTGCAGTCAGGGGAGGCAGTGCCTCCCCTGCCATTAATGATTAAAATAATATAAAGAAGATACTTATGACACAGCTACTGTGTCATAAATATCTGATTTAGCCTTTAGATTATTTCAATCATTTTTAATGTGTGAAAAAATAAGAATTTACTCACCGGTAATTCTATTTCTCGTAGTCCGTAGTGGATGCTGGGGACTCCGTAAGGACCATGGGGAATAGACGGGCTCCGCAGGAGACTGGGCACTCTAAAAGAAAGATTAGGTACTATCTGGTGTGCACTGGCTCCTCCCTCTATGCCCCTCCTCCAGACCTCAGTTAGGGAAACTGTGCCCGGAAGAGCTGACACTACAAGGAAAGGATTTGGAATCCAGGGTAAGACTCATACCAGCCACACCAATCACACTGTACAACTTGTGATAAACTTACCCAGTTAACAGTATGAACAACAACTGAGCATCACTCAACCGATGCTACGTAACCATAACCCTTTGTTAAGCAATAACTATATACACGTATTGCAGAAAGTCCGCACTTGGGACGGGCGCCCAGCATCCACTACGGACTACGAGAAATAGAATTACCGGTGAGTAAATTCTTATTTTCTCTGACGTCCTAGTGGATGCTGGGGACTCCGTAAGGACCATGGGGATTATACCAAAGCTCCCAAACGGGCTGGAGAGTGCGGACGACTCTGCAGCACCGAATGAGCAAACTCAAGGTCCTCCTCAGCCAGGGTATCAAACTTGTAGAACTTAGCAAATGTGTTTGAACCCGACCAAGTAGCAGCTCGGCAAAGCAGTAAAGCCGAGACCCCTCGTGGAATGGGCTTTTACTGATTTTGGATGCGGCAATCCAGCCGCAGAGTGAGCCAGCTGAATCGTGCTACAGATACAGCGAGCAATAGTCTGCTTCGAAGCAGGAGCGCCAACCTTGTTGGCTGCATACAGAATAAACAGCGAGTCAGACTTTCTGACTCCCGCCGTTCTGGAAACATAAATTTTCAAAGCCCGGACTACGTCCAGCAACTTGGAATCCTCCAAGTCCCTAGTAGCCGCAGGCACCACAATAGGTTGGTTCAAATGAAACGATGATACCACCTTAGGGAGAAATTGGGGACGAGTCCTCAATTCTGCCCTGTCCATATGGAAGATCAGATAGGGGCTTTTACATGACAAAGCCGCCAATTCTGACACACGCCTAGCCTAAGCTAAGGCCAATAGCATGACCACTTTCCACGTGAGATATTTTAGCTCCACGGTCTTAAGTGGCTCAAACCAGTGGGATTTCAGGAAATCCAACACAACGTTAAGATCCCAAGGTGCCACTGGTGGCACAAAAGGAGGCTAAATATGCAGCACTCCCTTTACAAACGTCTGAACCTCAGGCAGTGAAGCCAGTTCTATTTGAAAGAAAATGGATAGGGCCGAGATCTGAACCTTTATGGACCCTAACTTGAGGCCCATAGTCACACCTGACTGTAGGAAATGCAGAAAACGACCCAACTGGAAGTCCTCTGTAGGGGCCTTCCTGGCCTCACACCGAGCAACATATTTCCGCCATATGCAGTGATAATGCTTTGCTGTCACATCCTTCCTAGCTCTTATCAGCGTAGGAATTACTTCATCCGGTATACCCTTTTCCGCTAGGATCCGGCGTTCAACCGCCATGCCGTCAAACGCAGCCGCGGTAAGTCTTTGAACAGACAGGGCCCCTGCTGCAACAGGTCCTGTCTGAGAGGCAGAGGCCATGGGTCCTCTGTGACCATCTCTTGAAGTTCTGGGTACCAAGTCCTTCTTGGCCAATCCGGAACAATGAGTATTGTTCTCACTCCTCTTTTTCTTACTATTCTCAGTACCTTATGTATGAGAGGAAGAGGAGGAAACACATATACCGACTGGAACACCCACGGAGTTACCAGTGCGTCCACAGCTATCGCCTGAAGGTCCCTTGACCTGGCGCAATATTTTTTTAGCTTTTTGTTTAGGCGGGACACCATCATGTCCACCTGTGGCCGTTCCCACCGATTTGCAATCTGCTTCTTGATGAAGTCCCCACTCTCCCGGGTGGAGGTCGTGCCTGCTGAGGAAGTCTGCTTCCCAGTTGTCCACTCCCGGAATGAACACTGCTGACAGTACTTGTACGTGATTCTCCGCCCAACGAAGAATCCTTGTGGCTTCCGCCATCGCCACCCTGCTTCTTGTGCCGCCCTGTCGGTTTACATGGGCGACTGCCGTGATGTTGTCTGACTGAATCAGCACTGGTTGGTCTCGAAGCAGGGGCTCCGCTTGACTCAGGGCGTTGTATATGGCCCTTAATTCCAGTATGTTTATGTGCAGACGAGTCTCCTGACTTGACCACAGCCCCTGGAAGTTTCTTCCCTGAGTGACTGCCCCCCATCCGCGGAGGCTTGCATCCGTGGTCACCAGGACCCAGTCCTGTATGCCGAACCTGCGGCCCTCGAGAAGATGAGCACTCTGCAGCCACCACAGAAGAGACACCCTGGCCCTCGGGGACAGGGCGATCGCCGATGCATCTGAAGATGCGATCCGGACCACTTGTCCAACAGATCCCACTGAAAGATCCTGGCATGGAACCTGCCGAAAGGAATGGCTTCGTATGACGCTACCATCTTTCCCAGGACTCGCGTGCAGTGATGCACCGACACCTGCTTTGGTTTCAGGAGATCCCTGACCATGGTCACTAACTCCTGAGCCTTCTCCTCCGGGAGAAATACCTTCTTCTGTTCTGTGTCCAGAATCATGCCCAGGAAGGGCAGACGCGTCGTAGGAATCAGCTGCAACTTTGGAATATTCAGAATCCAGCCGTGCCGTAGCAACACTTCCTGAGAGTGCGCTACGCTGACCAACAACTGCTCTCTGGACCTCGCCTTTATGAGGAGATCGTCCAAGTACGGGATAACTGTAACTCCTTGCTTCCGGAGAAGTACCATCATCTCCGCTATTACCTTGGTAAAGACTCTCGGTGCCGTGGATAGACCAAACGGCAACGTCTGGAATTGGTAATGACAGTCCTGTACCACAAACCTGAGGTACTCCTGGTGAGGCGGATAAATGGGGACATGCAAGTACGCATCCTTGATGTCCAGAGATACCATAAAATCCCCCTCTTCCAGGCTGGCAATGACCGCTCTGAGCGATTCCATTTTGAACCTGAACTTTTTCATGTAAATGTTCAAGGATTTTAAATTTAGAATGGGTCTTACCGAACCGTCCGGTTTCGGTACCACAAACAGTGTGGAATAGTAACCCCTTCCCTGCTGAAGGGGGGGTACCATTATTATCACTTGCTGGAGGTACAGCTTGTGAATAGCCGTCAGGACTATCTCCCTCCCCGTGGGAGAAGCTGGCAAGGTGGATTTTAGGTAACGGTGAGGGGGCGTCACTTCGAATTCCAGCTTGTATCCCTGAGATACAATTTGTATAGCCCAAGGATCCACTTGTGAGCGAACCCACTGGTTGCAGAAATTTCGGAGACGCGCCCCCACCGCTCCTGGCTCCGCCTGTGGAGCCCCAGCGTCATGCGGTGGACTTAGTGGAAGCAGGGGAGGACTTTTGTTCCTGAGAACTGGCTGCATGGTGCAGCTTCTTTCCTCTACCCCTGCCTCTGGCAAGAAAGGATGCACCTCTGACTCTCTTGCTTTTTTGAGAACGAAAGGACTGCATTTTGTAATACGGTGCTTTCTTAGGCTGTGAGGAAACCTGTGGCAAGAAAGTCGACTTTCCAGCTGTCGCTGTGGATACGAGGTCCGAGAGACCGTCCCCAAACAATTCCTCACCCTTATAAGGCAAAACCTCCATGTGTTTTTTAGAGTCGGCATCCCCTGTCCATTGCCGAGTCCATAAGACCCTCCTGGCAGAAATGGACATTGCATTTATTCGAGAGCCCAGCAGGCAAATGTCCCTCTGGGCATCCCGCATATATAAGACGACGTCTTTAATATGGCTAAGTGTTAGCAATACGGTATCCCTGTCCAGGGTATCCAACCCCTCTGACAGAGTATCTGTCCATGCTGCAACAGCACTGCACATCCAAGCTGAAGCAATAGCCGGTCTCAGTAGAGTACCAGAGTGTGTATACACAGACTTCAAGATACCTTCCTGCTTCCTATCCGCAGGCTCCTTTAGGGCGGCCGTATCCTGAGACGGCAGGGCCACTCTTTTAGATAAGCACGTCAGGGCCTTGTCAACCCTAGGGGAGGATTTCCAGCGTAACCTATCCGTTGGCGGGAAAGGGTACGCCATTAGTATTCTCTTGGGAATCACCACTTTCTTATCAGGGGAAGACCACGCTTCTTCACATAACTCATTTAATTCATGTGACGGGGGAAAAGTCACTGGCTGCTTTTTCTCCCCAAACATATTTACCCTCTTGTCAGGGACAGGGTCAGCCTCTGAAATGTGTAATACATTTTTCATTGCAATAATCATGTATCGGATGGCCTTAGTCATTTTGGGCTGTAATAGTGCCTCATCCTCGTCGACGCTGGAGTCGGACTCCGTGTCGACATCTGTGTCAACCAACTGAGATAGTGGGCGTTTTAGAGACGCTGACGGCCTCTGAGGCGCCTGGGCAGGCCCGGGTTGAGAGCCCGGCTGTCCCCCGGCAGCAACATAATCAAATCTCTTATGTAATGAGTTTACATTGTCATTTAAGACCTTCCACATATCCATCCAATCAGGTGTCTGCACCGACGGGGGCGACACCACATTTATCTGCACTTGCTCCGCCTCCACGTAACCCTCCCCATCAAACATGTTGACACAGCCGTACCGACACACAGCACACACACAGGGAATGCTCTGACTGAGGACAGGACCCCACAAGGTCTATGGGGAGACAGAGAAAGAGTATGCCAGCACACACCACAGCGCTATATACACAGGGATACACACTACCAGAAGTGAATTTTTCCCAATAGCTGCTGTATCAATACACCTTTTGCCTAAATTTATGTGCCCCCCCTCTCTTTTTACCCTCTCAGTGCCAGGAGACTGCAGGGGAGAGCCTGGGGAGCGTCATTCCAGCGGAGCTGTGAAGAGAAATGGCGCTGGTGTGCTGAGGAAGAAGGCCCCGCCCCCTCAGCGGTGGGCTTCTGTCCCGCTGTTTCTGACTAAAAAATGGCGGGGGTTTTACACATATACAGTCACAGACTGTATTATGTGTCTTTTGTATGCCAAAGGTATTCTTATTGCTGCCCAGGGCGCCCCCCCCCCCCCCAGCGCCCTGCACCCTACAGTGACCGGTGTGGTGTGCAGTGGGAGCAATGGCGCACAGCTGTGGTGCTGTGCGCTACCTTAATGAAGACAGAAGTCTTCAGCCGCCGATTTCATCACCAACTTCTGATCTTCTGGCTCTGCAAGGGGGACGGAGGCGCGGCTCCGGGAACGGAAGACCGAGGACCTTTGCCTGTGTTCGAACCCTCTGGAGCTAATGGTGTCCAGTAGCCTAAGAAGCGCAACCTAGCTGTGAACAGGTACGTTTGCTTCTCTCCCCTCGGTCCCACGTAGCAGTGAGTCTGTTGCCAGCAGATCTCACTGAAAATAAAAAACCTAACATTACTTTCTTTACTAGCAGGCTCAGGAGAGCCCACTAGGTGCATCCAGCTCTGGCCGGGCACAGATTCTAACTGAGGTCTGGAGGAGGGGCATAGAGGGAGGAGCCAGTGGACACCAGATAGTACCTAATCTTTCTTTTAGAGTGCCCAGTCTCCTGCGGAGCCCGTCTATTCCCCATGGTCCTTACGGAGTCCCCAGCATCCACTAGGACGTCAGAGAAAAAAGCTTTATATATGTTTTGGAGGCACCGCTCTTGGTGCCTCCCGCTGTGAATGTGAAAGGGCCGGAAGCGGGGGGCGGGGCCAGACATCGGGCAGTGATAGCCCATTAAAAAAAGCAAAAGAAGCGGCACCTCTAGTAGTGCGTCTTTGACAGGGGCGTGCTTTCAGCCCATATGAAAGCACGCCCCTGTCACTAGAGCAGATGTGATAGGCCAGTGCCGGACTGCCCGTTCTGCACATGCTGTGTGCTCGTCGGCAGGGCGGATTGGTCAGGCAGGACTGTCCATCATAAAGCCACCCACATTCCCAGGCCGGCTGCCGCAAGCGCCAACCACCCCCTACCCCGCCGAGCTTACACCAGCGGCGGCCAATGTTGTCACCCCATCGCTATTCTCCTCTGCAGTATACCCGCGGCATTACCTCTTCAGGGAGAGCAGGGCTCCACCGGAGGTCCCGGGGCCGCCCTCCGACGGCTGTCAGAGTCAGCTGTGCTCCGTGGAATGCCTGTACTACAGACATTGGCCGGCCCCACCGATGGCACTGCTGCAGCCAGGCATGTAGATGAAAAGCTAGTGCAGAGATGCAGTGCTGAACTCCCCTCCCCCCCCCCCCCTTCCCAACCCGATCGCAGGCTGCGTCGTCCACCCCCGTTTCCGAGCTCCCCAGGACAGCGCAAGGAAGAAACGGGTGTGAGCTATGAGGTGCGGAACCCATCACTTCAACTCAAGAGTGGCTGGGACCCAGGAACTGCAAAGAGAAGGTGAAATCCTTGTCTAACATATACTCACCGTGTCCCTTCCACTGCCATCCTGCCCATTTCTTCCCACCACTACTCCTATCCTGCTTCTATTACTCCCTGTCTGCTCCTCTACTCTGCACTACTATTACTCCAATCCTGTCCCCAACTTTCCACTACTTCTTCCATCCTACCCCCTGCTCCTTACCACTACTGCTCTTTGGGGGTCATTCCGACCCATTCACACGCTGCTGGTTGTCGCAGTGGTGCGAACAGGTCGGTTCTGCGCCTGCGCGGCAGCCACAATGCGCACGTTGCCCAGCGACGGCCAGGCAACGACCAGAAGAATGAAGAAAGCGATTACTGGGTCAATCGCAAGAAGATTGACAGCAGGAAGTCGTTCCGGGGCGGCAAATCACCATTTTCTGGTAGTGGTGAGTCCAAAGCAGGCGTGTCCAGGCGTTTGGAGGGCGGATGTCTGACGTCAATTCCGGGACCTGCATCACTGGATCAATCGCACTGGGTAAGTAACTATTACCCTGGTCTAGTTCCACACAAAAACTTTTTTTGCATAGCAGGGCTGCACAAGCGTTCGCAGCCCTGCTATGCTAAAATACACTCCCCCATAGGTGGCGTCAGGTTGATCGCACGGGCAGCAAAAAGTTGCTACGTGCGATCAACTCGGAATGACCCCCTTAGTCTGGCCCCTGCTCCCCACTACTACTCCTATCCTACACCCTACTCTCCCCCACTACTACTCTCAGCCTGTCCCCTGCTCTCCACCACTACTACTCTCAGACTATCCCCTGCTCTCCACCACACTACTACTCTCAGCCTGTCCCCTGCTCTCCCCCACTACTACTCTCAGCCTATCCCCTGCTCTCCCCCACTACTACTCTCAGCCTATCCCCTGCTCTCCCCCACTACTGCTCTCAGCCTATCCCCTGCTCTCCCCCACTACTACTCTCAGCCTGTCCCCTGCTCTCCCCCACTACTACTCTCAGCCTGTCGCCTGCTCTCCCCCACTACTACTCCTATCCTACACACTGCTCTGCACTTCTACTTCTCCCATCCTGCCCCTGCTTCCCACTATTACTCCCACCTTGCCCCCAGTAGTGGCGGAGTGTATGGAGCTTGTGCTCCATGCCTCACAGTACAGTAACCATGCTAACTAACACCCCTGCTTCTGGAACATACCGGTAATCCACCCTACTCCCTGTCCTCCTGAACATACAGTATTCCCCCCCAGGCCAGCACCTTACTACCTCCACCCCACCTTACCACCTCCACCCCACCCTGCCCACTGGACCCCTAGACAAAGTACAGCCATTAGCAGTGGCAGTAGCGGGCATTGGCTTTATGGCTGCAGTGCCTCACCAGCTGTAGACCTCACCGCATGCCACTGTTATACACGTTACACCAGTGTCTACCTGATGTGCACACCAACATTAACTACGAGGAATGTGAGCTAGATGGAAACAGATGTAGCCAGCCTCATTTTTGCCGTGATGCGTTGGTATGGGCGTACGCATTGCGACAAGCTTCAGTGAACGCTGCGCTAAGTCGCAGTCGACGTTCCCTCTATAGCGCACGCACACTTCATAGACATGGGAACACTAGTCGTGAGTGTGGCTACATCTGTAGATATGGATATACAGTATACTGTATATACACACATAGTAAACACACACACAGCAAAATACATATACACACACACACATCCATAGCAAAAACGTACAAACTCACACACACTACTAAACACACATAGCAAAACACATATATACATACACAAACACACACCCATAGCAAAAAATACAGTATACATACACCAATAGCAAAATACATACACACCCCCATAGCAAAACCACACACATACATCCCTAGCAAAACACATACACCCATAGCAAAACACACACACAGCTAAATACATACACACACAGCCAGCATTTGCATGTGCGTACAACATACTTTGCATCTCCTGGCTCCTGTAAGGCTCCTCACTGCGGCTGAGCCGATGGCTCCCAGGGTTTCCGTTCACATGGTCGACCATGTTATGGTCGACAGTCATTAGGTCGACCACTATTGGTCGACATTGACATGGTCGACATGGACACATGGTCGACACGTGAAAATGGTCGACACGTGAAAAGGTCGACATGAGTTTTTTAAACTTTTTTTTCTTTTGGGGAACTTTTCCATACTTTACGATCCACATGGACTACGATTGGAACGGTAAAGTGTGCCGAGCGAAGCGGTAGCGGAGCGAAGGCACCATGCCCGAAGCATGGCGAGCGAAGCGAGCCATGCGAGGGGACGCGGTGCACTAATTGGGGTTCCCAGTCACTTTACGCAAAAAACGACACCAAAAAAAGTAAAAAAACGCATGTCAACCTTTTCATATGTCGACCTTTCATGTGTCGACCATTTTCATGTGTCGACCATGTGTCCATGTCGACCATGTCAATGTCGACCAATAGTGGTCGACCTAATGACTGTCGACCATAACATGGTCGACCATTCATACCGGAACCGTCTCCCAGTCCTCACTCTCCACACACACTGCTGCCGTGACTGTCCCTCCTCCCTCCCCCTTCTCCCAGCATGCAGCGGTGGCAGAGACCAGGAGTCTGGAGGAAGATGCAGCAGCGCGGTGCTGAGATGAAGGGTGATGAGCGCACCCTTCTCACTTGCTGGCACTGTGCGCTCACGTCCGCCGGCTTCCTCCTATGTTAAGGCCTGCAGCGCAGCGTGTAATGAGTCAGTGTGACTCATTACACTGCTGCCGGCTGTGGGCCCCTTCTTAGCGCTGAGCCTTGGTGCATTGCACTGCTTGCACAGGCGCAAGTTCCGCCGCTGAGCAGTGGCGATCATCAGGCAGCGGGAGACAGTGGAGGGAGATGTGCCCCCTGCTGGGCAGGAGCCCGGCGGCAGCCGACTCCACTGCCTCCCACAGTTCCGCCCCTGTCCATCACAATACCCACATATGTAGCCTGTGCCAGGGGCCTGCAGGTAATACCTGTGCCAGGGGCCTGTATGTACCACACTACCCATATCATATGCGCTATGCAGCCTGTGCGCATCTCACTGCCTAGATCACGTGCAGCCTGTGCCAGGGGCCTGTATGTACAGTATCCATCACAATACCCACATATGTAGCCTGTGCCAGGTGCCTGTAGGTAACACTTGTGCCAGGGGCCTGTATGTACCACACTACCCATATCATATGTGCTATGCGGGATGCAGTCAATTTACTGACAATCAAAATCCCGACGGTCAAAATACCGGCAGCAATTGACCGAAGGTCAAAATCCCGACAATGTCAAAATACCGACATGGTCAAAATACTGACATTTGAAATACTGACATTTAAAATACCGACATGTAAAATGTCGACAGGTCAAAATGCTGACATGAGTTTTTCATGATTTTTTCATTGAAACCGACTTGTTCATACTTTACTATCCCAGTGGACCTGGAGGGGGAATATCGAGGCACCATGCCCGAAGCATGGCAAGCGCAGCGAGCCATGCGAGGGGGCGCGGTACACTTATATGGTGTCCATGTCGACCTATGTCAACATACACACCAAAAAACAATGAAAAACTCATGTCTGCATTTTGACCTGTCGACATTTTACATGTCAGTATTTTGACCTTGTCGGTATTTTAAATGTCGGTATTTTGTCCATGTCGGGATTTTGACCGTCGGTCAATTGCTGTCGGGATTTTGATTAGAGGTATTTCATACCGATCCCCGCTATGCAGCCTGTGCGCACCTCACTGCCTATATCATAAGCAGCCTGTGCCAGGGGCCTGTAATGTACCTCATTCAGGGCCGTCTTTTCATATGGGTTCAATGGGCATTTGCCCAAGGGCCCCAGGAGTCTAAGGTCCCTGGGCTGATAGCTGAGGGTCCCCTTTTTCCAGGGGTACCAGATTTTTGAAAATCGGCCCTGGGGAACCTGAGATATCTGACTTCTAAGCAGTGGTCCCCATCCGAGCCTGTCAATTGCTCTTCCCAGCCAGATATCTTGGGTTCTGTCTGACTTAGAGTTTTTCTGAGGATATACTCCAAAAGTTGGGACTCTCCCCTTTCGGTGGACACTGGCAGCTTCTCTATACTATACCCAGAACCAGAGATATAAGCCTTCAAGCAGATGGTCCCTGCTCCAGCTCCACACGTCTGGTAATCAGTTTTATATATTCATTGGTGGATTGCTCTGTCTCCTGAACTCTGATCTCCAAGTCCCCAGAACCTCCTGAAAGGCGAGACTCTCTAGTTGTTTATCTCATTGAAAGCTAAGAACTCTATTTCCAGGAACTGGAGATATCTGCAGTCAAGCAAGTTGCCCTCCCACCGCAGTCAAGCAAGTTGCCCTCCCACCGGAAAATGATGAATATTAAGCCCAGTCCACTATCCACCTCTCCCTGCATATTAAACACACCCTACCACCCTGGAAGTCATGTACCGGGGGCCCCTTCATTCAGCTCAACACGCCCTTCTACAGTTAAGTGTTCTCCCTCCCGCCCCATCTCCGACCATCTGTGCAGTAAAAGAGTAATTAGCAGAAATTACTGCTCCAGGTCCTACATGCTGAGCAGAAGATAAAACACCCCCTACTGCCCGCAAGACATCAAAGCTGCCGCTGATAGCACCCCCCACCCCTACCGCTGCAGGATGGGTAGGGGCCCCAGTCCATTGCTTTGCCCAGGGTCCTACACTGCTGTTAAGACGGCCCTGACCTCATTACCGATATATGCAGCCTGTGCAGTGGACAGTCACCAACATTCACCTGCCACTAGTACACAGGTTCTCAAACTCGGTCCTCAGGACCCCACACAGTGCATGTTTTGCAGGTCTCCTCACAGAATCACAAGTGAAATAATTTGATCCACCTGTGGACCTTTTAAAATGTGTCAGTGAGTAATTAATACACCTGTGCACTTACTGGGTTACCTGCAAAACATGCACCGTGTGGGGTCCTGAGGACCGAGTTTGAGAACCTGTGCACTAGAACATAGGTTCTCAAACTCGGTCCTCAGGACCCCACACAGTCCATGTTTTGCAGTTAACCCAGCAGGTGCACAGGTGTATTAATTACTCACAGACACATTTTAAAAGGTCCACAGGTGGAGCTAATTTTCTCTAACGTCCTAGTGGATGCTGGGAACTCCGTAAGGACCATGGGGAATAGCGGGCTCCGAAGGAGGCTGGGCACTCTAGAAAGATCTTAGACTACCTGCTGTGCACTGGCTCCTCCCACTATGACCCTCCTCCAAGCCTCAGTTAGATTTCGTGCCCGGCCGAGGTTGGATGCACACTAGGGGCTCTCCTGAGCTCTTAGAAAGTTATAGTCTTAGAATTTGTTATTTTCAGTGAGACCTGCTGGCAACAGGCTCACTGCAGCGAGGGACTAAGGGGAGAAGAAGCGAACTCGCCTGCTTGCAGCCGGATTGGGCTTCTTAGGCTACTGGACACCATTAGCTCCAGAGGGATCGACCGCAGGCCCAGCCTTGATGTTCGGTCCCGGAGCCGCGCCGCCGTCCCCCTTACAGAGCCAGAAGCAAGAAGATGTTCCGGAAAATCGGCGGCATGAAGACTCTGTCTTCACCAAGGTAGCGCACAGCACTGCAGCTGTGCGCCATTGCTCCTCTCACACACTTCACACTCCGGTCACTGAGGGTGCAGGGCGCTGGGGGGGGCGCCCTGAGGCAGCAATAAAAACACCTTGGCTGGCTAAAATACCTCAATATATGGCCCCAGGGGCTATATATGAGGTAAATACCCCTGCCAGAATTCCATAAAAAACGGGAGAATAGGCCGCGAAAAAGGGGCGGAGCCTATCTCCTCAGCACACTGGCGCCATTTTTCCCTCACAGCTCGGCTGGAGGGAAGCTCCCTGGCTCTTCCCTGCAATTCTACAGTACAGTAAGAGGGAAAAGAGAGGGGGGGCATTAAAATTGGCACTGTATACAGTATATTATATAAAAGCTATTAGGGACATAACTCAGTTAGTCCCTGTATATATATAGCGCTCTGGTGTGTGCTGGCATACTCTTACTCTGTCCCCCCAAAGGGCTTTTGTGGGTCCTGTCCTCGTTTAGAGCATTCCCTGTGTGTCTGCGGTGTGTCGGTACGGCTGTGTCGACATGTTGAATGAGGAGGCTTATATGGTGACAGAACAGAGGCCGATATATGTGATGTCGCCCCCTGTGGGGCCGACACCAGAGTGGATGGATAGGTGAAAGGTATTAACCGACAGTGTCAACTCCTTACATAAAAGGGTGGATGACGTAACAGCTGTGGGACAGCCGGCTTCGCAGCCCGCGCCTGCCCAGGCGTCTCAAAGGCCATCAGGGGCTCAAAAACGCCCGCTCTCTCAGATGGCAGACACAGATGTCGACACGGAGTCTGACTCCAGTGTCGACAAGGTGGAGACATATACACAATCCACTAGGAACATCCGTGACGTGATCCCGGCAATAAAAAATGTGTTATACATTTCTGACTTTAACCCAAGCACCTCTAAAAATGGGTTTTAGGTTTGGGGAGAAAAAACAGGCAGTGTTTTGTTCCCCCATCAGATGAATAAATGAAGTGTGTGAAAGCGTGGGTTCCCCCGTTAAGAAACTGGTAATTTATAAAAAGTTACTGATGGCGTACCCTTTCCCGCCAGGTGGATAAGTTACGCTGGGAGATATCCCCTAGGGTGGATAAGGCGCTCACACGTTTGTCAAAAAAGGTGGCACTGCCGTCTTAGGATACGGCCACTTTAATAGGTACCTGTTGATAAAAAACAGGAGGCTATCCTGAAGTCTGTATTTACACACTCAGGTACTAAACTGAGACCTGCAGATAGTGCTGCTGCAGCGTGGTCGGTGACCCTGTCAAACAGGGATACTAGTTGGCAAACATAAAAACATATTAAAGACGTCGTCTTATATATGGGGGATGCACAGAGGGATATTTTGCCGACTGGCATCCAAAATAAATGTAATGTCCATTCTGTCAGGAGGGTATTAGAGACCTGTCACTGGACAGGTGATGCTGACTTAAAAAGCGCATAGAGAGCCTTATAAGGGTGAGGAATTATTTGGGGATGGTCTCTGGGACCTCGTATCCACAGCAACTGCTGGGAAGAAATAATTTTACCTCAGGTTTCCTCACAGACAAAGGTACAGTCCTTTCGGCTTCAGAAAAGCAAGCGGGTCAAATGGCGCTTCCTTTCTGTACAGAGACAAGGGTAGAGGGAAAAAAGCTGCACCAGTCATCCTGCTCCCAGAATCAAGATTCTTCCCCCGCCTCCTGTGAGGCCACACCATGACGCGGGTGCTCCACAGGTGTAGCCAGGTACGGTGGGGGGCCGTCTCAAAAATTTCAGCAATTAGTGGGCTCGCTCACAGGTGGATCCCTGTTTCTTTCAAGTAGTATTTCAGGGGTACAAGCTGGAATTCGAGATGTCTCCCCCCAGCCGTTTCCTAAAATATGCCTTGCTGACAACTCCCTCAGGCAGGGAGGCTGTGCTAGAGGCAATTAATAAGCGGTATTCCCAGCAGGTAATACTCAAGGTGCCCCTACTTCAACAAGGACGGGGTTACTATTCCACACGGGTTGGGGTACCGAAACCGCATGGTTCGGTGTGACCCATTTTATATTTAAAATCCTTGAACACAAAAATTCAAGTTCAAGATGGAATCGCTCAGGGCGGTTATTCCAAGCCTGGACGAGGGGGATTACATGGTATCCTGGGACATCAAGGATGCTTACCTGCATGTCCCCATTTACCATCCTCGCCAGGAGTACCTCAGATTTGTGGTACAGGATTACCATTACCAAGTCCAGACACTGCCGTTTGGACTGTACATGGCACCGAGGGTGTTTTATCAAGGTAATGGCCGAAATGTTGATACTCCTTCAAAAAAAGGGAGTTGTAATTATCCCGTACTTGGACAATCTCGTTATAGGGGCGAGGTCCAAGGAGCAGTTGGTAGTCGGGGTAGCACTATTTTGGAAAGTGCTACAACAGCATGGTTGGATTCTAAACAGTCCAAAGTCACAGCTGGTTCCTATGACACGTCTACTGTTCCTGGGGATGGTTCTGGACATAAACCAGAAATAGTGTTTCTCCCGGAGGAGAAAGCCAAGGAGTTGTCATCTCTAGTCAGAGACCTCCTGAAGCCAAAATAGGTAGCGGTGCATCATTGCACGCGAGTCCTGGGAAAAATGGTAGCTTCCTACGAAGCAATCCCATTAGGCAGGTTCCATACAAGAACTTTTCAGAGGGACCTGTTGGACAAGTGGTCCGGATCGCATCTTCCGATGCATAGGCTGATAACCCTGTCTCCAAGGACCAGGGTATCTCTACTGTGGTGGCTGCAGAGTGCCCATCTTCAAGAGGGCCGCAGGTTCGGCATACAGGACTAGGTCCTAGTGACCATGGATTCCAGCCTTTGAGGCTGGGAGGCAGTCACACAGGGAAGAAATTTCCAGGGACTTTGGTCAAGTCAGGTTATTTCCCTACACATAAATATTCTGGACCTGAGGGACATTTACAATGCCCTGAGGCCGGCAAGGCCTCTGCTTCAAAACCAGCCGGTACTGATCCAATCAGACAACATCACGGCAGTCGCCCATGTAAACCAACAGGGCGGCACAAGAAGCAGGATGGCGATGGCAGAAGCCACAAGGATTCTCCGATAGGCGGAAAATCATGTGTTAGCACTGTCAGCAGTGTTCATTCCCGGAGTGGACAACTGGGAAGCAGATCTTCTCAACAGACACGACCTCCACCCGGGAGAATGGGGACTTCCTCCAGAAGTCTTCCAATAGGATTGTACACCATTGGGAAAGGCCACAGGTGGACATGATGGCGTCCCGCCTCAACAAAAAGCTATAAAAGATATTGCACCGGGTCAAGGGACCCTCAGGCGATAGCTATGGACGCTCTGGTAACACCGTGGGTGTACCAGTCGGTTTATGTGTTCTCCCCTCTGCCTCTCATACCAAAGGTACTGAGAATAATAAGAAGGCGAGGAGTAAGAACGATACTCGTGGATGGCCAAGAAGAGCTTGGTACCCAGAACTTCAAGAATTTATATTAGAGGACCCATGGCCTCTGCCACTCAGACAGGACCTGCGGCAGCAGGGGCCCTGTCTGTTCCAAGACTTACCGCGGCTGCGTTTGTCGGCATGGCGGTTGAACGCCGGATCCTGAAGGAAAAGGGCAGTCCGAAAGAAGTCATTCCTACGCTTACTAAAGCCAGGAAAGAGGTTACAGCAACTCATTATCACCGCATATGGCGAAAATATGTTGCATGGTGTGAGGCCGAAAGGGCCCCAACAGAGGAATTTCAACTAGGTCGATTTCTGCATTTCCTGCAAGCAGGAGTGACTATGGGCCTTAAATTGGGTTCCATTAAGGTACAGATCTCGGCTCTGTCGATTTTCTTTCAAAAAGAACTAGCTTCAGTACCTGAAGTTCAGACATTTATAAAAGGAGTGCTGCAGAGTCAGCCCCCGTTTGTGCCTCCTGTGGCACCTTGGGATCTCAACGTGGTGTTGAGTTTCTTAAAATCACATTGGTTTGAACCACTAAAAACCGTGGATCTGAAATATCTCACGTGGAAGGTGGTTATGTTATTGGCCTTGGCTTCTGCCAGGCGAGTATCAAAGTTGGCGGCTTTGTCTTGTAAAAGCCCTTATTTGATTTTCCATATGGATAGGGCAGAATTGAGGACTCGTCCCCAGTTTCTCCCAAAGGTGGTGTCAGCGTTTCACCTGAACCAGCCTATTGTGGTGCCTAGGCTACTAGGGACTTGGAGGACTCCAAGTTGCTAGACGTTGTCAGGGCACTGAAAATATATGTTTCCAGAACGGCTAGAGTCAGAAAATCTGACTCGCTGTTTATCCTATATGCACCTAACAAGCTGGGTGCTCCTGCTTCTAAGCAGACTATTGCTCGTTGGATTTGTAGTACAATTCAGCTTGCACATACTGTGGCAGGCCTGCCACAGCCAAAATCTGTCAATGCCCATTCCACAAGGAAGGTGGGCTCATCTTGGGCGGCTGCCCGAGAGGTCTCGGCTTTACAACTTTGCCGAGCAGCTACTTGGTCAGGGGCAAACACGTTTGCAAAATTCTACAAATTTGATACCCTGGCTGAGGAGGACCTGGAGTTCTCTCATTCAGTGCTGCAGAGTCATCCGCACTCTCCCGCCCGTTTGGGAGCTTTGGTATAATCCCCATGGTCCTTACGGAGTTCCCAGCATCCACTAGGACGTTAGAGAAAATAAGAATTTACTCACCGGTAATTCTATTTCTCGTAGTCCGTAGTGGATGCTGGGCGCCCATCCCAAGTGCGGTTTATCTGCAATACTTGTACATAGTTATTGTTAACTAAATCGGGTTATTGTTGAGCCATCTGTTGAGAGGCTCTATTGTTTCATACTGTTAACTGTGTTTCATATCACGAGTTGTACGGTGTGATTGGTGTGGCTGGTATGAGTCTTACCCGGGATTCAAAATCCTTCCTTATTGTGTACGCTCGTCCGGGCACAGTACCTAACTGAGGCTTGGAGGAGGGTCATAGTGGGAGGAGCCAGTGCACACCAGGTAGTCTAAGATCTTTCTAGAGTGCCCAGCCTCCTTCGGAGCCCGCTATTCCCCATGGTCCTTACGGAGTTCCCAGCATCCACTACGGACTACGAGAAATAGAATTACCGGTGAGTAAATTCTTATTATTTCACTTGCGATTCTGTGAGGAGACCTGCAAAACATGCACTGTGTGGGGTCCTGAGGACCGAGTTTGAGAACCTGTGCACTAGAATATAGAATGTAATGGTGCAGATCTATTAAACAATTATCCACTACAGCAGGCATTCCCAACCGCGGTCCTCAAGGCACACCAACAGTGCAGGTTTTAGTGATATCCAGGCTTCAGCACAGATGGTTAAATCAAAATAACTGAGGTACTAATTAATTAAGTCACCTGTGTTCAAGCCTGGATATCACTAAAACCAGGACTGTTAGTGTGCTTTGAGGACCGTGGTTGGGAAACACTGCACTACAGCACACTGACCCATGCCCCTATATCCCCTTACAGCACACTGACCCATTCCTGTATAACACCACATGGTACACTGACTCACCCCATATAACCCCTTATATCACAGTAAGCATCTCCCTAGCGCACTTACCCATCCTTCCATAACCCCTCATAGCACCCATATAGTGGGAGGCGGCCACATGGAGTTGCCATAGGGAATACTTTTTAAATATGTAATTGTGCGGTGGAATGTCACTCACCCTCATGTTTCGGTATATTGCTCTCCCTGTCAGTCCACATTCTATATAAGTGCAATGTCTATTACCATTGTTAGCCTCTCTGCTATATTATTTGGTAGCTAAACCAGACTGCAAGTCACTGGCCACTAAGTACACAAGCCACTAAGCTGTATATGCCTCTGTCATGTGACTCGCCTTTATGTACAATGCGTGCTGAAAATGTCATCAGAGGCCTATGTGACATGCCAGTGTACGGCCAGTGTACGAGTACCATTATTTAGCTACTACCCATCTATTCTGTATATTACGCTTTCTTTCCAAAATATAGTGTCATGGATTGATTAAGCAAGGGGGACCCCAGACCTGTGTCTTGCTTAGGGCCCCATGAGGTCTAAGGGCCTAATTCAGAGTTGATCGCAGCAACAAATTTGTTAGCAGTTGGCCTAAACCTAGGGGGTCATTCCGAGTTGATCGTAGCTGTGCTAAATTTAGCACAGCTACGATCATTCACATTGACATATGGGGGGACGCCCAGCACAGGGCTAGTCCGCCCCGCATGTCAGTGCCGCCCCCCCCCCCGCAGAAGTGCAAAGGCATCGCACAGCGGTGATGCCTTTGCACTTCCAGAGTAGCTCCCGACCAGCGCAGCTTTAACGTGCTGGCCGGGAGCTACTCGTCGCTCCCCGGCCCGCAGCGGCTGCGTGTGACGTCACGCAGCCGCTGCAGACCGCCCCCCCCCCCCCCAACGGTCCGGCCACGCCTGCGTTGGCCGGACCGCGCCCCCTAAACAGCGGCTTAACGCCGCCGTCCATCCCCCTCCTGCCCAGCTAGACAACGACGGCTGCCATGCAGCGGTGCACTGCGGCGCTGGCGCAGTTCCGACCCGATTGCTGCGCTGCGACAAACTGCAGTGAGCGATCGGGTCGGAATGACCCCCCATGTGCACTGCAGGGGGGGGGGGGCAGATTTAACATGTGCAGAGAGAGTTAGATTTAGGTGGGGTGTGTTCAAACTGAAATCTAAATGGCAGTGTAAAAATAAAGCAGCCAGTATTTACCCTGCACAGAAACAATATAACCCACCCAAATCTAACTCTCTCTGCACATGTTATATCTGCCCCCCCTGCAGTGCACATGGTCCTGCCCAACTGGTAACAAATTTGCTGCTGCGATCAACTCTGAATTACCCCCTAAATCCGCCTCCGCCTGAACGGAGCAACAATTGGATTGCTCCATCGGTCACCATCTAGTGGCAGCCGTGGGGAAAAACAATTAAATTCCCCCCCCCAATATGTTCCTTTGGCTCTGCTCTGCAGTACTGTAATATATATTGTGGCTATATACATATAGGACAATAATAGGTTCTTTTTCAGTCTGACCTGATATTACAGAGCTTTATTTTACCAACCACAGACTTCTACACAGTCCCAGTACACAGACACTGCTGCAAGTAAATGCATTATGGGTTAATAATGAAAACCACTCCTGACCTTGCAATGTTCTGGATTCAGACGTAATATTCCTGCAGTCCAGTTTATGTAGCGATCGGCTTACAAATGAAATACACAGCAGCCAGCTCCCTACAGCTGAATCCAGAGCTGCCGGGGAGTGCTCAGCTGCACTCTGTCAGCATAACAGGGAGGAGGGAAGGCTCACACAGTGCAGGAGATAATGAAGCAAAGTGCGGAAGAGGCAGCAGTGGCAAACGCAGGATTTGCATGGGGGGGGGTTTCCAGAACTGGGCGGAGCCAATCACGGGGGTGGCCAATCACGGGGGTGGGGACTGAGGTGACCCAGTATATGCTGGGTCCGTAAAATTAGTGTGTCTGTGTGTGTGTGTGTATATATATATATATATATATATATATATATACACATACACACACACATACATATACACATATACATAGCATATTAAACATGCATATATATATATATATATATATATATGTACACACACACACACACACACACACACACACACACACACACAGTACACATATATATACACATGTATATATATATATATTTCTCCTTCATCCACTAGGGGCCATTGGAGCGTAGTTACAATGGGGAAATAGTAGGCAGTAATTGGGAGCTGGCACTTTAAAATTCTCACACTGTGGCTAGCTCCTCCCCTACTATCTCCCCTCCAAGCCAGTCTTAGTTTAGTGCCCGAGGTAGCTGGTTCACTTGGGTTTAGCTGAAGAATTTTTTCTTTATTATTTTATTTTTCTTTCACACACTCACAGACTGGCAGCTCTGCCACTGCCAGTCTGCACCGCGGGAGCTGCCGGCGGGGTCCCATCGCAGCTGCGTGCGGCTCGGGATGGGCCCCGGCTGAGGGAGACACTGAGCTCTCCTGAGTTGGCCGGACACCGCTGCGTGCGGCGCGTGTCGGGGCCACTCCATCCAGCAGAAGATTCCGGCAGCATGGCAGCGGTGAGTATCAAAAATGGCCGGACACCGCTGCGTGCGGCGCGTGTCGGGGCCGCTGGGTCGAAACGCCTGACGGAAGGAAGCGGTGAGTACAATCTCCCCCCCTCCCCCTCCAGACTGATGTATGTTTTTACATTTTTCAGTTTCAGTGTTTTAATACATGGATGGACAGGCTCCCCTATACTCTCCAGTCAGACAGGCTGGAGTGCATAAAAGGCTTACTAATTTGAAATTGGCGCCATTATGTGGGGGGCGGAGCTTCAGCCCGCTCTGTAAGCGGGCTCAGCGCTCTTCACTCCCCGGCTGCAGCATACAGGCAGCCGGGTGATACATTTACATATATCATATATCTGTGTAATAATTAGCATAGCTCTCATGGCAGAGTGGTAACACCTATGGTTACGATGCCCACGAGCTAGGGTTCGATTCCAGCAAAGGACACACTCTCCCCGGCCGCAGCATACACACTTACAGGCAGCCGGATGATAGTGCGGTTTTAATTTGAAAGAGACCGGAGCAGGGGGGCGGAGCTAACTCCCGCTCCGTTCGGCGGGCTCAGGCTTTCCGCTCCCCGGCCGCACATCGCTCCCCGGCCGCAGCATACAGGCGGCCGGGGGATGCATGGGCGCTTTCCGCTTACTATACAGCGGATTTGAATTTGGCGCCGAAGCGGAGGGGGCGGAGCTAACTCCCGCTCTGTACGGCGGGCTTTCTCCGCTCCCCAGCCGCTGCAGCATGACGAGACGCCGCTCCACAGTCCCCCGCTCCCCGGGCCACTGAAAGCTCCTTTCCTCTCCTGGCTGTGCAGGTATGTATAAGGTATGAGGGGGGAAGGGGGGTGAAGCTTATTCCCCCCGGTGGAGGCTCCCAGCTCTCATTGTCTCTAGGCAACACACCTGTCTCTGGAGTTTGTAGCTTTTCTGTGCAGTGTGCTGCAGAAATATTGTTACATCTTGCTTTGGCTACATTCCTCCTGCAGGGGAGTCCTCTGCCCCATTTCAGACATTTAGATCAGGGAATCTGCTCTATTACAGGAGCTGGGACTCAGCTCATTGATAATTAAAAATCTACTGTGCAGTATTTCTTTACCCTACAAATACACAGTATTTATCTACCCTATTAGGTGCACAGTAATTATCTACCCTATTAGGTGCACAGTATTTATCTGCCCTATTAGGTGCATGGGTTCACTGTGGTGTGTGTATATAGATATATATAGATATGTTTGTATATATATATTTAAGTGTGTGGGTATGTATATAGATATATCCATACAATACCATATATAGGGGATAAAACAAACACTTCCGCAATGTTTTCTAGAAACAGAATACCCCACCTTGCCACATAACATTTTCACCCATCTTTTCTCACAGGCTGGTCACCATTTTGAAAAGCCAGCGGAACCTCCGAGAAACATCTGGTGCACCTTAATTAGCTGTACACTACATACAGGGAGGGGTGTTGCCTTCCCTTTATTATTCCTTGGTGTCACTTGGTACTAATGCTATTTGTAATTGGGGAATGTGTGTAAAGCATCAGACAAATAGCGCTGTGGCTCAGGACGCTAGTAGCGGGTATCTGAACAGGGGTTTGAATCCAAACAAAACTTTAAGGAGAGCTCCTATAGCCTAGGGCTAAGACTCCTGTCCCACAGCGCAGCGTTACTGGTTCAGGTCTCCGCTGCTCCAGAAAGTTTATTTGAATCGTGTCGGTCACTACACATTATAGTGCAGACCTTACATAGGGCTGTGTTTATTTAACCCACCTTTTCTCCTTTCGTTTGTTTCACCTGGGATAGTCAAAGAATTCCCTCTTAGGTGTGAAGTATGCGGTGGAGCCATCTGCAGAGCCCTCCACGCACCTGCAGGACACTCCTGTTTGAACAGCTCAGATTATACAGGTAATGTCACTGGTAACCAGAGACCTTGTACGTCATTTCACCGCTCCAGGTTTCTAAAGGAACCATGCTAACCTTCCATGTTACAATACTGATGATGTCTGTTTTCTGTGGAGTCTGAACCTGTGTCTCAGAATATCCAGGTGCATTATACAGCAGTTCGTCTGAGACTGCAGGTAAAGGAGGCGGACACGTCAAGTCCATCAGGGTTCGACGCCGATGACGAAATGACAGCGACTGGTCCAGTTTCGGATGAGCTGGGCAGGCTCCGGTAGACGGCCGGCAGACACCCGAATACACAATTTCAGGTATCAAACAATGTTTGTTTTCCTATCCTTTCCCCGCAGACGGCAGGAAAGGGTATCAGAACCTCTCCAGGGTATACCCCTCGATGTATCGCCGGTCCAACAAGCTGCCGTTTTCCTGAGGCAACCTTGCTCAGGGATCCATCGAAGACATATACGGCAGCAGGGTTCTACCTTGTGCGGAGCAGGTAGGTTGTGGAACAATTGTCCTCTAGGTTACAGGATGTTTCGCATCCGGATCAATTGATACTTTGGTACGGGTCAGAATCACGATTCTGCTTTATGTTCTTTGGAGGTCTCCACGTCTGCAGTCTCGGAACCTGCATTTTCGCTTTGGGCTGTCTTAACCCGACGACCTCTGGGGCTGCGACAGTGACAGGTGAACATGAAATCCTACGGGGCAGATGGTTCAGGGGAAGGAACTTTCTGCAGGATTTCTTGAACCATTGGAGGTAAGTCCACTTTGCTTTCTCCTACTTCTGCCCCAGCTCCAAGACAGACCTTTACCGGTCTTTCCTTTAGATTTTTACCGTGCCCTTTCAGGCTTCCGATTCCACACGGGCGATATCTCTGTCGCCAGGGGATCTCAGGAGAAAAAAAAAAAAAAAAAGCTGAAGCAGAGGTTCAGCATCCTCGGTCCAGTCTGATTTTACATCATCCTATACACACACTAAAGGTCAGACTTTCCTACCACCTGGAGGGTCCCAGGGTAGGCGCAGGTCGGTGGAAGAAGGCTTGGGCGGTTACAGACTAGATTTGGGAGTACAACCGTCTCGGGAGTCCCTCGGCAGGGGTCGACCGATTTACGATGACAAGAGAGTCATAATGCAGGCGGCGCTCCATATGCTTCTAACCGCAAAGGGTGTTGATCCCTGTTTTTTACATATCATTTGAATCGGGACAGTTCTCAGGCCTTTGTTTTCTTTTCACGTTCCGAAGCCAGTTGGCTCGGCCAGGCCTATTCTGGCCATAGAATCCTTTCAGTCTGTGATTGCTAGTTGAACAAGAAAGGGAGTTTTACGCGTCCCTTGTCTTCAGGGATGCCTGTTTGCTGATTTCCGTTGGGTTTCCTCATCGGGCTTTACTCAGTCGCATTACAGGATTCTCATTTTCACTGTAAGTCCTTTTCTTTCGGTCTCTCTTCCGCTCCCACAGGGTTCAGGAAGATCACAGAATAACTATTTTTCAAGGGGTTGACGTTGGTTCCCTAATGGGACAATCTACTGCTACTATCCCACTCTGTACATTACGTGGCTTCTGAAGATCCGATTTATGCTCCTCATAAACGTTTTCTCAACAGGGTCCGTCGGAGGATTTTTCCTTCCTCGGTACCAGGTACTCTATTTCTTCAGTCAAGCTGCGACGCAATGAGTGGTCGCCTACATTCCCCTCTGAGCGGGGGACAACAATCTTCTTTCCAGATCAGGCCACCAGGTCAGACTCCTGGGTGAGGGAACATTCCCCGGAGTTTTGTCAGCTGGTCTGCTGTGTGCGGAGATTTCGAATCGACCTCAGGGCGTTCTGACTGACTCTTAAACCCTTTACTACTCACCGACGTGAGCTCTGGTGGCAGTAGCCGAGGATGCCCTCAGGGCTCCTGGGAGTTTCTGGTTATTCTATCCTGCCTCCTTTTCTATTTCTACCTCACTTTCGGTAACACAGGAGGAGAATATGCGTGCTAGTCCTCTCGGTGGCTCTGGTTGGGCCACCCATGACTTGAAGATACGGCTACAACTGTTGTCGGTAGAGGAGCCTTGGCTCCTACCTCGACTGGACTGTCTACTTCAACAGGGTCCTTTTCTTTGTTCAATCTTACACTGGTTTCATTTAACCGTGTGACTGTTCACGAGCCCTCAGAAGGGAGGAGTTCCCTAGTTCGGTTAGGCCTACTAGTCCCCGATTTCAGAAGTCTGTTACCTCTTCTCGCTTTTGCCACTTTTGGAAAGCTGTATGGGACATAATAAGGATAAAAGGGGGTTTTCCCCTTCTTTCAGTTACCATTCAGCCGTAATCTTTGGTTTCTCTGGGAGGTTTTGCTCCGCTGCGCTTCAAACCACATTGACCTGAATTTTCGGTCCCTGCCTTTTTCGGTTTTCTTCCAAAAGAAATTAGCCTGGCGCCCGTAAGTTCGGGCTCTCTTTCAGGGAGTACTCTATTAGCAACTCCCCCGGCTGAGCTTCGGCCTCAGCGGTCCTTTCTCCCAAAGGGCATGTCCGTTTTTCATATAAATCTGACACTAGTGTTTTTCAGTCCTCTTTGACTGTTGTCAGGGCTCGCTGACTTTCTCTACAGAGGTCTTAGGCTATTCGACGAAGGGTTTTTTCTTCTTTATTCTGTACGATGCTCCCGTACTAAATAGCCAGGATCCCAGCATATGCTGGGCTGTTGGATACAGTCTTCTTGGCGGTTGCTCGGGAGCCTCCGTTTTCCATTTCAGCGCACTTTACGTGCGTGGTGGGACCTTCGTGGGCAGCTGCCCGTGGGGTCTCCATGAATACTTTATGTCGCGCGGCTACTTGGTCAGACCGACATTCGTTTTGTCAAATTCTACAAGTTTGACACTTTTGCGGCCTCTGCATCTCACTTTGGCCGAGCGGTTTTACAGGACTCTCAGCGCTCTCCCACCCGTTTTGGGAGCTCTGGGACGTCCCCATTGTAACTACGCTCCAGTGGCCCCTAGTGGATGAAGGAGAAATCTGGATTTTGGTACTTACCGATAAATCCCTTTCTCCGATTCCACAGGGGCCACTGGACGCCCGCCCAGCGCTGTTCCTCCTTGTTTTTTGCTTAACGGTTTGCAGATCACCATATGACTGCTTGTTGAGTTCGGGCTAGCCGGTTGTTTGTTAGGTTCTGTTCCAGGTTGGGTTTGTGTTGTCCTGGGTTACAGGGCGTCATTAACCTCCTCTACCTTACGGTTTGTTTATTACAGCTCTCCTCGGGCACAGTTTTACGTAGACTGGCTTGGAGGGGAGATAGTAGGGGAGGAGCTAGCCACAGTGTGAGAATTTTAAAGTGCCAGCTCCCAATTACTGCCTACTATTTCCCCATTGTAACTACGCTCCAGTGGCCCCTGTGGAATCGGAGAAAGGGATTTATCGGTAAGTACCAAAATCCTGATATATATATATATATATATCATATGTGTGTGTGTGTTTATATGTATGTATGTATATACATGTGTATATGTATGCACATGGATATATATGCACTATAATTAAAATAAAGTAAACTTTTATTGCACTTACAAGTGCCACCAGGAAGACATCAGGCTGCAGAGGACGCTAGACAGCCATTAATAATACTCATGCAGCTAAAAAAAAAAAAAAAAAATTTTTTTTTTTTAGTGGAGGGGGGTTTCTGGGTGCTCGGAAACCCCCCCTGGGTGCGCCACTGGGCAGGGCTGCAAATACAGGGGGGAGACAAATGAAATCAGAGGGGAGGGTTTATGTAATGTTTAGTAATACTAAAGTTCATTTGAGGCAAAGGGCAACTAGTGAAATACCGTGTTTACTGCAGTTAGATCTTTAGTCAGCAGATTGTACATTATTAAAGGCCGGTCCTTTTATTAACCATATGCAGATCTGTACACCGCACTGTGGGCCTAATTCTGAGTTGATCGCAGCAGCAAATTTGTTAGCAGTTGGGCAAAACTATGTGCACTGCAGGGGGGACAGATATAACATGTGCAGAGAGAGTTAGATTTGGGTGGGGTGTATTCAAACTGAAATCTAAATTGCAGTGTAAAAATAAAGCAGCCAGTATTTACCCTGCACAGAAACAAAATAACCCACCCAAATCTAAGTCTCTCTGCACATGTTATTTCTCTAACGTCCTAGTGGATGCTGGGGACTCCGTAAGGACCATGGGGAATAGACGGGCTCCGCAGGAGACTGGGCACTCTAAAGAAAGATTCAGTACTATCTGATGTGCACTGGCTCCTCCCTCTATGCCCCTCCTCCAGACCTCAGTTAAGGAAACTGTGCCCGGAAGAGCTGACATTACAAGGAAAGGATTTTGGAATCCAGGGTAAGACTCATACCAGCCACACCAATCACACTGTATAACTTGTGATAACATACCCAGTCAACAGTATGAACAACAACCGAGCATCACTCAACCGATGCTACGTAACCATAACCCTTTGTTAAGCAATAACTATATACACGTATTGCAGAAAGTCCGCACTTGGGACGGGAGCCCAGCATCCACTACGGACTACGAGAAATAGAATTACCGGTGAGTAAATTCTTATTTTCTCTAGCGTCCTAGTGGATGCTGGGGACTCCGTAAGGACAATGGGGATTATACCAAAGCTCCCAAACGGGCGGGAGAGTGAGGATGACTCTGCAGCACCGAATGGGCAAACACAAGGTCCTCCTCAGCCAGGGTATCTATTTATGGAATTTATCTTTGACACAGAGAAAGGCACTCAAAGATTTAAGTATGTATCAAGACATCGTCATCCGCTCTGCGGATAAGGGGGGAGGGGGGGGGGGGTTCAGGATGTGACAACCTACCGCAATGAAGCATATCGACAACTTAATGATGCCAGTGTATATTGACAATTATCCAGTGATCCCACTGACCGATTCAAGAAAGAACTCAATACGCTCCTAGATCAAGCAGTTTCTGGTGGCATTATTAGTGAACGGAACGTAATGGGATTACAGTAGAGGAACCCGTGATTCCTGTATTCTAATCTATATGTTGCCCAAACTGCACAAGGATCCAGTGTTGCCACCGGGACGTCCGATCATAGCGGCTAGGGACTCACTATATTATGTCCTCTCACAATATCTTGACTTTTATTTACAGCCGGTTGTTAAAGGTATCCCCACGTTTTTGAAGGACACCACCACGTTTTTGCTTAAACTCCAGGAATTGTCACCAATGACTGGTGAATGGTTAATGTGTACCATTGATGTGGTAGGATTGTACACATGTATTCCACACGATAGGGGCCTTGCAACGGTTCGTAGATGGCTCACCAATAATCCCCTGTACACTGGCCCAGATTTAAAAAATGTTATGTCACTACTAGAACTTATATTATCCAGGAATTATTTCCTATTTGATTCCAAGCTGTACATACAGCACTCTGGTTGTGCCATGGGGTCCTGTGTGGCCCCAAGTTTTGCAAACATTTTTATGGCCGAGGTCGAGAGGGATTTGTTCTTAACCAACGGTGCAGTTATGCCAAACATCAAGTATTACTGTCGCTACATCGACGATATTTTTGTGCTATGGTCAGAGAGTCAAAATGCGTTTGAAGAGAAAATGAAAGAGATCAATGCACTTGATACAGCGGTCAAGTTTACTTGGGAGAGTAGCTTCTCATCTATTCATTATATGGACGTGCTTATTTCTACCAATCAAGAACATGTCATTTCAACTTCACTATACACCAAAGAAACAGATCGCAACACAGTACTTCATGCATTGAGTGATCAATCATTTTGCGAGTAAGAAGAATTTGCAGTAGTGATGAAGACGCTATTGCACAAATTGACAAATTGCTCCATAAATTCCTCCTCAGAGGATATCACCATAAATCATTGAAGTCAGCCAAAACCAAAGCATTAACATTCACTAGAGAACAAGCCTTGTGTGGCAATACTGTTAGAGGTGCGGCTGCGGTGTGGTGGTGCCTGCTGCCGTGCAGGTGTAGATTCGGTACTCACCAGGCGCCGCTCTCTCTCACCTTCAGGTACCGGAACCTTCAACGGACCTGGCAATCTTCAATCGGATCCGGACACGGCGATTCCCTCTCGGAGCTGACCGACGACCGAGCTGAGGAGAGAATAGGTTACCTCAAGGGGGGTATCAACCCTTCTTCTACCGGAAAAGGGGATACCCCAGGGGTGACGGCGACCTTCACCGGTTGGGTGAAAGGTCATCACAGGCACAAAGCCTCAGCCACCCAGATTTCACACACTCGCGCTCTCGCACGTAGTGTGATGAAAAGGATTCTCACGTCCGTGAGCAATCCCGACTCCGGCGCTTGGGGACAGACAAGGGACAAATGTACACGGATGCTACTCACCGTCACAAGTCTTGCACTCCGATCTTCTCCACTTACAGGTCCCTGTAAGGAGGCAAAGAGAAACAGCCGTGCAGGGCCAAGAACTACCCTAGTGTGTGTCCGCTACACTAGCTACATAAACAGAGCCCTCAAACTAGCTCGTGTGGGTGGTGCAACACAACTATGCACAACTTAAACAACGCATACACTTTGCCCTGCACGGTAACAACATACATCACAATATCGGAATACAAGATCACACGGTGCTGTCCCTTTAAATCCCTCCCGCTGGAAAGGGGGTGGGCGCCGCACGGCCTACCCACCTCCTGTACCTTCCCTTATGTGGGCCTCAGGCCTGCCTACCTAAATACCTCAGGGTGGCCTGGCCCTAGCGCCCAGTGCCACCTTTATTCACCTCGGGGGTCTTATTCACGGGGCCTAGCGCCCCCTAGCTGCCCACAGGCCGGAGGCCTGACTTCACCCACGGGTGTAGCGCCCGCCTAACTTGTTGCCCGTTGGGTGACCTGGGCCTAGTACCCAGCGTCACCTTAGTATCCCTAGCGGCCGCCAACTGCACTAGGGCCTAATGCCCTCTAATGTCCCCCAGGCCTATTGCCTGCGTTTGCCCCGGGCCTAATGCCCGCCTACTGTGCCGCTTTCTGGTGGCTTGGGCCTAATGCCCAAACCACCTAATCCAATGACGACCCCCAACCTCCTATCTGCGCCCAGGCCTAGTGCCCGAATTGTGCCCTCGGGCCTAATGCCCGTCCCTGGTGGTCGAGGGAGGAAAAGGGGAGGGGGAAGGTTAGCCTCACTGAGGCCTCACCTAATCCGGGGGTCTCCGGCACCCTCTTCTGCCGCTGACCCGTCCTGGCCAGCGGCGCCTCAGTCTCTTCTCCGCGTCCAGCCGCCGCTGGACATCTTCTTCAAGGGGCCTGGCGTCTTCTGGCCTCTTCCGCGGCCTCAGGACCTCTTCACCGCTCCTTGGCGCGGCCCGGCGTCTTCTCCGCTCACCCGCGCGGTCTACTCCCTCCGGGTCCCGGCCGCTTCTCTCTCGCTCTTCGGCGCGCTTCTGCACCTCTTCGGCTCCCGCCCGGCGTCTGACGTCAGACGCCGGGGGCGGGGCCTATGACGCGGGGAGCGCCGATTGGCTCGCCGCGCCCGCCTCTGATTGGCCGCCGCTCCGGGAGCCGCGATTGGCTCACGGAGAGCGCCAATATTTGAATCTATCCGCAGCCTCCGGTCCGGTGTAGGGAAAAGGGTAATCCCTGCACCGGACACCCGCCGCCGCCACGCACCCAGCGCTGGGGACAGACAAGCTGCCCCAGCGCTGTCCCCAGCCAGGGACAGCACCACTGATGTGCCCACAGGGCACATCTCTACATTTCACCCCCCTTTTTCCTTTGTAGTCCCTACAAAGTTCCTCACGATGTCCCTTGTCCGCGGGTCAGGGAATTCCGAGGTCCCTCCAGCGAGGTTGTGTTCGAGGGCCCAGCCCGGACGGGCTGTGACCCCACATCCTTCCACTTCCAGCTCCGGGTTCCTCTTCTTACCTCCTGACCTCCATCGGCGGATCCTCTGGGGGAGTGGCATCTCCTCGCGGTCGCTCGACGTTGGCCACCAAGGGGAATCTTCCTCCATGGGGACAACAGTCACCCACTCTTGACCTCCCATGTCGTCTGTGGCATCGTCCCTGTCTTCAGGGTGTGGTACCGACCACCACCCAACAGCGAAATCCTCCGGGGCATTAGTTTCCTCCCGGGCAACAACCACCATCTGTCGCATCTCCTCGTGGGGCATCTCCAAAGGTCCCATGTCTTCCTCTGGAACGGGTCCTCCCACGGCATCACGATCCTCTCCCCGTACGTCCGTCCATTTCGGCACTCCCGGCAGGTATTCTTGCTCCAGGACTATCTCCTCCTCTTCACGGAGGGCATTCAACTGGGAGCACGACTCCACCCGATCCTGCCAGTTACTTTCGTCGGCGCTTCCGATGCCAGAGTCGTCCTCCATCTGTTCTTGGAGGGATTCGTCGGCGGACAGCTCACCGTAGTCCGAGTCCTCCTCCGATATCTGGACTGGGGTATTATTTTCCTCCTCAGCGTACTTCTTCGCTTCCGCTGGCACCTCTGCTTCCTCAGCGTACTCCTTCGCTTCCGCTGGCATCGTTACTTCCTCAGCGTACTCCTTCGCTTCCGCTGGCATCTCTAGGTACCCAGGACACATCTGTTCCGCACGTCCTGGTCGTGGACGGTTCCATCGCGGGGAGATTCCGGACGTCTCCGTCACTGGGTCTTCACGCTTTTCTTCGCAGCGTGGTCTCTTCACCTCCCAGTCGTCCACCTCCGTCTGATGCGGGAAAGGATTCTGCCTTACTGGGGTCACTTTCTTGGGACAGAGTAGGTCCGCGGCATCTTCCCAGGGGCACTCACTGGCCGCATGTCCTGGTCGCCGACACTTCCAACAAGGGAGGGCCACTGCCACCTTCTCCAAGACGGGTTCCTTGTCCACCTCCTTCACTGGGGAATCTTCACCCGTTGGTTCCGGCTCAGAGGAAATGGGCACCTGCAAACTACCTTCAAGCAGGGTCTTCTGCTCCATTTCCCTGGTTTCCTCCTCCCATCTCTGGGCGCGACCATCCGCAATCATCCGGTCTTCATTCCACGGACAATCGGGAAGTGCATGTCCTCTCGCCTCGCAGAGCGCACACACAGGCTCTGCAGCCACCCGGTCCCAAAGCTGCTGACGAGACTCCATCATCTGCTTCACCGTGGCCTCGTAGTCCGTCCTGTCTTCAGTCCATGGACATTCCAGGAGCCGATGTCGGGGATCTCCACAGCTTTCACACCGGGAATCAACCTCGTCTTGGCTCAACTCTTCGTCCCAGGGACAACTGTTATGCTCATGCCCGTAGTTTCCGCAGAGCAAACACCAGGACTCCTTCCTCGCTTGGCCCTTCCGAGGTCTTCGGTCCGCTTCCTGGACCACCTTCTTTGGGGACGTCTCTCGCCAAGTACACTTGTCGGCAAAGTGCCCTGTTTGCCGACATTTCTTACAGGGCGTCACAGCGGCCTTCTTGCGCCCCTTCTCCCGGCGCTCCTCCTTTTCACGCTGGACCGACCGCTGCACCATCTTCAGGAGGTCTGCCCCAGACACCGTCACCCAGTCGCTCTGGTCCGCACACGTCCGGGGGTGAGTCTGTCCCGGAGCCGTCCGCAGGGAGGTCTTCTTGGTGGCGTTCCACATCGTGTCCGTGATCCGGTCTCTTTGATCCTGCCGACTACGCCAAAATGTAAGAGGTGCGGCTGCGGTGTGGTGGTGCCTGCTGCCGTGCAGGTGTAGATTCGGTACTCACCAGGCGCCGCTCTCTCTCACCTTCAGGTACCGGAACCTTCAACGGACCTGGCAATCTTCAATCGGATCCGGACACGGCGATTCCCTCTCGGAGCTGACCGACGACCGAGCTGAGGAGAGAATAGGTTACCTCAAGGGGGGTATCAACCCTTCTTCCACCGGAAAAGGGGATACCCCAGGGGTGACGGCGACCTTCACCAGTTGGGTGAAAGGTCATCACAGGCACAAAGCCTCAGCCACCCAGATTTCACACACTCGCGCTCTCGCACGTAGTGTGATGAAAAGGATTCTCACGTCCGTGAGCAATCCCGACTCCGGCGCTTGGGGACAGACAAGGGACAAATGTACACGGATGCTACTCACAGTCACAAGTCTTGCACTCCGATCTTCTCCACTTACAGGTCCCTGTAAGGAGGCAAAGAGAAACAGCCGTGCAGGGCCAAGAACTACCCTAGTGTGCGTCCGCTACACTAGCTACATAAACAGAGCCCTCAAACTAGCTCGTGTGGGTGGTGCAACACAACTATGCACAACTTAAACAACGCATACACTTTGCCCTGCACGGTAACAACATACATCACAATATCGGAATACAAGATCACACAGTGCTGTCCCTTTAAATCCCTCCCGCTGGAAAGGGGGTGGGCGCCGCACGGCCTACCCACCTCCTGTACCTTCCCTTATGTGGGCCTCAGACCTGCCTACCTAAATACCTCAGGGTGGCCTGGGCCTAGCGCCCAGTGCCACCTTTATTCACCTCGGGGGTCTTATTCACTGGGCCTAGCGCCCCCTAGCTGCCCACAGGCCGGAGGCCTGACTTCACCCACGGGCCTAGCGCCCGCCTAACTTGTTGCCCGTTGGGTGACCTGGGCCTAGTACCCAGCGTCACCTTAGTATCCCTAGCGGCCGCCAACTGCACTAGGGCCTAATGCCCTCTAATGTCCCCCAGGCCTATTGCCTGCGTTTGCCCCGGGCCTAATGCCCGCCTACTGTGCCGCTTTCTGGTGGCTTGGGCCTAATGCCCAAACCACCTAATCCAATGACGACCCCCAACCTCCTATCTGCGCCCAGGCCTAGTGCCCGAATTGTGCCCTCGGGCCTAATGCCCGTCCCTGGTGGTCGAGGGAGGAAAAGGGGAGGGGGAAGGTTAGCCTCACTGAGGCCTCACCTAATCCGGGGATCTCCGGCACCCTCTTCTGCCGCTGACCCGTCCTGGCCAGCGGCGCCTCCGTCTCTTCTCCGCGTCCAACCGCCGCTGGACATCTTCTTCAAGGGGCCTGGCCTCTTCCGCGGCCTCAGGACCTCTTCACCGCTCCTCGGCGCGGCGTCCTCTCCCGGCGTCTTCTCCGCTCACCCGCGCGGTCTTCTCCCTCCGGGTCCCGGCCGCTTCTCTCTCGCTCTTCGGCGCGCTTCTGCACCTCTTCGGCTCCCGCCCGGCGTCTGACGTCAGACGCCGGGGGCGGGGCCTATGACACGGCGAGCGCCGATTGGCTCGCCGCGCCCGCCTCTGATTGGCCGCTGCTCCGGGAGCCGCGATTGGCTCCCGGAGAGCGCCAATATTTGAATCTATCCGCAGCCTCCGGTCCGGTGCAGGGAAAAGGGTAATCCCTGCACCGGACACCCGCCGCCGCCACGCACCCAGCGCTGGGGACAGACAAGCTGCCCCAGCGCTGTCCCCAGCCAGGGACAGCACCACTGATGTGCCCACAGGGCACATCTCTACAAAACAATACAGAACAAAACACTGTGAAGAAGGTAGTCTGGCCCCAGGGGTATTCAGGAATCAGCAAATAACTGGTTCAGCAGGCATGACAGGTCTGGCCTATCATAACTACAGATCCACAATTACCCATGTTGAGAGAAACCTCCATTTTACCGTCATACAAGAGAGGTCGGAGCATCAAGGATGCAGTTGTGCACAATGACATATCATAGTTCAAGGTACCATCTAAAGAACATTTCCTTACAAGAAAACCGGGAAACTATAAGTGCACAGGTTGTACAACATGCAGTTATTTGGATCAGGCCCCACGTTTTCCCATCCACACACGGGAAAAACATACAAAATCAAACACGTACTTACCTGTTCTTCTACTTTCATCGTATATTTTATCAGATGCCCGTGCAGTTTATTATATGTGGGTAAGACCAAGAGACAATTGAAAGAACGCATGGCCATGCATAGGTCTAGTATCCGTGCAGCGCTGGAAGGCAAAGGCTCGGACCAACCTGTGGCCAAGCACTTTGCAGAACAAAAACATAATCTGGCGTCATTGCGCTACAAGATGATTGATTTCATCCCCCCCAGCATCAGACGTGGTGACCGGGACCGCAAATTGTTGCAGAGGGAGGCATATTGGATTCACACTCTCAAGACGGTTAAACCACATGGACTAAATGACATGTTATCCTATACTTCATTTCTATGAAATTTCATTTGTTAGGTCCATATGATTTGGATACATATGAGCACCTTGCCCCACTCCATGAGTTTCCCTCCTATGGAAGCTGTGTCATAATGTAGACATGTTAAACTCCTCATGTTAGTAACACCTTGTATCTATGATGGTGTGTCCGATGTGGATTTTCACCAACCATGATCCGCTTAGATGCCACCATGATGCGTGATTACTGTTTATTAATGTATATTTTTTGACGTCAGGAAAATGTCACTAGGTTACACTGGTGTAGAGCTTGTACTTGCCATCATTACGTACTGCTAAATTTAAATTGAGTAGTCATTATCTGGCTTATCATGATATACTGTTTATGCTGTCATTGCACCATGTTGATTCAGTTCCAGACATGCAGTTTTATGTAGTTTTTAGCGTTTACGATTTTTTTACTGTATGCACAGAGGTGAGATCCACTTCCCAGTGAGTACCCGACACGCCGGCGCGGACGCGCCATGATGACGTCATCGGGACTCCGACGGAACTCGTGGAGATGGTGATGGTGCACTCTTTATAAGGTATGTTGTTTGATGGTTTACTGTATGTGGTCTTGATAAAGGGAATAAAATCCCGAAACGTTGAACGCACGTACTGGAGTATTGTCTGTTTCTTGGTCCACGAGTGCCAGTTATTTTTTGAATTCTATGCTATTGAAAACCAGGGCACCGTGGCATCTACTCACCTACAGCGGAGTGCCGGACACAAATTGCAGTGCATATATATATATATATATATATATATATATATATATATATAAAATTTCACTGACGTCCTAGTGGATGCTGGGTACTCCGTAAGGACCATGGGGAATAGACGGGCTCCGCAGGAGACTGGGCACTCTAAAAGAAAGATTAGGTACTATCTGGTGTGCACTGGCTCCTCCCTCTATGCCCCTCCTCCAGACCTCAGTTAAAATCTGTGCCCGGCCCGAGCTGGTTGCACACTAGGGGCTCTCCTGAGCTTCTAGTAAAGAAAGTATTGTTAGGTTTTTTATTTTCAGTGAGATCTGCTGGCAACAGACTCACTGCTACGAGGGACTAAGGGGAGAGAAGCGAACCTACCTGCTTGCAGCTAGCTTGGGCTTCTAAGGCTACTGGACACCATTAGCTCCAGAGGGATCGAACACTGGACCCGTCCTCGATCGTACGGTCCCGGAGCCGCGCCGCCGTCCCCCTTGCAGAGCCAGAAGCAAGAAGAACATCCTGAAAATCGGCGGTTGAAGACTCAGGCAGAGCCGGCCATAGGCATAGGCAAACTAGGCAATTGCCTAGGGCATTTGATATGCCTAGGGGCATCATCAGCTTCTGCTGATTAAAATGGTATGCGGCATGCCTATATTCTGTATGTAGCATTTCATATGCAGATACAGCCACAGTCTCACACAGTATATTGGCATGCTGCATATCAGTTTAATCAGCAGAAGCTGCTTGTGCATCCTAGCCACATAGCAATGCAAATAAGATGCATTTTCATTAAAAAAAGTGCCAGACGTTAGCATTGATGCAAGATTTGTGAGGACACATCTGTATCCAAGCAGAGGCAGAGGTCACAGTGTTAGTGGAAGTGTGAGTGCTGTGTGCATGTGAGTGGGTTGGTTGTGCAGTAGTGTTCGGAATATGTGTAAGGAGCATTATGTGCGTCATGTAAAAATGCATTAATAATGTTCAACATATGTGTGTCATTATGTGTATAAGGGCATTAATAATGTGCGGCATATGTGTAACAGGGTACTACTGTATGTGTGTCATTATGTGTATAGGGGCACTAATAATGTGCAGCAAATGTGTAGGGGGCACTATGTGTGTCATTATGTGTATAAGGGCATTAATAATGTGCGGCATATGTGTAAGGGACATTATGTGTAAAAGGGCATTAATAAAGGTTGTCATAATGTGTAAGGTGCATTATGTTTATAAGGACATTAATGTGTCATTTGTGTAAGGGGCATTACTGTGTGGATTTGTGTATAAATGCATTACTAATGTGTGGCATTATGTGTATAAGGTGCTCTACTATGTGGCGTTGCAAATAGAAAGGGCACTACTGTGTCGTCTAATGTGAATAAAGAGCAATAAGGTGTGGTGTAATGTGAATAAGGAGCAATTCAGTGTGATGTAATGTGAATAAGGGGCTCTACTGTGAGGAGTAACGTTTATAAGGTAAAGTGATACTACTGTGGGATGTAATATGAATTATGGACACTATCGCAAGATAAAATGTGAATAAAGTTGCAGTACTGTGTGGCGTAATTGAAATTCGGGTTACTATTGTGTGGCCATGCCCCTTCCCAGCAAGAACATGCCCCTTTTTGGGCTGTGCGTCAAATGTGCGAACTGTTCCTATTTAAAATATAGGGGGTACAAGGACTGCTATGGGTGAGGGGTGATGGTGCTGGGAAAGAGGTGCAAGGTCAGAGGCAGAACCAGCGGTGGTGCTAGGGGGCACCAGCCAAAATCTTGCCTAGGGCATCATATTAGTTAGGGCCGGCTCTGGACTCAGGTCTTCATTAAGGTAGCGCCCTGGGCTGCAATTAGAGTACCTTACATTGGCAAACAGCACATAATATAGTCTAAAAAACTATATATGTGCAAAAATCCCCCGCCATAATATAAATATAAGAGCGGGAGAAGTCCGCCGAGAAGGAGGCGGGGCTATCTCCCTCAGCACACTGGCGCCATTTCCTCTTCACAGCTCCGCTGGAAGACAGCTCCCCAGGCTCTCCCCTGCAGTTTCCAGGCTCAAAGGGTAAAAAAGAGAGGGGGGGGGCACTAAATTTAGGCGCAAACTGTATATGTAAAGCAGCTATAGGGAAAAATCACTTTGTGTTAGTGTAAATCCCTGATTATATAGCGCTGTGGTGTGTGCTGGCATACTCTCTCTCTGTCTCCCCAAAGGACTTTGTGGGGTCCTGTCCTCAGTCAGAGCATTCCCTGTGTGTGTGCGCGGTGTGTCGGTACGGCTGTGTCGACATGTTTGATGAGGAGGCTTATGTGGAGGCGGAGCAGGTGCCGATAAGTGTGATGTCACCCCCTGCGGGGTCGACACCAGAGTGGATGGATATGTGGAAGGTTTTTTACAGGACAGTGTCAACTCCTTGCATAAAAGGTTCGATGACATAACAGCTGTGGGACAGCCGGCTTCTCAGCCAGTGCCTGCCCAGGCGTCTCAAAGGCCATCAGGGGCTCAAAAACGCCCGCTACCTCAGATGGCAGACACAGATGTCGACACAGAGTCTGACTCCAGTGTCGACGAGGACGAGGCTAATGTACATTCCACTAGGGCCATTCGTTGCATGATTACGGCAATGAAAAATGTGTTGCACATTTCTGACATAAACCCAGGTACCACTAAAAAAGGTATAAACATCCTAGTGATATTTGGTGGACCCCCTTTATTAAAGTAAACCTTAGTTACCTTCTAAAACCAGTAAATAAAGACACGGAGACATGATTTTGGCAGAAAAATTGCTAGCTATTTATTTGACCCTAACCATAGCAAACCTGTAAATGGAAAATTTGTTAAGCTGCTGAATCCCCGGCAAAATGGTGGCAGAAAAAAGAACGGCTCTATAAAACTATTGGTGAACTTAAATTGGTAAACTGACCGAAACCGTCCAACACCTTATCAAAAACCGGTAATAGGTGTCAACACAACCCCCACAGTGACTTCCCACCGCTCCTGGGTGCCCTGCCGCTGCCTCCCGGATGGGTGGTCGAGCGGCCATTAAGTCGATGGAGGTGAGTGCACCTAAACCAAATAAACTGAAACTTACTACCTAAATAAGCGATACAACTACAAACTGCCGTTCTTTTCCGCCTATAAATAGCCAACGAATGAAAACCAGCCAGCAATCAAAACGCCAATGCACTCCGCGTCAACAAAACAACCACAACCCATAGGGCGGGAGGGCGGGAAGGAAATTGAAACAGCAAAGAGGCCCAAAATGGCCACTGCAGTGTATATATACCCTAACCCTCCCCCTTTTCCTAAGGCTGTACTACCTCACAGCTAGGTCCACCCCTCACAGGATGTTTAACCCATTCCTCTCCTATGCAGTCAATTCTTTCTCCTTATGTTTGGGGAGAAAAAGCAACCAGTGGTTTTTCCCCTATCAGATGAGTTGAATGAAGTGTGTGAAGAAGCGTGGGCTTCCCCCGATAAGAAACTAGTGATTTCTAAAAAGTTACTGATGGCGTACCCTTTCCTGCCAGAGGACAGGTTACGTTGGGAGACATCCCCGAGGGTGGATAAGGCGCTCACACGCTTGTCAAAAAAGGTGGCACTGCCGTCTCAGGATACGGCCGTCTTAAAGGAGCCTGCGGATAGAAAGCAGGAGGCTATCCTGAAGTCTGTATATACACACTCAGGTACTTTACTGAGACCTGCTATTGCTTCAGCTTGGATGTGTAGTGCTACAGCAGCTTGGTCCGATACCCTGTCAGAAAATATTGATACCCTCGACAGGGATACGATTTTGCTAACCATAGAGCATATTAAAGACGTCGTCTTATATATGAGAGATGCACAGAGGGATATTTGCCAGCTGGCATCTAGAATTAATGCAATGTCCATTTCTGCCAGGAGAGTATTATGGACTCGGCAGTGGACAGGTGATGCGGATTCTAAAAGGCACATGGAGGTTTTGTCTTACAAGGGTGAGGAATTGTTTGGGGATGGTCTCTCGGACCTCGTTTCCACAGCAACAGCTGGGAAGTCGACATTTTTACCTCAGGTTCCCTCACAGCCTAAGAAAGCACAGTATTATCAGGTACAGTCCTTTCGGCCCCAGAAAGGCAAGCGGGTTAAAGGCGCGTCCTTTCTGCCCAGAGGCAGGGGTAGAGGAAAAAAGCAGCACCATACAGCCAGTTCCCAAGAACAAAAATCCTCCCCTGCTTCCACTAAGTCCACCGCATGACGCTGGGGCTCCACTGGTGGAGCCTGGTGCGGTGGGGGCCCGTCTCCGGAACTTCAGCGACCAGTGGGTTCGCTCACAGGTGGATCTCTGGGTTCTACAAGTGGTATCTCAGGGATACAAGCTGGAATTCGAGACGTCTCCCCCTCGCCGTTACCTCAAATCAGCCTTGCCAGCTACTCCCCAGGACAGGGAGGTAGTACTGGCGGCAATTCACAAGCTGTACCTCCAGCAGGTGATAATAAAAATTCCCCTCCTTCAACAGGGACGGGGTTACTATTCCACAATGTTTGTGGTACCGAAACCAGACGGTTCGGTGAGACCCATTCTAAATTTGAAATCCTTGAACACTTATATAAGGAAGTTCAAGTTCAAAATGGAATCGCTCAGGGCGGTTATTGCAAGCCTGGAAGAGGGGGATTACATGGTATCACTGGACATCAAGGATGCTTACCTACATGTCCCCATTTACCCACCTCACCAGGTGTACCTCCGTTTTGTAGTACAGGACTGCCATTACCAATTCCAGACGTTGCCGTTTGATCTGTCCACGGCACCGAGGGTATTTACCAAAGTAATGGCCGAAATGATGATACTCCTTCGAAAGAAGGGAGTTATAATTATCCCGTACTTGGACGATCTCCTTATAAAGGCGAGGTCCAGGGAGCAGTTGTTGGTCGGAGTAGCACTATCTCAGGAAGTGCTACAACAGCACGGCTGGATTCTGAATATCCCGAAGTCGCAGCTGGTTCCTACGACGCGTCTGCTGTTCCTGGGTATGATTCTGGACACAGAACAGAAGAAGGTGTTTCTCCCGGAGGAGAAGGCCAAGGAGTTGTCATCTCTGGTCAGAGACCTCCTAAAACCAAAACAGGTGTCGGTGCATCACTGCACGCGTGTCCTGGGAAAGATGGTAGCTTCTTACGAGGCAATTCCATTCGGCAGGTTCCATGCAAGGATCTTTCAGTGGGATCTGTTAGACAAGTGGTCCGGATCGCATCTTCAGATGCATCGGCTGATCACCCTGTCCCCGAGGGCCAGGGTGTCTCTGCTGTGGTGGCTTCAGAGTGCTCATCTTCTCGACGGCCGCAGATTCGGCATACAGGACTGGATCCTGGTGACCACGGATGCAAGCCTCCGAGGTTGGGGGGCAGTCACTCAGGGAAGAAACTTCCAAGGACAATAGTTGAGTCAGGAAGCTTCCCTACACACAAATATTCTGGAACTAAGGGCCATTTACAATGCCCTAAGTCAGGCAAGACCCCTGCTTCAAAACCAGCCGGTGCTGATTCAGTCAGACAACATAACGGCGGTCGCCCATGTAAACCGACAGGGCGGCACAAGAAGCAGGATGGCGATGGCAGAAGCCACAAGGATTCTCCGATGGGCGGAAAATCACGTGATAGCACTGTCAGCAGTGTTCATTCCGGGACTGGACAACTGGGAAGCAGACTTCCTCAGCAGGCACGACCTCCACCCGGGAGAGTGGGGACTTCATCCAGAAGTCTTCCAGCTGATTGTAAATCGTTGGGAAAGGCCACAGGTGGACATGATGGCGTCCCGCCTCAACAAAAAGCTAAAAAGATATTGCGCCAGGTCAAGGGACCCTCAGGCGATAGCTCTGGACGCTCTAGTGACACCGTGGGTGTACCAGTCGGTTTATGTGTTCCCTCCTCTTCCTCTCATACCAAAGGTACTGAGGATAATAAGAAAGAGAGGAGTAAGAACTATACTCATCGTTCCGGATTGGCCAAGAAGGACTTGGTACCCGGAACTACAAGAAATGATCTCAGAGGACCCTTGGCCTCTGCCTCTCAGACAGGACCTGCTACAGCAGGGGCCCTGTCTGTTCCAAGACTTACCGCGGCTGCGTTTGACGGCATGGCGGTTGAACGCCGGATCCTGATGGAAAAGGGCATTCCGGTTGAAGTCATTCCTATGCTGATAAAAGCTAGGAAGGATGTGACAGCAAAACATTATCACCGCATATGGCGAAAATATGTTGCTTGGTGTGAGGCTATGAAGGCCCCAACAGAAGAATTTCAGCTGGGTCGATTTCTGCACTTCCTACAGTCAGGAGTGACTATGGGCCTAAAATTGGGATCCATTAAAGTCCAGATTTCGGCCCTGTCTATTTTCTTTCAAAAAGAACTGGCTTCACTGCCTGAAGTTCAGACATTTGTTAAGGGAGTGCTGCATATACAGCCCCCTTTTGTGCCCCCAGTGGCACCTTGGGATCTCAACGTTGTGTTGGATTTCCTAAAATCACATTGGTTTGAGCCACTTCAGACCGTGGAGTTGAAATATCTCACGTGGAAAGTGGTCATGCTTTTGCCCTTGGCTTCGGCTAGGCGTGTGTCAGAATTGGCGGCTTTGTCATGTAAAAGCCCCTATCTGATCTTCCATATGGACAGGGCAGAATTGAGGACTCGTCCCCAATTTCTCCCTAAGGTGGTATCAGCGTTTCATTTGAACCAACCTATTGTGGTGCCTGCGGCTACTCGGGACTTGGAGGCTTCCAAGTTGCTGGACGTAGTCCGGGCCCTGAAAATCTATGTTTCCAGGACGCCTAGAGTCAGAAAAACTGACTCGCTGTTTATCCTGCATGCACCCAACAAGCTGGGTGCTCCTGCTTCTAAGCAGACTATTGCTCGCTGGATCTGTTGCACGATTCAACTTGCACATTCTGCGGCTGGACTGCCGCATCCTAAATCAGTCAAAGCCCATTCCACGAGGAAGGTGGGCTCTTCTTGGGCGGCTGCCCGAGGGGTCTCGGCTTTACAACTTTGCCGAGCTGCTACCTGGTCGGGATCAAACACGTTTGCAAAATTTTACAAGTTTGATACCCTGGCTGAGGAGGACCTTGAGTTTGCTCATTCGGTGCTGCAGAGTCATCCGCACTCTCCCGCCCGTTTGGGAGCTTTGGTATAATCCCCATGGTCCTTACGGAGTACCCAGCATCCACTAGGACGTCAGAGAAAATAAGAATTTACTCACCGGTAATTCTATTTCTCGTAGTCCGTAGTGGATGCTGGGAGCCCGTCCCAAGTGTGGACTCTCTGCAATACGTGTATATAGTTATTGCTTAACTAAAGGGTTTTGTTATGAGCCAGCTGTTCATGAGGCTCATTTGTTGTTCATACTGTTAACTGGGTATAGTTATCACAAGTTGTACGGTGTGATTGGTGTGGCTGGTATGAGTCTTACCCTGGATTCCAAATCCTTTCCTTGTAGTGTCAGCTCTTCCGGGCACAGTTTCCCTAACTGAGGTCTGGAGGAGGGGCATAGAGGGAGGAGCCAGTGCACACCAGATAGTACCTAATCTTTCTTTTAGAGTGCCCAGTCTCCTGCGGAGCCCGTCTATTCCCCATGGTCCTTACTGAGTACCCAGCATCCACTACGGACTACGAGAAATAGAATTACCGGTGAGTAAATTCTTATTTTTTTTTATTCTTGGGGGGTGGGGTGGGGGCTGCGTACTTTGTGAGTCCAAGGCCTCAGAATTTCTGATGGCAGTCCTGGGTTCAGGTAGTGTTACAGGTAATTGTCAGTGTGCTGGGGGTATACCCTCTCTGTCTGGTAGATAGATAGATATATATATATATATATATATATATATATATAGCAAGGAACGCACTCACCAGATTTCATCAATATTGAAAGATAAAAGTCTTTTTAATTCTGCTCACATGATTTACAGGGTCAGGGAGCATGTGAGCAGAATTAAAAAGACTTTTACCTTTCAATATTTATGAAATCTGGTGAGTGCGTTCCTTGCTATTTTTTCCTATATTTGGGACAGTATCTGGAATGGACTGATCTCTGGTTTATGCACCCCAGTGGTTGTGAAGCTTCAATATGCGAGTGCAACTTCTTTGGATATATATATATACAGTATGTATGTGTATGTATATATATATATATATATATATATTTCTCTATCGTCCTAGTGGATGCTGGGGTTCCTGAAAGGACCATGGGGGGATAGCGGCTCCGCAGGAGACAGGGCACAAAAAGTAAAGCTTTTTCCGATCAGGTGGTGTGCACTGGCTCCTCCCCCTATGACCCTCCTCCAGACTCCAGTTAGATTTTTGTGCCCGGCCGAGAAGGGTGCAATCTAGGTGGCTCTCCTAAAGAGCTGCTTAGAGAAAGTTTAGCTAGGTTTTTTATGTTACAGTGATTCCTGCTGGCAACAGGATCACTGCAGCGAGGGACTGAGGGGAGAAGGAGTCAACTCACCTGCGTGCAGGATGGATTGGCTTCTTGGCTACTGGACATCAAGCTCCAGAGGGACGATCACAGGTACAGCCTGGATGGTCACCGGAGCCGCGCCGCCGGCCCCCTTGCAGATGCTGAAGACAGAAGAGGTCCAGAATCGGCGGCTGAAGACTCCTGCAGTCTTCTAAAGGTAGCGCACAGCACTGCAGCTGTGCGCCATTTTCCTCTCAGCACACTTCACACAACAGTCACTGAGGGTGCAGAGCGCTGGGGGGGGCGCTCTGAGAGGCAAATAAAAACCTTATTAGAGGCAAAAAATACCTCACATATAGCCCACAGAGGCTATATGGAGATATTTAACCCCTGCCTAACTTCAAAAATAGCGGGAGACGAGCCCGCCGAAAAAGGGGCGGGGCCTATCTCCTCAGCACACAGCGCCATTTTCTCTCACAGAAAAGCTGGAGAGAAGGCTCCCAGGCTCTCCCCTGCACTGCACTACAGAAACAGGGTTAAAACAGAGAGGGGGGGCACTGATTTTGGCGATATTGTATATATATAAAAGATGCTATAAGGGAGAAACACTTATATAAGGTTGTCCCTATATAATTATAGCGTTTTTGGTGTGTGCTGGCAGACTCTCCCTCTGTCTCCCCAAAGGGCTAGTGGGTCCTGTCCTCTGTCAGAGCATTCCCGGTGTGTGTGCTGTGTGTCGGTACGTGTGTGTCGACATGTATGAGGACGATGTTGGTGAGGAGGCGGAGAAATTGCCTGTAATGGTGATGTCACTCTCTAGGGAGTCGACACCGGAATGGATGGCTTATTTAGAGAATTACGTGAGAATGTCAACACGCTGCAAGGTCGGTTGACGACATGAGACGGCCGACAATCTATTAGGACCGGTCCAGGCGTCTCAGAAACACCGTCAGGGGTTTTAAAAACGCCCATTTACCTCAGTCGGTCGACACAGACACAGACACGGACACTGAATACAGTGTCGACGGTGAATAAACAAACGTATTTCTCATTAGGGCCACACGTTAAGGGCAATGAAGGAGGTGTTACGTGTTTCTGATACTACAAGTACCACAAGAAAGGGTATTATGTGGGAGTGAAAAAACTACCTGTAGTTTTTCCTGAATCAGATAAAATAAAATGAAGTGTGTGATGATGCGTAGGGTTACCCCGATAGCAAATATTGGCGTTATACCCTTTCCCGCCAGAAATTAGGGTACGTTGGGAAACACCCCTTAGGGTGATAAGGCGCTCACACGCTTATCAAGTGGCGTTACCGTCTCCAGATACGGCCGCCCTCAAGGAGCCAGCTGATAGGAAGCTGGAAAAATATCCTAAAAAGTATATACACACATACGGTGGTTATACTGCGACCAGCGATCGCCATCAGCCTGGAGATGCAGTGCTGGGTTGGCTTGGTCGGATTCCCTGACTGAAAATATTTTATTCATGTAGAGCATTTAATAGGATGCATTCTATATATATGTATGTGAGATGCACAGAGGGATATTTGCTCTCTGGCATCAAGATAAGTGCGTTGTCCATATCTCCCAGAAGATGTCAGGGACACGACAGTGGTCAGGTGATACAGATCCCATACGGCAGATGGAAGTATTGCTGTATAAAGGGAAGGAGTTATTTGGGGGTCGGTCCATCGGACCTGGGGACCACAGCAACAGCTGGGAAATCCAACCTTTTTTACCCCAAGTTACATCTCAGCTAAAAAAGACACCGTCTTTTCAGCCTCAATCTTTCCTTTCCCATGAGGGCATGCAGGCAAAAGGCCAGTCATATCTGCCCAGACATAGAGGTAAGGGAAGTAGACTGCAGCAGGCAGCCCTTTCCCAGGAAAAGAAGCCCTCCACCGCGTCTGCCAAGTCCTCAGCATGACGCTGGGGCCGTGCAAGCGGACTCAAGGTGGGGGGGTAGTCTCAAGAGTCTCAGGGCGCAGTGGGATCACTCGCAAGTTGACCCCTAGATCGTACGAGTATTATCCCAGGGGTAAAGATTGGAGAGTCGAGACATCTTCTCCTCGCAGGTTCCTGAAGTCTGCTTTACCAACGGCTCCCTCCGACAGGGAGGCAGCATTGGAAACAATTCACAAGCTGTATATCCAGCAGGTGATAATCAAAGTACCCCTCCTACGACAAGGAAAAGGGTATTATTTTTCCACACTATATTGTGGTACTGAAGCCAGACGGCTTGGTGACACATAGTCTAAATCTAAAATGTTTTGAACACTTACATAAAAGGTTCAAATCGAGATAAAGTCACTCAGAGCAGTGATAGCGAACCGGAAAAAAGGGGACTATATGGTGTCCCTGGACATCAAGGATTACCTCCATGTCCAAATTTTGTCCTTCTCATCAAGGGTACCTCTGGTTCGTGGTACAGAACTGTCAATATCAGTTTCAGACGATGCCGTTTGAATTATCCACGGCACCCCGGGCCTTTTTACCAAGGTAATGGCCGAAAAGATGTTTCTTCAAAGAAAAAAGGCATCTAAATTATCCCTTACTTGCACGACCTAAAAAGGGCAAGTTCCAGAGAACAGTTGGAGGTCGGAAGAGCACTATCTAAAGTAGTTCTTCGACGGCACGACTGGATTCTAAATATTCCAAGAATCGCAGCTGTTTTCCGACGATACGTCTGCTGTTCCTAGGGATGATTCTGGACACGGTTCAGAAAAAGGTTTTTCTTCCCGAGGAAAAAGCCAAGGAGTTATCCGACCTGTCAGGAACCTCCTAAAACCAGGAAAGGTGTCTGTACATCAATGCACAAGAGTCCTGGGAAAAATGGTGGCTTTTTACGAAGCAATTCCATTCGGCAGATTCCATGCAAGAATTTTCCAAAGGGATCTGTTGGACAAATGGTCAGGGTCGCATCCTCAGATGCACCTGCGAATAACCCTGTCGCCAAGGACAAGGGTATATCTTCTGTGGTGGTTGCAAAAGGCTCATCTATTGGAGGGCCGCAGATTCGGCATACAGGATTTGATCCTGGTGACCACGGACGCCAGCCTGAGAGGCTGGGGAGCAGTCACACAAGGAAGAAACTTCCAGGGAGTATGGACGAGCCTGGAAACGTCTCTTCACATAAACATTCTGGAACTAAGAGCAATATACAATGCTCTAAGCCAGGCAGAACCTCTGCTTCAGGGAAAACCGGTGTTGATCCAGTCGGACAACATCACGGCAGTCGCCCATGTGAACAGACAGGGCGGCACAAGAAGCAGGAGTGCAATGGCAGAAGCTGCAAGGATTCTTCGCTGGGCAGAGAATCATGTGATAGCACTGTCAGCAGTGTTCATCCCGGGAGTGGACAACTGGGAAGCAGACTTCCTCAGCAGACACGATCTTCACCCGGGAGAGTGGGGACTTCATCCAGAAGTCTTCCACATGCTGGTAACCCGTTGGGAAAGACCAATGGTGGACATGATGGCGTCTCGCCTCAACAAAAAACTGGACAGGTATTGCGCCAGGTCAAGAGATCCGCAGGCAATAGCTGTGGACGCGCTGGTAACGCCTTGGGTGTACCAGTCGGTGTATGTGTTTCCTCCTCTGCCTCTCATACCAAAAGTATTGAGAATTATACGGCAAAGAGGCGTAAGAACGATACTAGTGGTTCCGGATTGGCCAAGAAGGACTTGGTACCCGGAACTTCAAGAGATGATCACGGAAGATCCGTGGCCTCTACCTCTAAGGAGGGACTTGCTTCAGCAGGGTCCCTGTCTGTTTCAAGACTTACCGCGGCTGCGTTTGACGGCATGGCGGTTGAACGCCGGATCCTAAAGGAAAAAGGCATGCCGGAAGAAGTCATTCCTACTTTGATTAAAGCAAGGAAGGAAGTAACCGTGCAACATTATCACCGAATTTGGCGAAAATATGTTGCGTGGTGCGAAGATCGGAGTGCTCCGACGGAGGAATTTCAACTGGGTCGATTCCTACATTTCCTGCAATCAGGATTGTCAATGGGTCTCAAATTGGGATCTATTAAGGTTCAAATTTCGGCCCTGTCGATTTTCTTTCAAAAAGAATTGGCTTCAGTCCCTGAAGTCCAGACCTTTGTTAAGGGAGTGCTGCATATACAGCCTCCTGTGGTGCCTCCAGTGGCACCGTGGGATCTCAATGTGGTTTTGGACTTCCTAAAATCTCATTGGTTTGAACCACTAAAAAAGGTGGATTTGAAATATCTCACATGGAAAGTGACCATGCTTCTAGCCCTGGCTTCTGCCAGGAGAGTGTCAGAATTGGCAGCTTTATCTTACAAAAGCCCATATCTGATTTTCCATTCGGACAGGGCAGAACTGCGGACTCGTCCGCATTTTCTCCCTAAGGTGGTGTCAGCATTTCATCTGAACCAGCCTATTGTAGTGCCTGCGGCTACAAGTGACTTGGAGGACTCCAAGTTACTGGACGTTGTCAGAGCATTAAAAATATATATTGCAAGGACAGCTGGAGTCAGAAAATCTGACTCGTTGTTTATATTGTATGCACCCAACAAGATGGGTGCTCCTGCGTCTAAGCAGACGATTGCTCGTTGGATCTGTAGCACAATCCAACTTGCACATTCTGTGGCAGGCCTGCCACAGCCTAAATCTGTAAAGGCCCACTCCACAAGGAAGGTGGGCTCATCTTGGGCGGCTGCCCGAGGGGTCTCGGCATTACAACTTTGCCGAGCAGCTACGTGGTCAGGGGAGAACACGTTTGTAAAATTTTACAAATTTGATACTCTGGCTAAGGAGGACCTGGAGTTCTCTCATTCGGTGCTGCAGAGTCATCCGCACTCTCCCGCCCGTTTGGGAGCTTTGGTATAATCCCCATGGTCCTTTCAGGAACCCCAGCATCCACTAGGACGATAGAGAAAATAAGATTTTACTTACCGATAAATCTATTTCTCGGAGTCCGTAGTGGATGCTGGGCGCCCATCCCAAGTGCGGATTATCTGCATAAATTGTACATAGTTATTGTTAACTAATTCGGGTTATTGTTGAAGGAAGCCATCTTTCAGAGGCTCCGCTGTTATCATACTGTTAACTGGGTTTAGATCACAAGTTGTACGGTGTGATTGGTGTGGCTGGTATGAGTCTTACCCGGGATTCAAAATCCTCCCTTATTGTGTACGCTCGTCCGGGCACAGTACCTAACTGGAGTCTGGAGGAGGGTCATAGGGGGAGGAGCCAGTGCACACCACCTGATCGGAAAAAGCTTTACTTTTTGTGCCCTGTCTCCTGCGGAGCCGCTATCCCCCCATGGTCCTTTCAGGAACCCCAGCATCCACTACGGACTCCGAGAAATAGATTTATCGGTAAGTAAAATCTTATTATATATATATATATATATATATATACATATACACACACACGGGTATCCACTGCACTCGCCATTCCCAGGAGAGGGGTGCACTCCCGTCGTACTCCCAACCCCTAGGTTAGGGTGCAGTGGGCTGTGACCACCTAACTCAAATATACAGAGAACCCTGCGCTCTCCTACGCAGCTTCATTCACCTTAATGCTTTAGTGTACATCTGAATAAACTAGAGATGTGCGGCAGGTACTTTTCGTGTTTTGGTTTTGGATCTGGATCCCCGCTCTAGTTTTGGATCTGGATAGGTTTTGCCAAAACCACACTTTTGGGTTTTGGTTTTGGATCTGGATGATTTTTGAACACCCCCCCCCATAAAAACAGCTAAGATCACAGAATTTGGGGGTAATTTTGATCCTACGGTATTATTAACCTCAGTAACATTCATTTCCTCTCATTTATTACAGTCTATTCTGAACACCTCACACCCCACAATATTGTTTTTAGGCCTAAAAGTTGCACCGAGGTCGCTGGATGACTAAGCTAAGCGACACAAGTGTGCGCCACAAACACCTGGCCCATCTAGTAGTGGCACGCAGGGCAGGAGCGGTTCTTAGTGTGGGTAAGCAGTGCCTTCGCCCAGGGCGCTGCGGCCTGGGGACGCAGCCGAAGTCACCCCGCAGGCGCCCGCCGCCTACCCGCACCCCGGCTGCAGCAGACGCCATGGGCTGTGTGGGCGTCCGCTGCAGCCGGCGCACCTGTCAGACGCTAGATGTCATTATTGACCTCTAGTGTCTGTGTGGCGCTGCTATGGGAGAGACGTCATGATGTCTCTCCCATGGAGAGGAGCCGCGGGCAGCCAGACGGAGCAGCAGCAGCAGTGGTCGGGAAGCAGGAGCGGGGCAGCGGTAAGTATTGTTGTTTTTTTTTTTTGTGTGTGTAAGCGGCTACTAAGGGGCACAGCAACAGGGGGCACAACTACTGGGGGCACAGTGACAGGGGGCACAACTACTGGGAGCACAACTGCCACGTCCCTCCCCTATAAAGCCACGCCCCTATTTTTTGCCACGCGCCTTTGGCGCGCACTATTTTACCGCGCGGTGGCGGGGGGTCGCCAGTGGAAACTTTCACACTGAGCGCCACAAGGTGTAGAACCGGCCCTGACGCGGTGGCTGAATGTCGAAAGTGGCCCACAATTTTTCGGACCACCGACAGCATTTCCTGCACGCTCCTTTCATTTTTTTTTTTTAATTCTGCACCACCAAATTCATTGTATGTGCAAAACATGGGACTTGCTGGAATTTGCCCAGGTTTAATGTACACACATTATTGGTGGCGTTGTCCGATATCACAAATCCCCCGGAGAGTCTACGTGGGGTAAGCCATTGTGCGATGATGTCCCTCAGTTTCCGTAAGAGGTTGTCAGTGGTGTGCCTCTTACGGAAATCGGTGATACATAGCATAGCCTGCCTAGGAACGAGCTGGCGTTTGTGAGATGCTGCTACTGGTGCCGCCGCTGCTGTTACTGCGGAAGGCAACACATCTACCCAATGGGCTGTCACCAGTGTCGGACTGGGGCATGTAGGACCCACCGGGAAAATGCAGTGGTAGGGGCCCATGTTAGGGGTGTGGCCAGTCTGCAGAGGGGGTGTGGCCTGCCACCTCATTGGTTTGACTAACCATTAGAGAGTGCAACTTTTGGGCCCCTTCATAAATATGTACAGTAAATTCAGCTGCTGCATGCATGATAATGTACCAGATTAATAACAGATTAATAACAGCAATGCACTGTAGAAAATACACTATAGTACAGTATAAGGTAACATAGGTACAGTATAAGGTAACATAGGTATAATGTATAATTCAAGTGCACAGTCTGGAACCTGATCCTTAGAGCAGGAGGTGGGCGCCCAGGCAGTGGGGCCCACCGGTGGTTTCCCCTGTACCCCTGTGGGCCAGTCCAAGCTTGGCTGTCACAGTTATGTAGTCCTTAGTTTGCCCTGCTCCACATGTCCGTGGTTAACTGGACTCTGGGTACAACCGCATTTTTCAGGAGACTTTTCTTAATGTCCCTGTACACAGTCCGGGAATCGCTTTCCTAGTGGAATTGTCGAAATCCCACTGCACTAATGGCGGCTACCGGACGCACATCTAACACCAACATAGCTGTCAAGGCCTCAGTTATCCGCTTGCAACAGGATGACTGCTGTCATATTTCATCTTCCTCGCAAAAGGACTGTTGGACAGTCAATTGCTTAGTTGAACTAGTACAAGTGGACTTCAGACTTCCCCTCTGGGATGACGATCGACTCCCAGTAGCAACAACAGCAGCAGTAGGAGAAAGTGGTTCTTGATCTTTCCCTATTTTGTACTCCAAATTTTTGTTCTCCATTATTTTTCTGGAGTTCTATAACAAATTGCAGCACAGGAGAGCGTACCTCTACACCACACGGGGCAAACCCTGTGAAAATTATTTGGATTAAATATTAATAACCCCTTTATTTGGAGTAAATAATATACAGCACAGGACAGCACCACTGAATTTATACGGCGGCACCACTGGACTGGACTTATACGGCAGTACCACTGGACTGATGCAGGACAACACAGCACCACTGCAATGGACTGGACTTATACAGCAGCACTGAACATATGGCAGCAGAGGACACCACCACTGTGACTGGACTAATGCATCACAGGGATACCACCACTGGACTGAGGCAGCACAAGACCGCACTGGAATGACACACATAAGACAGAGCAGGTCGCCACACCACTTTCCCGCACAGACAGACACTGAAGAGAGAGGCACGTCCTCTCACTACACTCTCCAGGACTGGAGTGAAAATGGCAGCAACGTGCGGCTGCTTATATTCGAGAATCCGACAGCGGGATGATGACGTTTTACCTCGTTCTGGTTTCTGAGTCTGGCGGGAAAACCCGAGCCGGACTCGGATCTGGGCTCAGGACGTGATGTTCGGTAGGGTTCGGTTCTCAGGGAACCGAACCTGCTCATCCCTAGAATCAACAATGGGGTTTTGGTTTATGACTTGTACAATGCATGTAAGCTTGCTGCCCACTCCACGGGACCCCATTTCACCACAAGTCCTACTCTATCACATAAACTTTCATGTAGGTTTTTAGGGATCTGGCTACTGCTGTCTCATGGGGAAAATGTGCTTACCTGGTTTAAAGCTCACCTGCCAACTGACTACTGGCTTTCAAAGTGAGACAGTCACCAACACACCTAAACAGCAGCTGACCAAGGGTAAAGGTAAATGAGCTTAGGGGTGCATGAGAGAGAGATATGATCACAAATGGGCCAATTAAAAAGTAACCCTATTATACACATACGGGGATCCACTGCACTCGCCATTCCCAGGAGATGAGTGCACTCCGGTACTTCCCACCCCTAGGTCGGGGTACAGTGGGCTGTGACCACCTAACTCAAATATACAGAGAACCCTGCACTCTCCTAAGCAGCTTCATTCACCTTAATGCTTTAGTATACACATACCTCCCAACATGACCCTCTCCATTGCCATCACCTGTGCTGAAACACCTTTCTTATCCATAGACCTGTTTAACACAGATGCTGGCAATCATAAGTTAAGAAAAAATTCCAGAAGCAGAGCATTATGTCCCTCCTGGAGAGGGTCATGTTGGGACGTATAGTTTATGAGTTGTACAATGCATGTAAGCTTACGGCCCACTCCACGGGACCCCATTTCACTGCAAGTCCTACTCTATCACATAAACTTTCACATAGAATTTTTAGGGACCTGGCTACCGCTGTCTCATAGGGGAAAATGTGCTTACCTGCCACACTTATGGCTTTTAAAAGGTGTGTGGAGCCGGCAGAGGTGGAGGCGGCGCTGGGAGATGAGCTCATCTCCGCGCCGCCTCTCCCTATCTAGTAAACGGGTCCCGGGTCCCATCGGCAAAACCTTACCGAATTTTTTTTGTCGGATTCGGGTGTGTTTTGGATTCGGGTGTTTTTTTCAAAAAACCCTAAAAAACAGCTTAAATCATAGAATTTGGGGGTCATTTTGATCCCAAAGTATTATTAACCTCAATAACCATTATTTCCACTCATTTTCAGTCTATTCTGAATACCTCACACCTCACAATATTATTTTTAGTCCTAAAATTTGCACCGAGGTCGCTGGATGACTAAGCTAAGCGACCCTAGTGGCCGACACAAACACCGGGCCCATCTAGGAGTGGCACTGCAGTGTCACGCAGGATGGCCCTTCCAAAAAACACTCCCCAAACAGCACATGACGCAAAGAAAAAAAGAGGCGCAATGAGGTAGCTGTGTGAGTAAGATAAGCGACCCTAGTGGCCGACACAAACACCGGGCCCATCTAGGAGTGGCACTGCAGTGTCACGCAGGATGGCCCTTTCAAAAAACACTCCCCAAACAGCACATGACGCAAAGAAAAAAAAAAGGCGCAATGAGGTAGCTGTGTGAGTAAGATAAGCGACCCTAGTGGCCGACACAAACACCGGGCCCATCTAGGAGTGGCACTGCAGTGTCACGCAGGATGGCCCTTCCAAAAAACACTCCCCAAACAGCACATGACGCAAAGAAAAAAAGAGGCGCAATGAGGTAGCTGTGTGAGTAAGATAAGCGACCCTAGTGGCCGACACAAACACCGGGCCCATCTAGGAGTGGCACTGCAGTGTCACGCAGGATGGCCCTTCCAAAAAACACTCCCCAAACAGCACATGACGCAAAGAAAAATTAAAGAAAAAAGAGGTGCAAGATGGAATTGTCCTTGGGCCCTCCCACCCACCCTTATGTTGTATAAACAGGACATGCACACTTTAACCAACCCATCATTTCAGTGACAGGGTCTGCCACACGACTGTGACTGAAATGACGTGTTGGTTTGGACCCCCACCAAAAAAGAAGCAATTAATCTCTCCTTGCACAAACTGGCTCTACAGAGGCAAGATGTCCACCTCATCATCATCCTCCGATATATCACCGTGTACATCCCCCTCCTCACAGATTATCAATTCGTCCCCACTGGAATCCACCATCTCAGCTCCCTGTGTACTTTGTGGAGGCAATTGCTGCTGGTCAATGTCTCCACGGAGGAATTGATTATAATTCATTTTAATGAACATCATCTTCTCCACATTTTCTGGAAGTAACCTCGTACGCCGATTGCTGACAAGGTGAGCGGCGGCACTAAACACTCTTTCGGAGTACACACTTGTGGGAGGGCAACTTAGGTAGAATAAAGCCAGTTTGTGCAAGGGCCTCCAAATTGCCTCTTTTTCCTGCCAGTATAAGTACGGACTGTGTGACGTGCCTACTTGGATGCGGTCACTCATATAATCCTCCACCATTCTTTCAATGGGGAGAGAATCATATGCAGTGACAGTAGACGACATGTCCGTAATCGTTGACAGGTCCTTCAGTCCGGACCAGATGTCAGCATCAGCAGTCGCTCCAGACTGCCCTGCATCACCGCCAGCGGGTGGGCTCGGAATTCTGAGCCTTTTCCTCGCACCCCCAGTTGCGGGAGAATGTGAAGGAGGAGATGTTGACAGGTCGCGTTCCGCTTGACTTGACAATTTTCTCACCAGCAGGTCTTTGAACCCCAGCAGACTTGTGTCTGCCGGAAAGAGAGATCCAAGGTAGGTTTTAAATCTAGGATCGAGCACGGTGGCCAAAATGTAGTGCTCTGATTTCAACAGATTGACCACCCGTGAATCCTTGTTAAGCAAATTAAGGGCTCCATCCACAAGTCCCACATGCCTAGCGGAATCGCTCCGTGTTAGCTCCTCCTTCAATGTCTCCAGCTTCTTCTGCAAAAGCCTGATGAGGGGAATGACCTGACTCAGGCTGGCAGTGTCTGAACTGACTTCACGTGTGGCAAGTTCAAAGGGCAGCAGAACCTTGCACAACGTTGAAATCATTCTCCACTGCGCTTGAGACAGGTGCATTCCACCTCCTATATCGTGCTGAATTGTATAGGCTTGAATGGCCTTTTGCTGCTCCTCCAACCTCTGAAGCATATATAGGGTTGAATTCCACCTCGTTACCACTTCTTGCTTCAGATGATGGCAGGGCAGGTTCAGGCGTTTTTGGTGTTGCTCCAGTCTTCTGTACGTGGTGCCTGTACGCCGAAAGTGTCCCGCAATTCTTCTGGCCACCGACAGCATCTCTTGCACGCCCCTGTCGTTTTTTGAAAAATTCTGCACCACCAAATTCAAGGTATGTGCAAAACATGGGACGTGCTGGAATTTGCCCAGATTTAATGCGCACACAATATTGCTGGCGTTGTCCGATGCCACAAATCCACAGGAGAGTCCAATTGGGGTAAGCCATTCCGCGATGATCTTCCTCAGTTGCCGTAAGAGGTTTTCAGCTGTGTGCGTATTCTGGAAAGCGGTGATACAAAGCGTAGCCTGCCTAGGAAAGAGTTGGCGTTTGCGAGATGCTGCTACTGGTGCCGCCGCTGCTGTTCTTGCGGCGGGAGTCCATACATCTACCCAGTGGGCTGTCACAGTCATATAGTCCTGACCCTGCCCTGCTCCACTTGTCCACATGTCCGTGGTTAAGTGGACATTGGGTACAGCTGCATTTTTTAGGACACTGGTGACTCTTTTTCTGAGGTCTGTGTACATTTTCGGTATCGCCTGCCTAGAGAAATGGAACCTAGATGGTATTTGGTACCGGGGACACAGTACCTCCAACAAGTCTCTAGTTGGCTCTGCAGTAATGATGGATACCGGAACCACGTTTCTCACCACCCAGGATGCCAAGGCCTCAGTTATCCGCTTTGCAGCAGGATGACTGCTGTGATATTTCATCTTCCTCGCAAAGGACGGTTGGACAGTCAATTGCTTGGTGGAAGTAGTAAAAGTGGGCTTACGAGTACGACTTCCCCTCTGGGATGACCATCGACTCCCAACAGCGCCAGCAGCAGTAGGCGTTACACGCAAGGATGCATCGGAGGAATCCCAGGCAGGAGAGGACTCGTCAGAATTGCCAGTGACATGGCCTGCAGGACTATTGGCATTCCTGGGGAAGGAGGAAATTGACACTGAGGGAGTTGGTGGGGTGGTTTGCGTGAGCTTGGTTACAAGAGGAAGGGATTTACTGGTCAGTGGACTGCTTCCGCTGTCGCCCAAAGTTTTTGAACTTGTCACTGACTTATTATGAATGCGCTGCAGGTGACGTATAAGGGAGGATGTTCCGAGGTGGTTAACGTCCTTACCCCTACTTATTACAGCTTGACAAAGGCAACACACGGCTTGACAAATGTTGTCCGCATTTCTGTTGAAATACTTCCACACCGAAGAGCTGATTTTTTTGGTATTTTCACCAGGCATGTCAACGGCCATATTCCTCCCACGGACAACAGGTGTCTCCCCGGGTGCCTGACTTAAACAAACCACCTCACCATCAGAATCCTCCTTGTCAATTTCCTCCCCAGCGCCAGCAACACCCATATCCTCCTCATCCTGGTGTACTTCAACACTGACATCTTCAATCTGACTATCAGGAACTGGACTGCGGGTGCTCCTTCCAGCACTTGCAGGGGGCGTGCAAATGGTGGAAGGCGCATGCTCTTCACGTCCAGTGTTGGGAAGGTCAGGCATCGCAACTGACACAATTGGACTCTCCTTGTGGATTTGGGATTTCGAAGAACGCACAGTTCTTTGCGGTGCTTTTGCCAGCTTGAGTCTTTTCATTTTTCTAGCAAGAGGCTGAGTGCTTCCATCCTCATGTGAAGCTGAACCACTAGCCATGAACATAGGCCAGGGCCTCAGCCGTTCCTTGCCACTCCGTGTGGTAAATGGCATATTGGCAAGTTTACGCTTCTCCTCCGACAATTTTATTTTAGATTTTGGAGTCCTTTTTTTACTGATATTTGGTGTTTTGGATTTTACATGCTCTGTACTATGACATTGGGCATCGGCCTTGGCAGACGACGTTGCTGGCATTTCATCGTCTTGGCCATGACTAGTGGCAGCAGCTTCAGCACGAGGTGGAAGTGGATCTTGATCTTTCCCTAATTTTGGAACCTCAACATTTTTGTTCTCCATATTTTAATAGGCACAACTAAAAGGCACCTCAGGTAAACAATGGAGATGGATGGATACTAGTATACTTATGGATGGACGAGTGACTGCCGACACAGAGGTAGCTACAGCCGTGGACTACCGTACTGTGTCTGCTGCTAATATAGACTGGATGATAATGAGATGAAATCAATATATATATATATATAATATCACACTAGTACTGCAGCCGGACAGGTAGATATATTTATTATGTAATGACTGATGACGGACCTGCTGGACACTGTCAGCTCAGCAGCACCGCAGACTGCTACAGTAAGCTACTATAGTAGTATGTATAAAGAAGAAAGAAAAAAAAAAAACCACGGGTAGGTGGTATACAATTATGGATGGACCAGCGACTGCCGACACAGAGGTAGCTACAGCCGTGGACTACCGTACTGTGTCTGCTGCTAATATAGACTGGATGATAATGAGATGAAATCAATATATATATATATAATATCACACTAGTACTGCAGCCGGACAGGTAGATATATTTATTATGTAATGACTGATGACGGACCTGCTGGACACTGTCAGCTCAGCAGCACCGCAGACTGCTACAGTAAGCTACTATAGTAGTATGTATAAAGAAGAAAGAAAAAAAAAAAACCACGGGTAGGTGGTATACAATTATGGATGGACCAGCGACTGCCGACACAGAGGTAGCTACAGCCGTGGACTACCGTACTGTGTCTGCTGCTAATATAGACTGGATGATAATGAGATGAAATCAATATATATATATATATATAATATCACACTAGTACTGCAGCCGGACAGGTATATATATTTATTATGTAATGACTGATGACGGACCTGCTGGACACTGTCAGCTCAGCAGCACCGCAGACTGCTACAGTAAGCTACTATAGTAGTATGTATAAAGAAGAAAGAAAAAAAAAAACCACGGGTAGGTGGTATACAATTATGGATGGACCAGCGACTGCCGACACAGAGGTAGCTACAGCCGTGGACTACCGTACTGTGTCTGCTGCTAATATAGACTGGATGATAATGAGATGAAATCAATATATATATATATATATAATATCACTAGTACTGCAGCCGGACAGGTATATAATATATATTTATTATGTAATGACTGATGACGGACCTGCTGGACACTGTCAGCTCAGCAGCACCGCAGACTGCTACAGTAAGCTACTATAATAGTATGTATAAAGAAGAAAGAAAAAAAAAAAAACACGGGTAGGTGGTATACAATTATGGATGGACCAGCGACTGCCGACACAGAGGTAGCTACAGCCGTGGACTACCGTACTGTGTCTGCTGCTAATATAGACTGGATGATAATGAGATGAAATCAATATATATATATATATAATATCACTAGTACTGCAGCCGGACAGGTATATAATATATATTTATTATGTAATGACTGATGACGGACCTGCTGGACACTGTCAGCTCAGCAGCACCGCAGACTGCTACAGTAAGCTACTATAGTAGTATGTATAAAGAAGAAGAAAGAAAAAAAAAAAAACGGGTAGGTGGTATACAATATTATATATATATTATATACAATTATATATATATATTATATATATTAAACTGGTGGTGATTATTAAACTGGTGGTCAGGTCACGGGTCACACTATCAGCAACTTGCAAGTAGTACTCCTAAGCAGACAATCACAATATATATTATACTGGTGGTCAGTGTGGTCACAATGGCAGTGTGGCACTCTGGCAGCAAGTCCTGCTCTCAGACTCTAACTGCTCCCCACTGTCAGTGTCTCCCCCACAAGTCAGATATACATTATACAGTCACACTATCTATCTATCACTTCAGCAAGTAGTAGTACTCCTCCTAAAGTACTCCTCCTAATGCTCCCCAAAATTACTATTGTGTCTCTCTCTACTCTAGTCTCACTCTCTTCTCTATAAACGGAGAGGACGCCAGCCACGTCCTCTCCCTATGAATCTCAATGCACGTGTGAAAATGGCGGCGACGCGCGGCTCCTTATATAGAATCCGAGTCTCGCGATAGAATCCGAGCCTCGCGAGAATCCGACAGCGGGATGATGACGTTCGGGCGCGCTCGGGTTAACCGAGCAAGGCGGGAAGATTCGAGTCGCTCGGCCCCGTGTAAAAAAAACTGAAGTTCGGGCGGGTTCGGATTCCGAGGAACCGAACCCGCTCATCTCTAATTGCCGGGTCAGGTGACTCTGGATTTCGGCTATGCCCCTTTCACGTATGCCGGGTTGATACCGGGTTATTTGTGCGGTGTGAAAGGGGTATTTGAAATCCAGAAGTCAGTTGACAGGTGAGTTTTAAACCAGGTAAGCACATTTTCCCCTATGAGACAGCAGTAGCCAGGTCCCTAAAAAATCTATGTGAAAGTTTATGTGATAGAGTAGGACTTGCTGTGAAATGGGGTCCCGTGGAGTGGGCCGCAAGCTTACATGCATTGTGCAATTCATAAACCAAAACCCCATTGTTTATTCAGATGTATACTAAAGCATTAAGGTGAATGAAGCTGCTTAGGAGAGTGCAGGGTTCTCTGTATATTTGAGTAAGGTGGTCACAGCCCACTGTACCCAAACCTAGGGGTGGGGAGTACGGGAGTGCACCCCTCTCCTGGGAATGGCGAGTGCAGTGGATCCCCATATGTGTATAATAGGGTTAATTTTTAATTGGCCTATTTGTGATCATATCTCTCTCTCTCATGCACCCCTAAGCTCATTTACCTTTAACCTGGGTCAGCTTCTGTTTAGGTGTGTTGATGACAGTCTTACTTTGGAAGCCAGTAGTCAGTTGGAAGGTGAGCTCTAAACCAGGTAAGCACACTTGTGTAGTTGTGTTCGTGACTGTCTTACATTTTAAAAACCATAAGTGTGGCAGGTAAGCTTGTTTAAGATTTAAATCATTAAGCCCCTTACAAGTCCCTCTTGGAAGCAGACAGCAGCAGCAGTGTTGAGTTCGTGGAGAGTGGAGGAGGAAATGAGCGTGGAGATCACAGCAGCGCAGCAAGGAGTCACTCTAGTCTGTATATGCCGCGGTTTGCGACTCTTTGAAGAGGGGGTGGAGCCAACAACTGAGGGGTGAGGCTTATCATGGGCCATGGCAAGTATCCTTTCTGGGTACTCAGAAATGCCCCCTGCGTGCACCACTGCTGGTATCGGTGTTCTGACTTCTGGCATTCCAAGTGCTGGAGCCCCGTACCCACCCCATAACATTAACCACTTGCCTGGCGTGATTGCATTGTTTGCAACCACACCAGACAGTGCGTTATCTGATCTGGTCACAAATGATGCGACCAGTCAGATACACAGCGTGTAGAGAATCTTCTCACAGCTGCTGCTCTCAGAGGGATCTCCCAGCTCCTCTGCCCCCCCGCACCCTACCCCAGTGTCTGCCGTGCTGCCGATCACTGCTGATTGGACAACACAGCAGGACCACCCACCCAGCAGCTGCAGACATTAGGAAATGTAAATGAAGCCCCCTAGTGTGTACCTGGTGGCTGCCCAGATGAGCAGCCGCTGGAGAAATCAATGTTGTGATGGTTTACAATGTTCCAATAGTGATGTTCTGATATTTAGGGGAAAAAAATCACAATATTTGACAAATATAAAAAAATAAAATAGTTTCGTGCTAAAGTACCAGCCAATCAGCTCCTAAGTGTCATGTTACAGGCTGAAGGGCAGATTTATTAAGCCTGGTGAAGTGATAATGTGGAAGGTGATAACACACCAGCCAATCAGCTCCTAGCTGCCATGTTAGAGGCTGGGTTTGAAAAAGGACAGTTAGGAGCTGATTGACTGGTGCGTTATCACCTTCCACTTTATCACTTCACCAAGCTTAATAAATCTGCCCCTGTGTTTGAAAAATGGCAGTTAGTAGCTGGCTGGATAGTACTTTATCACTTTCCACTTTATCGCTTTTCAAGTAGAGATGAGCGCTGGAAATTTTTCGGGTTTTGTGTTTTGGTTTTGGGTTCGGTTCCGCGGCCGTGTTTTGGGTTCGACCGCGTTTTGGCAAAACCTCACCGAATTTTTTTTGTCGGATTCGGGTGTGTTTTGGATTCGGGTGTTTTTTTCCAAAAAACCTAAAAAACAGCTTAAATCATAGAATTTGGCGGTCATTTTGATCCCAAAGTATTATTAACCTCAAAAACCATAATTTCCACTCATTTTCAGTCTATTCTGAATACCTCACACCTCACAATATTATTTTTAGTCCTAAAATTTGCACCGAGGTCGCTGTGTGAGTAAGATAAGCGACCCTAGTGGCCGACACAAACACCGGGCCCATCTAGGAGTGGCACTGCAGTGTCACGCAGGATGGCCCTTCCAAAAAACCCTCCCCAAACAGCACATGACGCAAAGAAAAAAAGAGGCGCAATGAGGTAGCTGTGTGAGTAAGATTAGCGACCCTAGTGGCCGACACAAACACCGGGCCCATCTAGGAGTGGCACTGCAGTGTCACGCAGGATGTCCCTTCCAAAAAACCCTCCCCAAACAGCACATGACGCAAAGAAAAAAAGAGGCGCAATGAGGTAGCTGTGTGAGTAAGATAAGCGACCCTAGTGGCCGACACAAACACCGGGCCCATCTAGGAGTGGCACTGCAGTGTCACGCAGGATGTCCCTTCCAAAAAACCCTCCCCAAACAGCACATGACGCAAAGAAAAAGAAAAGAAAAAAGAGGTGCAAGATGGAATTGTCCTTGGGCCCTCCCACCCACCCTTATGTTGTATAAACAAAACAGGACATGCACACTTTAACCAACCCATCATTTCAGTGACAGGGTCTGCCACACGACTGTGACTGATATGACGGGTTGGTTTGGACCCCCCCCCAAAAAAGAAGCAATTAATCTCTCCTTGCACAAACTGGCTCTACAGAGGCAAGATGTCCACCTCATCATCACCCTCCGATATATCACCGTGTACATCCCCCTCCTCACAGATTATCAATTCGTCCCCACTGGAATCCACCATCTCAGCTCCCTGTGTACTTTGTGGAGGCAATTGCTGCTGGTCAATGTCTCCGCGGAGGAATTGATTATAATTCATTTTAATGAACATCATCTTCTCCACATTTTCTGGATGTAACCTCGTACGCCGATTGCTGACAAGGTGAGCGGCGGCACTAAACACTCTTTCGGAGTACACACTTGTGGGAAGGCAACTTAGGTAGAATAAAGCCAGTTTGTGCAAGGGCCTCCAAATTGCCTCTTTTTCCTGCCAGTATAAGTACGGACTGTGTGACGTGCCTACTTGGATGCGGTCACTCATATAATCCTCCACCATACTATCAATGTTGAGAGAATCATATGCAGTGACAGTAGACGACATGTCCGTAATCGTTGTCAGGTCCTTCAGTCCGGACCAGATGTCAGCATCAGCAGTCGCTCCAGACTGCCCTGCATCACCGCCAGCGGGTGGGCTCGGAATTCTGAGCCTTTTCCTCGCACCCCCAGTTGCGGGAGAATGTGAAGGAGGAGATGTTGACAGGTCGCGTTCCGCTTGACTTGACAATTTTGTCACCAGCAGGTCTTTCAACCCCAGCAGACTTGTGTCTGCCGGAAAGAGAGATCCAAGGTAAGCTTTAAATCTAGGATCGAGCACGGTGGCCAAAATGTAGTGCTCTGATTTCAACAGATTGACCACCCGTGAATCCTTGTTAAGCGAATTAAGGGCTCCATCCACAAGTCCCACATGCCTAGCGGAATCGCTCCGTGTTAGCTCCTCCTTCAATGTCTCCAGCTTCTTCTGCAAAAGCCTGATGAGGGGAATGACCTGACTCAGGCTGGCAGTGTCTGAACTGACTTCACGTGTGGCAAGTTCAAAGGGCATCAGAACCTTGCACAACGTTGAAATCATTCTCCACTGCGCTTGAGACAGGTGCATTCCACCTACTATATCGTGCTCAATTGTATAGGCTTGAATGGCCTTTTGCTGCTCCTCCAACCTCTGAAGCATATAGAGGGTTGAATTCCACCTCGTTACCACTTCTTGCTTCAGATGATGGCAGGGCAGGTTCAGTAGTTTTTGGTGGTGCTCCAGTCTTCTGTACGTGGTGCCTGTACGCCGAAAGTGTCCCGCAATTCTTCTGGCCACCGACAGCATCTCTTGCACGCCCCTGTCGTTTTTTAAAAAATTCTGCACCACCAAATTCAAGGTATGTGCAAAACATGGGACGTGCTGGAATTTGCCCATATTTAATGCACACACAATATTGCTGGCGTTGTCCGATGCCACAAATCCACAGGAGAGTCCAATTGGGGTAAGCCATTCCGCGATGATCTTCCTCAGTTGCCGTAAGAGGTTTTCAGCTGTGTGCGTATTCTGGAAAGCGGTGATACAAAGCGTAGCCTGCCTAGGAAAGAGTTGGCGTTTGCGAGATGCTGCTACTGGTGCCGCCGCTGCTGTTCTTGCGGCGGGAGTCCATACATCTACCCAGTGGGCTGTCACAGTCATATAGTCCTGACCCTGCCCTGCTCCACTTGTCCACATGTCCGTGGTTAAGTGGACATTGGGTACAACTGCATTTTTTAGGACACTGGTGAGTCTTTTTCTGACGTCCGTGTACATTCTCGGTATCGCCTGCCTAGAGAAGTGGAACCTAGATGGTATTTGGTAACGGGGGCACACTGCCTCAATAAATTGTCTAGTTCCCTGTGAACTAACGGCGGATACCGGACGCACGTCTAACACCAACATAGTTGTCAAGGCCTCAGTTATCCGCTTTGCAGCAGGATGACTGCTGTGATATTTCATCTTCCTCGCAAAGGACTGTTGAACAGTCAATTGCTTACTGGAAGTAGTACAAGTGGGCTTACGACTTCCCCTCTGGGATGACCATCGACTCCCAGCAGCAACAACAGCAGCGCCAGCAGCAGTAGGCGTTACACGCAAGGATGCATCGGAGGAATCCCAGGCAGGAGAGGACTCGTCAGAATTGCCAGTGACATTGCCTGCAGGACTATTGGCATTCCTGGGGAAGGAGGAAATTGACACTGAGGGAGTTGGTGGGGTGGTTTGCGTGAGCTTGGTTACAAGAGGAAGGGATTTACTGGTCAGTGGACTGCTTCCGCTGTCGGCCAAAGTTTTTGAACTTGTCACTGACTTATTATGAATGCGCTGCAGGTGACGTATAAGGGAGGATGTTCCGAGGTGGTTAACGTCCTTACCCCTACTTATTACAGCTTGACAAAGGGAACACACGGCTTGACACCTGTTGTCCGCATTTCTGGTGAAATACTTCCACACCGAAGAGCTGATTTTTTTGGTATTTTCACCAGGCATGTCAACGGCCATATTCCTACCACGGACAACAGGTGTCTCCCCGGGTGCCTGACTTAAACAAACCACCTCACCATCAGAATCCTCCTGGTCAATTTCCTCCCCAGCGCCAGCAACACCCATATCCTCCTCATCCTGGTGTACTTCAACACTGACATCTTCAATCTGACTATCAGGAACTGGACTGCGGGTGCTCCTTCCATCACTTGCAGGGGGCGTGCAAATGGTGGAAGGCGCATGCTCTTCACGTCCAGTGTTGGGAAGGTCAGGCATCGCAACCGACACAATTGGAGTCGGACTCTCCTTGTGGATTTGGGATTTCGAAGAACGCACAGTTCTTTGCGGTGCTACTGCTTTTGCCAGCTTTAGTCTTTTCATTTTTCTAGCGAGAGGCTGAGTGCTTCCATCCTCATGTGAAGCTGAACCACTAGCCATGAACATAGGCCAGGGCCTCAGCCGTTCCTTGCCACTCCGTGTGGTAAATGGCATATTGGCAAGTTTACGCTTCTCCTCCGACAATTTTATTTTAGGTTTTGGAGTCCTTTTTTTACTGATATTTGGTGTTTTGGATTTGACATGCTCTGTACTATGACATTGGGCATCGGCCTTGGCAGACGACGTTGCTGGCATTTCATCGTCTCGGCCATGACTAGTGGCAGCAGCTTCAGCACGAGGTGGAAGTGGATCTTGATCTTTCCATAATTTTGGAACCTCAACATTTTTGTTCTCCATATTTTAATAGGCACAACTAAAAGGCACCTCAGGTAAACAATGGAGATGGATGGATTGGATACTAGTATACAATTATGGATGGGCTGCCGAGTGCCGACACAGAGGTAGCCACAGCCGTGAACTACCGCACTGTACTGTGTCTGCTGCTAATATATAGACTGGTTGATAAAGAGATAGTATACTCGTAACTAGTATGTATGTATAAAGAAAGAAAAAAAAACCACGGTTAGGTGGTATATACAATTATGGACGGGCTGCCGAGTGCCGACACAGAGGTAGCCACAGCCGTGAACTACCGCACTGTACTGTGTCTGCTGCTAATATAGACTGGTTGATAAAGAGATAGTATACTCGTAACTAGTATGTATGTATAAAGAAAGAAAAAAAAACCACGGTTAGGTGGTATATACAATTATGGACGGGCTGCCGAGTGCCGACACAGAGGTAGCCACAGCCATGAACTACCGCACTGTACTGTGTCTGCTGCTAATATATAGACTGGTTGATAAAGAGATAGTATACTCGTAACTAGTATGTATGTATAAAGAAAGAAAAAAAAACCACGGTTAGGTGGTATATACAATTATGGACGGGCTGCCGAGTGCCGACACAGAGGTAGCCACAGCCGTGAACTACCGCACTGTACTGTGTCTGCTGCTAATATATAGACTGGTTGATAAAGAGATAGTATACTCGTAACTAGTATGTATGTATAAAGAAAGAAAAAAAAACCACGGTTAGGTGGTATATACAATTATGGACGGGCTGCCGAGTGCCGACACAGAGGTAGCCACAGCCGTGAACTACCGCACTGTACTGTGTCTGCTGCTAATATATAGACTGGTTGATAAAGAGATAGTATACTCGTAACTAGTATGTATGTATAAAGAAAGAAAAAAAAACCACGGTTAGGTGGTATATACAATTATGGACGGGCTGCCGAGTGCCGACACAGAGGTAGCCACAGCCGTGAACTACCGCACTGTACTGTGTCTGCTGCTAATATATAGACTGGTTGATAAAGAGATAGTATACTCGTAACTAGTATGTATGTATAAAGAAAGAAAAATAAACCACGGTTAGGTGGTATATACAATTATGGACGGGCTGCCGAGTGCCGACACAGAGGTAGCCACAGCCGTGAACTACCGCACTGTACTGTGTCTGCTGCTAATATATAGACTGGTTGATAAAGAGATAGTATACTCGTAACTAGTATGTATGTATAAAGAAAGAAAAAAAAACCACGGTTAGGTGGTATATACAATTTATGGACGGGCTGCCGAGTGCCGACACAGAGGTAGCCACAGCCGTGAACTACCGCACTGTACTGTGTCTGCTGCTAATATAGACTGGTTGATAAAGAGATAGTATACTCGTAACTAGTATGACTATAAAGAAAGAAAAAAAAACCACGGTTAGGTGGTATATACAATTATGGACGGGCTGCCGAGTGCCGACACAGAGGTAGCCACAGCCGTGAACTACCGCACTGTACTGTGTCTGCTGCTAATATATAGACTGGTTGATAAAGAGATAGTATACTCGTAACTAGTATGTATGTATAAAGAAAGAAAAAAAAAACCACGGTTAGGTGGTATATACAATTATGGACGGGCTGCCGAGTGCCGACACAGAGGTAGCCACAGCCGTGAACTACCGCACTGTACTGTGTCTGCTGCTAATATAGACTGGTTGATAAAGAGATAGTATACTCGTAACTAGTATGTATGTATAAAGAAAGAAAAAAAAAACCACGGTTAGGTGGTATATACAATTATGGACGGGCTGCCGAGTGCCGACACAGAGGTAGCCACAGCCGTGAACTACCGCACTGTACTGTGTCTGCTGCTAATATATAGACTGGTTGATAAAGAGATAGTATACTCGTAACTAGTATGTATGTATAAAGAAAGAAAAAAAAACCACGGTTAGGTGGTATATACAATTATGGACGGGCTGCCGAGTGCCGACACAGAGGTAGCCACAGCCGTGAACTACCGCACTGTACTGTGTCTGCTGCTAATATATAGACTGGTTGATAAAGAGATAGTATACTCGTAACTAGTATGTATGTATAAAGAAAGAAAAAAAAACCACGGTTAGGTGGTATATACAATTATGGACGGGCTGCCGAGTGCCGACACAGAGGTAGCCACAGCCATGAACTACCGCACTGTACTGTGTCTGCTGCTAATATAGACTGGTTGATAAAGAGATAGTATACTCGTAACTAGTATGTATGTATAAAGAAAGAAAAAAAAAATCACGGTTAGGTGGTATATACAATTATGGACGGGCTGCCGAGTGCCGACACAGAGGTAGCCACAGCCGTGAACTACCGCACTGTACTGTGTCTGCTGCTAATATAGACTGGTTGATAAAGAGATAGTATACTCGTAACTAGTATGACTATAAAGAAAGAAAAAAAAACCACGGTTAGGTGGTATATACAATTATGGACGGGCTGCCGAGTGCCGACACAGAGGTAGCCACAGCCGTGAACTACCGCACTGTACTGTGTCTGCTGCTAATATAGACTGGTTGATAAAGAGATAGTATACTACTAATATTATATATACTGGTGGTCAGGTCACTGGTCACTAGTCACACTGGCAGTGGCACTCCTGCAGCAAAAGTGTGCACTGTTTAATTTTAATATAATATTATGTACTCCTGGCTCCTGCTATAACCTATAACTGGCACTGCAGTGCTCCCCAGTCTCCCCCACAATTATAAGCTGTGTGAGCTGAGCACAGTCAGATATATATATACATTGATGCAGCACACTGGGCTGAGCAGTGCACACAGATATGGTATGTGACTGAGTCACTGTGTGTATCGTTTTTTTCAGGCAGAGAACGGATATATTAAATAAAACAAACAACTGCACTGTCTGGTGGTCACTGTGGTCGTCAGTCACTAAACTCTGCACTCTCTTCTACAGTATCACAGCCTCAGGTCAATCTCTCTCTCTCTCTCTCAACCCTAATCTAAATGGAGAGGACGCCAGCCACGTCCTCTCCCTATCAATCTCAATGCACGTGTGAAAATGGCGGCGACGCGCGGCTCCTTATATAGAATCCGAGTCTCGCGAGAATCCGACAGCGTCATGATGACGTTCGGGCGCGCTCGGGTTAACCGAGCAAGGCGGGAGGATCCGAGTCTGCTCGGACCCGTGAAAAAACCATGAAGTTCGGGCGGGTTCGGATTCAGAGAAACCGAACCCGCTCATCTCTATTTTCAAGCCTTAGTACATCTGGCGAGATGCCGGCTTCACAGTATCACTTTACTACACCAGGGGTCAAACTTGGATCACAGCAATCAGATTACCGGCTACCCTCACCGGATCTAACCTTTTTTTCTTTCTTTTAATAAACAGTGATCGGACTGTTTGTCCATCAGGCACACATGGCTGATCACGTGTGACAGATCCCAGCTCAGCCTTCACTGCCAACAAGCAGAGAAGGCTATTCAGGAGTCTGGGAACGTGGAAAGCCTGGATAACGCTATCTGAAGATAGCGTTATTATCACTGGGATGCCTCTAGTATTGTTTTACAATTCTGTTTTAGTAATTCGGGCAGATCGCATTTCCCATTACAAGTATGGGAAATGCAATCTGGCTACTCAACAAATGCGAATTTAAGGGCTTTCGCATTAGTACATTCTGGTAAAATAATGTGAAAATGTGAAAGCACCCTTCCTCACATTGGCCCTCATTCCGAGTTGATCGCTCGCAAGGCGATTTTAGCAGAGTTACACACGCTAAGCCGCCGCCTACTGGGAGTGAATCTTCGCTTCTTAAAATTGCGACCGATGTATTCGCAATATTGCGATTACAAACTACTTAGCAGTTTCAGAGTAGATTCAGACTTACTCGGCATCTGCGATCAGTTCAGTGCTTGTCGTTCCTGGTTTGACGTCATAAACACACCCAGCGTTCGCCCAGACACTCCTCCGTTTCTCCGGCCACTCCTGCGTTTTTTCCGGAAACGGTAGCGTTTTTAACCACACGCCCCTGAAACGCCGTGTTTCCGCCCAGTAACACCCATTTCCTGTCAATCACATTACGATCGCCGGAGCGAAGAAAAAGCCGTGAGTAAAAATACTATCTTCATTGTTAAATTACTTGGCGCAGTCGCAGTGCGAATATTGCGCATGCGTACTAAGCGGAATTTCACTGCGATGCGATGAAATATACCGAGCGAACGACTCGGAATGAGGGCCATTATTTTAGTAAAAAATGTTTTGTATAAATATGCCCGTATATTGTAAGGGAAATATTAATAGGAAGCTTTACATATATAACCTGTAAAGGTGCCCAATTTATATCATCCCTCTGCGTGTTGCATGAAATATCTTGACGTGTTAAACGTTGTTCCACTATGATCATCTCTCTTTGTTCCATGTAACCACGTTGGAGAAAAGGAAAGGAGACTAAAACATTATATTTCTGAAATAAGGACAGAATTGTTCATTCCTTTATTATTGTATCTCACATTGCAGGCAGCTGTGTGTGCTGGATTTTAAATACATTAATTACTACAATTTGAAAACCTAAAGTCATGTGGGGCCTGATTCAGGTCTGGTCCCTATGCTGGAAAGGACACAGTATATATACATACATTCTGTACACCAGGCATTCCCAACCTCAGTCCTCAAGGCACATTAACAGTCCAGGTTTTAGTTATATCCATGCTTGAGCACAGGTGACTTATCTATTACCTCAGTTATTTTGATTTAACAATCTGTGCTGAAGCCTGGATATCACTAAAACCTGCACTGTTTAACTAGGTACACACTATACAATTATCTGCCAGATAATCTGCCAGATTTAGCTGGTTGGAATGAAAATCTGGTAATGGATGACAGCAAATGACAATCCACCATTTGCTCCCAAACACTGGGAAACTAACAAAACCTGTCGTTCATACAAATTGGTTAAACATAAACACAAATTTAACCAACTTGGATGAATGACTGTTTTTATCCATTTTGACGTTTTTGGGAGCAAATGGTGGATTGTCGTTTGCTCTCATATCCATTACCAGATTTTCATTCCAACCAGCTAAATCTGGCAGATGATCTGCCCGATAATTGTATAGTGTGTACCTATCTTTAGTGTACCTTGAGGGCCGAGGTTGGGAATGCCTGCAGTCAGAGCCGGCCATAGGCAAACTAGGCAATTGCCTAGGGCATTTGATATGCCTAGGGGCATCAGCAGCTTCTGCTGATTAAAATGATATGCGGTATGCCTATATTCTGTATGTAGCATTTCATATGCAGATACAGCCACAGTCTCACACAGTATATAGGCATGCTGCATATCATTTTAATCAGCAGAAGCAGCGTGTGTATCCTAGCCACATAGCAATGCAAATAAGATGCAGTTTCATTAAAAAAAGGTGCCCAACGTTAGCATTGAGGCAAGAATTATGAGGACACACCTGTATCCAAGCAGAGGCACAGTGTTAGCGGCAGTGTGAGTGCTGTGTGCATGTGATTTGGTTGGTTGTGTAGTAGTGTTCATAATATGTGTAAGGAGCATTATGTGTGTCATGTAAAAATGCATTAATAACGTGTAACATATGTGTAAGGGGCACTATGTGTGTCATTATGGGTATAGGGGCACTAATAATGTGCAGCAAATGTGTAGGGGCACAACGTGTGTCATTATGTGTATAAGGGCATTAATAATGTGCGGCATATGTGTAAGGGACAATATGTGTAAAAGGGCATTAATAAAGGTTGTCATAATGTGTAAGGCGCATTATGTTTATAAGGACATTAATAATGTGTCTGTCTCAAATGTGTAAGGGGCATTACGGTGCGGAATTATGTGTATAAATGCGTTACTAATGTGTGGCATTTGTTACGATCCTGATGCTCAGGACAGGGGAGATCTTATGCAGTGAGTCCAGAGCACCAGGACGTGATGCTGGGATAGGGAAATGGAATGGAAATAGCCCCTAGCACCCTACCTCCGTTGTCTTACCCGTGTTGTCAATTCACGCCTTAACGACTATGGTTTCTTGGGCCCACGGCAGCCGCGTTTGAAGGGCGGATTAGGTCTGCCCAACTCCGACGAAGGCCGACACCAACGAACTGAGGCTACCAAAGGAAATCTTTACAGGAACTAATAAAGAATCATTAGAGGAGATTAACTGCAGACCCAAGTGAACCCCCTCACAATTCACTTGGTCAGAGCGTTTCCCGGCTTATTCGGGCAACCACGTGCGATATGTCCCTTGCCACCACAATACAAACAAAGACCAGAATTTAACCTTCTGGTTCTTTCCTCTGGGGACAGCCGAGAGAGACCCATTTGCATGGGCTTCTCGACGTCCTCAGGGAAAGTATACACACATGGACTAGGCCTAAAAGTTGTTCCTCTTTCAGCCCTCCGCTCTTGGAGACGACGATCAATTTTAATAGCGAGCTCCATGAGTTTGTCTAGAGTCTCAGGAGCGGGGTACTGAAGGAGACTGTCTTTAATAACTTCAGACAAACCGAGGCGAAACTGACTGCGCAGGGCCGGGTCATTCCAGCCACAGTCGTTCGACCAACGGCGAAACTCGGTACAATACGCCTCTGCAGGATTTTTACCTTGCTTTAGGGCACGCATGTGGCTCTCAGCAGATGCTTCTCTATCTGGGTCGTCATATAAAAGGCCTAAGGACTTAAAAAAGGCGTCTACTGATAACAAGGCAGCATCATCCGCTCTTAGCCCAAAAGCCCAGGTCTGTGGACCACCTTGGAGTAAAGACATCACAATCCCGACCCGTTGAGACTCAGTACCAGAGGAACGGGGCCTTAAACGAAAATAAAGCTTACAAGCTTTCTTAAAATTAAAGAAATCTTTTCGGTTACCCGAAAAACGGTCAGGTAAATGCATTTTTGGTTCTGGAACCATACTCTGGGAGGCTCGCAAAAGATCTTCCTGCGATCTCACCCGAAGAGTAAGGTCCTGAACCATCTGAGTTAATTCCTGAATCTGGTTGACCAAAAGCTGACTGGGATTTGGCCCTAAAACTGCCGGATTCATGAGGCCGAATTTCTAGGCCCACCAATACAAAGGAAAAAGAATTATACCCCTTTTTGTGGGCCGGTGATAATGTTACGATCCTGATGCTCAGGACAGGGGAGATCTTATGCAGTGAGTCCAGAGCACCAGGACGTGATGCTGGGATAGGGAAATGGAATGGAAATAGCCCCTAGCACCCTACCTCCGTTGTCTTACCCGTGTTGTCAATTCACGCCTGAACGACTATGGTTTCTTGGGCCCACGGCAGCCGCGTTTGAAGGGCGGATTAGGTCTGCCCAACTCCGATGCCCCCAGGTCTTAAAGAGAGACAAAGCGTGAACTGAGACAGGGTAATAACAAGGGGACCTCTAACTGAAACAACCAAGCTAGGGGCTACTAACTACCTGAAAACTAAACGTATGTGCGGTACGCCGCCAAAGGAAAAGAACTACAAAGGATACCACTGTCCACTCCCCCACACGGCACCGCCGAGTTCCGGGGAGGACAGTGAAAGCGGAAACCTCCGCAAAAGCACCAACTCAAAGAAACGCAAATACTAAGCGGCCAAGGCCGCAACACACGGCAGAAGCCGCTACTCACGAAACCGGGCGACATCCCCAGATGACAGTAACAGGTTCACAAGGACCAGAAGGATTCCCAGGACCGGCTTCAGAACTTCAGAATACAAAAGGGCAGGGAGCAGGATCGACCAGATGCAGCTGAACAGGAACAAACTTCTACAAGGCAGGAACAGCATACAGGAAGCCATCACCGGCGTTTGTGTGAGACACTGAGGAGGCATATAACAGGGAACCCTCCAATGGCAGTACAGAGCCTAATTGATAAATGTCGTGCAGCTGCCTTGCTGCACGACCAGGGGATAACAGGTGAGTAATCTTATGGCAACGGGGAACGCGGTCCACCTGTGGCGTCCCCGTTGCCATGGACCCGGCGGCCCTGCATGCACGGCGTCCTAGCGTTGCCAGGGACCCGGCGGCTATCGCGCGCACGGCGTCCCGGCGTTGCTAGGCGCCGTGCGGACGCAGGGAGAGAGAGGTGCGGCGGCCGTGACCACTGCTCTGTCAGGGCACGGCCGAACACCGCCGCGCCTAACAGCATTATGTGTACAAGGTGCTCTACTATGTGGCATTGCATATAGAAAGAGCACTACTGTGTCGTCTAATGTGAATAAAGAGCAATAGGGTGTGGTGTAATGTGAATAAGGAGCAATTCAGTGTGATGTAATGTGAATAAGGGGCTCTACTGTGAGGAGTAACGTTTATAAGGTAAAGTGATACTACTGTGGAATGTAATGTGAATTATGGACACTATCGCATGATCAAATGTGAATAAAGTTGCAGTACTGTGTGGCGTAATTTGAATTGGGGTTACTATTGTGTGGCCATGCCCCTTGCCAGCAAAAACACACCCCTTTTTGGGCTGTGCGCCAAATGTGCGAACTGTTCCTATTTAAAATATAGGGGGTACAAATACCAAAATAAGGACTGCTATGGGTGAGGGGTGATGGAGCTGGGAAAGAGGTAGAAGGTCAGAGGCGGAACCAGCGGTGGTGCTAGGGGGCACCAGCCAAAATCTTGCCTAGGGCATCATATTGGTTAGGGCCGGCTCTGCCTGCAGTACACTGTGCGTGCACAGGACCCATATTGAGCATGTGATCCTGGATCCTCGCTGGCAAAGTGGCTCCAGACGTCACGCGATTGATAGTCTACAGCCATTTGGGGGCGGGGAGAGGACGGCGGTGGGCTCTGTTTCCCAAATATGTCACCTCCGTTTTGTGGGAGTGCCGTTGCCAGGGTCTTGGTCTTCAGACAGAGATTTCCTGGCCTCAGCAACGGAGCTACAACGGCCCTTCTGCATAACCTGGGGGTTACTCTGCCGACCAATGGTGTTGCAGAGTGACCCAATGCTGCATCCTCGGACTCAGCACTGGCTCACACATGCGTGCAGGAGACGTCTACTTATACCAGACGCCTCCTGCTGCATTAGGAGCTGATTCAGCCCGCCACACAATCCCAAATTGGTTGCAATTGGCCAATGTTTTTGAGACTGCGCATGTGCTGGAGCCGCAGTGCGCATGAGCAGCGATTGTGCTGCGCCACTGGTCGCAGTTCCTGGGCGCCGCCGCCTGTTCGACATTCCATAACCATTTACTATTTCCATCATCTTGACAAGTTCCTTATGTGCGTCAGCCCATGCACAATGAGAGATGGTGACGAACACACAATTAGCATTAGTCATTATTATTATCTTTCATTTGAACGGCACCACAGGTATTCCATAACATGTTCATAAGGATGGAACATACATCAGGATTACACAGCTTCAAGGTGAACAATTTAGACTTTCACAGACAAGTTCACAACTTAAAATAATTACATACAGTATATTAGTGATGTGCACCGGACATTTTTCGGGTTTTGTGTTTTGGTTTTAGATTCGGACGCGTTTTGGCAAAACCTCCCTGAAAATTTTTTGTCGGATTCGGGTGTGTTTTGGATTCGGGTGTTTTTTTACAAAAAACCCTTAAAAACAGCTTAAATCATAGAATTTGGGGTTCATTTTGATCCCATAGTATTATTAACCTCAATAACCATAATTTCCACTCCTTTCCGGTCTATTCTGAACACCTCACACTATTATTTTTAGTCCTAAAATTTGCACCGAGGTCGCTGGATGACTAAGCTAAGCGACCCAAGTGGCCGGCACATACACCTGTCCCATCTAGGAGTGGCACTGCAGTGTCAGACAGGATGGCACTTAACAAAATTGTCCCCAAACAGCACATGATGCAAAGAAAAAAGAGGTGCACCAAGGTCGCTGGATGGTTAAGCTAAGCGACCCAAGTGGCCGACACAAACAACTGGCCCATCTAGGAGTGGCATTGCAGTGTCAGACAGGATGGCACTTCAAAAAATAGTCCCCAAACAGCACATGATGCAAAGAAAAATGAAAGAGAAAAGAGGTGCAAGATGGAATTGTCCTTGGGCCCTCCCACCCACCCTTATATTGTATAAACAGGACATGCACACTTTAACAAACCCATCATTTCAGCGACAGGATCTGCCACACGACTGTGACTGAAATGACTGGTTGGCTTGGGCCCCACCAAAAAAGAAGCAATCAATCTCTCCTTGCACAAACTGGCTCTACAGAGGCAAGATGTCCACCTCCTCCTCATCCTTCGATTCCTCACCCCTTTCACTGTGTACATCCCCCTCCTCACAGATTATTAATTCGTCCCCACTGGAATCCACCATCTCAGGTCCCTGTGTACTTTCTGGAGGCAATTGCTGGTGAATGTATCCACGGAGGAATTGATTATAAATCATTTTGATGAACATCATCTTCTCCACATTTTCTGGAAGTAACCTCGTACGCCGATTGCTGACAAGGTGAGCGGCTGCACTAAACACTCTTTCGGAGTACACACTGGAGGGGGGGCAACTTAGGTAAAATAAAGCCAGTTTGTGCAAGGGTCTCCAAATTGCCTCTTTTTCCTGCCAGTATACATACATACGTGCCTACTTGGAATCGGTCACTCATATAATCCTCCACCATTCTTTCAATGGTGACAGAATCAAATGCAGTGACAGTAGACGACATGTCAGTAATCGTTGGCAGGTCCTTCAGTCCGGACCAGATGTCAGCACTTGCTCCAGACTGCCCTGCATAACCGTCAGCGGGTGGGCTCGGAATTCTTAGCCTTTTCCTCGCAGCCCCAATTGCGGGAGAATGTGAAGGAGGAGATGTTGACGATCACGTTCCGCTTGACTTGACAATTTTCTCACCAGCAGGTCTTTGAACTTCTGCAGACTTGTGTCTTCCGGAAAGAGAGATCCAACGTAGGTTTTAAATCTAGGATCGAGCACGGTGGCCAAAATGTAGTGCTCTGATTTCAACAGATTGACCACCCGTGAATCCTGGTTAAGCGAATTAAGGGCTCCATCCACAAGTCCCACATGCCTAGCAGAATCGCTCTGTTTTAGCTCCTCCTTCAATCTCTCCAGCTTCTTCTGCAAAAGCCTGATGAGGGGAATGACCTGACTCAGGCTGGCAGTGTCTGAACTGACTTCACGTGTGGCAAGTTCAAAGGGTTGCAGAACCTTGCACAACATTGAAATCATTCTCCACTGCGCTTGAGTCAGGTGCATTCCCCCTCCTTTGCCTATATCGTAGGTAGCTGTATAGGCTTGAATGGCCTTTTGCTGCTCCTCCATCCTCTGAAGCATATAGAGGGTTGAATTCCACCTCGTTACCACCTCTTGCTTCAGATGATGGCGGGGCAGGTTCAGGAGTGTTTGCTGGTGCTCCAGTCTTCGGCACGCAGTGGCTGAATTCCGAAAGTGGCCCGCAATTCTTCGGCCCACTGACAGCATCTCTTGCACGCCCCTGTCGTTTTTTAAATAATTCTGCACCACCAAATTCAATGTATGTGCAAAACATGGGACGTGCTGGAATTTGCCCACATGTAATGCACGCACAATATTGGTGGCGTTGTCCGATGTCACAAATCCCCAGGAGAGTCCAATTGGGGTAAGCCATTCTGCGATGATGTTCCTCAGTTTTCGTAAGAGGTTGTCAGCTGTGTGCCTCTTATGGAAAGCGGTGATACAAAGCGTAGCCTGCCTAGGAATGAGTTGGCGTTTGCGAGATGCTGCTACTGGTGACACCGCTGCTGTTCTTGCTGTGGGAGGCAATACATCTACCCAGTGGGCTGTCACAGTCATATAGTCCTTAGTCTGCCCTGCTCCACTTGTCCACATGTCCGTGGTTAAGTGGACATTGGGTACAACTGCATTTTTTAGGACACTGGTGACTCTTTTTCTGAGGTCTGTGTACATTCTCGGTATCGCCTGCCTAGAAAATGGAACCTAGATGGTATTTGGTACCGGGGACACAGTACCTCAAGCAAATCTCTAGTTTCCTGTGAATTAACGGTGGATACCGGAAACACGTTTCTCACCACCCAGGCTGCCAAGGCCTGAACTATCCGCTTTGCAGCAGGATGACTGCTGAGATATTTAATCTTCCTCGCAAAGGACTGTTGGACAGTCAATTGCTTACTGGAAGTAGTACAAGTGGTCTTCCGACTTCCCCTCTGGGATGACGATCGACTCCCAGCAGCAACAACAGCAGCGCCAGCAGCAGTAGGCGTTACACTCAAGGATGCATCAGAGGAATCCCAGGCAGGAGAGGACTCGTCAGACTTAACAGTGACATGGCCTGCAGGACTATTGGCTTTCCTGTCTAAGGAGGAAATTGACACTGAGGGAGTTGGTGGTGTGGAGCTTGGTTACAAGAGGAAGGGATTTAGTTGTCAGTGGGCTGCTTCCGCTGTCACCCAAAGTTTTTGAACTTGTCAATGACTTCTGATGAATATGCTCCAGGTGACGTATAAGGGAGGATGTTTCGAGGTGGTTAACGTCATTACCCCTACTTATTACAGCTTGACAAAGGCAACACACGGGCTTGACACCAGTTGTCCGCATTTCTGTTGAAATAATTCCACACCGAAGAGGTGATTTTTTTTTTGTAATTTGACCAGGCATGTCAATGGCCATATTCGTCCCACGGACAACAGGTGTCTCCCCGGGTGCCTGACTTAAACAAACCACCTCACCATCTGAATCCTCCTTGTCGATTTCCTCCTCAGCGCCAGCAGCACCCATATCCTCATCCTGGTGTACTTCAACAGTGACATCTTCAATTTGACTATCTGGAACTGGACTGCGGGTGCTCCTTCCAGCACTTGCAGGGGGCGTGCAAAACTGCAAATGGTGGAAGGCGCCACCTCTTCCCGTCCAGTGTTGGGAAGGTCAGGCATCGCAACCGACACAATTGGACTCTCCTTGGGGATTTGTGATTTAGAAGAACGCACAGTTCTTTGCTGTGCTTTTGCCAGCTTAAGTCTTTTCATTTTTCTAGTGGGAGGATGAGTGCTTCCATCCTCATGTGAAGCTGACCCACTAGTCATGAGGAACATAGGAGAGGGCCTCAGCCGTTCCTTGCCACTCCGTGTCGTAAATGGCATATTGACAAGTTTACGCTTCTCCTCAGACGCTTTTAATTTAGATTTTTGGGTCATTTTACTGAACTTTTGTTTTTTTGATTTTACATTCTCTCTACTATGACATTGGGCATCGGTCTTGAAAGAAAACCGTTGATGGCATTTAATCGTCTCGGCCATGACTAGTGGCAGCAGCTTCAGCACGAGGTGGAAGTGGATCTTGATCTTTCCCTATTTTACCCTCCACATTTTTGTTCTCCATTTTTTAATGTGTGGAATTATATGCCAGTAATATAACAATAGCAATGGCCTACTGTACCGTACTGCTATATATTATATACTGGTGGTCAGCAAAATTATGCACTGTCCTCCTACTATATATACTGCGCAAAACTTAAATGCACCACAGGTATGGATGGATAGTATACTTGACGACACAGAGGTAGGTAGAGCAGTGGCCTACTGTACCGTACTGCTATATATTATATACTGGTTATCAGCAGAATTATGCACTGTCCTCCTACTACTGCGCACAACAACTAAAATGCACCACAGGTATGGATGGATAGTATACTTGACGACACAGAGGTAGGTAGAGCAGTGGACTACTCTACCGTACTGCTATATATTATATACTGGTGGTCAGCAAAATTATGCACTGTCCTCCTACTATATATACTGCGCATAACTTAAATGCACCACAGGTATGGATGGATAGTATACTTGATGACACAGAGGTAGGTAGAGCAGTGGCCTACTGTACCGTACCGCTATATATTATATACTGGTGGTCAGCAGAATTATGCACTGTCCTCCTACTACTGCGCACAACAACTAAAATGCACCACAGGTATGGATGGATAGTATACTTGACGACACCGAGGTAGGTAGAGCAGTGGCCTACTGTACCGTACTGCTATATATTATATACTGGTGGTCAGCAAAATTATGCACTGTCCTCCTACTATATATACTGCGCAAAACTTAAATGCACCACAGGTATGGATGGATAGTATACTTGACGACACAGAGGTAGGTAGAGCTGTGGCCTACTGTACCGTACTGCTATATATTATATACTGGTGGTCCGCAAAATTATGCACTGTCCTCCTACTACTGCACACAACAACTAAAATGCACCACAGGTATGGATGGATAGTATACTTGACGACACAGAGGTAGGTAGAGCAGTGGACTACTCTACCGTACTGATATAATACTGGTGGTCACTGGTCAGCAAAACTCTGCACTGTCCTCCTACTATATAATACTGGTGGTCCCCAGTCCCCACAATAAAGCACACTGAGCACAGATATTTGCAGCACACTGAGCACAGATATGGAGCGTTTTTCAGGCAGAGAACGTAGATATTTGCAGCACACTGAGCACAGATATTTGCAGCACACTGAGCACAGATATTTGCAAGCACACTGAACACAACTGAGAGAACACTGCACGTCCTCTCCCTTTCATCTCCAATGCACGAGTGAAAATGGCGGCGACGCGCGGCTCCTTATATAGAATACGAATCTCGCGAGAATACGACAGCGGGATGATGACGTTTGGGCGCACTCGGGTTAACCGAGCAAGGCGGGAAGATTCGAATCTGCCTCGGAACCGTGTAAAATGGGTGAAGTTCGGGTGGGTTCGGATTCTGAGGAACCGAACCCGCTCATCACTACAGTATATACATAATTATCTAATTACAACCTGCAATTATATATGAGAAAACAAATGGAGAGAGGAGAGATGTCTAGCCAAAGGGCTATTTCACACTACCCGGTTTACACCGGATGGCGGCTTTTTGCCATCCGGCAGGGTCTTTCACACACAACGGCTTTGAGCCGTGTGTAATGCTGTGCGCATGCGCAGCAGCAGCGGCTAAAAGTTGTGTGTGAAAGCTCCCCTTCACACACGGTTCTCTACCTACAAAGACGGCACGGCCTCGGCCCGGCAGCCGGACCTTCCAGTGGATATTTCCGGCTGCAACCCGGCAGCCATGCCGGGGCCGTGCCGTGTGAATTGACACATTGCTCTGAATGTGTCTCAGCAGCATGACCCGCCCCACGCATGGTCCGGCCACGCCTGCGTTGGCCGGACCGCACCCCCAACATGGCGGCCAAACGCCCCCTCCCGCCTCTACCTGTCAATCAGGCAGAGGCGATCGCAAGGAAACGATGGCCTTCAGCCGGCACATGCGGCCTTCGGCCGGCGCAATACCAACCCGATCGCTGCGCTGCGATAAACTGCAGCGAGCGATCGAGTCGGAATGACCCCCTATATCTGCTTCATGCAACAGAAAATGCTTTTCCAACGCATACCAATCTATTTACAACAAATGCTTGGACACAGAGCATCACCCATAGACTATTCTGAAAAATGATGTTTCTGCTGTGGGGTACACTGGGCTCTACAAGGAATGGATAATGGGGTGTAGAGTAGGATCATGATCCGAGGCACCAACAGGCTCAAAGCTTTGACTGTTCCCAGAATGCATAGCGCCGCCTCCTATATCACCCCGCCTCCCTGCACATGATCTCAGTTTTGTAGTTGGTGCTGCAGTAGCAGGCACTTAACAGGGGGGCTGCTCCAGGCAGCCCTAAGAAAAGCTTTTTTATGAGGAAAAAAGTGAAGACTTCAAGGGCAGCAGCAGTGTTACATGTCAGTGGACATTCATGGCTGCAGCTCCGGCTCTCCCCAGCGGCGCTGTACACTCCCGAGCCCTGGTTGCCGGGTAACTACAGCAGGAGGCTCCGGTTTTCTTCTTTTCAGGCACACACGATGGGGGCTCTCCGGGATCGCATGGCCGCGCTTCAGGAGGTGGTAAGTGGGTCCCGCTTGCGGGACCCGGTCTTTATCGCGATCCGGCGTGGTCAGTGTGAGGTGGGCCGCATGCGCTGGCGGTGGACACTGTGGCAGTACAGGCGATCCCACTAGATCACCAGGGCATGGGACAGGTCAGGTTTTCTCTATAAACCGTTTTATTAGAGCCCGCAGTACCCGGTGGTTTTGCCAGCAGGGGGATAGAGCTTGGACCTGAAGCCCCTCCCCTAGCCCCAGGGCACCATTTTCTGCAAATGTTCCTGCCCTGGAGCTGCATATCTGTCTCTCCCTCACTCCCTGGCAGTGTCTGCGGCACCATTATCCCTCAGCTCACTGTTCCTGGGAATGCTTGGGCAAATCCTCCTATGTAAAGCCGCCTGGTTGTCAGTGCTGTGACTTTACAAGACACTTAAGTATTCTACCTGCCTTTTTAGTCAGCGTTAGTAAGAAAGAGAGTGCATTTAGTCAGGGGTTTATAGTACAATTACCCTGTGATATACATCCAGTTTCTTACTGTGTAGTGTTATATCTATTGACTATATAGCTGTGTAAGCTAGTCCAGTGCAGTATTATTGTTAGTAATAACCTCTGCATTGTACAAACTGTGACTATTTGTGTGTGCATTGATAGCTGAGTGGTGTCCATCTCGTGTCTTTCACTCAACTTGCTATCCCTATATTCTATAACCTGAGGGGGCTTGGTGCGTCAGGTGTTATTTAATATAGGATTTTCACAAAGATATACTGTATTACGTATTTTTCTCTGTGATTTAGTCACCATATCTCTCCTTTATCTCTGCTGGTGCTGACTACACTGTGCAGGGGTTTGGGTTTAGGGATATAATGCTGCTAATAATTGTACTGTGTTACCTCATACTGCAAGTTATATCATGTCTGCTTCTGAGGGTAACGGTTCTGGGGCTGAACACACTGCCGGTGTTGCTGAAGCCGCAGATACCTATGAGGAGAATATAGCAGCTTTGGGCTCTGGTTCTGGGGGCTCTTTGCCCCCCAGTGGAACGGTGGCAACGGGGGCAAATAATGACCCGCCGTGGGCCGCTCTTTCCACGCTTCTGTATACGCTAGTTCATAAACTAACACCCCCTATGGGACCCCCAATGCCGGTGCAACCGTTTGTGGTCCCTGCAGCTAACCCGCCGTGGGCGGACGATTTATCTGCTCACATAAAGAAGTTGAACCAGTCCCTGACTACTAAAAAGTCTGACCGTCGCTCACCTACGTCCAAGGGGTCCTCTAAGCGAGCGCTTGTCTCCACTGCTGTCACTGACACCTCGTCGGATGAAGACGGCACTTACACTGACCCTACAGGTTCTGACTCAGATACGGCTGATGGGGAGGGTGGTTCACATGTGGATGTTCCTGATCTTTTGGAGGCTATTAAGTTAATTTTACAGATTACGGATGATCCCGAGCCATTCCTCCTAAGAAACCAGATAGGTTCAAGCGTCAGAAGGTGATTAAAAAAGTTTTACCTCACTCTGACCACCTAATTGATATACGTCAGGAACCCTGGGAAAACCCGGGTACGAAGTTTGTGCCTCAAAGATGCTGGCTCGCTATCCCCTCGCGCCGGAGCTGTCTAAGAATTGGGAAACGCCTCCTCCAGTGGACTCACATGTGGCTAGGATGGTGGTTTCCTCAGCTCTACCAGTCACCACCGTCACGTCTCTAAAAGAGCCTACGGATAAACGTGTGGAGGGTTGTCTGAAAGCGATTTACACCCTCACGGGTGCTGCACAAAGGCCCACTATTGCAACTACTTGGGCTGCAGAGGCCATTGAAGCATGGGCCTTGGAGTTGGATGCTGAAATCCCCTCTGACCATGCTAGACAATGTTTGTCTTATATTGTCACAGCTTCTCGTTATATTAAAAAGAGGCAGCTTCTGATGCCGGTATCCTGTCAGCCAAGGCCTCTACTACGTCAGTCCTGGCTCGACGGATATTGTGGCTGAGATCCTGGTCTGTGGATCTGGACTCTAGAAAAATCCTGGAGGTACTCCCTTTTAAGGGAGATATTCTGTTTGGTGAGGATTTAAATAAGATAGTGGCTGACTTGGCTACTGCCAAAACTGCCTGTCTGCCAAGTAGTGCTCCTTCTGTGTCGAAGGCTAAAGGTACTTCCTTTCGCCCCTTTCGTCCTTCAGGTAAAGCAAAAGGTCAGGCATACCACAAGCAGGCCCGCACTTCCAAACCTGGTAAGCCTAAGCCCAAAAGAGCCTCGGCGGCCTGTCAGCCAACTTCTAAGACAGATAAGCCTGCCGCATGACGAGGCGGGCCTCCCTCTGGGGGATCCCAGGGTGGGGGGCCGGCTTCTAGGGTATACCCAGGAATGGTTGAAACCACTTCAGATGTCTGGGTACGGGAAGTCGTCACGCGAGGTTACGCCATAGCCTTCAAAAACCGACCCCCTCATCGAATTTGCCAGACAGATGTTCCGTTGGACAAGACAAAGGCAAACACTCTACATTCGGTGGTACAGACCCTCCTGGATACAGGAGTCGTAGTACAGGTGCCTCTTGCGCAGAGGGGCCGGGGGTACTATTCTCCGCTGTTTCTAGTCCCGAAACCGAATGGGTCCTCCCGGCCCATTCTCAACCTCAAGGCATTGAACAGGTTTGTGAAGGTTTCCAGGTTCCGGATGGAAACCCTTTGCTCTATAGTTCTGGCCTTGGAACCTGGGGACTTCATGGTCTCCCTGGATATACAGGATGCTTACCTGCATATTCCTATAGCAGTGTCTCATCAGCAATACCTGAGATTTGCGATTGGCAACTGCCATTACCAGTTTCAGGCGTTACCTTTTGGTTTAACAACGGCTCCGCGAGTCTTTACAAAAGTCATGGCGGTGATGACGGTGGTACTCCGCCGTCAAGGGGTCAGGATACTGACGTATTTGCACGACTTGTTAATCCTGGCAAATTCCCCAGAACTTCTCCTGCGTCATCTAGATGTGACGGTCCGGTTTCTGCAAGCCCACGGGTGGCTCATCAACTGGAAGAAGTCATCCCTGATCCCTGCTCAGAGCATGGTGCATCTGGGAGCACTATTGGACACTCACAACCAGCGGTTGTTCCTGTCTCAGGAGAAAGTCCTGAAACTTCAGGACAGGATTAGTTGCTTCCTATCTCATCCGCAACTGTCGATACATTTGGCTATGAAGGTGCTGGGCCTCATGGTGTCAGCACTCGACATGGTGGAGTACGCTCAATTTCACTCTCGCCCTCTCCAGAGGCTGATTCTTGCCAAATGGGACGGCCTGCCTCACCGGATCAGGTCTCAAATGATCTCATTGACTCCGGAGGTCCGTCTGTCGCTGCTCTGGTGTCTCCGGGACCATCAACTGTGCAGGGGCTGTCCGTTCTGGATATCCGACTGGGTCCTGTTGACGACAGATGCCAGTCTAAGAGGTTGGGGCGCGGTGCTGGAGCAACACTCCCTTCAGGGGCGGTGGACCAAGGAGGAGTCCCTCCTCTCGATCAATATTCTGGAGTTGCGGGAGGCCTTCAATGCCTTGAACCTAGCCCAGCATTTAATTCAGAACCGTCCTGTTCAAGTACAGTCGGACAACGCCACCACAGTGGCTTACATAAATCATCAAGGCAGCACTCGAAGCTGCCTAGCAATGAAGGAAGTCTCACGGATTCTACAGTGGGCAGAACGCCATCTACCGGCCATATCGGCAATATTCATTCCGGGAGTCCTGAATTGGGAAGCGGACTTTCTTAGTCATCAGGACGTGCATGCCGGCGAGTGGGGCCTCCATCCAAAGTGTTTCAACTCCTAGTGGAAAGGTCGGGCCTTCCAGACGTAGATCTGATGGCGTCTTGACACAATCACAAGGTTCCGGTCTTCGGAGCAAGGACAAGGGATACTCGAGCAGCATTTCTGGATGCGCTGCCGGTACCGTGGAGGTTTCGGCTGCCATACGTGTTCCCTCCTGTGTGACTCCTGCCCAGGGTAATTCGTAAGTTCAAGCAAGAAAAAGGAATTCTTCTTCTCATAGCTCCAGCATGGCCCAGACGACACTGGTTCTCAGACCTGAAAGGCCTATCGACAGAGCGTCCAATTCTACTTCCACAACGCCCAGACCTCCTCGTTCAGGGCCCCTGTGTCTACCAGTACCTAGCCCGGCTGTCTTTGACGACGTGGCTCTTGAAGCTTCCGTCTTAAGGGCTAAAGGGTTTTCTGAGGCGGTCATTCAAACTATGTTGTGGGCCCGGAAACCGGCTTCGGCTCGGATTTACTATAGGGTCTGGCATTCTTACTTTGTTTGGTGCGCATCTAAAGATTATGACGCTTCCAAGTTCAGTATAGCCAAGTTGTTGGCTTTTCTTCAGCAGGGCCTGGACGTAGGCCTGCGTCTGGCCTCCCTCAAGGTTCAAATATCTGCCTTGTCGGTGTGGTTTCAGAGAAAAATTGCGACCTTACCTGATGTGCATACCTTTACTCAGGGCGTGTTGCGTATCCAACCTCCCTATGTCCCGTCTGTGTCTCCTTGGGACTTGTCGGTGGTTTTGGAGGCGTTACAAGAGTCTCCGTTTGAACCTCTTGGTTCAGCTGATCTTAAGTGGCTTTCCCTTAAGGTGGTGTTTCTGCTGGCTATTGCTTCAGCTAGAAGAGTGTCGGATTTGGGTGCCTTGTCCTGTAGTTCCCCATATCTGATATTTCACCGTGACCGGGCGGTTCTTAGGACTCGTCCCGGCTATCTACCTAAGGTGGTTTCTTCGTTCCACCTTAATCAGGAGATTGTAGTTCCGGCACTTGTTTCTCCTGATCTGTCTCCCAAAAAGCTGTCTTTGGATGTGGTACGGGCTCTCTGTATCTATGTGAAGAGAACTGCTCCTATTAGGAAATCTGATTCTCTTTTTGTTGTGTTTGGGTTTCACAAACGGGGCTGGCCTGCTCACAAGTAAACTCTAGCCAGATGGATTAGAATGGTGATTGCACATGCTTATGTGAAGGCTGGTCTCTCTGCTCCTGATCACATTAAGGCCCATTCTACTCGGTCTGTTGGACCTTCTTGGGCGGCCCAACGTGGTGTAACCCTTGAACAATTGTGCAAGGCGGCTATATGGTCCTCTGTGAACACGTTCATAAGGTTCTATGCCTTCGATACTGCCGCTTCCCAGGATGCTTCCTTTGGACGCCGGGTTCTTGTGCCCGCTACAGTGCGTCCCCTCCCATAAGGAACTGCTTTAGGACATCCCCATTGTCCATTCCTTGTGGAGCCCAGTGTACCCCGCAGCAGAAAATGAGTTTTATAGTAAGAACTTACGTTTGTTAAAACTCTTTCTTCGAGGTACACTGGGCTCCACAAGGCGCCCACCCTGACGCACTTAGCTTCTTTGGGTTGGTATGGCATTAGCCGCTGACACGTCTCCTGTCGTGAGAATGCGGTGTTGTGGCTACTAACCGTTGTCGTCTCTTTTCCTGCTACTGCATTGGACTGGTTGACTAAAAACTGAGATCCTGTGCAGGGAGGCGGGGTGATATAGGAGGCGGCGCTATGCATTCTGGGAACAGTCAAAGCTTTGAGCCTGTTGGTGCCTTGGATCAAGATCCTACTCTACACCCCATTGTCCATTTCTTGTGCCGCCCAGTGTACCTCGCAGAAAGAGTTTTAACAAAGGTAAGTTCTTACCAAAAAACTCGTTATTTGTAAGATACCTGTATTCAGGGATTGCAGATCCCATTGATCAAGCTCAGCAATCTGTAGTCTCAGTGGTTGTCAATGGTCCCTTACACCCAATCTATACCGGGTGTGGTATAGTTTGTCAACATTCATATACTGTATAGCTTTCTGGCTATCTGTAAAGGAGTAGGCCTACTAACCCCCTTCATCAGGCCTAGATAACCTGTGGCTCTCCAACTGTTGGGAAACGACACATCCCAGCGTACCCTGACACAGTTTTAGCTTTCCCGAGTAGCAAAATTGTGGCAGGGCATGCTGGAACTTGTAGTTTCATAACAGCTGGAGAGCCACAGGTTTACCAGGCCTGCCCTACATCTTACCACGCAGTGGCATATCTATAATGGATGCAGTGTACATGGGCCCCTGGGGTCCCCACACCGCACACAGTGCACCCATTTTTTCAATACTTACCTCTCAGGAGTCCACCGCCAGCGGCAGCATCTCACCACAAATCTCCGGGTAAATGGCGCATTTTCCGGGAGTTTTGAGCATGCACAGTAAGGAAATCTCTGGGAAAATGGCCACAACGCCATTTTCCTGGAGATCTGTGTATGCGCAATCGAGTCTGTGCTCCACTAGTGTTCAAACTCTATTGTGCTGCTGAGTGCCGGCTACAGAGGAGCGGGCCTGGACGGGGAAGGATGGACACAGGCCTCCTACTCTGTTAATATGCCCCTGTTACCACGTGTGTGTAGGGTGTGGCTACAGACCCCACAGACAGCTCAAGTACCCATTTCTCATTGTCAGTGCCAGGCGTTACATGCATTATAGGAGCTTGCCACTGTGCAGCCAGACCCAGGGCCCGACACTCCTCCCTCTAGTGGGCTATGACTATTCCTAATTTTCATACTGTAGGTTACTGAAAAGGCAGCATGTGGCAAAATTTATTTGCTAATGATAATCTCACGATTTATACTAGTTTTATAATTTTTCCAACTTCACCATCTTATTATTTATTCAAAACATCCTTATGTTATTACTAGAATTACCTCAGTGTTGTATTTATAGTTTCTTATACTGACTACTGATACACAACCCACAAGCCTTTTTCTGCAACCTGCAGGAAGCAGGACAGATGGGGGAGATGTACTAAGCAGTGATAAAAGTGGAGAAGTAAGCTAGTGGAGAAGTTGCCCATAGCAACCAATCAGCATTTACGTAACATTTATAAGTTGCATATTATAAAAGTATACAGAGCAGCTGATTGGTTGCCATGGGCAACTTCTCCACTGGCTCACTGCTTAGTACAGGTCACCCACAGGCCGGAACAGAAACACAAAAACAATATTTATGTCCCATCATCCTAAATTCCCCTGTATATATATGTCCTGTCCCACATCTTGCCATGGCTCTGGGACTCTGTGACACCAATAACTCTTGCAGCCACAATAAGCTGTGGTCATTCATCAGTGAGGTCTGGCAGGTCTCTGCTTATTGCCAGACTGGCACTGTTTTGCGGATCTTCGTATCTCCCGGGAAGTTTCACTTAACCACAGGACAGGAAAGTAAGGGTCATACTCACTCACGTGGACTCTTTTTAACAATATTGATAGGTATGGCATAACTGTTTCTGTAGTGCACCATGGGGGGGGGGGGGGGTGGAAGCCCCGAAATTTACATGGGCTAATAGGAAACCACCCTATATATTAATACAGGTTGAGTCTCCCATATCCAAAGTTCTGAAATACAGCTTATTCCGAAAAACTTACTTTTTTTTTAGCACAATTGAGATAGTGACACTTTGTTTTCTGATGGTTCAATGCACAAAATGATTGCAAATATTGTAGAAAATGACATTCAGGCTGTGTGTATATGAAACATGAATGCATTTGTGTTAAGACTTGGGTCCTTGTGTGTTGGGTGATGCTGGGTTGGGTTGGAGCTCAGAGTGGGGGTACTGATGCTGACACTTTCCCCCTGAACTGTATTGTACTTGCTGATCTTGCATGTTATCCTCATAAGCAGGCTTGGACTGGCCCACAGGGGTATAGGGGAAACCACCGGTGGGCCCCACTGCCTGGGGGCCCACCTCCTGCTCTAAGGATCAGGTTCCAGACTGTGCACTTGAATTATACATCATAATTTGTTACCTTATACTGGGCTATGGTGTATTTTCTACAGTGCATTGCTGTTATTAATCTGTTATTAATCTGGTCCATTATCATGCATGCGGCAGCTGAATTTACTGTATATATTTATGAAGGGGCCCAGATGTTGCACTCTCTAATGATTAGTCAAATCAATGAGGTGGCAGGCCACACCCCCTCTGTGAACTTACCACACCCCTAAACATGGGCCCCTACCACTGCATTCCCCGGTGGGCCCTACATGCCACAGTCCGACACTGCTCATATGGCATTCTGGGAACACCACGTGATCTCAGTGTTCTCAGATGACTCTTGGGCAGAGGAGAGCACGTCAGCTCTGCACATGCTTGGAACTAAGTAATGCTGGAGCTTGGCTTAAATAATTAGTTCTATACCTGTGCAGAAGTAGTCAAGTAATGCCTTACTTAGCACCTGAAGTAATGTCAAGTTTTACTGAAGTGATTAGTTCTTAGCATGTGTAGACCTAATCGCACATTCTTAGATCACATAGGTAGGAGACTTTAGGATAGCTTTAGAATGATTTATTTACTGTACAGTATATGAGATATTTGAGGGTCATCGGGTCCCTTCAAAGCAATAAATGCATAAAATAATCTTCAAAATCTTATTTGTGACCTTCAGCCTGGTCCAGGCAGTGACGGTCGTTGCACATTGGACTAGTTAGCGTTCTCCACCATTTTTTTTGGGCAGCAGGTTTCAATTGCTGATATTAAATCCATCACAATTTATTCCGGCGAGAGTTCGGTGTATTTCTGCGCAGAAAGTCCTGGATCTCTCTCCAGCTGTCTTCCTGCGCTCTGCAGTGAGGCAGGAGCTCCCCACCCCACATCAAGGGAAGTGGGAAGAAAGGAGATTGTGACACTGCACAAAAGGGGGAGCCTGGTGGCTCTATGAGATGCCCAGCCCCGGGGTAACACTGCATGTACACATCCTTCTTGCCATACTTTTGAGCCCTGGCTAATGCTTCCTTAGCAAAAAACAAACTGTCATAGTTCTGGTCTTTGTCTCCTACCAGGAAGAGGATGGGACCTCTGGCTTTCTCAAGAGGAAATATGGAGTCCTGGTGCTCTGGCTTTCTTGGGTCTTCCAAAGCATTACTAAGTTTGAGAGCCCCAATGTCTGTGACCAGACCGGCTTCTGCTTGGTAGGGAATCCCATTCAGGAGCAGATCACCATAGCTAAGACTGTTGCCATTTACAGCATTGGTTCCATTGATACAGACTGACGCACAAACTTGGGGCAAATAACAGGCCATTGCCAGAGCCATCTCGGCTCCTTTGCATATACCAATCACTCCCACTCCAGCTGCAGACACCTGAAAGACAAAGCATGGTGAGATGGTTTCATGCTCCAACACATGTATGATCGAACATCAGAATGACACTGACAGGACATTAGAGTGCTAGTTCACCTATATCCAATGGTTTCTAATAGTGCTCCTGATTATTAAAGCCTATGAAAGATGAACAATACTCCAGTGCTCATATCAACATATTAAAACACTCCATGTCTACAGATATTTTTCATTAGTCCAAAAAACAAGCGTGTCACACACCCGGAACTCCTTCCAAGTGCGGTTGTCATGAGGTTGATGCTTTTTTTGAGGCTGTATAGTAAGTCTAAGAACACAGAATTCAGAACTAGAAATTAGGATTTAAATTTCAAGAAAAACTTCAGCGATTACAGTTACAAAAAGGATTACAAGAGTATATGATTATTTCAAAAGTACACACAGATTTCAGACAATTTCAGAGAAAATAGTAAAAAGGATAAAACAAACTCAGAATCCTCATTACGTAAGTTGAGAATTCTTGTTGTGAAGGAGTCATTACACTCTCCTCAGGTAATGCACACTGGATTCAGCTAGTCAGTCAGACTTACCTCTTGTCCCGTTACTTGGCCCCCACCCTAGATTTTTAACCCTTTCAAAACTAGAATTTATTGTTTGTGCTTAGGTATCTGAAGGTCCTTTGTGTGCCTATCCCCAGGATTTTCCTGGTCAAACAAACAGGGTCCCCCTTAATTACTTGCTTCATTCTGTTTGAAGCCTAAAATGTAGGACTTGTCCAAATTGGGCAATTTATAGTCTTAGTAAAAAAAAAAAAAAGAAGAAAAAAATGAGAGATTCCCTGGCCAAGTGCCATCTTGAGCAATTTCTATCACCTCCTTCAAAAGAATTTGAAACCTGCATGGATGGCCAGGACACAGTACCAGTCACGCAGGCCCCTCTGCTGCCTAGAGTACATATACATTTCCTTTTACAATCCAAATCTCTCCTGCCTCAGTTCATTTACCTGGATTTAATTAAAGGCTTATAATTTGTCAAATAGTATGAAATATTTTTTTTTTTCATAGAGAATATACATTGATACAACATACAATTTGAATTTTTTTTTTCGGTGTGGGGGGAATCAGATAATGTGATGGATCACGACAAAGAGCAATAGTACAAAAGTAAGCACCATAACTGTGCAACATCGGTATGCTTGCACCTGCTTTGTGATTCATCTGCATCAACCTTAAAAAAATAATGAACTACTCCTCTTGCCCTTACTCTTGCAACCCCTGTGTCTTATAGGTTGGACACAGAAGGCTGTTTTTTGACATTTATGTACCCATCAGTTCTCCATTCTAATCCCTTTTGCTTTTGTGTGTCCTTTTCCATATTCCTGACTGAAAGTTAATAGAAAATAATAATAATAATAATAATATTAATGATAAATGACTCATTCAAATAGGATTAGTCTTTGTACTATGCCTCTATTAGAGCAGGTTGCACCAGCAGATCTGCATTTAAAACTTTAGTAGGTGCAGAGCAAAGATCAAATTAGTTGGCTTCAATAGCCATTTGCAATAAAAGTAATTTTCAACTGTTATGTTTCTATTGTGTGAATCCTATATATGTTAGATGAGGCTGCTGTTTGACCCCATGGCTGGACCCTATGGATCACAACTGCTATGGTTTTCCCTAAAAATGTTCTGTGCTTTTATTACCTTGTGAGTCTTATCATATTTATATAGTTTTTGGCACCCCCCCCCTCCGCATATTTAAAACGGGGTTGCGGCGCACAATGAAAATATAGAGGCATAGCTTCTTGGGGAAGGGGCTTGGCCGCAAAATAATACCAGTTCATATTACGCTGCACAGTAGTCTCCATTATTCAAATAATACTGCACAGTATCGCCACTTACACACTTTACACCAGGTAGAGCCCCTGTCACACATTACACCAGATAGCGCTCCATTTTACACATTACTCCAGGTAGAGCCCCTATCACACATTACGTCAGGCAGAGAACCCTTTTACACATTGAGAGGGAGAAAGAAAAGAAAGAAAGGGAGAGAGAAAGAAAGAGGGAGAAAGAAAGAAAGAGGGGTCGGAGGGGGAGAGATAGAGAAAGAGGGGTGGGAGGGGGAGAGAGGGGTGTGGGAAGACACACATACTCATATATGAGACATACCATTAGCTTGCAGGTGGGTGGCTCCCTGGTACATCAACAGGCCTGGGCTTTATGCGCCATTTAGAAATGATCGGCTACCGCAGCACGTCACCAGCCGGGAGTGGCGAGCGCTAACGCCCGGGGTCTTCCGTGTGTTGCAGCGTGACATGCAGACACAGCTGGCTCTGTTTGATGAAGGATTCCCAGGCCCTCATATAAGTAATCTTCTCCCAGTCCCCCACAATGCATGCTGCGTCCTCCAGGCTCCGGCGCACTCTCCAGAGTCTGGGGATGGAGCGGGGACAGCGCCTCTCCACGCTGTCCCTGGTTGCAGTCTTTACAGTGCTGGGGGGAATGCCACGGGCTGCCCGATCACTGTGGCCAGCAGTGATCAGGACACGCTGGGGGAGGAGCCGCAGGTACAGAGAGACCAGGAGGTCTCTCTGACATACTGTACTCATAAAGTGCAGCAGCCAAACAATTAAATAAAAACAAAATGACAAGGGGGACACACAACCTGTAGCGCTACCCGGCTATACTTCTATGTAGCGCTTTACAAATAGCAAGGTGTCAGAGCTATGTGGACACGCAGGGCGGCATGTTGCCGGCAGTCCTGCACCCACAGTGGACATGCGCTATGTGCCAGGCTGGCACACACCTAGTTACAGCACTGAATGATAATATAAACACGCTGCATTTTTTGGTGAAGAAAGATAATACAGGATATGAGGAAACTCTGTATAAAGCACTTACAACTCAGCTCAGACCTCCTCTCTCATCTCCAGGCTCCATATGGTGTTTGTGTGGGGGGAAACGGGATGCTGCTTCTGTCTGATCATCAGCGCACATTACTTCCCTCTCCTCCTCCACAGCAGCGGCTCCAATACTCACTTCTACACACCACACGGGGGAAGCCGCGCGCACGTGGGATGCCCAGCGCTGCATACTGTAAGATCTGCAGCACCACGCTCTAAAACATGGACGGGAGGGGGTGTTATGGTGGCGCCAGCGCTGCCTCATGTCATGTCTCACAACTAGAAGGAGCACTGAAGTCACAAATGGAAGACTCACTCACTCTGCCTCCCCAGCGCTGAAGCTCTCCTCACATAGACAGCCGGTCAACAGGGGTGGATGCAGACGGTGCGCACACGGGACAAATGCGCTGTGTGCAACGCACCGCCTGCCCACACCTAGCTAAGGCACTGTTAATAGTATATGTCTGGGAACTGCCGGAGTGTTGGATGTGAAAGCAGGGGGAGTTTGTGCTTGTTGGGTGCTTCACCTCCTGAAGTGATGGAAGTGAATGTAGTGTGGGGGAGTGTGTCTCTGGGTGCCAGATTTGGAGTAAGCATGGAGGTGGTAGGTGGGGGGTGTAGTGTCTGGGTGCTACTGGAGTGTTGGAAGTGAAAGTGGGTTAAGGGGAGTGTGTGTCAGTGACATGCAGTCAGGAGCCTCACCTGTCATACACCAGTATACTCCAGATTTTTGTACTATAAAAATTATTAGAATATTACAAAGATATGTATAATTTATATATATATATCTTTGTATTGTTCATATCATCTGTGTTATTATAATCTATATATAATCTATTATATTCTATAGTCAAAACTCACCACCAAATCATATACTGTGTGTGTAAATCTGGATCTGATACCAGTCAGTACCACACTGCTGTGTGTCTGGGTGCTGCTGGTATTTCAGTGTTGGCTGAATGTGAGCAGGGAAGGGCACCAACAACTATTTTGCCTCCGGGCTCCTGGTATAAACTTATGCCCCTGCATGTAGGCACCTGTTGTCCTAAGAGATGCCGTTGAGTATTTATTTCTAGCAAGGAAAGTCACAGTACGCAGATCAATGCCACATTTCACACCACAGCAGAGCCGGCCCTAACCAATATGATGCCCTAGGCAAGATTTTGGCTGGTGCCCCATAGCACCGCCGCTAGTTCTGCAGGAGATGTCTGGCATGAGTCAGCTGGCAGCTCTGCTAACGTCGGGCGCCTTTTGTTTATGAAAATGCATTTTATTTGCATTACTATGTGGCTAGGACGCACAAGCAGCTTCTGCTGATTAAAATGATATGCAGCATGCCTATATTCTGTGTGCGACTGCGGCTGTATCTACATATGAAATGCTACATTACAGTGATTTCCAGGAATACACTGCAACGTAGCATTTCGTATGCAGATACAGCCGCAGTCGCACACAGAATATAGGCATGCTGCATATCATTTTAATCAGCAGAAGCTGCTGGTGCCCCTAAGCATACCAAATGCCCTAGGCATTTGCCTAGTTTGCCTATGCCTAAGGCCGGCTCTGCACCACAGGCTCATAAAAGGAAATAGTACAAGAAATTGTTGTCTGTCTCATGGGACAGTCAAATGAAAATCCAGGCCTGGAATTTTTAGATTGACAACATCACACATACAGTACATTAGGACATCATAGTGACTCCCATCTGACTACTATATAGAGTGTATAAATTAGAGTAACCAGTTCTCCCAGCCCAATTAAGCATAAACTGTCACAATGCATGCTAAAATCATGTACAATTATAAGATGACTGCACATAAAGTGAGATAGCAATCTTCATGGACTGCATTTTTCATCAGTCCTAACATATTGTCTATATGGATGTCCCCAGATAACAATTGGCACCAGCAGCCATTTTGTAACCATGCTTAATTACCTATCAATACATAAGGCGACGGTGTAATGGGTTGGAGCTAATATGCCCAAAAGATAAGACCCATCCCACATGATAAACATGTGGTTCATTAGCCATTAACTAAATGAACGAATCCACGCTAGGCTCCATAAACTGTAAATGCATGTTTAATAATGTGTATTAAGTGGTTATATTTAATGCTCTAGGCGCAGTTGTAGAATTGCACATTTAAAATGCATGGGCGAAGCACTTAGGAGGAATGTGTAAGTTTTTATTTTAAAATGCATTGACATTTGGGGACAAATTGCCTTGGGACAGTCTCACCTAGGAATTGAGATGTTAATGACCTCTGATCAAGCTGTTTGTTTGAAATGCAGTTCAGGGGAGTATGCTTGTGTCTCTGTGTAACAGTTATAAAGAGACAAGCAGATGAACAGACAGTATTGTTTGGCTCTCAGAATTTCATGATGTTCCTAAAAAGTTGTTAAGATTCTGATTAAGCCAAACTGGTTTTAGTATAGATATGTGAAAGGGTAGATGCAATTGAAATTTGAGTTATATTAACATTTGTGAAAGGGACAGGAACATATTAATCAGATTTTGCTTGGGAGATGAGTGGGTTCGGTTCTCCGAGAGCCGTACCCCCCCGAACTTCACCTATTTTACACGGGTCCGAGGCAGCCTTGGATCTTCCCGCCTTGCTCGGTTAACCCGAACGCTGTCGTATTCTCGCGAGATTCGTATTCTATAGAAAGAGCTGCGCGTCGCCGCCATTTTCACTCGTGCATTGGAGATTAAACGGAGAGGACGTGGCTACGTTCTCTCCCTGAAAAGTTCCATATCTGTGCTCAGTGTGCTGCAAATATCTGTGCTCAGTGTGCTGCATTTTGGTGACCAACTGTATATAGTTGTACAGTACAGTAGGCCATTGCTGTATCTTGCAGCTCTGTGTGACTGCAAGTATCCATTCCATATCTGTGCTGCATTTTTGTGAGCAGTATATATAGTAGTACAGTGCAGCATTGTGGTGACCAGTATACTGCAGTACAATAGTCCAGTGCTGTTCTCGCTGCTCAGTGTCAGTTTTCCGTAGTATCATCAGTGCTCAGTAAAATCAGTCAGGCCCGGCGACAGGGGGGGTCAAAGGGGACACCCGTATGGGGCCCCAAGGATCAGGGGGGCCCCGAGCATCAGGGGCACAAGAAATGTGTAGGCAGCGCCTAAGAAAGCTGTGGCTCCCGTGCACTCCGGGACGCCCATACGTCAATTAACAGACAATTACTTCCCAATACAAACACCACCCCTGCCGCATACCCCATCACGTGGTCTGAGCTGGTCCCGTGCTGTGTTGCCAGCATCGCGGAGTCACTACGCATGAACCCGCGCCAGCCCGTCCCTGCTGCTGCCGCTGACTCCGAGGAGCTGAGCGGCACAGCACTGCCAAGCACACTGACTGGAAATATCAGACAGCAGCCGACTGCAGCTTTACCAATGTGATGTCCCTACAGACAAGGTCAGTCCCTCCTGGGTCCTTGCAGTCTCCCTCACCGTTGTGACAATCTGTGGGTCTGTGTCTATATATGTATGTTTGTTTGTGTCTGTGTACTATATGTACATGTAGGTGTGCTTCTGAAAGGATTTGACCTTATTTTCTTTAACCCTCGATGTGATGGCCTTACAGACGTCTGGAGTGTAAACTTTTAACCACAAGGTACATGCACAGACAAGCAGTTAAAATTCACACTGTTTATTATAAAGTTAACAAGAGTATATAAGACAATGCATATGGGTGGAACTGACAAGTGTAAAAGGGCTCATTGGCTTAGGGGTAGGTGCCTGGGTGGGGTACGTAGGGGTGGTTAATACTTGACATAACATAATTGGATATAGCAGTTGCCAGGCAGATGTTATATATGTTGCATCAGACGAAACTTAACAAAGGATCTTTTAGTAACACACAGAAGTAGAAAAAGCAGGTTTCATCTAGTAGAGAGCTGACCTTGGATGCCAGACCCACACAAGCCTGGTATCTGTATGAGAGACAAAGGCATCTAACACAGGGCAGCAGCATCCATTGCAAACACATAAGAGTTCATAAAGCATGTTTTAACCCTTCACTAGGGAAATAGAAATATTCACTTTTACACTGTAATTATTATAAGGAAACTGATCATATAAAAAGTAATATGTACAAAGACAGAAGAGGTAACCCTTCAATCCCCTCTTAGAATCATGATTATTATATGACATGATTCTTGAGTGAGGCTCCTTTCTTGTTTCTCCAGTTCTTGAGATATTGGACATAATCGTCGGGTCCCTTACTATCAGAGGAGGTGACAGGACTGGTGGTTATGTCATAATACATCAGGGCCTTATCAATGCCTTTGGAGGTAAGTTTCTTTCCACAGGGAATTACACAATAAACTATAATGCCTACAAGAATTAAAGTTACAAGTATGAATATGCTTATTTGCACAAGAGCCAGTTTCCAATTTTCAAACCATCCAAAATATTGGCTCCATGGGTTATCAATACCTGAATTTTTCTTAAGTTCTATGGATAAGGTTTCTAACTTGTTTATGGCTAAAGTAACCTTACCATTGGGACCAGTGTTGTCAGGAATATATGTACAACAGCCTTCCACCTTACTAATGTAAACACATGTACCGCCTTTTTCTGCTAGGATCATGTCAAGGGCCATTCTATTTTGGAATGTCATTTGGGAAGTGGCTTCTAGCTGTTCAGCTATACCTTTAAGAGCATCTTTGGTATCATTAACAAATCTTTGTTGATTATAATATATATAATTAATCCAGGCTACGTTTTTATTTACAGTTTCCCACATATGTAATAAATGTCGCCTAATGATCTAGTTTGGTTGACTAAAACAGTTGTTCTTTTATTTGCACAATACCCTGGTGGGAAGGTTTTTAAATTTCTCCCTGTTGTGGTGTTAGATGTATAACAAGTGTAGTTTCCAGGATATATGGTTATGGTGCTTCCTGGGTTGGGATTTTTTTGACAATATGGGATATTCCCTTTTCCACATTTCGCACTGACTGTCATTTGTTTTGGTGTCATTAAAAAGGCTGAAAAAAACAATTTTCTTGTTCTAGGGGTATATTAAGGGGCACTGTACCTAGGTGGGGCCTAGATTTGCCACAGACATAACAGTTGCTTTTATTGTGTTTGTTAGCACTATACTTCATCCATTCCAACCAAAAATTAATGTCAGAGAAACCAGTTTCAATAGCTAGGGTGTCTTCAAAGGTAGGGTTAGTAATAGCCACCATATCTTTAAAAGTGGCAATATGGGGCTTTAAAGGTTTGTTTTGGGGAGCAATTTTAGGCTGGTATTTTGGGTTTTTATACATATCCCATAAATAAAACATTTGCCTTGCACTATAATACCCTGCTTGCCACCATATACCAAGTACATAAGTCTCATTGTCGCTTCTGCTAGGGTTCACTATGTTTAGTCTAAACCTGTATGAATTTGGGCCTTCATCCATCTTATGAATGGATAGTCTAGAAAGTAGGGGTACTCCATATTTGCTCCATCTATTCTTTGCAAACGATGGGCCATATTTCCAATCTACTCCTGTATTCCACCCCACAGCTTCCCAGGAATTACAATTAGATCCATAATATCTATTGTCATAGTACCATTCGTCAGTAACACAAATATATACTGTATCAGACATTCCTGATTTCCTCCTTTGTTGTATATAATATTTGTCATCAGCAATTTTGGGGAACATAAAATAGTCAAGGATATATGTGGCTACGTGTGTATTGGAGGAATTGTACCACAAGGTGGGGATCCCATTAGTCTGTGTAATATCAACCTCACATATTGTGTGGTGAGTGAGGGCCAGTAGGGCTATCAAGGTAGTCCCCAGGATAAAGATAGGGGACAGGTTCCTCATCTTCTTCTGTTCTTCTTTCTTCGCTAGGTGGGAGGTCAGGGCTGTCTGCCCCGGTTCGTACCTCACTGGAATCACTTGCTTCCCTCTCTAGGTCTGGTCTAGGAACCTTTTTTTTTACTCGGGATGCATGGATCCAGGTAGGACTTTCCTCTGTCAGGACTGCTGTTCGGGTAACTGCTACGACCTCTGTCTCTGGACCATAGGTGAAGTCTCCTGGGCTCTTGTTCCTGGGGAGCACCTTCACCACGACTCTGTCTCCGACTTTAAAGGGGTGTGTAGGTTCCTGTGGATTCAAAAGGGTTTTTACAAACAACCTCATGTTCAATTTCATTCAGTTTTGTTATCAGGGACCTGACATACTCTTCTCTGATAAGTTCTAGATCTCCCTCCTGTATTACTAATGGTTTCTTAGCCCAAGGTGTGGGAAAAGGCCTGCCCATTAGTATTTTAAATGGGGAGTAACCTAGAGTTTTCTGTGGGGTATTCAAGATGCTGGTGTTTAGCTTTATTAGGGTTGTTCCTGAGGCAAGTGATGCATCTGCTAACATACTGGTCCACAAGTGATTTGGCATTAGTAACATAAAAATCACTGGTTAGTAGGAGGAGTGTTGTGGCTTCACCACGGTGACCAACACCACGGCACTGGGCAACGAGCAAAGGGGCACTGGACTGGGGTATACAGGGTTTCCCCTCTTTGCAGATTAATCCTGATTTAGGATTTTTTCTGCAGAATTGGGTAAGTCCAGTCGGAGAGATCAGCATTAGTCGCAGCAGCTTGAAGTTGAGTGAGCAGATGGACGTTGTCAAGGGAGGGACATGCTCCAGTGAGCGCAATGAGCTCTGCAGCTTGCGCGGACCGACAAGGCATTGGTAGGGTCTCCAACACAGTATCAGGGAGGGTGACAATGGCATAGCCAGCCTGGTATGTATTGTCATTGGGCCTACTACAGGAGTCGTCAACAAAAACAATGTCTGTGCCTGGTATGGGAACGGGAGACATGTCAAGTCTGGGAGAAGTTTCAGCTTCAATGGAAGCAGCACAGTCATGTAGGTCGGGTGGTTCATCCTCGGGACCTTTCAAGCCTAAAAGGGCATTGAGAATGGGTGCAGGGCCAGAAGAACCAGCAGTGCACTTAATGGTAAGGGTAGGGTTACTCAAAAGGAGTACTTCATATCCACTAAGGCGTTGTGCTGACATGTGCTGTGTGTAAGCCTTTAAGTATTGCCAGGACATCATGTGTGGTGTGGAGTACTGTGATGTGGCCTAAAGTGAGGGTAGTGGCCATTTCTGCAACCATTGCACAGGCTGCCAAAGCCCTGAGGCAGGCAGGCATACCTTGCACAGACACTGGCATGACTTTGGAAAAAAAAAAAAAAAAAATGCCACGGGGCGCAACTTCCCTCCATGAAACTGTGTGAGCACCCCCGCCATGGTTTTACAATTGTCCCTTGCATATAGATGGAAAGGTAGTACATAACTGGGGAGGCCAAGTGCCGGACTTTTCATCAACATACATTTTAAACTTTCATATGCAGTTAACATTTCTTGTGACCATTGTACAGTTTTAGGTTTGTCCTTCAGTGTGGCTTGTCTCAAAATGTTATCACAATAAGAGCAATCAGATATCCACTGTCTGCAGTAATTTACCATACCCAGGAAGGACAGTAGTTCCTTCTGGGTAGTTGGGGTGACCAGGCCCAATACAGACTGCATGCATTGTGGACTGACTTTTCTCTCTCCCTGAGTGAGCACAAAACCTAAGTAATCAACATGCTTTTTACACCATTGCATTTTTATTTTGGACACCTTGTGTCCACATTCACAAAGCCAGTTTAGTAATGAAACACCATCCTCTCGGCAGGCCTCCTCAGTTTTACTACAGAGCAGCAGATCATCTGCATACTGTAGCAGGACTGAACCATGGTGAGGTTGCCAGGGCCTCAATGTGGCCTGGAGACAACAGGTGCGTCAATAATCTGCACCAGGTAAGTTGTTTACCCTCAAAAGAAAAGGCAAAAGTAATTGTGTCTGTGAATCTACAGGTATGCTGAAAAAAAGGCATTCTTCAACACTCAGAAAATCTGTAAGAGAAGAACGCAGCATCTGTAGGGATTGCAGAAATGAGTGAGTTTACATCTGGAACAATTGGTGCAATTGGGACAATTAACTGATTGATCGCTCTGAGATCCTGTACAAATCCCATACTACCATCAGCTTTGGCAACAGGGTTCACAGGAGTACAGTATGGTGATACAATATGTCTGAGATACCCTGTTGTAAGAATTGCTGTATCATGGGGCGGAGACCTTCTATCTTTTCTGGTGAGAGGGGGTATTGCATAAGTCAGAACACAAAACACTGGCTGCTGCACCGCTGTCCACTAAAAAGGGAATTTTACTTCCATTTATAATAAGTGGCAGCAGAGGTGAATCTCACTATGACGGGAGAGTTGAATAAAGGCTGGGATACCCTCCTCCGGGCCCCGTCAGTGCGCGGGGTCTTTGGAATGTTCCCTGACTGCGGGGTTGGTTCTGTCTGTCAAAGCGTCTGGAGCTCTGATAGTTATGAGTGGGCGCAGGTTTCTTTTTACAAGCTACAGCGACAGGCAAAAAAACACAGGCAAAAAAAACTTCCTTCATATGTGTATAGCTGCGTCCTTTGCAAGTTTTGCGTAAATAAGATATACAGCCATCGAGGGTAATGGTGGGCTTGGGACAGTGTTTTACTATTATCTAAACTCTGGGTTATTGGTGCGTTAGGGATAGAGCTAGTGGACGCACCCTCCAGCAGTGAAGTTGGAAGCGATCCCATTTAGTGTGAAAGGGTTACTGCTGCCAAGAGATTTGTGTCTCTGAGCGCAGGATACATTGGAATGCAAAAGGGGGGGGGGGCGAGAGGGATTTCAAAGACTTACAATTCCTCTGCAGCTTCGCTTCTGTGCTATTGGAAACTGACATTTTTTCTTAAATCTCCATATAGAAAAGGTAATTACTGCCTTCCCGTAGGAATGGGTCCCGTCCTGCTTTCTCTGTCCATCCCGCTAAATTATCCACCCATGGGTTAACTAAATAATACTCTGAGGTAGAGTTACGGGCAACATACATCCTGCATGTCTCACCAGGGAGGGGCGGGGGATATGCAGTTTTTTTTTACTCTGACTAGAGCCCATTGTCAGACAGTAATATAAATCAACAGTACAACTTTTAAAAGAAAATTATCTAAAATATACGACACTCTACTTATACATAGGTCCCTCCCATAGTAAAAATGCAATCTACACCAGCTTTCTACGCAATTTCCACAACAACCCACAACAACTGTCTATGCAATATCACAACAAAAATGCAGTTTACAAAAAAAAACCTTCTATGCAATTTCACAACAAAAAGACTTTCTATGAAATTTCACAACAAAAAAATGCAATTTACAAAAACTTTCTATGCATGCATTAGCTAACACCAGTTAATTAGTCATTGACAATATCACAATATTATCTGTATAATGAGAACATGAAATCTTTTGACGGGTACGCTTACCTTCGTACAAGATGTCAGAAAAAATACAGCGTTTTAGACAGGAAGCAAGAAAAGTGTTTGAGTAAAGATATCTGGCAGACGAAAACTTACCAGCCGTCTGGACCAAATATAAGAACTTATCTCACTACAAACATACAAAAATATATAGGCGATCAAATCGGGGTATTCTCTACGTTACGTATAGACTCCCAGGTCTATTTTAAGTATCCCAGATACTAACGTCTTTGGAGAAGTGCGCTCGGACCCCTGGTCCCTTCTCAGACGTATCTTTAAGTCCCAGACATTAAAGATTCTATGGTATCCCTGATACCTGTTTTAAAAACTTCGTAATATTAAGTCCCGGACTTAAATATTACCTTGTCACGTGTTCCCGGAACACTGACACGGATTCAGCTTCAGTGTATGACCGCAATCCCGCATAGCAAAGACAGACAATAAATCTTCTATCTTTATTATTCGGGGACGATCACTGAATCCCGGACATAACCCCCAGCTGAAAGGATTTGACCTTATTTTCTTTAACCCTCGATGTGATGGCCTTACAGACGTCTGGAGTGTAAACTTTTAACCACAAGGTACATGCACAGACAAGCAGTTAAAATTCACACTGTTTATTATAAAGTTAACAAGAGTATATAAGACAATGCATATGGGTGGAACTGACAAGTGTAAAAGGGCTCATTGGCTTAGGGGTAGGTGCCTGGGTGGGGTACGTAGGGGTGGTTAATACTTGACATAACATAATTGGATATAGCAGTTGCCAGGCAGATGTTATATATGTTGCATCAGACGAAACTTAACAAAGGATCTTTTAGTAACACACAGAAGTAGAAAAAGCAGGTTTCATCTAGTAGAGAGCTGACCTTGGATGCCAGACCCACACAAGCCTGGTATCTGTATGAGAGACAAAGGCATCTAACACAGGGCAGCAGCATCCATTGCAAACACATAAGAGTTCATAAAGCATGTTTTAACCCTTCACTAGGGAAATAGAAATATTCACTTTTACACTGTAATTATTATAAGGAAACTGATCATATAAAAAGTAATATGTACAAAGACAGAAGAGGTAACCCTTCAGCTTCCCTGGTACATTCAGCGCAAGAGCCTATAGCAAAGAAAAAAACGGTCTTTTCTTTGCTATAGGCTCTTGCGCTGAATGTACCAGGGAGGTTTATATTTTTTTGTTTCGATTGTATATGTTAAATGTGGTGACATTTATTTCTAAACCTCTAGGCACTGCAGCAGCAATGCGCCATTTGGGTATACTTTCCTTCCATTTTTTGATATCATGTATGTGTGCTTATATATGTATGTTTGTTGTATATGTGTATGTGTATGTATATGTGTGCGTGTGTATGTATATACTGTATATTTATATATATATATATATATATATATATATATATATACACACATTTATATTGAGGGGAAGAGTTGAGGGGGTAGGGGGCCCCCAGAGATATCAGTGTATGGGGCCCCAAGATTTCTGTTGCCGGCCCTGAAATCAGTGCTCAGTATAATCAGTGATTGAGCAGTATAATCAGTGCGCTGTTAGACGTGCGCCCGTTTTCCGCCATTAGTGCATTGGAATTTAGACAATTGATGAAGTTATTGTGTCCCCCGTACAAAATCCCATCTAGATTCCACTTCACTAGGCAGGCGATAGCGAGATTTTACCAATTAATATCAGTGATTTATAATTAATTACAGTGATCTAGCCAAATGATTCCTGTGATTTTGTCATGTTCTTCCAGTGATTTGGACCAATAATACCATTGATTAGAACAAATAATTCCTGTGATTGTCATTTTCTTCCAGTGATTTGGACCAATAATACCATTGATTAGAACAAATAGTTCCTGTGATATTGAGGTGTTTGTGTCGCTTAGCTTAGCCATCCAGCAACCACAGTGCAACTCTTTTTCTCTTTTCTTTGCATCATGTGCTGTTTGGGGCCAATTTTTTTAAGTGCCATCCTGTCTGACACTGCAGTGCCATTCCTAGATGGGCCAGGTGTTTGTGCCGCCCTCTTGGGTCGCTTAGCTTAGTCATCCAGCGACCTCGGTACAAATTTTAGGACTAAAAATAATATTGTGAGGTGTGAGGTGTTCAGAATAGACTGGGAATGAGTGGAAATTATGGTTATTGAGGTTAATAATACTACAGGATCAAAATTACCCCCAAATTCTATCATTTAAGCTGTTTTTGAAAAAAAACACCCGAATCCAAAACACACCTGAATCCGACAAAAAATTTTCCGGGAGGTTTTGCCAAAATGCGTCCGAATCCAAAACACGCCCGCGGAACCGAATCCAAAACCAAAACCCGAAAAATTTCCGGTGCACATCTCTAGTTTATATATGAACTAGAGCAGGAAATTGCTTTATCTAGTGATTTAACTCTTTTGAAATGTAATCTGTATTTATATTTTGTGAGATAGCCTGATTGGTTAAATAGACCCATGGTGGAACTACCCCCTGTAGTATTGTGTGTTGGAGTAAGATAAAAAGGAGGTCTATGAGACCTGTGTGTGTACATCTTCTGTGACATCTTGAGATGTGGAACTGCTGTAACATTGTTTGCTGCATCCCCCTGGCAAAAGGGAAGGATCTTTTTTAAGACTTATTTTAAGCAAATAAATATCATTGCCTCAAGACGATTGCCTTCATCTTGTGACCAACAGGAATGCGGCAAACTCAGTCTCATTCTCCGCTTGTCCTGGTTTGAGCCCAGAGTCTCCAAGCTCTGCCTTCTGCCAGCTACCATGCCTGGCCTGGCCCAGGTCAGCGACCAGGGGGAGGTCAACTGATGCCAGTCAGGAGGTGTGTCAGCAGCGTGTCGATGCATACACAACAGCAAATGGTACAGGTGCCGGTGGTAGAATCCTGAGCAGAAACGTGGTTCCAGGTGCCAGATGGTAGGATCTTGGTGGTGGCAACAAAATACCCGCTTACTGCGTAGTGGGTGGAGTCAGTAACAGGCGGTACTGATGGTAAGAGGAAGTCTTCTATTAGCCAGGTCCCGTGTGACCCAAAACCCAATCTGTGATCGATGGGCGTATGCAGCGATGGCACGTCCAGTCACACTGTATATATTCCAAGGACCTCGAATGACCAGGATAAACTTGATTTAAGTAGGTGCACAAGTTTATTTTATAAAAATCAACAAATTACATGAATATACGTAAAATCAAATACATAAAAAGGATAATCATATGCTTTCATCTGCCCCAGGCTGAAGAGGAGAACTGAACTGAAATTAATCAAGCAGGTTTCTCCATCTCTATGTTATGAAGTCAGAGCTGGTTGGTGAGAGCAGAAGAAAGCCTCTGATGAAGCAAAATAGGCCAGCCATGAAACAAAAGTTTGCCAGATATTTGTGATCTCACAGTGTACTTATCTTAACGCTCTCAGACAGTGTATGAAATGCTTGAGATGTTTACTCCAATCAGCAGAGGAAGTGTCCTCGAGACGCTGTGTGGAGGACCAACATTATTTGTGTTTCAGCAGTAGCATGGCTCTGCAAACTTGATGGACTGTTTATATGTCCTCCCTACACCGTGGTGGGCATGTGGGTCCAGCAGACTGTGGATGAGAGTCCCATTTAGCACCCACATATGATGAGAGGCTCAGCTATAACCCCCTTACCACACATGTTCATCATACATGTGCATTTTATGGTGATGGTAGCGGAATCCCAGCTCTTGGGATGCTGGCAGTCAAAACACAGACTTTGGCATTCCGATGTGCAGAATCCCAGCACCATATAGGTAAGCAGTCTAACCTGCTCAGTCTACCCCCCCCTCACCCCAACCTTAACTCTCCCTCCCCCGCAGCCTCCCCCTTACCCTCCACATTGTTGCCTAATCCTCCCACTTTAGTGCCTAACCCTCCCTCACTGCAGCCTAACCATAAGCTTCCCCCGCTGTAGCCTAAACCAAACACACCCCAACAAGCAGCCTGACCCTAAACTGCCCCAGCACACTTCAGATCTGAATACCGGCAGTCTGGATTCCGGCATTGTGATCCATGCCGGGATCCCCGGGTGAGTCTTCTGACCAGTGTCGGGATTCCGGCATCGGTATTCTAAATGCTGGCATTCTGACCGGATCACCATTTTATGTATAGTCATGCGATACTTAGCTGATTTTTTATTAAATCGAATTGTGCACCTTCTTAAATCAAGTTTGTCCAAGCCACTGGGAGTTCTTGGAATATATATGAATGTCTTTTGGGCATATTAACGACAACCCATTACACGGTCACCTTATGTATTGATCCTTGTTCTGGAAGTCTGTGTTTCCTTCTATTAATGTAATTGGGGGCTGCTCTAGTCCCATTTTTTGCACAATATATGGTGCCTTTTGCCTTTGGTTTACAGTCCCAATTACCTGTCACAATCTCAACATGTGACAAGTAACTTATTACTAACGCAGGATGCTGACTACCCTGTAAGTGGACAGCACTAAATTCTTCCTATATGTGTTTTGGAATGCAGACTAGTGTTACATAATAAAGAAGTAAAATAAATATTCTGACATAAAGGAATAATCATGAAACTTACTTTTGGATGACTTTGCAGATACTGAGCCGCTTCTTCAAAATATGTTAGATCTACATGAAAGAGAGACTGTGGAAGATCCTCATAAGCAAAATAAGCCAACGCAAGAGCGGCAAAGCCACGGCTGGCAAGGAGACTGCTTCGGAATTCTGTAAGACCTCCAATGCCACCAAACATGTCAACCACTCCCAGGAATGGACCTTCGCCTATAACATAAGGACACAATTACTCAACAATGTTTCTTCATTCCAATTAGCTAGCTATGTTACGTGCTAAACCACTATCAATCAGAATGCAGCCAATCAGTTCTCTAGGATTTAGTGACATCACTGAGGTGTGACATCTCTTTAGGCTGGAGATGTCTGTAGCCTTTTGCTGGTGTCTGCTGAGCATTATGGGGGACCCCACAGTCAGTTGTAATTATAAGGAAACCAAACGAAATAGACTTCCTTGTACTGCCTTGTAATTCTACTTCTTTACACAAGTAACCATGCAGTAAATGTTTGTTGCCTAGCTATAAGCTTGTTGACATGTATTACCACACCAGTAACAGGATAGGTAAAACCCCAACTCATCCAGGAAGGTGCAGGAACCAAACCTACATGACCAAGCAGTGACTTGTAGCCGGCATTATCAGACTTAACCGCTACTACAATTAAGTGGTTTATTTGCCTACCTGGTGGGAGGAAGAGCGCTCCTCTGACTCGGCCTTCTCTTATCTGCAGTCTCTGTACCCCAGGACTCACGTACCATCTTTCTATGATTTTACTGACACCGGGTGTTTCTTCAGGCAGTAGGCTTATCACCTGGTAAGGATACAGCTCCAGGTGAATATACCAGGGACTTCCCATCACATCACGTTTTATCAGTCTGAAGAATTGGATGGATGGCTTCAGAGACCAGAACAGACCCATAGGATAAACCCCTTCAAAATCTCCACCAATCGCTGGTGAGCTTTCCAGGTTTACTTTCCCCTCCATATCACTCCTATAGAAAGCTCTGGAGGAAAATATCTGCCCTTTCTCATCCTCCAGCCATGCTCTCAGGGTGATGGTCTGCTGTGGTGGGAGGCCCCAGGCCTGGATCTTCACTGGCTCATCCACTAGCGAGCTCCCCGGCGAAACTGCGAGGCCAATCATATCTCAAGGTCCAGAGAAGGCGGGATTAATCTTAAGTGAGAGACGGGAGAAAAATAATGTTACCTGACTAAATACAGTACAGTGCAGAGTAAAAGTTTATGAACCCTTTAATATTACAGGTTTTGTTGAAGGAATTGTAGCTAAAATAAGATTGCATTTTTAATTTAAAATGTAATAATACTAGCAACATGAATACAATAAATACTACATTTCCATGTAGGAAAGAGGGACCCTTGGCGCGGCGTAACCCCGCCAGGAAAAGGGGACGTGGCCTATGGAAAGGGGGCATGGCTTCGCGGTAGTGCCGCGATCGCGAGCCACGCCCTCGGTTTTCATCACTGAGGGGGCATGGCCAACGCTCTGTGAGCTGCTGGCATGCCCTCTCTCTGCACTGAATCGACGCTGTGCGCATGCGCACAACGTCTATTCGCTGCTGCTCTGCTAAATAGGGCAGCGGGTGACAGAGCCTCCAAACTGCCCCCCCTTCCCACCACGGGACACTGCGGCCCGTGGGTGGGACAGCGGGACTGTCCCGCGAAAATCGGGACAGTTTGGGAGGTATGTAGTAGCACACTACATATTACACAGCCCCTCCCATATTACATCCAGTGCACATTACACGGGTGGTCTTCAGTATGCCGACTGACGGGATCCCGGCGCACAGTATACCGGCGCCGGGATCCCGACAGCCGGCATACCGACACTTATTCTCCCTCGTGCCCGTAGAGTGGCGAGCGCAGCCAGCCCGCAAGGGGCTCATTTGCGCTCGCCACACTGTCGGTAAGCCGGCGGTCGGGCTCCCGGCGCCGGTATGCTGGTCGCCGGGAGCCCGACCGCCGGCATATCGTAGTGAACCTCATTACACTACATTTTACACAGCCCCCCCTATATTACACAGTAGCACACTACATATTACACAGCCCCTACCATAATACACCCGGTAGCAAACTATATATTACACACAGTAACCCCCCCCACCCCCAATACTACACCCAGACTCAGTTTAGAAAATGTGCCGGAGGAGCCGGTCACAGCTAGGGGAGCTCCTAGGAGTTTTTCTTAGTTTTTTTATTTTAAAAGAGTTTTTAGGTTACAGGGAGGCTGCTGGCAACAGCCTCCCTGCTTCGTGGGACTTAGGGGGGGAGTAGGAACCAACTCTAGAAATTAATGGTTCTCTATCTCCGCTGACAGGACACTGAGCCCCTGAGGGTGCTGATCGCAAGCCCACGAGGCGACCGCTCACTCCCGCAGCACGGCCGCCACCCCCTAACAGAGCCAGAAGAAAGGTGAGTGGTGAGTACAGCGCCGGCGGCCCGATAAGCGGGTCGCCGGTGGGAATGGTGGCACAAGGGTGGGAGCGCAACTCTGACAGGCTGCGCTCCAGTGCAGGCTCAGTAACACTTGGTGTGTGCGCTTGAGGGGCGTCCTGAGTCAGCGCTATTACCCTACACTGGTCAGATCAACTAACGGGCTAATCCCGCTGTTAGCAGCCACACCTCAGGCCAGTATAATATAACAAGTGCGGGAAGCCACGCTCCATTACAGGGGGCGGGGCTTCCCCTCAGAGCGGATCCAGCACTCACCAGCCCCATTTTCTCCCTGCAGATCAGAGGATCAGAACGCTGACAGGGAGCGCTGCCCTCTACATAACTCCAGCAATACCTCTGCGGTACCAGGGTGTTATAGACAGGGGGGGGGGGGGGAGTGAGTTGGTTGTGTTAAGTGAACCTATTAAAGGTTAGAAAACCGGCGCTGGGCTTTTAACATAATAATTGCCTGCAGTGGCGCTGTGTGGCTGGCTCCTTATATTCTGTGGCTCTCTGAAGGTGCTCTGTGGGGAAACCGTGTCTGACATTTTCCTGTGTGTATGTGTGTGTGAGTGTGTGTGTGTGTGTGTGTGTGTGTGTGTAAGTGTGTATCTCACATTACCATGTCCAAGGACTCTGTATCCTGTGCTGCAGAGTGTGTATCCTGAAGAGTCTCTTCCATGTACTCAAGACTGCAATATGCTTACTCAGCCTTCTGAATCTGAGCCAGCATGGGTGGATTCTTTAAGGGGAATGATATCCCAAATTTCAACAAGGATGTCACATAATGAGAAAGAAGCAGTTTATGAAAAAAATCTGTGGAGGGTTTGACATATGCAGCCCCCACTGCGTCGTCTAAGACCCCCCCCCCCCCCCTACATACCCACAAAAACGTACACTTGCCCAGATAATGCAAGTCGACACTGATACCGACTCAGATACAGGGGACGGTGATGGGGATATGTAGGGGGGGCGGGGGATCACTTGCTAAAGGGGTGCAGCTAATGATTGGAGCCATTAGGGACGTTTCACATATAACTGAGAAGGTACCTGAGCAGGAAAAGGAATCTTATTTTACAGAAAGTAAGAAATCCTCGCTTACCTTCCTGGCTTCCAAGGAGTTAAACTCCTTATTTGAAAAATCCTGGGAAAACCCAGAGAAAAAATTCCAGATCCCAAAAAGGGTTCTCATTGCTTTCCCTTTCCCTGAAGATGACAGGAAAAAGTGGGAAAGCCCCACTTTAGTAGACACTTCTGTGTCTAGGTTGTCAAAAAAGGTGGTTTTACCTGTTCCTGGTTCAACTGCTTTAAAAGAACCGGCTGACCACAAGATTGAGACTACGCTGAAATCACTATACACAGCTACTGGTGTAGCTTTAAGGCCCACTATTGCTTGTGCGTGGATTTCTAAAGCCATAGTAAAGTGGTCACATTACTTGAGGACATAGATACTATGGATAGGTGTGACATTGACTTGTTTTTGCATCACATACAGGATTTTGCTGGTTTCATAGTGGAGGCCATGAAGGACATTGGCATGCTAAATGCGAGGGCTACTTCCATGGCGGTCTCGGCACGCAGAGGACTCTGGCTACGCCAATGGACTGCGGATGCAGAATCCAAGAAAAGTGTGGAGAACCTACCCTTCACAGGTCAGGCTCTGTTTGGGGACGCATTGGATGCGTGGATTTCCGCGGCAACTGCGGGTAAGTCAACCTTTCTTCCCTCAGCAGCACCACCGGCTAGGAAATCTTATCCTACATCTACACTGCAGTCCTTTCAGACCACAAAAGTTAAAAAATCCCAAGCCCCCTTCACCTTATTTAGAGGAGGTCGGGGAAAATCCAGAAAACCTGCATCAACAGGATCTCAGGAACAGAAACCAGGTTCTGCTTCCTCAAAAACTTCTGCATGACAGTGGACCTCCCAGCCTGGAGATCAGGCAGGTGGGAGCGAGACTAAAAGATTTCAGTCACATCTGGGTGTCATCATGCCTAGACCCCTGGGTAACAGATATTGTTGCCCAGGGGTACAGACTGGAGTTTCAAGAACTCCCACCTCACAGATTCTTCAAATCAGGCTTATCAGCTTCGCTGACAGAAAGTGCTATCCTACAGGATGCCATTAAAAAATTGGTTCAAACAAATGTAAATGTTCCAGTTCCACCTCACCTACAACACAAGGGTTATTACTCAAACCTGTTTGTGGTACCGAAACCGGATGGTTCGGTAAGGCCAATATTAAGCCTAAAGTCATTGAAACCCTACTTGAGGGAGTTCAAATTCAAGATGGAGTCTCTGAGAGCCGTGATCTCAGGTCTGGAGGAGAGGGAATTCCTGGATATCAAGGATGCATACCTTCAGGTTCCGATCTGGCCGCCTCACCAGGCTTACCTCAGATTTGCGCTGCTGGACTGTGACTATCAGTTCCAGGCACTGCCATTTGGCCTCTCCACGGTACCGAGGGTGTTCACCAAGGTCATGGCAGAGATGATGCTACTCCTCCGCAAACAGGGAGTGAACATTATTCCATACCAGGACGATCTGCTGATAAAAGCATCTTCCAGGGAGAGGTTTGTTGCAGAGTATTGCTCTCTCAATTCGACTACTCCAGGATCATGGGTGGATCCTCAACCTTCCAAAGTCACATTTGGAGCCGACAAGGAGACTGCCCTTCCTGGGGATGATTCTCGACACGGAGGTGCAGAGGGTGTTTCTACCAGTGGAGAAAGCGTTGGTGATCCAATCGATGGTGCGGGACGTCCTGAAACCAGCCCGGATATCGGTTCATCAGTGCATTCGCCTTCTGGGGAAGATGGTAGCCACCTATGAGGCTCTACAGTATGGAAGATTCCATGCGAGGTCCTTCCAACTGGATCTCCTAGACAATTGGTCGGGTTCGCATCTTCACATGCATCAGTGGATACGCCTGTCGCCGAAAGCCAGAATTTCGCTCCTCTGGTGGCTACAAACTTCTCGCCTACTCGAGGACCAGAGGTTCGGAATACAGAACTGGATCCTTCTTTTTTTTTTTTAAATCCTGTAATTTTTATTGAGAAGGAGAAGTATACAATTCAGCATAAAGTAAAATTACAGAAATATATTCAATAAACATGTGGCTGGGAGGCCAGTATGAATAATACAAATGCGTAAAATTTTTCCAAAGAAGTAATAGAAGGGGAAAAGCATATAGCATATTAACGTTACGTCTAGAGATTGAAAACATAAATAGTAAGACATTTTTAGAGAACAGAGAGATATAACATTAGGAAGAGGCGGGAGCTCATAAAGTTCCGAGCTATAGTGAAGACGATAAATATTTAGCAAGACAGATAGGTACAGCAAATGGAAAGGGAAGAACTAAAGAGAGAAATCGAGAGGTGAAGAAGAAAGAAGAAGAAAAAGAAGAAAGGGAAGTCCTCCTATGGGTCGGAGGCCTGTTAATTACCAGAGCGTCCGAGAACCCACAAAAAGTTCTCAGACAAGTTCTTAAAATCCGAGAAACCGCTCGGGCTGGAAGCTGGAAAAGTCACTGGTTCTTGAGACCGCAGGACACCCTCTGGACACTGGCCACAAATGGACACTGGCCACAAATGGACTCGCCAACGCGTTTCAACTCCTCCTTCCTGGAGTCTTTCTCAAGGCTGTATACCATCTCACAGTCACTGTCCAGATCTTTAAGCTATCCTTAAGCCAATCAATAGCGACGTTGATTGGCTTAAGGATAGCTTAAATATCTGGACAATGTGTGTATGTGTTAATAAATTACTGTACTACACATGTGGCCCTCCTCTTCTATCTGTTTTACATGCTGGTCTCTCTGTGACATATTTGGTGAAAAGGAGGTGCAAAAGTTTGAAGAGTGGACATCCCTGCATCAGTTGAAGGGTTGTATAATTTGTATGGTCCTTTCCATTGAATGTATTGTAATTTAACATCTGGTCTAGGCGCCTGGTGGTACCTGTAGCCATAATTCTTTTTTTGTTCTTTATTCTATTTGTTGTGTTTTGGAGAGACACTTCACCTGGTTACGGGCACTATAGGGCAGCCCTGCAACATAGCTGCGCAACACACGGGGTAATCAGACCAATTTTCAGGTTTCAATGTAATGGCAGTGTCCTACATAAACCGACAAGGCGGAACGAAGAGCAGAGCGGCAATGTCAGAGGTAACAAGAATCCTCCTCTGGGCAGAAAAGCACGCAGTGGCGCTGTCAGTGATCTTCATTTCGGGAGTGGACAACTGGGAAGTGGACTTCCTCAGCAGACATGATCTCCATCTAGGAGAATGGGGCCTACACCCAGAGGTGTTTGCAGAGGTGACAAGCCAGTGGGGTGTTCCTCAGATAGACATGATGGCCTCTCGTCTCAAAAAGAAGCTTTGGAGGTACTGTTCCAGGTCACGAGACCCACAGGCAGTGGCAGTGGACGCCCTGGTAACTCCATGAGTGTTCCAATCGGTGTATGCGTTCCCTCCACTTCTGCTCATCCCAAGGATTCTCAAGCCCATAAAAAGATCAGGAGTTTAGGCGATCCTCATTGCTCCTGACTGGCCACGAAGGGCTTGGTACGCAGATCTTCTGGAATTACTGCTGGAGGATCCGAGGCCTCATTCTCTTCGCGAGGACCTTCTTCAACAGGGGCCGTCCGCTTATCAAGACTTACCATGGCTACGTTTGACGGCATGGAGATTGAATGCCAGATCTTAGCTCGGAAAGGTATTCCGAAAAAGGTCATTCCTACTTTAATACAGGCTAGGAAGGGAGTTACGTCCAAACATTACCATCGGATTTTGAAAAAGTATGTGTCTTGGTGTGAAGCCAAGAAGTTTCCAATGGTGGAGTTTCAACTGGGACGGTTTCTCCTCATTCTGCAAGCAGGTGTGGATGTGGGCCTACGCTTGGGCTCCATAAAGGTCCAGATTTCGTCCTTGTCCATTTTCTTTCAGAAACAATTGGCTTCCCTCCCTGAGTTTCAGACATTCTTGATTTTTGATGAAGATAGCGCTGAGCTCAGAATGCGTCAGCAATTTTTCCAAAGGTTATGTCAGCTTTTCATATCAACCAACCTATTGTGGTGCCAGTGGCTACTGACTCCTCAATTACCTCAAAGTCCTTGGATGTGGTGAGGGCTTTGAAAATTTACGCGAAGAGAACTTCTCGTCACAGGAAATCCGACGCTCTTTGTCTTTTATGATCCCAACAAGGTTCGGTGTCCTACTTTTAAGCAGACGATTTCTCGCTGGATCAGGTTTACTATCCAGCATGCTTATTCTACGGCAGGCTTGCCATTTCCAAAATCCATTAAGGCCCATTCTACTCGTAAAGTGGGTTCTTCCTGGGCGGCTGCCCGGGGTGTCTCGGCTTTGCAGCTTTGCCGAGCAGCTACTTGGTCAGGGTCGAACACGTTTGCTAAGTTTTACAAGTTCGATACTTTGGCCTCTGAGGACCTCAAGCTTGGTCAATCAGTTCTGCAGGAACCTCAGCACTCTTCCTCCCGTACTGGGAGCTTTGGTACATCCCCATGGTACTAATGTGGACCCCAGGATCCTCTAGGACGTAACAGAAAAATAAGAATTTACTCACCGGTAATTCTATTTCTCGTAGTCCGTAGTGGATGCTGGGAACTCCGTAAGGACCATGGGGAATAGACGGGCTCCGCAGGAGACTGGGCACTCTAAAAGAAAGATTAGGTACTATCTGGTGTGCACTGGCTCCTCCCTCTATGCCCCTCCTCCAGACCTCAGTTAAGGAAACTGTGCCCGGAAGAGCTGACACAACAAGGAAAGGATTTGGAATCCAGGGTAAGACTCATACCAGCCACACCAATCACACTGTACAACTTGTGATAACCATACCCAGTTAACAGTATGAACAACAACTGAGCCTCAGTAACAGATGGCTCATAACAATAATCCTTTAGTTAAGCAATAACTATATACATGTATTGCAGAGAGTCCGCACTTGGGATGGGCCCAGCATCCACTACGACTACGATAGACTACGAGAAATAGAATTACCGAGTGGAATTCTGAACTCCGTAGGACCATGGCTAGTGATGACCGAAAGCTCCAAGACTGATACCAAAGCTCCCAACGGGCGGGAGAGTGCGGATGACTCTGCAGCACCGAATGAGCAAAGGCAAGGTCCTCCTCAGCCAGGGTATCAAACTTGTAGAACTTAGCAAATGTGTTTGAACCCGACCAAGTAGCAGCTTGGCAAAGCTGTAAAGCCGAGACCCCTCGGGCAGCCGCCCAAGAAGAGCCCACCTTCCTTGTGGAATGGGCTTTTACTGATTTAGGATGCGGCAATCCTGCCGCAGAATGAGCTTGCTGAATCGTGTTACAGATCCAGCGCGCAATAGTTTGCTTTGAAGCAGGAGCACCCAGCTTGTTGGGTGCATGCAGGATAAACAGCGAGTCAGTTTTCCTGACTCCAGCCATCCTGGCTACATAGATTTTCAAAGCCCTGGCTACATCTAGTAACTTGGAGTCCTCCAAGTCCCGAGTAGCCGCAGGCACCACAATAGGTTGGTTCAAATGAAACACTGATACCACCTTAGGGAGAAATTGGGGACGAGTCCTCAATTCTGCCCTGTCCATATGGAAGATCAGATAAGGGCTTTTACATGACAAAGCCGCCAATTCTGATACACGCCTAGCCGAAGCTAAGGCCAATAGCATGACCACTTTCCACGTGAGATATTTTAGCTCCACGGTCTTAAGTGGCTCAAACCAGTGGGATTTCAGGAAATCCAACACAACGTTAAGATCCCAAGGTGCCACTGGAGGCACAAAAGGGGGCTGAATATGCAGCACTCCCTTAACAAACGTCTGAACTTCAGGCAGTGAAGCCAGTTCTTTTTGAAAGAAAATAGATAGGGCCGAAATCTGGACCTTTATGGATCCTAATTTTAGGCCCATAGTCACTCCTGACTGTAGGAAGTGCAGGAATCGCCCCAGCTGGAATTCCTCTGTAGGGGCCTTCCTGGCCTCACACCAAGCAACATATTTCCGCCATATACGGTGATAATGTTGTGCTGTCACGTCTTTCCTAGCCTTTATCAGCGGGTGTGGTTCGTTTTATCGACAGTGTCTAGGTCGACAATGTTTAGGTCGACCACTATAGGTCGACAGCCACTAGGTCGACATGGATGGAAGGTCGACAGGGTATCTAGGTCGACATGTGCTAGGTCGACAGGTCTAAATGTCGACATGAGGATTTTTTTTTGTGTGTGTCGTTTTCTTCGTAGAGTGACCGGGATCCCAAATTAGTGCACCGCGTCCCCTCGCATGGCTCGCTTCGCTCGCCATGCTTCGGGCATGGTGCCTTCGCTCCGCTACCGCTTCGCTCGGCACACTTTACCGTTCCAATCGTAGTTCACGTGGATCGTTAAGTATGAAAAAATCCCAAAAAATAAAAAAAATGTGAAAAACTCATGTCGACCTTTCGACCTGTCGACCTAGCACATGTCGACCTAGAAACCCTGTCGACCTTCCATCCATGTCGACCTAGTGACTGTCGACCTATAGTGGTCGACCTAATCATTGTCGATCTTCAGACCGGGTCCCTTTATCAGCGTAGGAATCACTTCATCCGGAATGCCCTTTTCCGTTAGGGTCCGGCGTTCACCCGCCATGCCGTCAAACGCAGCCGCGGTAAGTCTTGGAACAGACAGGGCCCCTGCTGTAACAGGTCCTTTCTGAGAGGCAGAGGCCATGGGTCCCCTGAGATCATTTCTTGCAGTTCTGGGTACCAAGTTCTTCTTGGCCAATCCGGAACGATGAGTATAGTTCTTACTCCTCTCTTTCTTACTATCCTCAGTACCTTGGGTATGAGAGGAAGAGGAGGGAACACATAAACCGACTGGTACACCCACGGTGTCACTAGTGCGTCCACAGCTATCGCCTGAGGGTCCCTTGACCTGGCGCAATATTTTTTTAGCTTTTTGTTGAGGCGGGACGCCATCATGTCCACCTGTGGCCATTCCCAACGGTTTACAATCTGCGTGAAGACTTCTGGATGAAGTCCCCACTCTCCCGGGTGGAGGCCGTGCCTGCTGAGGAAGTCTGCTTCCCAGTTGTCCACTCCCGGAATGAACACTGCTGACAGTGCTAGCACGTGATTTTCCGCCCATCGGAGAATCCTTGTGGCTTCTGCCATCGCCATCCTGCTTCTTGTGCCGCCCTGGCGGTTTACATAGGCGACCGCCGTGATGTTGTCTGATTGAATCAGCACTGGTTGGTTTTGAAGCAAGGGCTCTGCTTGACTCAGGGCGTTGTAAATGGCCCTTAGTTCCAGTATATTTATGTGTAGTGAAGTCTCCTGACTTGACCACTGTCCTTGGAAGTTCCTTCCCTGAGTGACTGCCCCCCATCCTCGGAGGCTTGCATCCGTGGTCACCAGGACCCAGTCCTGTATGCCGAATCTGCGGCCCTCGAGAATATGAGCACTCTGCAGCCACCACAGCAGAGACACCCTGGCCCTTGGGGACAGGGTGATCAACCGATGCATCTGAAGATGCGATCCGGACCATTTGTCTAACAGATCCCACTGAAAGATCCTTGCATGGAACCTGCCGAAGGGAATTGCTTCGTAAGAAGCCACCATCTTTCCCAGGACTCGCGTGCAGTGATGCACCGACACCTGTTTTGGTTTCAGGAGGTCCCTGACCAGAGATGACAATTCCTGGGCCTTCTCCACCGGGAGAAATACCTTCTTCTGTTCTGTGTCCAGAATCATGCCCAGGAAGAGCAGACGTGTCGCAGGAATCAGCTGCGACTTTGGGATATTCAGAATCCAGCCGTGCTGTTGCAACACTTCCCGAGAGAGTGCTACGCTGACTAACAACTGCTCTCTGGACCTCGCCTTTATAAGGAGATCGTCCAAGTACGGGATAATTATAACTCCCTTCTTCCGAAGGAGTATCATCATTTCGGCCATTACCTTGGTAAATACTCTCGGTGCCGTGGACAGACCAAACGGCAACGTCTGGAATTGGTAATGACAGTCCTGTACCACAAACCTGAGGTACTCCTGGTGAGGTGGGTAAATGGGGACATGCAAGTAAGCATCCTTGATGTCCAGCGACACCATAAAATCCCCCTCTTCCAGGCTTGCAATAACCGCCCTGAGCGATTCCATTTTGAACTTGAACTTCCTTATATAAGTGTTCAAGGATTTTAAATTCAGAATGGGTCTCACCGAACCGTCTGGTTTCGGTACCACAAACATTGTGGAATAGTAACCCCGTCCCTGTTGAAGGAGGGGAACCTTGATTATCACCTGCTGGAGGTACAGCTTGTGAATTGCCGCCAGTACTACCTCCCTTTCCCTGGGAGCAGCTGGCAAGGCTGATTTGAGGTAACGGCGAGGGGGAGTCGCCTCGAACTCCAGCTTGTATCCCTGAGATACAATTTGTACAGCCCAGAAATCCACTTGTGAGTGAACCCACTGGTTGCTGAAGTTTCGGAGACGCGCCCCCACCGCACCCGGCTCCGCCTGTGGAGCCCCAGCATCATGCGGTGGACTTAGAGGAAGCGGGGGAGGATTTATGTTCCTGGGAACTAGCTGTCTGGTGCAGCTTCTTTACTCTACCCCTGCCTCTGGGCAGAAAGGATGCATCTCTGACCCGCTTGCCTTTCTGAGGCCGAAAGGACTGTACATGATAATACGGTGCTTTCTTAGGCTGTGAGGGAACCTGAGGTAAAAAAGTTGACTTCCCGGCTGTTGCCGTGGATACGAGGTCCGAGAGACCGTCCCCAAACAATTCCTCACCCTTATAAGGCAAAACCTCCATGTGTCTTTTAGAATCAGCATCACTTGTCCACTGCCGAGTCCATAATACTCTCCTGGCAGAAATGGACATTGCATTCATTCTAGATGCCAGCAGGCAAATGTCCCTCTGTGCATCCCGCATATATAAGACGACGTCTTTTATATGTTCTATGGTTAGCAAAAAAGCATCCCTGTCGAGGGAATCAATGTTGTCTGACAGGGTATCAGACCATGCGGCTGCAGCACTACACATCCATGCTGAAGCAATAGCAGGTCTCAGTATAGTACCTGAGTGTGTATACACAGACTTCAGGATAGCTTCCTGCTTTCTATCCGCAGGCTCCTTTAAGGCGGCCGTATCCTGAGACGGCAGTGCCACCTTTTTTGATAAGCGTGTGAGCGCCTTGTCCACCCTAGGGGATGTTTCCCAACGTAACCTGTCCATTGGCGGGAAAGGGTACGCCATCAGTAACCTCTTAGAAATCACTAGTTTCTTATTGGGGGAACTCCACGCTTCCTCACACAATTCATTTAATTCATCAGATGGGGGAAAAGTCACTGGCTGCTTTTTCTCCCCAAACATAATACCCTTCCTGGTAGTAACCGGGTTAATATCAGAAATGTGCAATACATTTTCTCTATCGTCCTAGTGGATGCTGGGGTTCCTGAAAGGACCATGGGGAATAGCGGCTCCGCAGGAGACAGGGCACAAAAAGTAAAGCTTTAGGATCAGGTGGTGTGCACTGGCTCCTCCCCCTATGACCCTCCTCCAAGCCTCAGTTAGATTTTTGTGCCCGGCCGAGAAGGGTGCAATCTAGGTGGCTCTCCTAAAGAGCTGCTTAGAAAAGTTTAGCTTAGGTTTTTTATTTTACAGTGAGTCCTGCTGGCAACAGGATCACTGCAACGAGGGACTTAGGGGAGAAGAAGTGAACTCACCTGCGTGCAGGATGGATTGGCTTCTTGGCTACTGGACATTAGCTCCAGAGGGACGATCACAGGTACAGCCTGGATGGTCACCGGAGCCTCGCCGCCGGCCCCCTTGCAGATGCTGAAACGAGAAGAGGTCCAGAATCGGCGGCAGAAGACTCCTCAGTCTTCTTAAGGTAGCGCACAGCACTGCAGCTGTGCGCCATTTTCCTCTCAGCACACTTCACACGGCAGTCACTGAGGGTGCAGGGCGCTGGGAGGGGGGCGCCCTGGGAGGCAAATGAAAACCTTTTTTGGCTAAAAATACCTCACATATAGCCTCCGGGGGCTATATGGAGATATTTAACCCCTGCCAGAATCCGTTAAGAGCGGGAGACGAGGCCGCCGAAAAAGGGGCGGGGCCTATCTCCTCAGCACACAGCGCCATTTTCCCTCACAGAAAGGCTGGAGGGAAGGCTCCCAGGCTCTCCCCTGCACTGCACTACAGAAACAGGGTTAAAACAGAGAGGGGGGGCACTAATTTGGCGTTAGAAATATATAAAAAAGATGCTATAAGGGAAAACACTTATATAAGGTTGTCCCTATATAATTATAGCGTTTTTGGTGTGTGCTGGCAAACTCTCCCTCTGTCTCTCCAAAGGGCTAGTAGGTCCTGTCCTCTATCAGAGCATTCCCTGTGTGTGTGCTGTGTGTCGGTACGTGTGTGTCGACATGTATGAGGACGATGTTGGTGAGGAGGCGGAGCAATTGCCTGTAATGGTGATGTCACTCTCTAGGGAGTCGACACCGGAATGGATGGCTTATTTAGGGAATTACGTGATAATGTCAACACGCGCCAAGGTCGGTTGACGACATGAGACGGCCGACAAACAATTAGTACCGGTCCAGACGTCTCAAAAACACCGTCAGGGGTTTTAAAACGCCCGTTTACTTTAGTCGGTCGACACAGACACAGACAGGGACACTGAATCCAGTGTCGACGGTGAATAAACAAACGTATTCCTTATTAGGGCCACACGTTAAGGGCAATGAAGGAGGTGTTACATATTTCTGATACTACAAGTACCACAAAAGAGGGTATTATGTGGGATGTGAAAAAACTACCGTAGTTTTTCCTGAATCAGATAAATTAAATGAAGTGTGTGATGATGCGTGGGTTCCCCCCGATAGAAAATATGGGCGGTATACCCTTTCCCGCCAGAAGTTAGGGCGCGTTGGGAAACACCCCTTAGGGTGGATAAGGCGCTCACACGCTTATCAGAACAAGTGGCGGTACCGTCTATAGATAGGGCCGTCCTCAAGGAGCCAGCTGACAGGAGGCTGGAAAAATATCATAAAAAGTATATACACACATACTGGTGTTATACTGCGACCAGCGATCGCCTCAGCCTGGATGTGCAGAGCTGGGGTGGCTTGGTCGGATTCCCTGACTAAAAATATTGATACCCTTGACAGGGACAGTATTTTATTGACTATAGAGCATTTAAAGGATGTATTTCTATATATGCGAGATGCACAGAGGGATATTTGCACTCTGGCATCAAGAGTAAGTGCGATGTCCATATCTGCCAGAAGATGTTTATGGACACGACAGTGGTCAGGTGATGCAGATTCCAAACGGCACAAAGGTGTATTGCCGTATAAAGGAAGAGGAGTTATTTGGGGTCGGTCCATCGGACCTGGTGGCCACGGCAACTGCTGGAAAATCCACCGTTTTTACCCTAAGTCACATCTCTGCAGAAAAAGACACCGTCTTTTCAGCTTCAGTCCTTTCGTCCCTATAAGAGTCATATCTGCCCAGGGATAGAGGAAAGGGAAGAAGACTGCAGCAGGCAGCCCATTCCCAGGAACAGAAGCGTTCCACCGCTTCTGACAAGCTCTCAGCATGACGCTGAGACCGTACAGGACCCCTGGATCCTACAAGTAGTATCCCAGGGGTACAGTTTGGAATGTCGAGACGTTTCCCCTGCGCAGGCTCCTGAAGTCTGCTTTACCAAGGTCTCCCTCCGACAAGGAGGCAGTATGGGAAAAAATTCACGAGCTGTATTCCCAGCAGGTGATAATTAAATTACCCCTCCTACAACAAGAAAAGGGGTATTATTCCACACTATATTGTGGTACTGAAGCCAGAAGGCTAGGTGAGACCTATTCTAAATCTAAAAAAATTTGAACACTTACAAAGGTTCAAATCAAGATGGAGTCACTCAGAGCAGTGATAACGAACCGGGAAGAAGGGGACTATCTGGTGTCCCGAGACATCAGGGATGCTTACCTCCATGTCCCAAATTTGCCCTTATCACTAAGGGTACCTCAGGTTCGTGGTACAGAACTGTCACTATCAGTTTCAGACGCTGCCGTTTGAATTGTCTACGGCACCCCGGGTCTTTACCAAGGTAATGGCCGAAATGATGGTTCTTCTTCGAAGAAAAGGCGTCTTAATTATCCCTTACTTGGACGATCTCCTGATAAGGGCAAAGTCCAGGGAACAGTTGGAGGTCGGAGTAGCACTATCTCGGATACTGTTACAACAGCAGGGGTGGATTCTAAATATTCCAAAATCGCAGCTGATCCCGACAACAAGTCTCCTGTGCTTAGGGATGATTCTGGACACAGTCCAGAAAAAGGTGTTTCTCCCGGAAGAGAAAGCCAGGGAGTTATCCGAGCTAGTCAGGAACCTCCTAAAATCAATGCATCATTGCACAAGGGCCATGGTAAAAAAATGGTGACTTCCTTCGAAGCAATTCCAGTCGGCAGATTTCATGCAAGAACTTTTCAGTGGGATCTGCTGGACAAATGGTCCGGATCGCATCTTCAGATGCATCAGCGGATAACCCTATATCCAAGGACAAGGGTGTCTCTCCTGTGGTGGTTACAGAGTGCTCATCTTCTAGAGGGCCGCAGATTCGGCATTCAGTTTTGGATGTTGGTGACCACGGAGGCCAGCCCGAGAGGCTGGGGAGCAGTCACACAAGGAAAAAATTTCCAGGGAGTGTGATCAAGTCTGGAGATTTTTCTCCACATAAATATAGCTAAGGGTAAATTTATAATGCTCTAAGCTTAGCAAGACCTCTGCTTCAAGGTCAGCCGGTATTGATCCAGTGGGATAAAACATCACGGCAGTCGCCCACGTAAATAGACAGGGCGGCACAAGAAGCAGGAGGGCAGTGGCAAAAACTGCAAGGACTTTTCGCTGGGCGGAAAATCATGTGATAGCACTGTCAGCAGTTTTCATTCCGGGAATGGAAACTGGGAAGCAGACTTCCTCAGTAGGCACGACCTCCACCCGGCAGAGTGGGAACTTCATGGGGAAGTTTTCCACATAATTGTAAACCGTTGGGAATTACCAAAGGTGGACATGATGGCGTCCCGTCTGAACAAAAAACGGGACAGGTATTGCGCCAGGTTAAGAGACCCTCAGGCAATAGCTGTGGACGTTCTGGTAACACCGTGGGTGTACCAGTCGGTGTATGTGTTCCATCCTCTGATTTTCATACCTAAGGTACTGAGAATTATAAGACGTAGAGGAGTAAGAACTATACTCATGGCTCCGGATTGGCCAAGAAGGACTTGGTACCCGGAACTTCAAGAGATGCTCACAGAGGACTTATGGCCTCTGCCGCTAAGAAGGGACTTGTTTCAGCAAGTACCATGTCTGTTCCAAGACTTACCGCAGCTGCGTTTGACGGCAGGGCGGTGGAACGCCGGATCCTAAGGGAAAAGGCATTCAGGAAGAGGTCATTCCTACCCTGGTCAAAGCCAGAAAGGAGGTGACCGCACAACATTATCACCACATGTGGCGAAAATATGTTGCGTGGTGTGAGGCCAGGAAGGCCCCACAAAGAAATTTCAACTCGGTCGATTCCTGCATTTCTTGCAAACAGGAGTGTCTATGGGCCTCAAATTGGGGTCCATTAAGGTTCAAATTTCGGCCCTGTCGATTTTTCTTCCAGAAAGAATTGGCTTCAGTTCCTGAAGTCCAGAAGTTTGTCAAGGGAGTATTGCATATACAACCCCCTTTTGTGCCTCCAGTGGCACTGTGGGATCTCAACGTAGTTCTGGGATTCCTCAAAACACATTGGTTTAAAACCAGTCAAATCTGTGGATTTGAAGCATCTCACATGAAAAGTGAACATGCTCTTGGACCTGGCCTGGACCAGGCGAGTGTCAAATTGGTGGGTTTTTTTTCTCAAAAAAGCCCATATCTGTTTGTCCATTCGGACAGGGCAGAGCTGCGGACTCGTCCCCAGTTCTCTCCCTAAGGTGGTGTCAGTGTTTCACCTGAACCAGCTTATTGTGGTGTCTTGCGCCTACTAGGGACTTGGAGGACTCCAAGTTGCTAGATGTGGTCAGGGCCCTGAAAATATAGGTTCCAGGACGGCTGGAGTCAGGAAAACTGACTTGCTGTTATCCTGTATGCACCCAACAAACTGGGTGCTCTTGCTTTTAAGCAGACTTTTGCTAGTTGGATGTGTAATACAATTCAGCTTGCACATTCTGTGGCAGGCCTGCCACAGCCAAAATATGTAAATGCCCATTCCACAAGGAAGGTGGGCTCATCTTGGGCGGCTGCCCGAGGGGTCTCGGCTTTACAACTTTGTCGAGCGGCTATTTAGTCAGGGGCAAACACGTTTGTAAAATCCTACAAATTTGATACCCTGGCTAAGGAGGACCTGGAGTTCTCTCATTCGGTGCTGCAGAGTCATCCGCACTCTCCCGCCCGTTTGGGAGCTTTGGTATAATCCCCATGGTCCTTTCAGGAACCCCAGCATCCACTAGGACGATAGAGAAAATAAGAATTTACTTACCGATAATTCTATTTCTCGGAGTCCGTAGTGGATGCTGGGCGCCCATCCCAAGTGCGGATTATCTGCATTACTTGTACATAGTCACAAAAATCGGGTTATTATTGTTGTGAGCCATCTTTTCAGAGGCTCCGCTGTTATCATACTGTTAACTGGGTTCAGATCACAGGTTATACAGTGTGATTGGTGTGACTGGTATGAGTCTTACCCGGGATTCATAAATCCTTCCTTATTGTGTACGCTCGTCCGGGCACAGTACCTAACTGAGGCTTGGAGGAGGGTCATAGGGGGAGGAGCCAGTGCACACCACCTGATCCTAAAGCTTTACTTTTTGTGCCCTGTCTCCTGCGGAGCCGCTATTCCCCATGGTCCTTTCAGGAACCCCAGCATCCACTACGGACTCCGAGAAATAGAATTATCGGTAAGTAAATTCTTATTTTTCATTGCAGTAATCATGATTCGGATGGCTTTTGTAGACTGTGCATTTGTCTCATCCTCATCTACACTGGAGTCAGACTCCGTGTCGACATCTGTGTCTACCATCTGAGCTAGCGGGCGTTTATGAGCCCCTGATGGCCTCTGAGATGCCTGGGCAGGCACGGGCTGAGACCCCGGCTGTCCCAAGGCTGCTGCGTCATCGAACCTTTTATGTAAGGAGTTGACACTGTCTGTTAAGAGTAGACCTTCCACATATCCATCCAATCCGGTGTCGGCCCCGTCGGGGGCGACACCACACTTATCTGCCCTTGCTCCGCCTCCACGTAACCCTCCTCATCAAACATGTCGACACAGCCGTACCGACACACCGCACACACACAGGGAATGCTCTGACTGATGACAGGACCCCACAAAGTCCTTTGGGGAGACAGAGAGAGAGTATGCCAGCACACACCACAGCGCTATATAACACAGGGATTTACACTATAATGAGTGATTTTTCCCAATAGCTGCTTATTATCTTATTTGCGCCCAAATTTATGTGCCCCCCCTCTCTTTTTTACCCTTCTTGTACAGGCTACTGCAGGGGAGAGCCTGGGGAGCGTCCTTCCAGCAGAGCTGTGAAGAGAAAATGGTGCTGGTGTGCTGAGGAAGAAGGCCCCGCCCCCTCAGCGGCGGGCTTCTCCCGCGTTTTGTATATCTTAATGGCGGGGTTTTTTGCACATATACAGTTTTCCAGACTGTATTATGTGCATAATGTGCCAAAAGGTATTCTTATTGCTGCCCAGGGCGCCCCCCCCCCCCCCCCCCCCCCAGCGCCCTGCACCCTACAGTGACCGGAGTGTGTGGTGTGCAGTAGGAGCAATGGCGCACAGCTGCAGTGCTGTGCGCTACCTTAATGAAGACCGGAGTCTTCTGCCGCCGATTTCATCTCCTTCTTCTGTCTTCTGGCTCTGCAAGGGGGACGGCGGCGCGGCTCTGGGAACGGACGATCGAGGTCAGGCCGTGTTCGAACCCTCTGGAGCTAATGGTGTGCAGTAGCCTAAGAAGCACAAGCTAGCTGCACGCAGGTAGGTTTGCTTCTCTCCCCTCAGTCCCACGTAGCAGTGAGTCTGTTGCCAGCAGATCTCACTGAAAATAAAAAACCTAACAAATACTTTCTTTTCTAGTGAGCTCAGGAGAGCTCACTAGGTGCATCCAGCTCTGGCCGGGCACAGATTCTAACTGAGGTCTGGAGGAGGGGCATAGAGGGAGGAGCCAGTGCACACCAGATAGTACCTAATCTTTCTTTTAGAGTGCCCAGTCTCCTGCGGAGCCCGTCTATTCCCCATGGTCCTTACGGAGTTCCCAGCATCCACTAGGACGTCAGAGAAATAGGAATTTAATTACCTACCGGTAAATCTTTTTCTCGTAATCCGTAGAGGATGCTGGGGTCCATTTTAGTACCATGGGGTATATTCAGTATGTATCACAATACCCACATATGCAGCCTGTGCCAGGGCCCTGTATGTACAGTATGCATCACAATACCCACATATGTATCCTGTGCCAGGGGCCTGTATGTACAGTATGCATCACAATACCCACATATGCATCCTGTGCCAGGAGCCTGTATGTACAGTATGCATCACAATACCCACATATGTATCCTGTGCCAGGAGCCTGTATGTACAGTATGCATCACAATACCCACATATGCAGCCTGTGCCAGGGGCCTGTATGTACAGAATGCATCACAATACCCACATATGTATCCTGTGCCAGGGGCCTGTATGTACAGTATGCATCACAATACCCACATATGCAGCCTGTGTCAGGGGCCTGTATGTACAGTATGCATCGCAATACTCACATATGTAGCCTGTGCCAGGGGCCTGTATGTACAGTATGTATCACAATACCCACATATGTATCCTGTGCCAGGGGCCTGTATGTACAGTATGCATCACAATACTCACATATGCAGCCTGTGCCAGGGGCCTGTATGTACAGTATGCATCACAATACCCACATATGTATCCTGTGCCAGGGACCTGTATGTACAGTATGCATCACAATACCCACATATGTAGCCTGTGCCAGGGGCCTGTATGTACAGTATGCATCACAATACCCACATATGTAGCCTGTGCCAGGGGCCTGCATGTACACTATGCATCACAATACCCACATATGTAGCCTGTGCCAGGGGCCTGTATGTGCAGTATGCCTTACAATACCCACATATGTAGCCTGTGTTAGGGGCATGTATATCCAGTATGCATCACAATACTCACATATGTATCCTGTGCCAGGGGCCTGTATGTACAGTATGCATCGCAATACCCACATATGCAGCCTGTGCCAGGGGCCTGTATGTACAGTATTCATCACAATACCCACATATGTATCCTGTGCCAGGGGCCTGTATGTACAGTATGCATCACAATACCCACATATGCAGCCTGTGTCAGGGGCCTGTATGTACAGTATGCATCACAATACCCACATATGCAGCCTGTGCCAGGGGCCTGTATGTACAGTATGCATCACAATGCCCACATATGCAGCCTGTGCCAGGAGCCTGTATGTACAGTATGCATCACAATACCCACATATGTAGCCTGTGTCAGGGGCCTGTATGTACAGTATGCATCACAATACCCACATATGCAGCCTGTGTCAGGGGCCTGTATGTACAGTATTCATCACAATACCCACATATGTATCCTGTGCCAGGGTCCTGTATGTACAGTATGCATCACAATACCCACATATGCAGCCTGTGTCAGGGGCCTCTATGTACAGTATGCATCACAATACCCACATATGCAGCCTGTGCCAGGGGCCTGTATGTACAGTATGCACCACAATACCCACATATGCAGCCTGTGCCAGGAGCCTGTATGTACAGTATGCATCACAATACCCACATATGTAGCCTGTGTCAGGGGCCTGTATGTACAGTATGCATCACAATACCCACATATGCAGCCTGTGCCAGGGGCCTGTATGTACAGTATGCATCACAATACCCACATATGCAGCCTGTGCCAGGAGCCTGTATGTACAGTATGCATCACAATACCCACATATGCAGCCTGTGCCAGGGGCCTGTATGTACAGTATGCATCACAATACCCACATATGTATCCTGTGCCAGGGGCCTGTATGTACAGTATGCATCACAATACCCACATATGCAGCCTGTGCCAGGGGCCTGTAGGTACAGTATGCATCACAACACCCACATATGTATCCTGTGCCAGGGGCCAGTATGTACAGTATGCATCACAATACCCACATATGTAGCCTGTGCCAGGGGCCTGTATGTACAGTATGCATCGCAATACCCACATATGTAGCCTGTGCCAGGGGCCTGTATGTACAGTATGCATCACAATACCCACATATGCAGCCTGTGCCAGGGGCCTGTATGTACAGTATGCATCACAATACTCACATATGCAGCCTGTGCCAGGGGCCTGTATGTACAGTATGCATCACAATACTCACATATGCAGCCTGTGCCAGGGGCCTGTATGTACAGTATGCATCACAATACTCACATATGTATCCTGTGCCTGGGGCCTGTATGTACAGTATGCATCACAATACCCACATATGCAGCCTGTGCCAGGGACCTGTATGTACAGTATGCATCACAATACCCACATATGCAGCCTGTGCCAGGGACCTGTATGTACAGTATGCATCACAATACCCACATATGTATCCTGTGCCAGGGGCCTGTATGTACAGTATGCATCACAATACCCACATATGTAGCCTGTGTCAGGGGCCTGTATGTACAGTATGCATCACAATACCCACATATGTAGCCTGTGCCAGGGGCCTGTATGTACAGTGTGCATCACAATACCCACATATGTAGCCTGTGTCAGGGGCCTGTATGTACAGTATGCATCACAATACCCACATATGCAGCCTGTGCCAGGGGCCTGTATGTACAGTATGCATCGCAATACCCACATATGTATCCTGTGCCAGGGGCCTGTATGTACAGTATGCATCGCAATACCCACATATGTAGCCTGTGTCAGGGGCCTGTATGTACAGTATGCATCGCAATACTCACATATGTAGCCTGTGCCAGGGGCCTGTATGTACAGTATGCATCACAATACCCACATATGTATCCTGTGCCAGGAGCCTGTATGTACAGTATGCATCACAATACCCACATATGCAGCCTGTGCCAAGGGCCTGTATGTACAGTATGCATCACAATACCCACACATGCAGCCTGTGTCAGGGGCCTGTATGTACAGTATGCATCACAATACCCACATATGCAGCCTGTGCCAGGGGCCTGTATGTACAGTATGCATCACAATACCCACATATGCAGCCTGTGCCAAGGGCCTGTATGTACAGTATGCATCGCAATACCCACATATGCAGCCTGTGCCAGGGGCCTGTATGTACAGTATGCATCGCAATACCCACATATGTATCCTGTGCCAGGGGCCTGTATGTACAGTATGCATCGCAATACCCACATATGTATCCTGTGCCAGGGGCCTGTATGTACAGTATGCATCGCAATACCCACATATGTAGCCTGTGTCAGGGGCCTGTATGTACAGTATGCATCGCAATACTCACATATGTATCCTGTGCCAGGGGCCTGTATGTACAGTATGCATCACAATACCCACATATGCAGCCTGTGCCAGGGACCTGTATGTACAGTATGCATCACAATACCCACATATGCAGCCTGTGCCAGGGGCCTGTATGTACAGTATGCATCACAATACCCACATATGTATCCTGTGCCAGGAGCCTGTATGTACAGTATGCATCACAATACCCACATATGCAGCCTGTGCCAAGGGCCTGTATGTACAGTATGCATCACAATACCCACATATGTAGCCTGTGTCAGGGGCCTGTATGTACAGTATGCATCGCAATACTCACATATGTATCCTGTGCCAGGGGCCTGTATGTACAGTATGCATCACAATACCCACATATGCAGCCTGTGCCAGGGACCTGTATGTACAGTATGCATCACAATACCCACATATGCAGCCTGTGCCAGGGGCCTGTATGTACAGTATGCATCACAATACCCACATATGTATCCTGTGCCAGGAGCCTGTATGTACAGTATGCATCACAATACCCACATATGCAGCCTGTGCCAAGGGCCTGTATGTACAGTATGCATCACAATACCCACATATGTATCCTGTGCCAGGAGCCTGTATGTACAGTATGCATCACAATACCCACATATGCAGCCTGTGCCAAGGGCCTGTATGTACAGTATGCATCGCAATACTCACATATGTATCCTGTGCCAGGGGCCTGTATGTACAGTATGCATCACAATACCCACATATGCAGCCTGTGCCAGGGACCTGTATGTACAGTATGCATCACAATACCCACATATGCAGCCTGTGCCAGGAGCCTGTATGTACAGTATGCATCACAATACCCACATATGCAGCCTGTGCCAAGGGCCTGTATGTACAGTATGCATCACAATACCCACATATGTAGCCTGTGTCAGGGGCCTGTATGTACAGTATGCATCACAATACCCACATATGTATCCTGTGCCAGGAGCCTGTATGTACAGTATGCATCACAATACCCACATATGCAGCCTGTGCCAAGGGCCTGTATGTACAGTATGCATCACAATACCCACACAAGCAGCCTGTGTCAGGGGCCTGTATGTACAGTATGCATCACAATACCCACATATGCAGCCTGTGCCAGGGGCCTGTATGTACAGTATGCATCACAATACCCACATATGCAGCCTGTGCCAAGGGCCTGTATGTACAGTATGCATCACAATACCCACACATGCAGCCTGTGTCAGGGGCCTGTATGTACAGTATGCATCACAATACCCACATATGCAGCCTGTGCCAGGGGCCTGTATGTACAGTATGCATCACAATACCCACATATGTATCCTGTGCCAGGGGCCTGTATGTATGTTCAGTATGCATCACAATACCCACATATGCAGCCTGTGTCAGGGGCCTGTATGTACAGTATTCATCACAATACCCACATATGTATCCTGTGCCAGGGGCCTGTATGTACAGTATGCATCACAATACCCACATATGCAGCCTGTGTCAGGGGCCTGTATGTACAGTATGCATCATAATACCCACATATGCAGCCTGTGCCAGGGGCCTGTATGTACAGTATGCATCACTGTATGTACAGTATGCATCACAATACCCACATATGCAGCCTGTGCCAGGAGCCTGTATGTACAGTATGCATCACAATACCCACATATGTAGCCTGTGTCAGGGGCCTGTATGTACAGTATGCATCACAATACCCACATATGTATCCTGTGCCAGGGGCCTGCATGTACAGTATGCATCACAATACCCACATATGCAGCCTGTGTCAGGGGCCTGTATGTACAGTATTCATCACAATACCCACATATGTATCCTGTGCCAGGGTCCTGTATGTACAGTATGCATCACAATACCCACATATGCAGCCTGTGTCAGGGGCCTCTATGTACAGTATGCATCACAATACCCACATATGCAGCTTGTGCCAGGGGCCTGTATGTACAGTATGCACCACAATACCCACATATGCAGCCTGTGCCAGGAGCCTGTATGTACAGTATGCATCACAATACCCACATATGTAGCCTGTGTCAGGGGCCTGTATGTACAGTATGCATCACAATACCCACATATGCAGCCTGTGTCAGGGGCCTGCATGTACAGTATGCATCACAATACCCACATATGCAGCCTGTGTCAGGGGCCTGTATGTACAGTATGCATCACAATACCCACATATGCAGCCTGTGCCAGGAGCCTGTATGTACAGTATGCATCACAATACCCACATATGCAGCCTGTGCCAGGGGCCTGTATGTACAGTATGCATCACAATACCCACATATGCAGCCTGTGTCAGGGGCCTGTATGTACAGTATGCATCATAATACCCACATATGTATCCTGTGCCAGGGGCCTGTATGTACAGTATGCATCACAATACCCACATATGCAGCCTGTGCCAGGGGCCTGTAGGTACAGTATGCATCACAATACCCACATATGTATCCTGTGCCAGGGGCCAGTATGTACAGTATGCATCACAATACCCACATATGTAGCCTGTGCCAGGGACCTGTATGTACAGTATGCATCGCAATACCCACATATGTAGCCTGTGTCAGGGGCCTGTATGTACAGTATGCATCACAATACCCCCATATGCAGCCTGTGCCAGGGGCCTGTATGTACAGTATGCATCACAATACTCACATATGCAGCCTGTGCCAGGGGCCTGTATGTACAGTATGCATCACAATACTCACATATGTATCCTGTGCCTGGGGCCTGTATGTACAGTATGCATCACAATACCCACATATGCAGCCTGTGCCAGGGACCTGTATGTACAGTATGCATCACAATACCCACATATGTATCCTGTGCCAGGGGCCTGTATGTACAGTATGCATCACAATACCCACATATGTAGCCTGTGTCAAGGGCCTGTATGTACAGTATGGATCGCAATACCCACATATGTAGCCTGTGTCAAGGGCCTGTATGTACAGTATGCATCGCAATACCCACATATGTAGCCTGTGTCAGGGGCCTGTATGTACAGTATGCATCACAATACCCACATATGTATCCTGTGCCAGGGGCCTGTATGTACAGTATGCATCACAATACCCACATAGGTAACCTGTGCCAGGGGCCTGTATGTACAGTATGCATCGCAATACCCACATATGTAGCCTGTGTCAGGGGCCTGTATGTACAGTATGCATCGCAATACTCACATATGTATCCTGTGCCAGGGTCCTGTATGTACAGTATGCATCACAATACCCACATATGCAGCCTGTGCCAGGGGCCTGTATGTACAGTATGCATCACAATACCCACATATGTATCCTGTGCCAGGAGCCTGTATGTACAGTATACATCACAATACCCACATATGCAGCCTGTGCCAAGGGCCTGTATGTACAGTATGCATCACAATACCCACATATGTATCCTGTGCCAGGAGCCTGTATGTACAGTATGCATCACAATACCCACATATGTATCCTGTGCCAGGAGCCTGTATGTACAGTATGCATCACAATACCCACATATGCAGCCTGTGTCAGGGGCCTGTATGTACAGTATGCATCACAATACCCACATATGCAGCCTGTGCCAGGGGCCTGTATGTACAGTATGCATCACAATACCCACATACGCAGCCTGTGTCAGGGGCCTGTATGTACAGTATGCATCACAATACCCACATATGCAGCCTGTGCCAGGGGCCTGTATGTACAGTATGCATCACAATACCCACATATGCAACCTGTGCCAGGGGCCTGTATGTACAGTATGCATCACAATACCCACATATGTATCCAGTGCCAGGGACCTGTATGTACAGTATGCATCACAATACCCACATATGTATCCTGTGCCAGGAGCCTGTATGTACAGTATGCATCACAATACCCACATATGTATCCTGTGCCAGGGGCCTGTATGTACAGTATGCATCACAATACCCACATATGCAGCCTGTGTCAGGGGCCTGTATGTACAGTATGCATCACAATACATACATATGTATCCAGTGGCAGGGACCTGTATGTACAGTATGCATCACAATACCCACATATGTATCCTGTGCCAGGGGCCTGTATGTACAGTATGCATCACAATACCCACATATGCAGCCTGTGCCAGGGGCCTGTAGGTAACACCTGTGCCAGGAGCCTGTATGTACAGTATGCATCACAATACCCACATATGCAGCCTGTGTCAGGGGCCTGTATGTACAGTATGCATCACAATACCCACATATGCTGCCTGTGTCAGGGGCCTGTATGTACAGTATGCATCACAATACTCACATATGTATCCTGTGCCATGGGCCTGTATGTACATTATGCATCACAATACCCACATATGCAGCCTGTGTCAGGGGCCTGTATGTACAGTATGCATCACAATACCCACATATGTAGCCTGTGCCATGGGCCTGTATGTACAGTATGCATCACAATACCCACATATGCAGCCTGTGTCAGGGGCCTGTATGTACAGTATGCAGCCTGTGTCAGGGGCCTGTATGTACAGTATGCATCACAATACCCACATATGTAGCCTGTGTCAGGGGCCTGTATGTACAGTATGCATCACAATACCCACATATGTATCCTGTGCCAGGGGCCTGTATGTACAGTATGCATCACAATACCCACATATGTAGCCTGTGCCAGGGGCCTGTATGTACAGTATGCATCACAATACCCACATATGTATCCTGTGCCAGGGGCCTGTATGTACAGTATGCATCACAATACCCACATATGTATCCTGTGCCAGGGGGCTGTATGTACAGTATACATCACAATACCCACATATGCAGCCTGTGCCAGGGGCCTGTAGATAACACCTGTGCCAGGGGCCTGTATGTACAGTATGCATCACAATACCCACATATGTATCCTGTGCCATGGGCCTGTATGTACAGTATGCATCACAATACCCACATATGTATCCTGTGCCAGGGGCCTGTATGTACAGTATGCATCACAATACCCACATATGCAGCCTGTGTCAGGGGCCTGTATGTACAGTATGCATCACAATACTCACATATGTATCCTGTGCCATGGGCCTGTATGTACAGTATGCATCACAATACCCACATATGTATCCTGTGCCAGGAGCCTGTATGTACAGTATGCATCACAATACCCACATATGTATCCTGTGCCAGGGGCCTGTATGTACAGTATGCATCACAATACCCACATATGCAGCCTGTGTCAGGGGCCTGTATGTACAGTATGCATCACAATACATACATATGTATCCAGTGGCAGGGACCTGTATGTACAGTATGCATCACAATACCCACATATGTATCCTGTGCCAGGGGCCTGTATGTACAGTATGCATCACAATACCCACATATGCAGCCTGTGCCAGGGGCCTGTAGGTAACACCTGTGCCAGGAGCCTGTATGTACAGTATGCATCACAATACCCACATATGCAGCCTGTGTCAGGGGCCTGTATGTACAGTATGCATCACAATACCCACATATGCAGCCTGTGTCAGGGGCCTGTATGTACAGTATGCATCACAATACTCACATATGTATCCTGTGCCATGGGCCTGTATGTACATTATGCATCACAATACCCACATATGCAGCCTGTGTCAGGGGCCTGTATGTACAGTATGCATCACAATACCCACATATGTAGCCTGTGCCATGGGCCTGTATGTACAGTATGCATCACAATACCCACATATGCAGCCTGTGTCAGGGGCCTGTATGTACAGTATGCAGCCTGTGTCAGGGGCCTGTATGTACAGTATGCATCACAATACCCACATATGTAGCCTGTGTCAGGGGCCTGTATGTACAGTATGCATCACAATACCCACATATGTATCCTGTGCCAGGGGCCTGTATGTACAGTATGCATCACAATACCCACATATGTAGCCTGTGCCAGGGGCCTGTATGTACAGTATGCATCACAATACCCACATATGTATCCTGTGCCAGGGGCCTGTATGTACAGTATGCATCACAATACCCACATATGTATCCTGTGCCAGGGGGGTGTATGTACAGTATGCATCACAATACCCACATATGCAGCCTGTGCCAGGGGCCTGTAGATAACACCTGTGCCAGGGGCCTGTATGTACAGTATGCATCACAATACCCACATATGTATCCTGTGAAATGGGCCTGTATGTACAGTATGCATCACAATACCCACATATGTATCCTGTGCCAGGGGCCTGTATGTACAGTATGCATCACAATACCCACATATGCAGCCTGTGTCAGGGGCCTGTATGTATGCCCCTGTGCCATGGGCCTGTATGTACAGTATGCATCACAATACCCACATACCGTATATACTCGAGTATAAGTCGACCCGAATATAAGCCGAGATACCTAATTTTACCACAAAAAACTGGGAAAAATGACTGACTCGAGTATAAGCCTAGGGTGGGAAATGTACGGTGCCAGGGGTTTTCATGCTCAGGGTGTCATGCTCGTTGCCAGGGGTTTCATGCGGTAGGTGTTATGCTTGTTGCCAGGGGGTAATGCTTGTTGCTAGGGTTGTGCCCCCAGTGCCACATATACCCCCAGTAACAGATATCCCCCCACAGTGCCAGATAAAAACATGCTGCCGTTGCTTTGCCCCCAGTAGTTATGCCCCTTCTTTGCCCCCAGTAGTTGTGCCCCTCTTTCATTGCCCCCAGTAGTTATGCACTCTTTCTTTGCCCCCAGTAGTTGTGCCCCCTTTCATTGCCCCCAGTAGTTGTGCCCCCTTTCATTGCCCCCAGTAGTTGTGCCTCCTTCTTTCTTTGCCCCCTGTTGCAGTGCCCCCTTCTTTCTTTGCCCCCTGTTGCAGTGCCCCCTTCTTTCTTTGCCCCCTGTTGCAGTGCCCCCTTCTTTCTTTGCCCCCTGTTGCAGTGCCCCCTTCTTTCTTTGCCCCCTGTTGCAGTGCCCCCGTCGCCGCTTACAAACACACAAACACACACAAAAACAATACTTACCACTGCCCCGCTCCTGCTTCCCGACCGCTTCTTCTGCTGCTGCGCTGCTCCGCTCCGTCCGTCCGCTCGCTCCATCCGGCCGCACGCTCCGTCCGGCCGCCGCTCTGTCCGTCCGCCCGCTCCCCGGCACCCGATCATCTCTATGGGAGAGACGTCATGACGTCTCTCCCATAGCAACGCGCACAGACACTAGAGGTCAATAATGACCTCTAGTGTCTGTCCTGGAGCCGGCTGCAGCGGACGCCCACACAGCCCACGGCGTCTGCTGCAGCCATTGACTCGAGTATAAGCCGAGGGGGGCTTTTTCAGCACAGAAAAATGTGCTGAAAAAGTCGGCTTATACTCGAGTATATACGGTATGTATCCTGTGCCATGGGCCTGTATGTACAGTATGCATCACAATACCCACATATGCAGCCTGTGTCAGGGGCCTGTATGTACAGTATGCAGCCTGTGCCAGGGGCCTGTATGTACAGTATGCATCACAATACCCACATATGTAGCCTGTGCCAGGGGCCTGGATGTACAGTATGCATCACAATACCCATATATGCAGCCTGTGCCAGGGGCCTGTATGTACAGTATGCATCACAATACCCACATATGTAGCCTGTGCCAGGGGCCTGGATGTACAGTATGCATCACAATACCCATATATGCAGCCTGTGCCAGGGGCCTGTATGTACAGTATGCATCACAATACCCACATATGTATCCTGTGCCAGGGGCCTGTATGTACAGTATGCATCGCAATACCCACATATGTATCCTGTGCCAAGGCCCTGTATGTACAGTATGCATCGCAATACCCACATATGTATCCTGTGCCAGGGGCCTGTATGTACAGTATGCATCACAATACCCACATATGTATCCTGTGCCAGGGGCCTGTATGTACAGTATGCATCACAATACTCACATATGCAGCCTGTGCCAGGGGCCTGTATGTACAGTATGCATCACAATACTCACATATGTATCCTGTGCCAGGGGCCTGTATGTACAGTATGCATCACAACACTCACATATGCAGCCTGTGCCAGGAGCCTGTATGTACAGTATGCATCACAATACCCACATATGTATCCTGTGCCAGGGGCCTGTATGTACAGTATGCATCACAATACCCACATATGTAGCCTGTGCCAGGGGCCTGTATGTACAGTATGCATCACAATACTCACATATGCAGCCTGTGTCAGGGGCCTGTATGTACAGTATGCATCACAATACCCACATATGTAGCCTGTGCCAGGGGCCTGTATGTACAGTATGCATCACAATACCCACATATGTATCCTGTGCCAGGGGGCTGTATGTACAGTATGCATCACAATACCCACATATGTAGCCTGTGCCATGGGGCCTGTATGTACAGCATGCATCACAATACTCACATATGCTGCCTGTGTCAGGGTCCTGTATGTACAGTATGCATCACAATACCCACATATGTATCCTGTGCCAGGAGTCTGTATGTACAGTATGCATCACAATACCCACATATGTATCCTGTGCCAGGGGCCTGTATGTTCAGTATGCATCACAATACCCACATATGCAGCCTGTGCCAGGGACCTGTATGTACAGTATGCATCACAATACCCACATATGCAGCCTGTGCAAGGGGCCTGTATGTACAGTATGCATCACAATACCCACATATGCAGCCTGTGCCAGGGGCCTGTATGTATCACAATACCCACATATGTATCCTGTGCCAGGGGCCTGTATGTACAGTATGCATCACAATACCCACATATGCAGCCTGTGCCAGGAGCCTGTATGTACAGTATGCATCACACCCACATATGTATCCTGTGCCAGGGGCCTGTATGTACAGTATGCATCACAATACCCACATATGCAGCCTGTGCCAGGGGCCTGTATGTACAGTATGCATCACAATACCCACATATGTATCCTGTGCCAGGGGCCTGTATGTACAGTATGCATCACAATACCCACATATGCAGCCTGTGCAAGGGGCCTGTATGTACAGTATGCATCACAATACCCACATATGCAGCCTGTGCCAGGAGCCTGTATGTACAGTATGCATCACAATTCCCACATATATATCCTGTGCCAGGGACCTGTATGTACAGTATGCATCACAATACCCACATATGCAGCCTGTGCCAGGGGCCTGTATGTACAGTATGCATCACAATACCCACATATGCAGCCTGTGCCAGGGGCCTGTATGTACAGTATGCATCACAATACCCACATATGCAGCCTGTGCCAGGGGCCTATATGTACAGTATGCATCACAATACCCACATATGTATCCTGTGCCAGGGGCCTGTATGCATCACAATACCCACATATGTATCCTGTGCCTGGAGCCTGTATGTACAGTATGCATCACAATACCCACATATGTATCCTGTGCCAGGGGCCTGTATGCATCACAATACCCACATATGTATCCTGTGCCTGGGGCCTGTATGTACAGTATGCATCACAATACCCACATATGCAGCCTGTGCCATGGGCCTGTATGTACAGTATGCATCACAATACCCACATATGTAGCCTGTGCCAGGGGCCTGTATGTACAGTATGCATTACAATACCCACATATGTATCCTGTGCCAGGGGCCTGTATGTACAGTATGCATCACAATACCCACATATGTATCCTGTGCCAGGGGCCTGTATGTACAGTATGCATCACAATACCCACATATGCAGCCTGTGCCAGGGGCCTGTATGTACAGTATGCATCACAATACCCACATATGCAGCCTGTGCCAGGGGCCTGTATGTACAGTATGCATCACAATACCCACATATGTAGCCTGTGCCAGGGGCCTGTATGTACAGTATGCATCACAATACCCATTTATCTATCCTGTGCCAGGGACCTGTATGTACAGTATGCATCACAATACCCACATATGTATCCTGTGCCAGGAGCCTGTATGTACAGTATGCATCACAATACCCACATATGTAGCATGTGCCAGGGGCCTGTATGTACAGTATGCATCACAATACCCACATATGTATCCTGTGCCAGGAGCCTGTATGTACAGTATGCATCACAATAACCACATATGTAGCCTGTGCCCAGGGGCCTGTATATACAGTATGCATCACAATACCCACATATGTATCCTGTGCCAGGAGCCTGTATGTACAGTATGCATCACAATACCCACATATGCAGCCTGTGCCAGGGGCCTGTATGTACAGTATGCATCACAATACCCACATATGTATCTTGTGCCAGGGACTTGTATGTACAGTATGCATCACAATACTCACATATGCAGCCTGTGCCAGGAGCCTGTATGTACAGTATGCATCACAATACCCACATATGTATCCTGTGCCAGGGACCTGTATGTACAGTATGCATCACAATACCCACATATGCAGCCTGTGCCAGGGGCCTGTATGTACAGTATGCATCACAATACCCACATATGTATCCTGTGCCAGGGGCCTGTATGTACAGTATGCATCACAATACCCACATATGTATCCTGTGCCAGGGGCCTGTATGTACAGTATGCATCACAATACCCACATATGCAGCCTGTGCCAGGGGCCTGTATGTACAGTATGCATCACAATACCCACATATGCAGCCTGTGCCAGGGGCCTGTATGTACAGTATGCATCACAATACCCACATATGTAGCCTGTGCCAGGGGCCTGTATGTACAGTATGCATCACAATACCCATTTATGTATCCTGTGCCAGGGACCTGTATGTACAGTATGCATCACAATACCCACATATGTATCCTGTGCCAGGAGCCTGTATGTACAGTATGCATCACAATACCCACATATGTAGCATGTGCCAGGGGCCTGTATGTACAGTATGCATCACAATACCCACATATGTATCCTGTGCCAGGAGCCTGTATGTACAGTATGCATCACAATCACCACATATGTAGCCTGTGCCCAGGGGCCTGTATGTACAGTATGCATCACAATACCCACATATGTATCCTGTGCCAGGAGCCTGTATGTACAGTATGCATCACAATACCCACATATGTAGCCTGTGCCAGGGGCCTGTATGTACAGTATGCATCACAATACCCACATATGTATCTTGTGCCAGGGACTTGTATGTACAGTATGCATCACAATACTCACATATGCAGCCTGTGCCAGGAGCCTGTATGTACAGTATGCATCACAATACCCACATATGTAGCCTGTGCCAGGGGCCTGTATGTACAGTATGCATCACAATACCCACATATGTAGCCTGTGCCAGGGGCCTGTATGTACAGTATGCATCACAATACCCACATATGTAGCCTGTGCCAGGGGCCTGTATGTACAGTATGCATCACAATACCCACATATGTAGCCTGTGCCAGGGGCCTGTATGTACAGTATGCATCACAATACCCACATATGCAGCCTGTGCCAGGGGCCTGTATGTACAGTATGCATCACAATACCCACATATGTAGCCTGTGCCAGGGGCCTGTATGTACAGTATGCATCACAATACCCACATATGTATCCTGTGCCAGGGACCTGTATGTACAGTATGCATCACAATACTCACACATGCAGCCTGTGCCAGGAGCCTGTATGTACAGTATGCATCACAATACCCACATACGTATCCTGTGCCAGGGACCTGTATGTACAGTATGCATCACAATACTCACATATGCAGCCTGTGCCAGGGGCCTGTATGTACAGTATGCATCACAATACCCACATATGTAGCCTGTGCCAGGGGCCTGTATGTACAGTATGCATCACAATACCCACATATGTATCCTGTGCCAGGCACCTGTATGTACAGTATGCATCACAATACCCACATATGTATCCTGTGCCAGGGGCCTGTATGTACAGTATGCATCACAATACCCACATATGTATCCTATGCCAGGAGCCTGTATGTACAGTATGCATCACAATACCCACATATGTAGCCTGTGCCCGGGGCCTGTATGTACAGTATGCATCACAATACCCACATATGTATCCTGTGCCAGGGACCTGTATGTACAGTATGCATCACAATACCCACATATGCAGCCTGTGCCAGGAGCCTGTATGTACAGTATGCATCACAATACCCACATATGTATCCTGTGCCAGGGACCTGTATGTACAGTATGCATCACAATACTCACATATGCAGCCTGTGCCAGGGGCCTGTATGTACAGTATGCATCATAATACCCACATATGTATCCTGTGCCAGGGGCCTGTATGTACAGTATGCATCACAATACCCACATATGTATCCTGTGCCAGGGACCTATATATACAGTATGCATCACAATACCCACATATGTATCCTGTGCCAGGGGCCTGTATGTACAGTATGCATCACAATACCCACATATGCAGCCTGTGCCAGGGGCCTGTATGTACAGTATGCATCACAATACCCACATATGTAGCCTGTGCCAGGAGCCTGTATGTACAGTATGCATCACAATACCCACATATGTATCCTGTGCCAGGGACCTGTGTGTACAGTATACATCACAATACCCACATATGTAGCCTGTGCCAGGAGCCTGTATGTACAGTATACATCACAATACCCACATATGTAGCCTGTGCCAGGAGCCTGTATGTACAGTATACATCACAATACCCACATATGTAGCCTGTGCCAGGAGCCTGTATGTACAGTATACATCACAATACCCACATATGTAGCCTGTGCCAGGAGCCTGTATGTACAGTATGCATCACAATACCCACATATGCAGCCTGTGTCAGGAGCCTGTATGTACAGTATGCATCACAATACCCACATATGCAGCCTGTGTCAGGGGCCTGTATGTACAGTATGCATCACAATACCCACATATGTAGCCTGTGCCAGGGGCCTGTATGTAGGGCTGGCTCCAGGCATGTTCGAATAGAGCGGCCACGTGGAGCGCCACCCTTAATGGGCGCCGCATGCTGACCCCACCATATTCGTGCCTGGAGCCAGCCTGCTGCCCGGACTAAAAACTGTTCTCTACGCGCTATGCGCACTGTGTGGTGCCGGCGTCTGATGTCAGACGCTGGCGCTGCACAATGCGCATTGTAGTTTAGCAAGAGTCCGCCCACGGCCCTCAGCACTCTCCCTCCCAGCACAGCAGGTGCCAGGTACTGTGGGGGCATTTATGTATCGGGCACTGTGTGGGGGCATTTATGTATTGGGCAGGGCACTGTGGGGCATTGATGTTTCTGGCACTGTGGGGGCACATCTGGCACTGTGGGGTCATATCTGGCACTGTGGAGGTATTTATGTATCTGGCACTGTGGAGGTATTTATGTATCTGGCACTGTCGGGGCATATCTGGCGCTGTGGGGGCATTTATGTATCTGGCACTATGGGGGAATATCTGGCACTGTGGGGGCATTTATGTATCTGGCACTATGGGGGTATATCTGGCACTGTGGGGGCATTTATGTATCTGGAACTGTGGGGGCATTTATGTATCTGACACTGCTGGGGGACATGTCGTGTAGCTGGCACTGCTGGGGGGCATGTCATGTGTAGCTGGCACTGCTGGGGGGCATGTCATGTGTATCTGGCACTGCTGGGGGCCATGTCATGTGTATCTGGCACTGCTGGGGGCCATGTCATGTGTAGCTGGCACTGCTGGGGGGCATGTCATGTGTAGCTGGCACTGCTGGGGGGCATGTCATGTGTAGCTGGCACTGCTGGGGGGCATGTCCTGTGTAGCTGGCACTGCTGGGGGGCATGTCATGTGTAGCTGGCACTGCTAGGGGGGGCGGCAGATGTAACATGTGCAGAGAGAGTTAGATTTGGGTGGGGTGTGTTCAAACTGAAATCTAAATTGCAGTGTAAAAATAAAGCAGCCAGTATTTACCCTGCACAGAAACAATATAACCCACCCAAATCTAACTCTCTCTGCACATGTTATATCTGCCCCACCTGCAGTGCACATGGTTCTGCCCAACTGGTAACAAATTTGCTGCTGCGATCAACTCTGAATTACCCCTTAAATCCGCCTCCACCCGAACGGAGCAACAATTGGATTGCTCCAGCGGTCACCATCTAGTGGCAGCCGTGGGGAAAAACAATTAAATCCCCCCCCTTCCAATATGTTCCTTTGGCTCTGCTCTGCAGTACTGTAATATATATTGTGGCTATATACATATAGGACAATAATAGGTTCTTTTTCAGTCCGACCTGATATTACAGAGTTTTATTTTACCAACCACGGACTTCTACACAGTCCCAGTACAAAGACACTGCTGCAAGTAAATGCATTATGGGTTAATAATTAAAACCACTCCTGACCTTGCAATGTTCTGGATTCAGACGTAATATTCCTGCAGTGCAGTTTATGTAGCGATCGGCTTACAAATGAAATACACAGCAGGCAGCTCCCTACAGCTGAATCCAGAGCTGCCGGGGAGTGCTCAGCTGCACTCTGTCAGGAGATAATGAAGCAAAGTGCGGAAGAGGCAGGGTTCCAAATACAGGGGGAGACAAATGAAATCAGAGGGGAGGGTTTATGTAATGTGTATTAATACTAAAGTTCATTTGAGGCAAAGGGCAGCTAGTGAAATACCGTGTTTACTGCAGTTAGATCTTTAGTAAGCAGATTGTACAGTCGTAAAGGGTCCTTTTATTAACCATATGCAGATCTGTACACCACACTGTGTCTGTTTACTCCTATTGGGATTTAATGCTGAGAATTCATTCAGTTAAGCTGCTGTGACATAACTGATCCCACTCTGGGGGTAAATTTACTAAGATGGGAGTTCTATTTAAGATGGGATGTTACCCATAGCAACCAATCAGATTCCAGGTATTACCTTCTACAAGCGAGAAGTAGAAGCTGAGTGGTTGCTATGGGCAACATCCCATCTTAAATAGAACTCCCATCTTCGTAAATTTACCCCCTGGTGTTTAAATCTGCCAGTCCACAAAGTACATTACTGTATATCAAATTCTCAGAAAACGGGATTTAGAATCTCTTGGGCCCTACACATCAGGCAACCCGCTGCCGAGCTTCCTGACGGCCGATACGACCGACCTGGTTGCGGGGAGGGGGGGGGGGGGGGTTGGTGGTGACGGGGGGAGTGAAGTTTCTTCACTCCCCCCATCACCCTGCTCCATAGCAGTGCATGCTAATATGGACGAGATTGTCCATATTGGCCTGCATGTATAAGCGACCCGACACCAACGATGAACGAGCGTGGGGCTGTGCATTGTTCATCGTTGGTGCCTACACACTGAACGTTCATATCGTTCACTGTTATCTGCCAGTGTGTAGGGCCCATTAGTCTGGCGTCTTGAACATTGGTCATGTAATGCCTCAGGAATGTCCTGGGGCCAAATAGTGCATTGACCGGCCCCACAGAAAAAAAAATTGTGTAGGGGACCATTGCTTTAGTTGTAGCTTCCCAGATCCCTTGTGCAGGCCTGGTGTATGGACCCCTTGTACTGTAGTTCCACCACTGGTTCTTAGTTAATTGCTGGTGTTACATTGTACTGAGAATTGGTCCATCCTACTCAGTGGTGGTCATTCCGAGTTGTTCGCTATTTTTTTCGTTCGCACAAGGTATGTGCAAAATTGCGAACATGTTGCAAAATAGCGAATATCCGCCTCCAACGTATTTTTGCTAATTCGTCCGCAGTATTACACAAAGTGGGCGTACGCCAAATGACATCACAGCAGTGCGAAACCATCGCATTAACACAAACCTCATCGTAAAAATACTAAGTTTTCGTAGATTTACACATTTTTCTTAAAAGTGCACACTTTTGCGGAAAAACGCACAACAATGTGTTTTTTTTCTATTAAGTGAAATTACACCTTTCAGTTTAAAGTCCACAAGCCCTCCTCAATTACGAATCCAATTAGTGTAATGAATGATAATGTTCATGACCAATTAAGTCTACAAAAAATACCTGAAGAACACTTTGTAGGCATAATTGGCCATCAACATTTAAATGTTTAAATTATAAATATAGATGTTTTAAATGTGCCTGGTCTATTTTTGTGTGTTTTTGTTTTTTTGTGTAGATGTTTAGTTTGTGAATGAAGGTGTATACATGTTTATTTAGACAATAACCTCCTAACTTATTTTTTTTTTTTTTTAAATCTTACGTTAGATGTGAGAAATGTTTAAGGTAATCAATTTCTGCTAGGCAATCTGCTGTTCCTTTATTGCATTAATAAACACAACACCCGCTTAACTTGAAATATATAGTTTTTATTGTTTGTCTTTTTTTTTTTTTTAAACTGAAAAGATAAAATGTTTTAAAATAAAAATGATGCCAATTTTTCCAGCTGGGCCACATTAGCCAGCAAGGCTTCTAGATTTTACCGCATGTCGGCCAGAATGGCCGCAAAAGTTGTGGGATCTCCAACTGCAACATCTGAAATTAAGAGGCAACATAAACATTACTAACTTACTCACATTACCTATTATACAAGCAAGGCACAAAGCACACTTTAATGCAGGCATGTCCAAACTGCGGCCCTCCAGCTGTTGTGAAACTACATATACCAGCATGCCTTGACACAGTTTTGGGGTCAGAGAATGCAAAAGCTGTGTCAGGGCATGCTGGGATATGTAGTTTCTCAACAGCTGGAGGGCCGCAGATTGGACAGGCCTGCTTTAATGGCAAAGTGACTACATCAGGCATGTCCAAACTGCGGCCCTCCAGCTGTTGTGAAACTACATATCCCAGCATGCCGCAACACAGTTTTGCTGTCAAAGAATGCTAAAGCTGTGTCAGGGCATGCTGGGATGTGTAGTTTCTCAACAGCTGGAGGGCCGCAGTTTGGACATGCCTGGACTACATCATGGCTGTTTTAAGGATAAATCAGTAGCAGAACAACACACAAGCCTGCTCAGCAATGTTTTTTTTTTTTAAAGTGTACCACACCATGGGGTACATTTACTACTATGGGAGTTCTATTTAAGATGGGACGTTGACCATAGCAACCAATCAAATTCTACATATTATCTTGTAGAAGGGGTCAAAATAATTACAAGTATAATCTTATTGGTTGCTATGGGCAACATCCCATCTTAAAGAGAACTACCATCTTAGTAAATGTAACACCATGTTGGCATTCATTCACATCTGGAGTGAAGCCAACTTATCTTTTTTGGGGTTGGCCCTGCATCATCACACTGCATATCAACATCTTCAGAAGGACAACATATCCTAGCATGCCCACACTCCCTGAAAGCCTGCCTTACTAAATAAGGTCAAACAGGTTTTGATAAATCAAATAAGCATTTTGTGAGTGTAACTTTCAAAGCACAAATCATTGTGTCGTTAGGCTGGCTAACAAAGTGAAGCATGCAAATTGAAAGTGCAAATATTATGAATACCCAGGCACAAGTGTAAAAGACCAACAACATACTAAACTCCACTCAGGTCTAACTGTTTCACTGACAACCTAGCACATATAAACCCTGTTGTCCTGGCAACCCTGTCGACCTAATGAGTGTCGACCTAGAGTGGACAGACCAAACATTGCACACATAGACACTGTACATCTAATGATACTCACATAAATGTAAATGCAAAATCTAGACCATGCAGAAAAACACAAACATTTTTCCTTGGGCCAAGATTGCCCACAGTACAACACTGCATGTTTTGTAATTGTAAGTGTAAGTGTAAGTAGGTAACCAATACATTTTAAATGTTTTAAAACTTACTCTCATCTTCCACATGCGGACTCCCCGGAATATCCGCAGGGGCTTCTTCGGCCCATTCACTGGGTGGGGAAGGCGGCTGGATGGGGGAAGGCGGCTGGATGGGGGAAGGAGGCTGGATGAAGGAAGGAGGCTGGATTGGGGAATGAGGAGGGATTGGGGAAGGAGGAGGGATTGGGGACCTGCTTTCAGAGGGTGGGTCTGATTGAGAGGGGGAGAGGGGTGGAGAGGGTGTTTGGGCAACAGAGGGGGAGGGGGCCAGAGAGGGGGACTGGGAAGGAGAAGGGGATTGTGCGACAGAAGGGGAGGGGGGCTGAGAAGGGGCCTGAGAAGGAGAAGGGGGCTGAGAAGGAGAGGGGGCCTGAGAAGGAGAAGGGGGCTGAGAAGGAGAGGGGGCCGGAGAAGGAGAAGGGGGCTGAGAAGGAGAAGGGGGCTGAGAAGGAGAGGGGGCCTGAGAAGGAGAGGGGGCCTGAGAAGGAGAAGGGGAGGTGGACTGAGAAGGGGACTGTGAAGGGGAGGGGGACTGGGAAGAGGAGGGGGACTGTGAAGGGAAGGGGGACTGGGAAGAGGAGGTGGACTGTGAAGGGGAGGGGGACTGGGAAGAGGAGGGGGACTGGGAAGGGGAGGGGTGCTGAGAAGGGGACTGGTCTGGCCTCCCTGCAGCAGCTTGCCATTGTAGTGGTTCTAGAATGACATGTTTTATATTTGTTTTGAATGACAAATTTAATAAATACCATTTGTCTATTACACTGTTCTGTCCCATGTAAAAGACACAGGGCTAACATTATTTTGTTTGGCTAATTTGTAATCTGGTGATGTTGTCCATAGCAACCAATCTGATTATACATAACATTTGTGAAGCTCATTACAGAATCTATTCGATTGACTCATATTGATTGGTATAGGCAACATCACCAGATCTAAAATCAACCCACCTTATTAAATTTCCACCACTGAGCAAGTTATTTGGTACAGTTTACAGCCTGTGTAGCAATTCTGTACAACATGCACTTGTTTAAAATCACTCTGCTACAGTCAGTACTGCTTGCCCTAACCACACACACTGTCATATTTATTAAACTAGTTCAGTCAGTGTGGCAATTTAGACACTATCACTTAGTGAAAATTTTCAAAGTTTATGCTAATAATATTACTTAGTGTAAATTTGCACAGTTTATGCTAATAATCTCTGTTATGTAATGTATTTTACTTACTGCGTCCACGCAGTTGCCGGATTTGCTGGCGGAGCTCCGCCAACAGTTCCGGCGTCCGCCTGCGGAGATCACTCCATCTCCTCTCTAACTGAATGATGGTCCGCCTGCTGCGGACGCGGGTCCTCAGTAGGTGGCGGACCTCCGCGTAGGCCTGGCGCTTTACACGATTTGGGACAAAGCGCCCTACGCGGCCTACGCGACGGTCCATCACCGCCACCAACACGCGGAGCTCACGCCGGGTGAACGGTGCAGCACGCATCATGGCAATGGCGTTTTCCTTATTTGGGCATATATTTATAGTGTGTGTTGGCATGTGATTGGTGGAAAATCTATGCTGTCATCTAAATAAACTTTATTGATGTGTGCATTGACTAAACTTTATTGCTGTCTGCAGTGCTGTGTAGAGCAGAGGGGTTAGTTCGCTATAGCGGAAATTTGCAGTCGCGGAAGAGCATGATAATAAACTAACCTATTCTCACAACTCCACACACACACACACACACACACACACACACACACACACACACACACACACACACACACACACACACACACTTTTACTCTAATTTTTGCGTCAATCTGTGTACTCACCACATTTTGTATGAACAATCAGCTGCACAGTCACAAATTTTTCCACATTTAGTATCATATGTAGTTTTTTTGTTTTGGAAAACAGGATTTGAAAATAAAAAAAAATGTAATTACAACAATTTAGCAACGTAAAAAAACAAAAACAAAGAATAAAAACATTGTAAGGTTAACATGTTTGAATATTTACATAAACAACTAATAATATATTCACACACACAAAAACAATTACACAATGAGCTTACAATAACTACCTAAATGACACCAGAGCAAAATGAACATAAACAGACAGTGACTTTGAGTTTATTTGTAAAAATTAATAAAAAAAATATATACCTGAAATATTCGCGCACAATGCGTGCCCTTACTTCGTTTCCCCTCCTGGAAACACTCCCCCCACCGACTCTCCGCCCAACCCCTGGCTCCTCATCCGGCAATTCCTCTGTGTGAGGAAGCTCAACGCGACTCCTTACAGCGATGTTATGTAGAATAGCGCACAGGACCACAATTTTAATTACCATCTCCGGCGAATACATGATGTCGCCACCAGTGCGGTGGAGCACACGAAAACGCCCTTTAAGAACACCAATTGTGCGCTCCACCAGCTGTCTAGTGGCAGTAAGCGCGGAGTTAAATGCCGTCTGTGGTCCTGGCCTGGGCTTACTGTAAGGAGTCATGAGCCAGGGGGTGCAAGGATATCCACGGTCTCCTGTTTGATGAGAAGAAAAGAAAATAATTATAATCTAAAATTTGAAAATATTATTGTTAGTTTAAAAAAAAAACACTCACCCAATAACCACATGTCTTGACCTTCCATCGATCTTAATCTGTGCCATATCCCTGATTGTCTAATGACATGGGCATCATGGGAGCCCCCCGGGAACTTAGCATTCAGGGACAGGATCTGGAGGGATGGCCCACAAACAACCATTACATTCAGAGAATGAAACAGTTTCCTGTTTCTATAAATTCTTCATTATGTCTTGGTGGTACAATAGCTACATGTGTGCCATCCACAACCCCAATAACATGTGGGAAGCAACTACCACCTTCCTCAAATTGCCGCTTCACCACATCTAGGGCCTCAACATCCAAAGGCATAGCAATAAATTGCTTAACGCGCTTAATAAAAGCCTGGCTGACACGCCGCAGGACCTTACTGAACTGGCCCTGCGGCATGCCAACCAGTTCGCCAACAACATGCTGGTATGAACCAGTGGCCACAAAATGTAGCACAGCAAGGAATTGTGTCAATGCTGGTATTGCTGTAGGATACCTAATGGATTGTTCTAGATCACTCTCTATTATGGAGAGAGTGTCTAGGATTAGATGAGGTGGCAGCCTGTATCTGCGCACAACCACATCATCAGGCATCCCAAAAAGGAGGACACGGGTACGGAAAATTGGTGGCCTAGCACACCTCCGTTGCCTTGGATGATGAGGAGCCTGTTGCATTTGGAGGGCTTGCAGCGGTTGGGGTGGGAGTGGTTCCGTGGGTTGGGGTGGGAGGGCTTCAGCTGCCACATGAACGGACATCACCAACTTAAAATGAAGGTAAGAATAATAAAAAAAAAAAAAAAAAAACATTGTCAGTCATAATCAAAGACAAAGTGTATGGGTGTTAACTTACTGCAGGAGCATACTCCATTTCTTCAATAACAAAATACGGGTCCAAAACACAAAATTGGGGGGGGGGGGGGGGGGAAACCTTTAGCTAATTATTACAAACATAGGTTAACATCACAAATCAAAAAGTATTTGAGATTTCAAACATACCCATATAATAACTGACACATTATATATTCAAACAACTAAGTATGAATAATGTAACTTAGTTTGTTACTTAAAAAAACCTTTTAGAAAAAAAAGGGGGGCCTTTAGTAGCTAATACAGCAAAAATCCGGACGACTTTGTCCAAAGTAAAAGCTTTGAAAACCAAGAAATAACACCTACTAGATAGAGAAATGGCCAATCAAAAATAAGATACACACTTGCTACAAACACACTCCAGGACACACAGGGATAGGCTACTTACCTGGTCAATCACTGAAGTGACTAATTTAGGAGCAAACTGAACCAAAAAAACACCAACTCGGTCAAAAAGAAAATCTGGATAATAAATCCAAAAATGACACACCTACAAGAGACACAGAAGGAGTGTAAGATATCATATAGACAATTATAACAAACAGCAACACACACAGGGATAGGCTACTTACCTGGTCAATCACTGTAGTGACTAATTTAGGAGCAAACTGAACCAAAAAACCACCAACTCGGTCAAAAACAAAATCTGGATAATAAATCCTAAACTGACACACCTACAAGAGACACAGAAGGAGTCTAATAAATCAAACAAACTGTGTGAACAATATAACAAACACACTGTAAAGTACAGGTAAGATATAAAAAATTATGGCATACTAAACCATTTAAATATCAAACAGATATCCTCCAAAATACATAAACCCAGTTCCATTGCACCACCATACATACTTGGCTTGATAATTGACTAATGTAGGAATACTCTCAAAAGAAACTTAGCAAAAAAAACGCACTACGCTATACAAAATGTTTAAAGAGAATAAACGGACATCTGTCTGCAAGACAATGCAAAAATTACTCACTGCAAAGTTGAAACAAAGACGACCACCTTCAAAGATAACACAGCACTTTGTAACATCATACACCCACTCACACAGGCTGCAAACAAGGCTCTTAAATTAGCAGTACAATCAGTCACACAATTAGCATAATTTACACCAGTGTGAATTTTCGCTGCGCACGTAGCTATAAATACCTACACACCTGTGCGTACAGACATGTCATTAGCAACATGGCTACTCGTGAGGATTTGGCAGCAGAGATGGACCGCGTGCAGCGGCAGCAGGCGGCATTGGCACAAAGACAAATAGCATTGTGTCGGCAAATGCTGGACTCCGCCTCTGCGGATTCTGAAGAAGCAGGACTCAGTACTAGAGACATTCCACCTTCTGAAACACAGCAGTTAGGAGGGGTTACCCTGCCAGACAGACAGACTGAGAAAACTGAGGGAGATTCAGCATTAGCCACACAACCACAACATACACAAGCAGCTAGTGACGAGGAAGATGGTGAGGAGGAACAGTCTCAAAGCTCACAGGCTACTTCAAGGCGAAAAAAAAGGCAGCCCGCATTCACTAAGAGGGAGTTGCGTGTTTTGGTCACACAGGCCATGTCAAAAATACATAGAGGGCCAAAAAACATGGGTGCTGCTACCAAAGAACGAATCTGGAGGGACATCACTCATTCTGTGAATGAAGTCGGCTCTATAGTCCGAACATCACAGGAAGTTAGACGACGGTAAGTGTATATTGGCAGTCCATTATCTGTGCAAAGTATTCTTAAAAAGCTAGTTACATGTGATGTTGGCTATAGCAACCAAATGCAGAACATGTGTCCGATATATTAGATATGATGTCTATAGCAACCAAATGCAGAACATGTGTCCTATATATTAAAGCTGGAATTTATTGTAAAAATATACCTTGACCCTATTTTTCCTAATATATGTAGTTGGGCCGACTTCAAATCCCGCCTGAAGGGCAAGAGGTCTGCGGAGTGGAATGCCTCAAGGGCTACAGGGGGCGGACCATCTGTCACTGTGGAGTATACAGAGTTGGAGGAGATGGCGATGGACTGTGTCAGTTATGAGGAGGGGACAGGGGTGTCTTATATGGACACGGACCTGCCTGAAATACTGACGGAACATGACTTGCCAGGTAAGTTTACACACATATTTGTAATTTATAATTGTTTATTTTACAAAAGTCTCATTGTTTTTTTGTACTCTTTTTCCACACATTCTTCTATTTGCTTTGCACATAACAGCACAGGGGGGTGAGCAGGTAGAGTCACAGGAGGGTTATGTGGCTGAGGCTGAGGTGGAGGGACCTAGTGTGTCTGGCAGTGTGGGACCCCAAATCCCACCTATCCAGGTTCCAACTGGCCCCCCCACCCAACCCTCTGCTTGAAATAGCTAGGTATGGTGAGAGCCTAAACGCTTTTCAAGACAGGATGACCCGGGAGGTAATCCAGATAGCTGTCCGGCTCACTGAGCACAGAACCAGTGTGGAGCAAGGTGTTGCTCAACTCTGCCAAGGTCTGGCAGAGATCAGGCAGGGACAAGATCAACTTGCCTCCTCATTCCAAAACCTTGCAAATAACATCTTGCAAGGGCTCCAGGCCATCGCTGTCTCCCTTGCCCACAGTGGCAGAGAGCCAGTCACATCGGCTCCCTCCCCTGCCCAGGAAGAACATCCCACTGGGCAGGGCACACGAAGGTCGCTCCGCAGACCAAGCCAAGAAGAACAGCATCAGGCGGGGGAAAAAAGAAAGAAAGTGATGTCTCTCCAGATGGGCAGCACCCATGTTTTTCATGTTGTCTCTATGTTTTTTTTGAGTTGGCTTGTGTGGCCAGAATGGCTAACTCCCTCTTAGTGAAATGTATTATTTCTGTTTAGATATATTGTAGCCTGTGAGCTTTTTTTCCTGTACACCAGAGCCATCTTCCTCTTCCTAGTGTGCTGTGTATTGTTGTGTTTGTGTGATGGCTCCTGAATCTTTCTCAGTTCCCAAAATATATTTGTCTGGCAGGGTGTTTACACCATATTATTTATTTGCATTTAAATTATTATTTTGTCAGAAGATGGAGTTTCCCTAGTACTGAGTTCTGCTATGTCATTTGTGTCAGTGGCATCTGCTTGCTGCTTGGTCCATCTTTGCCTGTGATACTCACCTGTAGCCATGTTGTTTGGATCACTAAATTTATTACAGCAGTAATAAAAAAAAAAAAAAAGTTTGTGTACTTTATTAAAGTAAATGCATTATATTAATCTTAGTCCAGGAAAGTTTAGCAAAGCATATAGACACTTGGGGAACAAGGGAACAATCCGAAAAAATATACAAGCATTGCATCTTTAAAAATGCAACAGGTATGCCTTGCACCACACTTTAATGTCCATATTAAAAGAATAGTCACAACTCAGGTTTTATTTTACTATGGGCAACAGGACATAATTTTAAACATTGTCAGATATTGAAACCAAAAATAAAATTATTATTTAACTTACAAATTAAGTGTATGCTGCATTATGTTGGTCCTGATATTTGGGATATACAAAGGTCACATTTTATGTAGTTTAGATGTTGCTGATGTAGTTTTGGAGTTTACATAATTTCACTTGTTTGCATTTGGTAGTATTTAACACATTAAAACATGCACTTAACATGAATGTTTTTCCAAAAACTTGACTCACAATGAAAACCTTATTTGGCAGCGTTACAGATTTATAGGTGCTTAGAATAAACATGTAATGTGTCCACACAATTGCTGTTTGCAGTACTTCAGCAGAGCAGTGTTTAGCAAGTAATTTGACAACAGATGAATGGCATCTCCAATTAACTGCTAATTATTGCATACACACTTGAAACACTACTTCGCAAATGCAGAGTAACTGCAGACCTACTCGGCTGCTGCGTCAAGATTGCGAGGAATTGCTATGTTAAATTTAACATCGAAAACGCATTTCTGCAAAAACACGCCTACTGCTAGTTGCATACTCCCACACTAGACGCCCACTTTCACGCCCATGTCGTCAGATTGCGAAGTCACGCCTTCGCCACTCCCCGTTTTCGTTTCTGTGTAACGAGCAGTTTTCTTTGTAGTATTTCTGCACAAGTGTCGTATCGCTATGCTAGCGCATGCGTATTTTCGCTTTTGCGCATGCGCGTTTTGTTGATTTCTGCCCGTTTGCGATGCGAAGATTCACTGCGAACAACTCGGAATGAGGGCCAGTGACCGCCCCTACATTGTATAGATTACAGGTGTTCTTCACAGTTATCGGAAACCTTGTAATAGCAGTTTCTATGTTGTTGATAGATGCATGTATGATTGAAGTGACAATATTTCTCTGATATGTACTGCACACAAGGCTTACACTGTGGCATGCTGGTACTAGTTGTTCTGCATTGCCTGGAGAGGCACATGCTCATTACCTCTGTACAGAACAGCTAGATAAAGGCCAGCCTATAGTGTGCCATTTATTTTATAGACATCTTATGTCCGTGATCTCCCAGATACACAGCGCCCCCTTCCCGCTGGACTTTCTCTTCTGCTCTGATGTCTTCCTGTCCAATCTCTTTTTCTTTCTCCTATTATCTGTCCTTTCTCTCTAGAAAGACTGAGGACTGGGGGTATCTGAATGAAGATGGTGAGCTGGGCCTGGCTTACCAAGGCTTAAAGCAAGTGGCCAGGTTGTCTCTCCTTGAAAGGCTTATGCTAATAAACCTTGGTGCACCATGGTGCAGCAGAGAAGGCTAGATGAGCAAGGCTTCATCTGTACCTACAACATACTTACCTACCCTCCCGCATTCAGCGGGAGACTCCCGTTTTTTAACTGAGCCTCCCGCTGCCCCGCAAACCGTCCCTGTCCTCCCGTTTTTTCACATTTTTTTTGTAAATATGGACTGCGCATGCGCCTGTCCCAAAGTGCTGGTGACGGAGGCGGAGCTCTGATTGGCAGGACCGTAGAGCAAGTACGGGTGCCCCTAGGGTCCGGCTCTGGTGGTGGTTTGTGGAGAGCTGCTGGCGAGTGGAAGGTGCAGTGCCGCTGGCTGGTGGAAGGTGCAGTGCCGCTGGCGAGTGGAAGGTGCAGAGCCGCTGGTGGGTGGTTTGTGGCAAAGCGGCTCTGCATTTGTGCTGTTACACGCCGCTGCCCGTCTAAGCAGAGATCGGGCAGCAGCACGCAGGACAGCTCACACAGCTGAGCCTGCAGCGGGAGGAAGCGCCAGGAGCCGGCTAGCAATAATATAAACATGCCGCTCCGTTTGGGCGGCCGCTGGCAGAGCAGCTGAGTAAGCTGATTTGAGCCAGCAGCAGCGGGGAGCGCCAGAACGGATGCGCGTCTGGCAATAGTAACCTGCCAGCGTGCAGAAGGGAGGAGGGGGGAGAAGGAGGAGAGAGGCTGCCTCTAACGCTAACTGGACCAGCTGCTGCCAGTAACAAATCTGGGCTCTGGTCCTGGGTAAGGGCTACATGCCCAGATGCAGCAGTTCCTCCTCCCTTGGGCACTATACTGTCACCCAGCCACCATGTCCCGCCTAGATCCTCCTGCCTATGATCTGGGTCCGCCAGCCTCCCTCAGTGACACCCTGCAGCTCACCTCGATGTTGATTGCACACAGTGTGGTGAGTAACCTGATAGCCCTGTATGTGACCCCCTACCTGTGTGTGTGACCCCCTGCACCCCCTACCTGTGTGTCAGCCCCTATACCCCATACATGTGTGTCTGAGCCCATGTACCCCCTACCTGTGTGTGTGTGACCCCCTGTACCCCCTACCTGTGTGTGTGACCCCCTGTACCCTATACCTGTGTGACCCCCTGTACCCCCTACCTATGTGTGTGACCCCCTACCTGTGTGTCAGAGCCCATGTACCCCCTACGTGTGTGTGTGTGACACCCCATGTACCCCCTACCTGTGTGTGTGTGTGTGTGTGTGTGTGTGAGACCCCATGTACCCCCTACGTGTGTGTGTGTGTGTGTGTGTGTGTGTGACCCCATGTACCCCCTACCTGTGTGTGTGTGACCCCATGTACCCCTACCTGTGTGTGTGTGTGTGTGTATGAGACCCCATGTACCCCCTACGTGTGTGTGTGTGACCCCATGTACCCCTACCTGTGTGTGTGTGTGTGACCCCATGTACCCCCTACCTGTGTGTGACCCCATGTACCCACTACCTGTGTGTGTGTGACCCCATGTACCCCCTACCTGTGTGTGTGTGACCCCATGTACCTCCTACCTGTGTGTGTGACCCCATGTACCCCTACCTGTGTGTGTGCATGTGTGTGTGTGACCCCATGTACCCCCCTACGTGTGTGTGTGTGTGTGTGTGTGTGTGTGACCTCCTGTACTCCCCTACCCCTGTGTATGTCACCCTGTACCCCCCTAGTCCCCCCAGTGTTTGACACCCTGTATCCTCTACCTTTGTGTGTACAGTATGTCACCCTATACCCCCATCCCCCGTGTGTGATACATGGTGTGTGTGATACCCTATACTCCCTAACCCCCCCCCCCCCGTGTGTGACACACTGTACACCCTCTACCTCTGTGTGTCACCCTGAACCCCCCAACCCATTCTCAAGGGTAATACGGGTGATTATATTTTTGATCTGTGAGAGTTGTTAAATTTGCTTTTTTTATTGTAGTTTGTCCCCAACCTTCCTCTCCCTACTCATGCCTTCTGTCCGTGGTTCCCAGTCAGCAACCCCCAACTCCTCTGTCCCCTGGTCACAGTACATCACTCCACACCCTTTGCCCCCCAATCAAAGTCCATCACCCCAAAATCTCTGCCTCACAGAAACCTTGGCCTCACAGGCACAGCCTGTCAACCCACACCCTCTACCCCTGATCACATGCTATCACCTCACAGAATTTGCCACCCGCTCACAGCCTGTCACCCCACACCCTCTACCCCTGCTCACATGCTATCACCGCACAGAATTTGCCACCCGCTCACAGCCTGTCACCCCACACCCTCTACCCCTGCTCACATGCTATCACCTCAAACAATTTGCCACCTGCCCACAGCCTGTCACCCCACACCCACTACCCCTGCTCACATGCTATCACCTCACACAATTTGCCACCTGCCCACAGCCTGTCACCCCACACCCACTACCCCTGCTCACATGCTGTCACCTCACACAATCTGCCACCTGCCCACAGCCTGTTACCCCACACCCTCTACCCCTGCTCACATGCTGTCACCTCACACAATCTGCCACCCGCTCACAGTCTGTCACTCCACACATTTATCTACTTGACACAGTCCATCGCCCCACAACCTGTCCTCTTGTCACAGTCCGTCACCCCACAACCTCTGTCCCCCAGCCTGTTACCACATAACCGCTGATACTTTTAAATGTATTTTGTGTGAATCTGGCATTTTAGTGTAGTTTTATGGAGAGAGAATTGACTGCATAGGAAAGGAATGAGTTAAACATCTTGTGAGGGGTGGACCTAGCTGTGAGGAAAGTACAGCCTTTGGAAAAAGGGGAGGGTTAATATATATAGGGAAGGATAGGCCATTTTGCTCTCTCTTGTTGGTGAATTGCCTTGTGAGTGGGTGAGTGCTGCATAGCAGAGCTCCCCATTTTGATTGCGAGATTCCAGTTTTTAGAATTGCAAGCTCTCCCCTGCATTCCCACTGCATTCCACTATGACTTCCCGCCCTCGACGTTCCGCCGGGACACCAGCTCGGTACCGCGCATCTGGCGGTGGGGCTGGACCCGAGGAAGGGGTGGCTGGCCTTGGGGACGGGGCCCCGTCCCCTGGGGCTTCCACAGGCTCGGGCAGGGACGCGGAGCGGCGGACCAGGTCAGCCTTGCCGCTGGGGGCCAGGCCGGCTTTGCCGGACGGGCGCGGGCGGCGGGGTAGGCCGGAGGTCCGGTCAGGCCACCCGGAGGTGGAAGGGCAGCAGCCCTCACCTCCGAGCGCGGCGGAAGAAGCAGCGGTGTCGGGCGCCCGCGGGCGCCCGTCGGTGGAGCCACACTCGGCTCTTATTACTTCCCCCTTGCCGAGGCCGAGTGAAGGTGCCAGGCGGGGGGGGGGGGGGGGCAGGCAGTTGACGAGGGGGATGCGGCCGGGAGCTTGCTGGCGGGAAGCAGTGGGACGCGCGCTCCCACGCTCGCCTCCGGCGCCGCCGTTCGCGCACGTGAGCGCGCAGCGGCGCCGCCAGCCTCCTTGTCTCCCCAGCTCACTCCCCTGCAGCCGGAGTCCGGCGGGGAGCGGGGGGGGGGGGAGAGGCAGTACACGGAGAGGAATCAGCAGGGCTGCACATGCGCACAGGGGTTTAGCGGCGCTAAGAGACGTGCTCACTGCAGGCGGCGCCGTTCACGCGCGCAGCGGCGCCGCATGTCTCTCTGTCTCCCCAGCTCACTCCCCTGGAGCCGGAACCCAGCGGCATGCGGAGGAGGAGGGGGGACAGGGAATGGGTTAGTGGCCGCAGGGCTGCTGCAGGCGCTACCCGGTCTCGCCGCGGCTCCCTCCCAGCGGGCGGAGATGGCTCCGGTCTGCAGGGGGAAGGGGCGAGTATAGATTTAGAGAGTGAGGGCAGCGCTGGCACCGACGGCCAGTCCCTCGGTAGAGGCGGAGTTTGGTGGGGGACCGGTTCGCAGTTATTCAGGGGCGCCTCCTTTTCCCCGCCAGGGCAGACGGGGCGGCAGGCGTCGGTGTCCCAGTTGACGCCTGTCAGGCGTCAAGCGGGTAGGCGCGCGCGGGCCCCGGCTGGGGGTCCCTCCTGGTCCGACGCCGGGTTCTGGGGCGGTCAGGACCCCTCCGGAACGCTGGCGTCGTCCCTGGCCACGGTGGTGGCGGCATTAGGGCCGCTGGCCGCGGCTGCATCCCCGGGGGTGGCTGCAAGTTCCAGCACGCCTGCGGTGGCAGGCAGGTCTGGTGTGCGGACGGTTTCGGCGGCGCAGCAAGTTGCCCGCGCCTGCCAGGAGCTCGGGGCGGGCCGCGGCGGAGCTGGATCATTGTCCGGGACAGGACGGGCAGGGACGCGCGGCGGAGACGCCCCCCTCACGAGTTGCTCGGCATGCGCCGCGATTGCTTTCTGGGTCCTTCGCTCCTGTCTCTTCTGCAGGGGATCGCGGTGAAGTGGAGATGGTGGAGTCCGAGGAGGAAGATGTCGGTTTTGCCACGCCGGAGGATTCCGTGTCGGAGCATTCGTCGACATCAGGTGAGGTGGTGCAGTCGGTATCGGGCTCCTCCGCGAGCTCTAGTTCTCGCAGTTTTTCCTCTTCCTCCTCTTCCTCTTCTCTGTCGTCGCCGGCGTCCGAAGTCAGTAGTACGACTAGGGCGAAGAAGCGTGCGACGAAATTCGCCAAGAGGGCGGCGGGTCAGCAGGAAAGGCGGAAGAGGCGCAAGCGGCTTAGCGACGATGCTCGCAGGGCCAAGAAGCGCCGCGATTTGCCCGGGGTTGTTCGCTGCGACTACACTGCGGTAATGCGGAGGCTGAGGGATAGCTGCAGTAGGAAGATTCGCAGGGGGGACTTCGTTGATGTGTTCGTCTTGACAAAGGACGCGAAGAAGGAGTACAAGTCGGCGGCAGCAAAGAAGGGCATCGGGGCCGAGGCCTTCCGTACCTTCGACAACTGGCTGGCCGGTTTTTGGGTCTTCGCGGCTTGTTACCTAGAAGATAGGCCGGACGAACACATGAACATCATTCGGTACCTGCATCTCATACACGACATGCAGCGCACATCGTCGGGCTCTGAGTGGCGTAGGTATGACGAGGAATTCAGGGAGAAGCAGGACGGGTTACAGGTCATGGACTTTGGGTGCAAGGACGTGGAAGTCTGGCTCAAAGTCACTCGGGCTTCGCAACAGGCTAAGGAGCCCCGGAACGCGGGGGCGGACGGGCACCGCGCAGGGTCGTCCGCCCAAGGGTCCGGCGCGGACGGCGGATCGGCCAAGCCAGGTAGGTCGGCCGTCCGTGCAGGGGGGCAAACCGCCGCAAAAGGAAAATGTTTCGCGTTTAACAAAGCGGCCTGTTCCTTCGGCAAGCAGTGTCGTTTTCGACATTTGTGCTTGCAATGTGGCGGTTCCCACTCAGCCTCCTCCTGCTTTAAAGGCAGTCGTCAGGGTGCCCGGGGTAAGCAAACTTACCCAAGGCAGGCCGCGGGCGGGAGCGCTCCGCAGAGCTCCAACGCCAATTAATTTGGATACTATGGGCAAGTGGTTAGATTGGTATCCAAATAGGGCGGATGCAAAATTTCTGTTTTCCGGTTTTCGTTTTGGTTTTCGTTTGCCTGTTGCGAGCGAGGTGTCGGTTCGGGCCCAGCGGAACCTCCAGTCCGCCCGAGCCTTGCCGTTGGTGCTACGGGAGAAAGTGGATAAGGAGGTCAGGTTGGGCAGGATGGAGGGACCGTTTATTTCACCCCCGGTGGATGGTTTGGTCATCTCTCCAGTGGGGGTGGTTCCCAAGAAGACTCCAGGCGCTTTTCGGCTCATTCAGCATCTTTCTTACCCGTCGGGGGGCGTCGGTCAATGACGCGATACCGCCGGCTCATTGCTCGGTGGTGTATTAGTCCTTTGACGAGGCGTTGGAGCTGGTCCGCAGTTACGGGACTGGGGCCCTCATGGCTAAGATTGATGTTGAGTCCGCTTTTCGGTTGCTGCCGTTACATCCGGACTCATTCCGTTTTATGGGTTTTCGGATTGGAGCGGAGTATTTAATCGACAAATGTTTGCCAATGGGATGTTCCGTTTCATGCTCGTTTTTCGAACGGTTTAGCACGTTTCTACATTGGTGCGTGGAGTCTTCGTCAGGGGGTCACGGGGTCGCCCATTACCTCGATGACTTCCTGTGTGCAAGTCCGTCAAATTCACCGCGGTGCGGCGACTTGCTTTTCAGCATCCGAGCTCTGTTTTTCCAGTTCGGCGTTCCCGTGGCCGAGGATAAAACAGAGGGACCGGCCTCCTGTTTGTCATTTTTGGGGATTAAGATTGACACGGTGGCGGGATCGTGTCGACTGCCTCGGGACAAGGTGGTGAAGCTCCGCGACGCTATTTGCCGGTTCAAGGGGTCGCGTAAAGTCACGCTGCGGCAGGCGCAGTCCTTGCTGGGCATGTTGAACTTTGCTTGTCGGGTAATACCGATGGGCAGGGTTTTCTGCCGGAAGCTAGAAAGGGCGACTGCGGGGTGTGCCAGACCACACCATTTCGTGCGCCTGTCCTCCGAGATTAAGAGGGATTTGGCCGTATGGGCCTCGTTCCTGGAGGACTTCAACGGGGTGTGTATATGGCAGGCCCCAACGGTCGACAGCGCTAGGTTGCAGCTGTTCACCGACGCAGCGGGTGCCTCTGGATTCGGTTGCTGTCTGGAGGGATCTTGGTGCGCGGCCTCATGGCCGGCGGAATGGCATCGCGAGGGTTTAACTAAGGACCTTTTGCTTCTTGAGCTTTTCCCCCATTATTGCGGCGCTGGAGGTCTGGGGCGATCGGCTGGCTCATCGCAGCATCTTGTTTAGATGTGACAATCTGGGCGTGGTGCATGCGATAAATAACCAGAGGGCGAAGTCGCTGGTGGTTCTGCGGGTGCTGGGACAGTTGCTATTGACATGCCTACGTAGGAATGTGTGGTTCCGCGCGCAGCATGTGCCTGGTTTGGAGAACGGAATTGCCGATGCATTGTCACGGGGGCAGTGGGAAAGGTTTTGTTTGTTGGCTCCCGAGGCCGACGAGCACGGTTTTCATTGTCCCGGTTATGTCTGGCAGGTGATCGGGCCGGACTGGAGGGTCTAGCGTTGCGGTCAGTCGCGCCAACCACGCTGAAGGCTTACGGACAAGCTTGGAGCGAGTGGGAGGAGTTTGTTCGCGGGCATCGGATGATGCTCTCTTTTATTTGGCAGCTGTATGTCTCGGGTAGGTCCAGAGCGGTGGTATCCCGGTACTTGGCTGGTATTTCGTTTTTCAGCAAAATCAAGGGTGTCCCCGACTTGACGAAAAGTGGGATTCTGCTGAAGGCGATGAAAGGATGGGCGCGCATTGTGCCGACGCCGCCTGACAAGAGGCGGCCCATTGATGCGGCCTTGCTGCCGGCTGTCATCAGGGCGGTTGGAGGTATCGCGTCGTCCATGTTTGAGTCGCTGTTGTTCAGTTTGGCGTTCTCAATGGCTTACCACGGGGCCTTTCGGGTTTCGGAACTGGTAGCGCCTTCTAAGCGAGCAGATTCGCGCATGCTTGTCGGGGACGTGGTAGTGGGTGAGAGGTCCTTGCTCTGCAGATTGCGTCGCTCTAAGACGGACCAAGTGGGGAGAGGTCGATGGGTCACCTTGGTTTCGGCACTTGAGGAGAGCATTTGCCCAGTGATGTTGGCAGTTCAATATGCGGCTGTACGGCCCGACGGTGGGGGGTCATGGCTGCTGCATTATGACGGGCTGCCGGTGACGAAATATCAATTTCGTTGGATGCTGGGTCGCTATCTGGCGGGCTTGGGCCTTCCACCCACTGCTTTCGGGACACATTCCTTCCGCATAGGGGCTGCGACGTCGGCTGTGTCGGCGGGATTTTCCATGGCTGAAATCCAGGCGGTGGGGCGATGGAAGTCGTCAAGTTACAGACGATATATTCGCCCCGTTGCATGAGATGTTGGCTTGCGCGTGGTTTTTGTTTAATTATAGTTGTTATAATCATGTTGTTACAGTTTAGTACGTTCTTGTGTTGTGCGTTTGTTTGTTTTCCCGTTTTTATCCTACTCAGGGATTAGCCACTCGCCGCTGCTGGCATGAGCCGGCAGCGGGGGTCTGGAGTTCTTTTGCGATTTTTTGCCTGACTTGACGGACTGAATTCTAATCCACAATTCGGCTGATCAGTTCTAATCAAAGTCCCTCAGCAGGTTTTTACGCTTTCACCTCCAGCTGAGTTCTTACATGTTTTTCCCTTTTTATACACCCCCCCCCCCCACACCCGTTTAATTTCTTATTTTAATTTGATTTTTTCCATTGTGTGTTTATGTCCGCTTCAAATTGGCTAGAAGCTTGTGCAGATCGGCTAGGCCGTGACTTCTGCAATAAACGAAAACTCTATTTTTTCTTTTTGGCAGATCCTTCAGGTTAATGCATTTAGTAAACAATGGTATAGATAATTAGTAACCAATTTTACCCCCTTTTCCTCCTCTTCAGGTTGTTTTGAAGATGACTTGACTATTTGGGTGGTTGGCCACTGTTATGTGTATTGGGCCGCCAAGCTTTTGGCCTCGGAGGGGGCGCAGATGTTTCCTAGGGCTCAGGGAGTTCGTTGGCTTGGTTGGCGAGGGATGATGTGGAAAGATCTGAGGAGTAGACTAGTCAGTCAGGCCAGCAAGCATGGAGTCCCCAGGGTGCTGGTTGTCCATCTAGGTGGCAACGACCTGGGGAAGAGGACATCTTTGGAGCTGCGGTGGGCCATGATACAGGATCTGGCAAGTGTGGCCGCAGCATGGACCAATTGCGTATTGGTGTTCTTCTTGATGGTGCTGTCAAAGTCGGAAAAATATCATACTACACATTGCCATATATTCACCTCATGCGCGTGCCTGCTGCACGTGCACATTCTCTCCCATGCGTGCGGATACTCGCAGCTGCGTGATGGCGCCTCCTCGGCCATGCGCTCGAGCGCGTGGTATGTGCATTTACGGTAGAGTTCGTGTGCGTCTAGCGGGCGACTCAATCGTTAAATAATAAAACCAAATAGTATGTTTTATAGATAATGTTCCCCTTAATAATGACTGTAAGTTTGTTTAATGTAAAGGGTCGCTGGACAGAGGAATTCCTCTTTGCATGGTACGAAGGGTCAGACAGGGTTTGAGCAGCTGTGTCTGGTACCTAACTAAAGAACATTTTATTAGAAACAATCCGGTGCTGGTTAGGTAAAGATTAATCGCTCCTGCGTATAGTTATGGCCATTAGTATTTTCTGGACATTTACTATATTTGCGATTCATTACCCATGCGGCGGGAATCTTCAGATTCCCTCCCACCTGAGCAGTTTGATATAGTCACAGCCCACCTGTTCAAACTAACCTATGACCTTTTGTTATGATGCAAGGAGACATTCCTGTGTCCAATGAACAATGAGATTATAGGTCCCTTTGTAGTGTACTGTACGCAGTGTATATAAGATCAGCCAGCCTGGGCAGCTCTCTCACTCTCCACAAACGGTTTTCATCTTGACTAACTCGGAGCTGGTACCAGAGCTGCGCAGCGATCATTCCCCAGTGTGTGTAAGTAATTGTCTGTAATCAACTTGTTCTCTGTTTGTATTGGCCATACTCTCTCTCTCTCTCTGTTATAGTATAGGATTGTGACGCTATTGTATATTTCTGTCTAGATATTCTGTTAGAATGATACGTTAGCTTGTAGTGTATGACTTGTAAACTGTTTCCCCTTTTCGATATAACTAAAAGCTTGTTAGTAAAGGTGTTGGAACCTTAGCAAGGTATCGTGTGTTTATTATATTGCAGAGGGTAATAGGAGCGTCTCAAACGCTCAAGCAGCTTTAGCATTAACAAGGTTAAGCAGCGTTACATCGCTACAGTATTTCCGTACAAGGTTTACAGTATAAGAGTATCCTTTCTGTGTGTTACATTCAAGGTTTACTGATTGTCATCCCGTGAGCGTCTGCGCCGCTCGTGTTCTCCTCGTGGACTCGAGCGTCCGCTACGCTGGTAGCGTAGCATTACGGTAGTCGGCCGCCTATAGCGTGCTCGACACCACGCATTAAGCTGTGAGCGAGCGTGTCGCATGTGCGTCTCAATCACGGCCGAGCGTATGCTACGCTAAGTGCGTACCCTTACGGTACCCCACACGCCAATTGCGTACTGAGTCTCTTACCCATTTATAGTGAATGTTATAAGATAAATAGTTAGCTTTATCAATTGGCGGCTCGTCCGTCCTCCACATATCCGCACTAGCGAACACAGACTTTATCTGTCAGCAAGGGCGGGAAGGCAGTATCCCTTCGTATCGGGATACAGTAGTGCTGGCTAGATAAGCGTCTGTTTCACTACGTTGAAGGAGTGCTGGTGGAATCTGGAACCGGAGGTAAGAACAATACGCTATTGTCTTTTAAAACTGTTTATTTCTGTTTTGCGTACACACGCACGCACACACCTGTATTTCTTTTAATTTGTGTATTTTCACATATCACTTTCCTGTTTGCCATTTCACAATTGATAACGTGCTGAGAAAGATGTGTTGCTATTGGTAGTTAAAAGTAATATTAATACGTTAAGGAATAATTTGTAAAACACGCACACGGCTTGCCTAAGATACAAGGAAGTTCTGTGTGGTGTTCAGTAAATGATTACAGTTAAAGATCATCTACATTGATATAAACGTGTTAATTGTATTTCTGTGGATATACCTGGCTTGCGTACATGTGTCTCTAACAAAGGGCGGGACTAGCGTAGGCCGACGCAAGGGCCGACGCACGGAGCGTATATTACGCAACGGAGCGTCTGGGTACGCCCACATAATACAAATAATAAGAATTTACTTACCGGTAATTCTATTTCTCGTAGTCCGTAGTGGATGCTGGGGACTCCGTAAGGACCATGGGGAATAGCGGCTCCGCAGGAGACTGGGCACATCTAAAGAAAGCTTTAGGACTATCTGGTGTGCACTGGCTCCTCCCCCTATGACCCTCCTCCAAGCCTCAGTTAGGATACTGTGCCCGGACGAGCGTACACAATAAGGAAGGATCTTGAATCCCGGGTAAGACTCATACCAGCCACACCAATCACACCGTACAACTTGTGATCTGAACCCAGTTAACAGCATGATAACAGAGGAGCCTCTAGAAAAGATGGCTCACTACAGCAATAACCCGATTTTTTGGTAACAATAACTATGTACCAGTATTGCAGACAATCCGCCCTTGGGATGGGCGCCCAGCATCCACTACGGACTACGAGAAATAGAATTATCGGTAAGTAAATTCTTATTTTCTCTAACGTCCTAAGTGGATGCTGGGGACTCCGTAAGGACCATGGGGATTATACCAAAGCTCCCAAACGGGCGGGAGAGTGCGGATGACTCTGCAGCACCAAATGAGAGAACTCCAGGTCCTCCTCAGCCAGGGTATCAATTTTGTAGAATTTTACAAACGTATTTGCTCCTGACCAAGTAGCTGCTCGGCAAAGTTGTAAAGCCGAGACCCCTCGGGCAGCCGCCCAAGATGAGCCCACCTTCCTTGTGGAGTGGGCATTTACAGATTTTTGGCTGTGGCAGGCCTGCCACCGAATGTGCAAGCTGAATTGTACTACAAATCCAACGAGCAATAGTCTGCTTAGAAGCAGGAGCACCCAGCTTGTTGGGTGCATACAGGATAAACAGCGAGTCAGTTTTCCTGACTCCAGCCGTCCTGGAAACATATATTTTCAGGGCCCTGACAACGTCTAGCAACTTGGAGTCCTCCAAGTCCCTAGTAGCCGCAGGCACCACAATAGGTTGGTTCAGGTGAAACGCTGAAAACACCTTAGGGAGAAACTGAGGACGAGTCCTCAATTCCGCCCTGTCCGAATGGAAAATCAGATAAGGGCTTTTACAGGATAAAGCCGCCAATTCTGACACGCGCCTGGCCCAGGCCAGGGCCAACAGCATGAGCACTTTCCATGTGAGATATTATAACTCCACAGATTTAAGTGGTTCAAACCAATGTGACTTTTGGAACCCAAAAACTACATTGAGATCCCAAAGTGCCACTGAAGGCACAAAAGGAGGCTGTATATGCAGTACCCCTTTTACAAACGTCTGAACTTCAGGGACTGAAGCTAGTTCTTTTTGGAAGAAAATTGACAGGGCCGAAATTTGAACCTTAATGGACCCCAATTTCAGGCCCATAGACACTCCTGTTTGCAGGAAATGTAGGAAACGACCCAGTTGAATTTCCTCCGTCGGGCCTTACTGGCCTCGCACCACGCAACATATTTTCGCCAAATGCGGTGATAATGTTTTGCGGTTACATCCTTCCTGGCTTTGATCAGGATAGGGATGACTTCATCCGGAATGCCTTTTCAGGATCCGGCGTTCAACCGCCATGCCGTCAAACGCAGCCGCGGTAAGTCTTGGAACAGACAGGGTCCTTGCTGGAGCAGGTCCCTTCTTAGAGGTAGAGGCCACGGATCCTCCGTGAGCATCTCTTGAAGTTCCGGTTACCAAGTCCTTCTTGGCCAATCCGGAGCCACGAATATAGTGCTTACTCCTCTCCATCTTATCAATCTCAGTACCTTGGGTATGAGAGGCAGAGGAGGGAACACATACACTGACTGGTACACCCACGGTGTTACCAGAACGTCTACAGCTATTGCCTGAGGGTCCCTTGACCTGGCGCAATACCTGTCGAGTTTTTCCCAACGGTTTATAATCATGTGGAAGACTTCTGGGTGAAGTCCCCACTCTCCCGGGTGGAGGTCGTGCTGAGGAAGTCTGCTTCCCAGTTGTCCACTCCCGGAATGAATACTGCTGACAGTGCTATCACATGATTTTCCGCCCAGCGAAGAATCCTTGCAGCTTCTGCCATTTCCCTCCTGCTTCTTGTGCCACCCTGTCTGTTTACGTGGGTGACTGCCGTGATGTTGTCCGACTGGATCAACACCGGCTGACCTTGAAGCAGAGGTCTTGCTAAGCTTAGAGCATTGTAAATGGCCCTTAGCTTCAGGATATTTATGTGAAGTGATGTCTCCAGACTTGACCATAAGCCCTGGATATTCCTTCCCTGTGTGACTGCTCCCCAGCCTCGCAGGCTGGCATCCGTGGTCACCAGGACCCAGTCCTGAATGCCGAATCTGCGGCCCTCTAGAAGATGAGCACTCTGCAACCACCACAGGAGGGACACCCTTGTCCTTGGTGACAGGGTTATCCGCTGATGCATCTGAAGATGCGACCCGGACCATTTGTCCAGCAGGTCCCACTGGAAAGTTCTTGCGTGGAATCTGCCGAATGGGATTGCTTTGTAGGAAGCCACCATTTTACCCAGAACCCTTGTGCATTGATGCACTGAGACTTGGCTCGGTTTTAGGAGGTTCCTGACTAGCTCGGATAACTCCCTGGCTTTCTCCTCCGGGAGAAAAGCCTTTTTTCTGGACTGTGTCCAGGATCATCCCTAGGAACAGAAGACAAGTCGTCGGAACCAGCTGCGATTTTGGAATATTGAGAATCCAATCGTGCTGCCGCAACACTACCTGAAATAGTGCTACACCGACCTCCAACTGTTCCCTGGATCTTACCCTTATCAGGGAATCGTCCAAGTAAAGGATAACTAAAATTCCCTTCCTTCGAAGGAATATCATCATTTCGGCCATTACCTTGGTAAAGACCCGGGGTGCCGTGGACCATCCATACGGCAGCGTCTGAACTGATAGTGACAGTTCTGTACCATAAACCTGAGGTACCCTTGATGAGAAGGGTAAATTTTGACATGAAGGTAAGCATCCTTGATGTCCCGAGACATCATGTAGTCCCCTTCTTCCAGGTTCGCAATCACTGCTCTGAGTGACTCAATCTTGAATTTGAACCTCTGTATGTAAGTGTTCAAAGATTTTAGATTTAGAATCAGTCTCACCGAGCCGTCCGGCTTCGGTACCACAACAGTGTGGAATAATACCCCGTTCCCTGTTGCAGGAGGGGTACCTTGTTATCACCTGCTGGGAATACAGCTTGTGAATGGCTTCCAAAACAGTCTCCCTGTCAGAAGGAGACATCGGTAAAGCCGACTTTAGGAAACGGCGAGGGGAGACGTCTCGAATTCTAATTTGTACCCCTGAGATATCACCTGAAGGATCCAGGGGTCTACTTGCGAGTGAGCCCACTGCGCGCTGAAATTCATTGAGAAGGGCCCCCCACCGTGCCTGATTCTGCTTGTAAAGCCCCAGCGTCATACTGAGGGCTTGGCAGAGGCGGGAGAGGGTTTCTGTTCCTGGGAACTGGCTGATTTCTGCAGCCTTTTTCCTCTCCCTCTGTCACGGGGCAGAAATGAGGAATCTTTTGCCCGCTTGTCCACGAAAAGACTGCGCCTGATAATACGGCGTCTTCTCATGTTGAGAGGCGACCTGGGGTACAAACGTGGATTTCCCAGCTGTTGCCGTGGCCACCAGGTCTGAAAGACCGACCCCAAATAACTCCTCCCTTTAATAAGGCAATACTTCCAAATGCCGTTTGGAATACGCATCACCTGACCACTGACGTGTCCATAACCCTCTACTGGTAGAAATGGACAACGCACTTAGACTTGATGCCAGTCGGCAAATATTCCGCTGTGCATCACGCATATATAGAAATGCATCTTTTAAATGCTCTATAGGCAAAAATATACTGTCCCTATCTAGGGTATCAATATTTTCAGTCAGGGAATCCGACCACGCCAACCCAGCACTGCACATCCAGGCTGAGGCGATTGCTGGTCGCAGTATAACACCAGTATGTGTGTAAATACATTTTAGGATACCCTCCTGCTTTCTATCAGCAGGATCCTTAAGGGCGGCCATCTCAGGAGAGGGTAGAGCCCTTACAAGCGTGTGAGCGCTTTATTCACCCTAGGGGGTGTTTCCCAACGCACCCTAACCTCTGGCGGGAAAGGATATAATGCCAATAACATTTTAGAAATTATCAGTTGTTATCGGGGGAAAACCACGCATCATCACACACCTCATTTAATTTCTCAGATTCAGGAAAACTATAGGTAGTTTTTCCTCACCGAACATAGGCCCTCATTCCGAGTTGATCGCTCGCAAGGCGATTTTAGCAGAGTTACACACGCTAAGCCGCCGCCTACTGGGAGTGAATCTTAGCTTCTTAAAATTGCGAACGATGTATTCGCAATATTGCGATTACAAACTACTTAGCAGTTTCAGAGTAGCTTCAGACTTACTCGGCATCTGCGATCAGTTCAGTGCTTGTCGTTCCTGGTTTGACGTCACAAACACACCCAGCGTTCGCCCAGACACTCCCCCGTTTCTCCGGCCACTCCTGCGTTTTTTCCGGAAACGGTAGCGTTTTGATCCACACGCCCATAAAACGCCGTGTTTCCGCCCAGTAACACCCGTTTCCTGTCAATCACACTACGATCGCCGGAGCGAAGAAAAAGCCGTGAGTAAAAATACTATCTTCATTGTTAAATTACTTGGCGCAGTCGCAGTGCGAATATTGCGCATGCGTACTAAGCGGAATTTCACTGCGATGCGATGAAAATTACCGAGCGATCAACTCGGAATGAGGGCCATAATACCCCTTTTTGATGGTACTCGTATTATCAGAAATGTGTAAAAACATTTTTCATTGCCTCAATCATGTAACGTGTGGCCCTACTGGAAGTCACATTTGTCTCTTCACCGTCGACACTGGAGTCAGTATCCGTGTCGGCGTCTATATCTGCCATCTGAGGTAACGGGCGCTTTAGAGCCCCTGACGGCCTATGAGACGTCTGGACAGGCACAAGCTGAGTAGCCGGCTGTCTCATGTCAACCACTGTCTTTTATACAGAGCTGACACTGTCATGTAATTCCTTCCAACAGTTCATCCACTCAGGTGTCGACCCCCTAGGGGGTGACATCACTATTACAGGCAATCTGCTCCGTCTCCACATCATTTTTCTCCTCATACATGTCGACACAAATGTACCGACATACAGCACACACACAGGGAATGCTCTGATAGAGGACAGGACCCCACTAGCCCTTTGGGGAGACAGAGGGAGAGTTTGCCAGCACACACCAGAGCGCTATATATATACAGGGATAACCTTATATAAGTGTTTTTCCCCTTATAGCTGCTGTATCTTTAATACTGCGCGTAATTAGTGCCCCCCCTCTCTTTTATAACCCTTTCTGTAGTGTAGTGACTGCAGGGGAGAGACAGGGAGCTTCCCTCCAACGGAGCTGTGAGGGAAAATGGCGCCAGTGTGCTGAGGAGATAGGCTCCGCCCCCTTATCGGCGGCCTTATCTCCCGTTTTTCTATGTATTTTGGCAGGGGTTAAATGCATCCATATAGCCCAGGAGCTATATGTGATGCATTTTTTTGCCATCCAAGGTGTTTATTATTGCGTCTCAGGGCGCTCCCCCCCAGCGCCCTGCACCCTCAGTGACCGGAGTGTGAAGTGTGCTGAGAGCAATGGCGCACAGCTGCAGTGCTGTGCGCTACCTTGTTGAAGACAGGACGTCTTCTGCCGCCGATTTTCCGGACCTCTTCTGCCTTCTGGCTCTGTAAGGGGGCCGGCGGCGCGGCTCTGGGACCCATCCAGGCTGGGCCTGTGATCGTCCCTCTGGAGCTAATGTCCAGTAGCCTAAGAAGCCCAATCCACTCTGCACGCAGGTGAGTTCGCTTCTTCTCCCCTTAGTCCCTCGATGCAGTGAGCCTGTTGCCAGCAGGTCTCACTGAAAATAAAAAACCTAAACTAAAACTTTCACTAAGAAGCTCAGGAGAGCCCCTAGTGTGCACCCTTCTCGTTCGGGCACAAAGATCTAACTGAGGCTTGGAGGAGGGTCATAGGGGGAGGAGCCAGTGCACACCAGATAGTCCTAAAGCTTTCTTTAGATGTGCCCAGTCTCCTGCGGAGCCGCTATTCCCCATGGTCCTTACGGAGTCCCCAGCATCCACTTAGGACGTTAGAGAAAACACGATACTATTGTTTTAGTTAGGCGATAAGGAGGCAACGCGATAATAGCGCAAACCAATCTCAGTGTCCAAAATTTTCAGCTAATAGATCCTTCTCTAGTTGCAACTCCTCGGGATTAGCCTGCGATACTGAATGAAAGGGATTTCTGCGCAGAAACGAAAGTAAAGAGTATATGAGGTGGAAGAGTGTGTATATGTATATATAAGTTTCTAATTTTTGGGGTTGAACCACAGGAAATCATCGAGTTCTCGTGGGGTACACCCGTGAAAGTGACGGCGCGTGGTGGCTTGGGAGGCATCCCTTGTTAAATATTGAAATAAGAGCATTATAGTATAGCAGACCAGGAGGTCTACTGTAGCACAGACCAGGAGGTCCAGACAGACCAGGAGGTCTAGGTACAGCAGACTAAGAAGTCCGCTATAGATAAAGAATAAAGGAGCACAACACCAGAAAGGGTTGGTGCGGTACCCATATAGGCCATTAAGCTCTGGCTGAAGGAATTCGCAGCCACAATTTTCGATTCCACTGGTCGCTCCGCACATAAGATTAGTTGCTTATGTGCAGAACGATTGTACCGCACGTAATTGTGTGTATTAGTTAGTAACTTGACCCAGTACCATTTGCGTACGCTAGAGGGGTCATAAACGCTATTTGTACATTCTAACGTGATTTGTGTAATTTTTTTTATTTTAAGGGAGGTTCGCTGGTCACTTGGGAACTATCCAACAACCAATAGTTACTGGACAGGGTTAAGTGCTCTTCGGATCACACCCACATGTTCCAGTAAATAGAGGTTCAGGTCGCAGGGGCCCTAGGTTGAGTACGCCAGCGCCAGGGCAGTGTGTGGGCGTATTGGTCGACGTGGGCGAGTGAGTGGAGTACTCGGTAAACTAACGCCGCCGGCCTACCCCGGACATCTTGGTTTTTGTAAGGGTTCACTGAAAACCCTGATTAAGGTCAGAGGTAGTGCAACACCTGCAAAGATGGGGGCCAGTTGTTCAGGTAGGGGGCGATCAACCTCGGTTCGGGTTGACTTAATAAACCGGCCAATAGAGTCGGCAAGGATAATGTGTGATACAGACCGGGAAGTCCGAAATGGATCACACGCAAAGGTAATATTCAATGAATGGGAAAGAATGACTGTGCATGACGGGGAAAAGTTCCCACGGGTAGGCAGTTTTAGTCCCGAGGTGTTACAGAATCTAAGGAGAAGGATATGTCTCATTAAATCTGCAAAGAGACGGATCAAACATTATGATTATTTACAGTTATGGCAACAGGAAGGAGAAATACAAGGAGAATTAGCTTACACAGCTGACTCTCACTGTGGTAAGAAAAATATGGCAACAAGAGAGAAGGTGGTTACAGAGAGTGGCACACTGGTGTTTGATAAACATGCACTTAGCAACTGTATTATAGATGATAAGGATAAGTGTAACAAATGTAACAATTATAAAAGTAAAACTGTTAAATGTACAATTGTTAACCCGTGCAAGTTGCACTCCATGTTAAACTTCCCTCAGGATTACCAGCAAGAAAGTGAGCCCAGCACGATGTCGGCACCTTTTCCAGCAGCCATCACACAAGACATCCAGGTGGACGCGACCAATTCGGTAAAGGCAATAATCAAACCCCCTAACGGAGGGTCAGGTGAGGTCGGGTCCACAGGTACGTACAGTGTTATATTAGAGATGAGCGGGTTCGGTTTCTCTGAATCCGAACCCGCCAGAACTTCATGTTTTTTTTCACGGGTCCGAGCGACTCGGATCTTCCCGCCTTGCTCGGTTAACCCGAGCGCGCCCGAACGTCATCATGACGCTGTCGGATTCTCGCGAGGCTCGGATTCTATCGCGAGACTCGGATTCTATATAAGGAGCCGCGCGTCGCCGCCATTTTCACACGTGCATTGAGATTGATAGGGAGAGGACGTGGCTGGCGTCCTCTCCGTTTAGAATAGATTAGAGAGACACTTGATTTACTAATTTTGGGGAGCATTAGGAGTACTCAGTACAGTGCAGAGTTTTGCTGATAGTGACCACCAGTTTTATTTATAATCCGTTCTCTGCCTGAAAAAAGCGATACACAGCACACAGTGACTCAGTCACATACCATATCTGTGTGCACTGCTCAGGCTCAGGCCAGTGTGCTGCATCATCTATTATCTATATATAATATTATATATATCTGTCTGACTGCTCAGCTCACACAGCTTATAATTGTGGGGGAGACTGGGGAGCACTACTGCAGTGCCAGTTATAGGTTATAGCAGGAGCCAGGAGTACATAATATATTATATAGTGAGTGACCACCAGACACACAGTGCAGTTTATTTAATATATCCGTTCTCTGCCTGAAAAAAGCGATACACACAGTGACTCAGTCAGTCACATACCATATCTGTGTGCACTGCTCAGGCTCAGGCCAGTGTGCTGCATCATCTATATAATATATATTATATATCTGTCTGACTGCTCAGCTCACACAGCTTATAATTGTGGGGGAGACTGGGGAGCACTACTGCAGTGCCAGTTATAGGTTATAGCAGGAGCCAGGAGTACATAATATTATATTAAAACAGTGCACACTTTTGCTGCAGGAGTGCCACTGCCAGTGTGACTAGTGACCAGTGACCTGACCACCAGTATATATAATATTAGTAGTATACTATCTCTTTATCAACCAGTCTATATTAGCAGCAGACACAGTACAGTGCGGTAGTTCACGGCTGTGGCTACCTCTGTGTCGGCACTCGGCAGCCCGTCCATAATTGTATATACCACCTAACCGTGGTTTTTTTTTCTTTCTTTATACATACATACTAGTTACGAGTATACTATCTCTTTATCAACCAGTCTATATATTAGCAGCAGACACAGTACAGTGCGGTAGTTCACGGCTGTGGCTACCTCTGTGTCGGCACTCGGCAGCCCGTCCATAATTGTATATACCACCTAACCGTGGTTTTTTTTTCTTTCTTTATACATACATACTAGTTACGAGTATACTATCTCTTTATCAACCAGTCTATATATTAGCAGCAGACACAGTACAGTGCGGTAGTTCACGGCTGTGGCTACCTCTGTGTCGGCACTCGGCAGCCCGTCCATAATTGTATATACCACCTAACCGTGGTTTTTTTTTCTTTCTTTATACATACATACATACTAGTTACGAGTATACTATCTCTTTATCAACCAGTCTATATATTAGCAGCAGACACAGTACAGTGCGGTAGTTCACGGCTGTGGCTACCTCTGTGTCGGCACTCGGCAGCCAGTCCATAATTGTATACTAGTATCCAATTTATCCATCTCCATTGTTTACCTGAGGTGCCTTTTAGTTGTGCCTATTAAAATATGGAGAACAAAAATGTTGAGGTTCCAAAATTAGGGAAAGATCAAGATCCACTTCCACCTCGTGCTGAAGCTGCTGCCACTAGTCATGGCCGAGACGATGAAATGCCAGCAACGTCGTCTGCCAAGGCCGATGCCCAATGGCATAGTACAGAGCATGTCAAAACCAAAACACCAAATATCAGTAAAAAAAGGACTCCAAAACCTAAAATAAAATTGTCGGAGGAGAAGCGTAAACTTGCCAATATGCCATTTACCACACGGAGTGGCAAGGAACGGCTGAGGCCCTGGCCTATGTTCATGGCTAGTGGTTCAGCTTCACATGAGGATGGAAGCACTCAGCCTCTCGCTAGAAAACTGAAAAGACTCAAGCTGGCAAAAGCACCGCAAAGAACTGTGCGTTCTTTGAAATCCCAAATCCACAAGGAGAGTCCAATTGTGTCGGTTGCGATGCCTGACCTTCCCAACACTGGACGTGAAGAGCATGCGCCTTCCACCATTTGCACGCCCCCTGCAAGTGCTGGAAGGAGCACCCGCAGTCCAGTTCCTGATAGTCAGATTGAAGATGTCAGTGTTGAAGTACACCAGGATGAGGAGGATATGGGTGTTGCTGGCGCTGGGGAGGAAATTGACCAGGAGGATTCTGATGGTGAGGTGGTTTGTTTAAGTCAGGCACCCGGGGAGACACCTGTTGTCCGTGGGAGGAATATGGCCGTTGACATGCCAGGTGAAAATACCAAAAAAATCAGCTCTTCGGTGTGGAGGTATTTCACCAGAAATGCGGACAACAGGTGTCAAGCCGTGTGTTCCCTTTGTCAAGCTGTAATAAGTAGGGGTAAGGACGTTAACCACCTCGGAACATCCTCCCTTATACGTCACCTGCAGCGCATTCATAATAAGTCAGTGACAAGTTCAAAAACTTTGGGTGACAGCGGAAGCAGTCCACTGACCAGTAAATCCCTTCCTCTTGTAACCAAGCTCACGCAAACCACCCCACCAACTCCCTCAGTGTCAATTTCCTCCTTCCCCAGGAATGCCAATAGTCCTGCAGGCCATGTCACTGGCAATTCTGACGAGTCCTCTCCTGCCTGGGATTCCTCCGATGCATCCTTGCGTGTAACGCCTACTGCTGCTGGCGCTGCTGTTGTTGCCGCTGGGAGTCGATGGTCATCCCAGAGGGGAAGTCGTAAGCCCACTTGTACTACTTCCAGTAAGCAATTGACTGTTCAACAGTCCTTTGCGAGGAAGATGAAATATCACAGCAGTCATCCTACTGCAAAGCGGATAACTGAGTCCTTGACAACTATGTTGGTGTTAGACGTGCGTCCGGTATCCGCCGTTAGTTCACAGGGAACTAGACAATTTATTGAGGCAGTGTGCCCCCGTTACCAAATACCATCTAGGTTCCACTTCTCTAGGCAGGCGATACCGAGAATGTACACGGACGTCAGAAAAAGACTCACCAGTGTCCTAAAAAATGCAGTTGTACCCAATGTCCACTTAACCACGGACATGTGGACAAGTGGAGCAGGGCAGGGTCAGGACTATATGACTGTGACAGCCCACTGGGTAGATGTATGGACTCCCGCCGCAAGAACAGCAGCGGCGGCACCAGTAGCAGCATCTCGCAAACGCCAACTCTTTCCTAGGCAGGCTACGCTTTGTATCACCGCTTTCCAGAATACGCACACAGCTGAAAACCTCTTACGGCAACTGAGGAAGATCATCGCGGAATGGCTTACCCCAATTGGACTCTCCTGTGGATTTGTGGCATCGGACAACGCCAGCAATATTGTGTGTGCATTAAATATGGGCAAATTCCAGCACGTCCCATGTTTTGCACATACCTTGAATTTGGTGGTGCAGAATTTTTTAAAAAACGACAGGGGCGTGCAAGAGATGCTGTCGGTGGCCAGAAAAATTGCGGGACACTTTCGGCGTACAGGCACCACGTACAGAAGACTGGAGCACCACCAAAAACTACTGAACCTGCCCTGCCATCATCTGAAGCAAGAAGTGGTAACGAGGTGGAATTCAACCCTCTATATGCTTCAGAGGTTGGAGGAGCAGCAAAAGGCCATTCAAGCCTATACAATTGAGCACGATATAGTAGGTGGAATGCCTACTATAGTCTCAAGTGCAGTGGAGAATGATTTCAACGTTGTGCAAGGTTCTGATGCCCTTTGAACTTGCCACACGTGAAGTCAGTTCAGACACTGCCAGCCTGAGTCAGGTCATTCCCCTCATCAGGCTTTTGCAGAAGAAGCTGGAGGCATTGAAGAAGGAGCTAAAAGGGAGCGATTCCGCTAGGCATGTGGGACTTGTGGATGCAGCCCTTAATTCGCTTAACAAGGATTCACGGGTGGTCAATCTGTTGAAATCAGAGCACTACATTTTGGCCACCGTGCTCGATCCTAGATTTAAAGCCTACCTTGGATCTCTCTTTCCGGCAGACACAGGTCTGCTGGGGTTGAAAGACCTGCTGGTGACAAAATTGTCAAGTCAAGCGGAACGCGACCTGTCAACATCTCCTCCTTCACATTCTCCCGCAACTGGGGGTGCGAGGAAAAGGCTCAGAATTCCGAGCCCACCCGCTGGCGGTGATGCAGGGCAGTCTGGAGCGACTGCTGATGCTGACATCTGGTCCGGACTGAAGGACCTGACAACGATTACGGACATGTCGTCTACTGTCACTGCATATGATTCTCTCAACATTGATAGAATGGTGGAGGATTATATGAGTGACCGCATCCAAGTAGGCACGTCACACAGTCCGTACTTATACTGGCAGGAAAAAGAGGCAATTTGGAGGCCCTTGCACAAACTGGCTTTATTCTACCTAAGTTGCCCTCCCACAAGTGTGTACTCCGAAAGAGTGTTTAGTGCCGCCGCTCACCTTGTCAGCAATCGGCGTACGAGGTTACATCCAGAAAATGTGGAGAAGATGATGTTCATTAAAATGAATTATAATCAATTCCTCCGCGGAGACATTGACCAGCAGCAATTGCCTCCACAAAGTACACAGGGAGCTGAGATGGTGGATTCCAGTGGGGACGAATTGATAATCTGTGAGGAGGGGGATGTACACGGTGATATATCGGAGGGTGAAGATGAGGTGGACATCTTGCCTCTGTAGAGCCAGTTTGTGCAAGGAGAGATTAATTGCTTCTTTTTTGGGGGGGGTCCAAACCAACCCGTCATATCAGTCACAGTCGTGTGGCAGACCCTGTCACTGAAATGATGGGTTGGTTAAAGTGTGCATGTCCTGTTTTGTTTATACAACATAAGGGTGGGTGGGAGGGCCCAAGGACAATTCCATCTTGCACCTCTTTTTTCTTTTCTTTTTCTTTGCATCATGTGCTGATTGGGGAGGGTTTTTTGGAAGGGACATCCTGCGTGACACTGCAGTGCCACTCCAAGATGGGCCCGGTGTTTGTGTCGGCCACTAGGGTCGCTAATCTTACTCACACAGTCAGCTACCTCATTGCGCCTCTTTTTTTCTTTGCGTCATGTGCTGTTTGGGGAGGGTTTTTTGGAAGGGACATCCTGCGTGACACTGCAGTGCCACTCCTAGATGGGCCCGGTGTTTGTGTCGGCCACTAGGGTCGCTAATCTTACTCACACAGCTACCTCATTGCGCCTCTTTTTTTCTTTGCGTCATGTGCTGTTTGGGGAGGGTTTTTTGGAAGGGACATCCTGCGTGACACTGCAGTGCCACTCCTAGATGGGCCCGGTGTTTGTGTCGGCCACTAGGGTCGCTAATCTTACTCACACAGCTACCTCATTGCGCCTCTTTTTTTCTTTGCGTCATGTGCTGTTTGGGGAGGGTTTTTTGGAAGGGACATCCTGCGTGACACTGCAGTGCCACTCCTAGATGGGCCCGGTGTTTGTGTCGGCCACTAGGGTCGCTTATCTTACTCACACAGCGACCTCGGTGCAAATTTTAGGACTAAAAATAATATTGTGAGGTGTGAGGTATTCAGAATAGACTGAAAATGAGTGTAAATTATGGTTTTTGAGGTTAATAATACTTTGGGATCAAAATGACCCCCAAATTCTATGATTTAAGCTGTTTTTTAGTGTTTTTTGAAAAAAACACCCGAATCCAAAACACACCCGAATCCGACAAAAAAAATTCGGTGAGGTTTTGCCAAAACGCGTTCGAACCCAAAACACGGCCGCGGAACCGAACCCAAAACCAAAACACAAAACCCGAAAAATTTCAGGCGCTCATCTCTATGTTATATATCACGCACAAACAAATGTACCTCATATTGTAGAACCAACACAAGATGATGTAGTTGAATTTAATCCTGTCAGGGTGATCGCAGTCCCAGATGGGAAGATTGATGCTCAGGGAATCATTCCCGCCAGGAGCTGTGTAATGCCCTGCCCCTGGTCCCGGACAGAATTAAGGACAATTATGTCTGAATTTCCTGATCCTAGGAAAAATCTAGTTGCATGTCAAAGGTTTATTAAAGAACTAGGAAACTCCACAGAACCCACCAACAAAGATTGGCGGACAGTGCTGAGGGCAGGTTTGCCCTCCAGTGTTGACCCTGCGAAATTTATTGCTGATTGTAAATTAGACACAGAGGTACCTCGTACGGAGGAACACAATCAGGAATGTATTAAGCAGATCAACCGGCAGTTAGCCGTATATTTCCCAGCCATTGTCAAGTGGGACAAAATCCTCTCCATAAGACAAGGAGAAGGGGAAAGTACTTCTGATTACTTCAATCGAGCACTGCAAGTAATGGCTAGAGACACTGGGATCACGGACATCAAAACAAGTGCACCGCACAGAGAAGTAGCAGTATTTGTGTTAATAAATGGTTTAAAGGAAGTGTTGAGAACAAGGGTACAGACCACCAACCCAAACTGGAGAAATATCTCGGTGGCTGCATTAAGAAAGTCCGCTGTTGGGCATGAGCAAAACATCAGCAAGCACAGAGAAGCACAGAGAGGTAAGAGGCCTCAGATCCCTGTGGGTAAGTCAAAGGTGATAAGGTGTTATAATTGCCAGAAGGAAGGTCATTATGCACGAGATTGTAGGTTTAAAGAACCACAGAAGGTATATAAACCCCCTAGACAAAGACATGAGCAGAGTCATGACACACAAAATTGTAATCAGGGATCACATAGGAAGGAGTTTGGGCCGCACCTGTAATATGCAGTCGGGAAAGGTGATCATTAGGACTGATAGTAAGCCTGAGGTTACAGTTAATGATATTGGGAGGTCAGTTCCTTGTAAACACAGGAACGGCCGGGTAAACGTTGTAATTTATTTGTAAATGTTTCTTTTTTCCCCCATCTCTGACGTTCATTGGCAGAACTCAAACATCACATAGCTATTTGATCCTTGCAGAAGTCTACCTAACCCCAGTATGACCTACCGACATCGGTGTGTCCTGGCCAGGCACAAAAGGGTGGGGTGTGGAAATACTGGTGGGGAGGGGACTTCGCAAGGACACCAGTGGATGTGTTGGTGTGACAGCCTGATGGTGAACGGAAGATCTGACAATGTTTTTTTTGTTGGTTAATGCAAAATGTGATGAATTGTTCTCTCTCTCGTTTGTTTTTTTTCCCTCTTCTTTTTCATGTTCTCATGCTTTAAAGATGGTATGTCACACATCAGTTGGACAAATGGTAATGCAAGATTTTTGCTCCTTACAGAAAGATCGCAGATTTGGAAGGAATATTGTATCACCAGAATGTTTGTTTGGAAGACTGAGAGACAGCACCTTTGAGATGAAAGTAGAGCAAGAAGAACAACAAGACTAGAGGACAAAAGCATCATAACATTTTTTCTTTCCCCTCAAAGTATTTTTTTGTGCCCCCATTACAAATTTCTCTTTCTCCTCCTGTAAGATGGACTCGCCCCAAGAGTCTGCAGTCCATGTTTTCCTGTTGACCATGATGTTGACCAGAGCAGTCTGTTTCGGTGAGAGTACCAGTGAGGTCGAGAAAGGATCCGGAAGGGGTTTCTGATGACTGAAACGGAGGCGTAAATTTCCAATAGCAACACAATCACCAAGCAAAGGCGAGTATCAGAAAACGATCTGGTAGCATTGACAATAGAAGGAATTGTGAAGGATTGTTAGCTGAAGAGAACTGCATCTGTAGGCATTGTGACAATATAGTTGAGGGTGGGTGCATAAAGAAATGTCAGTCCAGTTTTAATGTCCACATGGACCGGCATCCATTGAGTGACTGTCACTCCTTAGTGGGTAAAGTGTTAAACCAGACAGACTGTTGGGTATGCTCTCAAGTACCTCAAGGTCATAGCAAATCAGGACTAGTACCATTCCCTTTAACTGTAGGAGAGGTACTTGAGCTAAGTGGTGGGAGGCCGGTGGACAAGAGGTTTAATATTTCTAGTCCTCCTAGTTTGAAGCTCCACCAATATCATGTGGATAGGTCCTTAGTGTGCTTTAACATTTCCAATCCCCGAAAGCCGGGAAATTGGGAAGTGTCATGGAGTAATCAAATCATGACCTTTTCATACAGACCCGACAGAATGCCCATAGACACAGAACTTATACGCCAGATAGCCGACCATGGAAAATATTTCCGGTATAGGTACTGTCAAAGTCAGAAAAATATCCCCATACACGTTGCCATATTTGCACCGCACACTGGTCCGTGCTGCGCATGCGTACGCTCTCCCGTGAAGGCGCATACCCGCAATAGCGTGCACTCACAGGCGCGGTATGCGTATTTACGGTAGAGTTTATGTAGTCGTAGCGTGCGACTCATTCGTTACATATTTTCACAATTAATGTAGTTTATAGATCATGATCTCTTTGATAGTTTCTGAAAGTTTGGTTAAAATAGAAGGTCCCTGTTTAAAGTAATCCCTCTTTGTATTGTACGAAGGGTCTAACAGGAATCATACAGCAGTGTTTGGTACCCATCGGAAGAGTATTTAATTAGCAATATTCCGGTGTTGGTTTGGAGCGTATTAATCGCTCGTGCGAATAGTTATGGACATAAGAAGTTTATGTCCATTTCTACTATTTACTCATACTCAGGTATGCGGCGGGAAACTTAGTTCCCCACCCACCTGAGCTGTTTGAAATCGTCACAGCCCACCTGTATGAATCAACCTATGACCTTTTGTTGTGATACAGGGTCGAATTCCTTCATCCAATGGACAATGGGATTGTAGGGACTATGAGATTGCATTGTGTGTGGGGCATAAATAGGCAGGCCGACCACATCCAGCTCTCACTCTTCAACGGTTCTCATTGCTGAAAATCGGGTGCTGGATGTCCAGGCGCATGCGATCGTTTACCCTTGTGCGTAAGTTTCTCTCCGTAATCATTGTCTTACTGTGAGCCAATTTCTCTCATCTCTCTCTCTCTCTCTTTCTCTTTCCCTTCTCTTTCTCTCGTATCTCCCCTAGACTAGTATTGTATTGTATTAGATAGTATTGTATTTTGGTTAGGAAGTCTTTGTTATATTGTAGTGTATCATTTGTACTGTTATCCCCTTTTTACAAGTATACTAGATATAATACAGTTAATAGGCTTTGGACCCTAAACCAGTATCTGTGTATTTCCTATAGTGTTAAGTGTTCACTTGAGCGTCGGTGACGCTCAAGCAGCTTTGTAGTTAGTCAGGTTACACAAGGTTGCACTTACACCCTGTATTCACATTAAGGTATTCCGTGTATTTCATTGGTATAAGGTTTAGACATAAAGGTATAGCGTTGTGAGCGTCTGCGCCGCTGGTGATCTCCTCGTGGTCTCGAGCGTCCGCTACGCCATAGCGAATCATTACTCTAGTCATAGCCAATAACGTGTCCTGTGATCACTGGGCCGTGAGCGAACGTGACGCTTGAGCGTCTCGCCTACGGCTGAGCGATCGTTACGCAACTAGCGTACCATTACGGTACTTCTTAAGTAAACAGCGTACAGTGTTCTTAGACTTCATAAAGGGTTGTTTATACGACAAGGGAATTTAGCATTGTCAATTGGGGACTCGTCCTATCCTTCTCATATCTGCACTAGGTAGATCAGCAGACATTATCCCCCCAGCAAAGGGTGGGAGGTTGTCTCGCAGTGCTGACGGGATAAGCGTCTGCTTCGCTTAGATAAAGAGTGCTGAAGGAATCCGGGAACCGGAAGTAAGAACAAAACGCTTGTGTCTTTTAAAACTGTTTTATTTCTCTTCTGTCTTGCGTATACACGCACGCATACATTTATCTGCATTTCTTTTTCAAATTTCGTATATCACTATTCCTGTTTGCCAAGTTTTATAGTTGATAGAAAGCGCAAAAAGAGATTTGCTGTTATTTCATAGTAGAGGTAATAGTTAAAGTATAGACCAACACACGGCTTGTCTGGGAGATAAGACAGTCAGTGTGGTGTGCGGTAGATGATCAGGGATCACCTACATTGATAAAGGTAGAAATTGTGTTACGGTGGATCTTTGTTTTGCGTACACGTGTCCCTAACAAAAGACTTGCGTACGCAATCCAAACGGCAGACGCACGCAGCGTACATTACGCAACGTAGCGTCTGGTTACGCCCACGTAGCTCAAGTCACGAAAAGTTGAATTAGCGCAAAGCGATAATTAGCGCAAAGGCGATAAGTAACGCGACGCGGTAAATAACGCAAATCTATTTTTGGAAAAATCTGAAATTTAGTTTAACAGATCCTGCTCCTAATTGGTAACACTGTTGGACTGAAGACAATTTCTGCGCAGAAATAGATATAGAAACAAAGTGTACATGTGTTGAGTGAGTGTGTTTTTATCACATAAGTTTATATAACTTAGAGGTTGAACCAAAAGGAAAGTCGGGTACTCGTCAAGGGACACACGTGTAAGTGACATATACGGTGGCTGGGGAGGCATCCCTGGTTAAATAATATTTGAGCATTAGAGTATAGCGGACCATAAGGTAACAGACCAGGAGGTCATAAGGTAACAGGTAAAATAGACAAAGAGGTCCGCTATAAAAGTCCAGTGGCACAACCCCTGGGGGCGTTGGTGCAGAACCCATATAGGCCATAAGCTCTTGCTGAAGGAATCGCGGCCGGAAACATCGATTCCATTGATCTTTCAGTACATGACAAGTAGTGCTTATGTACTGAACGATTGGACCGCACGTAATTGTGTGCAGTAGTTAGTAATCTGACCTAATACCATTAGAGTAAAGTGGTCACAAACGCTATCTGTACATTCTGACGTGATTTGTGTAATTTTTTATTTTTAAAGGGAAGTTCGCTGGTCACTCAGGAACTATCTAACAACCCCAACTTTACTGGAAAGAGTAAGTGTCCTTCGGGTAACCCTCATATGTTCCAGTAAACAGAAGGTTCACAGGGGCCCTGGGTTGGGTACAGCAGCTCTGGTTACAGTTATTGCAGTACTGGCCAACGTGGGCGAGAAGTAAGTGGGGTACTTGGTAAACCGCCACCGCCGGCCTGCCCAGGACATCTTGGTTTGTTTGTAAGGGTTCGCTGAAAACCTTGAGATAAAGATCCAAGGAGGAATAAGCAACACCTGCAGAATTATGGGGGCCAGTTGTTCAGGTAGGGGGGCGATCAACCTCGGTTCGGGTTGATTCAGAGAACCGACCCGTTGGGTCGGCAAGGTACATCATGTGTGAAAAATACGGAAGTCACACAGAATCTTTATGTGATGAATGGGAGAGAATGACTGTACAAGACGGGGACAAATTCCCAAGAATAGGTAGCTTCAGTCCAGACGTGTTACAAAATTTAAGGAGGAGGATATGTCTCATTGAACCAACAAAGAGACGAAGTAAACATTATGATTATGTGCAGTTAGGGCAACAGGAAGGTGAATTACAAAGAGATTCAATTGACTTTTCTGAATCTTATCTTGAGAGGAGAGACATGGCATCGGGGAGGATTATGGTTGCGGAGAAAAGCACAAGGTTGAACAATAAAAACGCTCTTAGCAACTGTAGTATAGATTATAAGAATAAGTGTAATAACTGTAACAATGATTATTGTAATACTGTTGAATGTACAACTATTAACCTATGCAAGTTGCACCCCATGTCAAACTTCCCTCAGGAATACAAACAAGAAAGCGAGCCCAGAACGATGTCAGCACCTCTTCCAGCAACCATCACAAAAGCCATCCAGGTGGACGCGACCAAATTGGTAAAGGCAATAATCGAACCCCCTAACGGAGGGTCAGGTGAGGTCGTGTCCACAGGTACGTACAATGTTTCATATCACGCACAAACAAATGTACCCCATATTGTAAGACCAACACAAGATGATGTAACTGAGCTCGATCTGGCCAGGGTGATCTCAGTCCCCAATGGGAAGACTGACGATCAGGGAATCATTCCCGTCAAGGACAGTGCAATGCGCTGTCTCTGGTCCCGGACCGAATTGAGATCAATTGTGTCTGAATTTCCTGATCCTAGGAAAAATCTAGTCAAATGTCAAAAGTTTATTAAAGAACTAGGAAACGCCACAGAACCCACCAACAAAGAATGGCGGACAGTGCTGAGGGCATGTTTGCCCTCCAGTGTTGACCCTGAAAAGTTCATTGCTGATTGTAAATTAAACACGGAGGTACCTTGTATGGAAGAACACAATCAGGAATGTATTAGGCAGATTAACCGACAGTTAGGAATATATTTCCCAGCTGCTGTCAAGTGGAACGACATCCTCTCCATAAGGCAAAACGAAAGGGAAAATGTTTCTAATTATTTCAATCGAGCACTGCAAATAATGGCTAGAAACACTGGGATCGCAGACATCAAGGCAAATGCACAACATAAAGAAATAGCGGTTAAGGTATTAATGAATGGTTTAAAAGATGAATTAAAAACAAGGGTACAGACCACCAACCCAAACTGGAGAGATATCTCGGTGACCGCACTAAGAGAGGCCGTCATCAATCATGATCAGAATATCACCAGATACAGAGAGTCACAAAGAGATGAGTTAATGGCAGCAAATATACAGGCCCAAAACACAAGACCACCCCAACAAAAGCCCCACACCCCTGTGAGAAATCCAGATATGGAAGTCTGTTACAATTGTCATAAAAAGGGACACTTTGCAAGAGATTGTAGATCAAGAGAAAGACAACACCATAATCATAAAATCCAAGGAATCAGGGAAGTACAGGGGAAACGAATGATGATGATGAGCATCCGAGCGTTTGAGGAGGCATCAAATCAACCAAAACCTCAGGTCATTGACACGTGGAGGAAGCCCAGGATTTGTTATCATTGTAGGAGAGAAGGGCATTATGCTAGCAACTGTAATAACCCACATAAAGTTAGACCCCCTAGACCAAGAAATGAGCAAAATTACAATACACACCATTATAATCAGGGATCACATAGGCAGGAAAGGTGATTATTAGGAATGGAGGCAAGCCTGAGGTAACGGTTAATAAAGTGGGAGGTCATTCACTGAAGACACCGGAATGACCAGGTGAAAAGTTGTAAATGTATTTGTGAAAAATGTTTTTTTTTTCTCTCTCTCTCTCTATCCCCATCTCTGACTAGTATTGGTAAGAATTCACACATTGCATATCCACTTGGTCCTTGCAGAAGTCTACCAAACCCCAGCATGACCTCCGCCACAATGTATTTCTGGCCAGATACAGACAGTGGAGTAATGCAGGTGCTGGTGGGGAGGGACTGCTCAAGGAGACCATTAGACACATAGATATGACAGCCTAATAAGTCTGACAATGTTTTTTCTAATGCTAACAATGTTTTCTTAATGTTGACAATGTTTAAAAATGTTTTGTTTCTCTTTTCTTATTGATGGTTATTGTCGAGTTATGTAATGTATATATGCACATGAATTGTTCTCTATCTCTTTTGTTTTTTTTTGTGTTTTCTCTCTCTTCTCACTCATGTTTTCATGGTTTAAAGATGGTATGTCACCCCTCAGTTGGACCAATGGTAATGCCAGATTTTTTTTCTCCTTACAGAAAGATCGCCGGTTAGGAAGGAATATTGCATCACCAGAATGTTCGTTTGGAAGACTGAGAGACAGCACCTTTGAGAGGACAGCAGAACAAGAAGAACAACAAGACGAGAGAACTTATTATCGTAACAAGTTCTCTCCCCCTCAAACTGTTTTCTTATACCCCCTTTACAAATTTCTTCTTTTCTCCTCCTGTAAGATGGACTTGCCCCAAGAGACTGCGATCCGGATTTTTCTGTTAACCAGGATGTTGACCAGAGCAGTCTGTTTCGGTGAGAGTACCAGTGAGGTCGAGAAAGGATCCAGAAAGGTTCTAATGACTGAGACGGAGGTGTAAATTTCCAATAGCAACCCAATCACCAAGCAAAGGCGAGTACCGGGCACGATCTAACAACCATGTTATCTGTAAACATTCTCTTTGAAGGATTGTTAGCTCAAAAAGAAAATTGTATCTGTAGGCTCTGTGATAATCTGGTTGAAGATGGATGCATAAAGAAATGCCAATCCAGTTTTAATATCCATATGGACCGGCATCCATTGAGTGACTATCACTCTTTAGTGGGTAATGTGTTAAACCAAACAGATTGTTGGGTATGCTCTCAAGTACCTCAGGGTCATAGCAAATCAGGGCTAGTACCATTTCCTTTAACGTTAGGGGAGGTACTTGAGCTAAGTGGTGGGAGACCGGTGGACCGGAGATTTAACATCTCCAGCCCTCCTAGTTTGAAGCTCCACCAATACCATGTGGATAGGTCCCTCTTATGTTTTAATATCTCCAACCCCCGTAAGCCGGGAAATTGGGAAGTGTCATGGAGCAACCTTACCATGACCTTTTCACACAGAGCAGATAGAATGCCTACAGATACAGAGCTTGTACGCCACATAGCCAGTAGAGGAAAATCTTTCCGGTATCGATATACCTTAGGAAATAGGATTACTAGAGTTGGAGAGGTATCACCAGGATACTGTGCACATATCGTACAAACTGATACGTGCATTAAGCAGATGGAAGAATTAGGGTCAGGAGATTTCACCTGGAAGGTTTGTAACATGGTAATGTCCTTCTCCGTCCCATATGTTCTCCCCGATGACGCATATTTCATATGCGGGAGAAAGGCGTACAAGTGGCTTGCCCCAAACTCTGAAGGATTGTGTTATATTGGAAAAGTATTGCCTGAAGTGATGACTGTAACACATGACAAAATGAAAGACATACACCGTGGTGCCCAAGCTCCTTATACTCACACTCACTACGAGCACCGAGTTAAAAGACAACTGTCAGAAAGGTTAGAGCATCCGGCCTCTGATCTTATCCATGAATCCACCGGGATTCAGGTTCTGGTAGCGTTAGATTTCACTCGCACCGCTCGAGGAGTGATGAATTATAGATACATTTCCGCACTCGCCAATTTGTTAGATAATATCACTGAAATGTATGATGACACGTTTAGATACACTGGAAGAGAACTTCAAGCTTACAAAACGGAACTAGTTCAGCATAGGATGGTTCTTAATTATCTTACAGCAGTAACAGGCGGATATTGTGTTACATTGGCAACACAGTACGGCATAAAGTGTTGCACTTATATCACGAATAGCACCGAGGATCCGGTAGAGGTCATAGACCAAAAGATGGACGATATTCTGCAATTAAAGTGGGAATTTCGTCGAAAACACAATCTCACCCTTGCTGCTGTAGGTAATGAGCTGACTGGTTGGGTGTCATGGTTGAACCCGCGAAATTGGTTCTCCGGTTTAGGAGACTGGGCACAAGGAGTCATAATGGATGTTGGAAAGTTTCTACTATGTATCTTAGGTGTTGTTATATTTATTGGATTGATATTTAGATGCGGGCAGGCTTTAATGAGGTGCAAACAAAGTACAAAAGTGATGAGCGTGAGGAGTGAGGAAACTGTAATTAACCTGGATTTGATTTATGACCCAATAATAGAAACCCGAATGTGATGAAAATGCGATTATACGGTCCGTTTCTTTCACCTGTTTTTCTGCTTTTCTCCAAGATACAAAGACCCCCTTGGACGAGGAAGTTGACGAGACGCTATACAGACAACAGACAAGCACCAAAGATGAAGTTTTGACCACTTGAGAAATGGACACTTGATGAACTTTGCCATGGATCCCCAGTTTCCCTAGTACATTTAAACTCACGCTAGCCCAACATTTTTTTTGTAAATCCGATGGCTCTGACAAAGCTATTTGCTCATGCCCAAGGAGCAATACAGCGCAAAGAAGACGACTCTCAACAGATACCGAACACAACTTCGACGACAGATGTACATTTCCCTGACATAGAATATCATTGCATTTTCCATAAGTGTTCTTTATCTTCATCTCTACAACCCTCAGGTAATGACACACATAGACGATAGGGAATACAGGCACAGATATCAGCAACCACATACCTCCCCCATTCATGTATCATCAACTAAAATGTGCTCCCCATTTTGTTCAAAATCCGAAAAGAGCTCGGTAAAGTTTGACAGCCCATCCACAGACCTGTACCACAGGATAAGAAGGAATTCAAATGTATACTTCGCAATACCTCGAAGCTTGATTTACAACACGTACGGCACGATGATACATGACCCTCCAAACATGGACTCATACACACATGCTTCTGCTATCACACTAGGTCATACCCTCTTCACACCTACTCCTCTCTCCTCCCTCACCCAACCATGGAAATGAATTAACCCCTGACATATATTTTTCTCCTTTTGAAATGTTTTAGAAGGTGGCAGTTATTATTGACTGCCAAAGGGTGGACTGTCAAAGTCAGAAAAATATCCCCATACACGTTGCCATATTTGCACCGCACACTGGTCCGTGCTGCGCATGCGTACGCTCTCCCGTGAAGGCGCATACCCGCAATAGCGTGCACTCGCAGGCGCGGTATGCGTATTTACGGTAGAGTTTATGTAGTCGTAGCGTGCGACTCATTCGTTACATATTTTCACAATTAATGTAGTTTATAGATCATGATCTCTTTGATAGTTTCTTAAAGTTTGGTTAAAATAGAAGGTCCCTGTTTAAAGTAATCCCTCTTTGTATTGTACGAAGGGTCTAACAGGAATCATACAGCAGTGTTTGGTACCCATCGGAAGAGTATTTAATTAGCAATATTCCGGTGTTGGTTTGGAGCGTATTAATCGCTCGTGCGAATAGTTATGGACATAAGAAGTTTATGTCCATTTCTACTATTTACTCATACTCAGGTATGCGGCGGGAAACTTAGTTCCCCACCCACCTGAGCTGTTTGAAATCGTCACAGCCCACCTGTATGAATCAACCTATGACCTTTTGTTGTGATACAGGGTCGAATTCCTTCATCCAATGGACAATGGGATTGTAGGGACTATGAGATTGCATTGTGTGTGGGGCATAAATAGGCAGGCCGACCACATCCAGCTCTCACTCTTCAACGGTTCTCATTGCTGAAAATCGGGTGCTGGATGTCCAGGCGCATGCGATCGTTTACCCTTGTGCGTAAGTTTCTCTCCGTAATCATTGTCTTACTGTGAGCCAATTTCTCTCATCTCTCTCTCTCTCTCTTTCTCTTTCCCTTCTCTTTCTCTCGTATCTCCCCTAGACTAGTATTGTATTGTATTAGATAGTATTGTATTTTGGTTAGGAAGTCTTTGTTATATTGTAGTGTATCATTTGTACTGTTATCCCCTTTTTACAAGTATACTAGATATAATACAGTTAATAGGCTTTGGACCCTAAACCAGTATCTGTGTATTTCCTATAGTGTTAAGTGTTCACTTGAGCGTCGGTGACGCTCAAGCAGCTTTGTAGTTAGTCAGGTTACACAAGGTTGCACTTACACCCTGTATTCACATTAAGGTATTCCGTGTATTTCATTGGTATAAGGTTTAGACATAAAGGTATAGCGTTGTGAGCGTCTGCGCCGCTGGTGATCTCCTCGTGGTCTCGAGCGTCCGCTACGCCATAGCGAATCATTACTCTAGTCATAGCCAATAACGTGTCCTGTGATCACTGGGCCGTGAGCGAACGTGACGCTTGAGCGTCTCGCCTACGGCTGAGCGATCGTTACGCAACTAGCGTACCATTACGGTACTTCTTAAGTAAACAGCGTACAGTGTTCTTAAACTTCATAAAGGGTTGTTTATACGACAAGGGAATTTAGCATTGTCAGTACACTCTAGGAAGTAGGACCATGCGAGTTGGAGAAGTATCACCAGGATACTGTGCACATATCGTACAACCTGATACGTGTACTAAACAGATGGGAGAGTTAGGGTTAGGAGATTTCACATGGAAAATTTGTAACATGATAATGTCATACTCCGTCCCATATGTTCTCCCCGATGATGCATATTTCATATGCGGGAGGAAGGCGTATAAGTGGCTTGCCCCAAACTCAGAGGGATTGTGCTATATTGGAAAAGTACTGCCTGAAGTAATGACTGTAACCCATAACAAAATGAAAGATATTCACCGCAGTGCCCAAGCTCCTTATACTCACACTCATTACGAGCACGTCGTTAAACGGCACCTGATAGAGAGGACAGAGCATTCAGCCTCTGATCTGATCCATGAATCCACCGGGATTCAATTCCTACTCGCGTTAGATATCACTCGTACCGCCAGAGGAGTGATAAATTACAAATATATATCTGCGCTTGCAAATTTATTAGACAATATCACCGAAATGTATGACGACACATTCAGGTACACTGGGAAAGAGTTACAAGCCTACAAAACAGAACTGGTTCAGCATAGGATGATTCTCAATTACCTCACAGCTGTGACAGGCGGGTATTGTGTTACCCTAGCAACTCAATATGGAATAAAGTGCTGCACGTACATTACAAACAGCACGGAGGACCCAGCCGAGGTCATAGAGCAAAAGATGGATGACATTTTACAATTAAAGTGGGAGTTTCGAAGGAAACACACTCTCACACTCGCTGCTGTGGGTAATGAGCTGACCAGTTGGGTGTCATGGTTGAACCCACGAAATTGGTTCTCGGGCTTAGAAGAATGGGCCCAAGGTATTATTATGGATGTAGGGAAATTTCTTTTGTGTATTCTGGGAGTCGTCATATTGGTTGGCCTGATATTTAGATGCGTTCGGGTTTTAGCGAAGTGTAAAGGTAGTACCCGGGTGATGAGTCTGAGGAGCGAGGACACTGTACTAACAACAACTAATTTGATGTATGACCCAACGATAGAGACAATGTTGTGATGAAAATGTGATTCCACGGTCCGTTTCTTTCACCCGTTTCTCCTTTGTTTTCCTCCAAGGTACAAAGACATCTGCTTGGAAGAAGAATTTGACAACCTCTTTTATACAGACCATTGATGAACTATGCTACAAGCCCCAATTTCCCTAGTGACTTTAAATTTTACGATAGCCCAAATATTTTCGTGACTAACTTTCTGGACAATGGAAAAACTTTTGCCGTCATTTATAGCAAAAGCATCAGGAGACTACAGTCAACATGTACATCGAGACAAGACACAAGACAAGACCTCAATCGGCAAATGTATATTAAACTCACATAGTTTATGACTGTATTTACCATAATTGCTTCTTATCTTCATTTCTACAACCTTCAGGTAATGACACACATAGTCAATAGGGAATATAGGCACAGATATCAGCACTCACATATCCCCCCATTCATGTATCATCAACTAAAATGTGCTCCCCCATTTTGTTACAACTAAAAGCCGAAAAGAGCTCGGTAAAGTTTGACAGCCCATCCACAGACCCTTGATACGGGATAAGAAGGAATTCAAATGTATACTTCGCAATACCTCAAAGCTTGATTTAAAACACGTACGGCACGATGATACATGACCCCTCAAACATGGATTCATACACACATGCTTCTACTATCTCACTAGGTCATACCTTTTTCCCACCTGCTCCTCTCCTCCCTTTACCCAATCATAAAATGGTATTTACATTATGACATATATTTTTCTTTTTGAACTGTTTTAGGAAGTGGCAGTTATTGATGACTGCCAAAGGGTGGACTGTCAAAGTCGGACAAATATCATACTACACGTTGCCATATATTCACCTCATGCGCGTGCCTGCTGCACGTGCACATTCTCTCCCGTGCGTGCGGATACTCGCAGCTGCGTGATGGCGCCTCCTCGGCCATGCGCTCGAGCGCGTGGTATGTGCATTTACGGTAGAGTTCGTGTGCGTCTAGCGGGCGACTCAATCGTTAAATAATAAAACCAAATAGTATGTTTTATAGATAATGTTCCCCTTAATAATGACTGTAAGTTTGTTTAATGTAAAGGGTCGCTGGACAGAGGAATTCCTCTTTGCATGGTACGAAGGGTCAGACAGGGTTTGAGCAGCTGTGTCTGGTACCTAACTAAAGAACATTTTATTAGAAACAATCCGGTGCTGGTTAGGTAAAGATTAATCGCTCCTGCGTATAGTTATGGCCATTAGTATTTTCTGGACATTTACTATATTTGCGATTCATTACCCATGCGGCGGGAATCTTCAGATTCCCTCCCACCTGAGCAGTTTGATATAGTCACAGCCCACCTGTTCAAACTAACCTATGACCTTTTGTTATGATGCGAGGAGACATTCCTGTGTCCAATGAACAATGAGATTATAGGTCCCTTTGTAGTGTACTGTACGCAGTGTATATAAGATCAGCCAGCCTGGGCAGCTCTCTCACTCTCCACAAACGGTTTTCATCTTGACTAACTCGGAGCTGGTACCAGAGCTGCGCAGCGATCATTCCCCAGTGTGTGTAAGTAATTCTCTGTAATCAACTTGTTCTCTGTTTGTATTGGCCATACTCTCTCTCTCTCTCTCTGTTATAGTATAGGATTGTGACGCTATTGTATATTTCTGTCTAGATATTCTGTTAGAATGATATGTTAGCTTGTAGTGTATGACTTGTAAACTGTTTCCCTTTTTCGATATAACTAAAAGCTTGTTAGTAAAGGTGTTGGAACCTTAGCAAGGTATCGTGTGTTTATTATATTGCAGAGGGTAATAGGAGCGTCTCAAACGCTCAAGCAGCTTTAGCATTAACAAGGTTAAGCAGCGTTACATCGCTACAGTATTTCCGTACAAGGTTTACAGTATAAGAGTATCCTTTCTGTGTTACATTCAAGGTTTACTGATTGTCATCCCGTGAGCGTCTGCGCCGCTCGTGTTCTCCTCGTGGACTCGAGCGTCCGCTACGCTGGTAGCGTAGCATTACGGTAGTCGGCCGCCTATAGCGTGCTCGACACCACGCATTAAGCTGTGAGCGAGCGTGTCGCATGTGCGTCTCGATCACGGCCGAGCGTGTGCTACGCTAAGTGCGTACCCTTACGGTACCCCACACGCCAATTGCGTACTGAGTCTCTTACCCATTTATAGTGAATGTTATAAGATAAATAGTTAGCCTTATCAGTGCCAAGGTTGAGTTGGCGAGGTGTGGCGGATGGTCGCCTGATTGATGAGGCCAGAAAAAAGGTGAATGGGGCGGTGGCGAAGTGGGTGCTGTCCCACGGAGGCAAGGTAGTTCGCCACCCTAGGATTCGGTTCCGAGACAGTCACCTTTTTCGGCCTGATGGTGTGCATCTATCCAATGAAGGGATGATGCTTTTCCTGGAGGATCTGTGTCTAGTGTTGCAGGAGTTAGGGTGAGGTTATGGTGGCGGTGCGAAGACTCTGGGGAAGAGTCTTTCGCTGTTGGCGGAAAAGAACGTCAGTTTGTAGTTGTATGGTAAGCTGTAGTGATTTACAGTTTGGTGTGGTTTAGGTGCACTCACCTCCATCGACTTTTTGGCCGCTTGACCACCCGTCCGGGAGGCAGCGGCAGGGCACCCATCAGGGTGGGTAGTCACTGTGGGGGTTGAGTTGTCACCTATTACCGATTTGATAGTTTGTAGTTAAATTAGGATGGTTTCGAATTTTAGCATTTTAAGGTTAGCGTTAGTTTAATAGAGCCGTTCTTTTTTCTGCCACCATATGCCGGCTGAATCGGCATCTTAACAAAGTTTTTCATTTACAGGTTTGCTATGGTTAGGGTCAAATAATTAGCTAGCAATTTTTCTGCCAAATTCAAGTCTCCGTGTCTTTATTTCTTGGTATTAGAGGTAACGAATGCTTTACTTTTATGAAGGGGTCCACCAAATGTCACTAGGATGTTTAGGAGAGAGAATTGACTGCATAGGAAAGGAATGAGTTAAACATCTTGTGAGGGGTGGACCTAGCTGTGAGGAAAGTACAGCCTTTGGAAAAAGGGGAGGGTTAATATATATAGGGAAGGCTAGGCCATTTTGCTCTCTCTTGTTGGTGAATTGCCATCCCGCCCTCCCGCCCTGTTGGTAGAGGTTCTTGCATGGAGTGCCTTGGCGTTGAATTGTTGGCTGGGTTTATCGTTGGCTATTTATTGGCAGAAAAGAATGGCAGTTTGTAGTTGTATGGTAAGCTGTAGTGATTTACAGTTTGGTGTGGTTTAGGTGCACTCACCTCCATCGACTTTTTGGCCGCTTAACCACCCGTCCGGGAGGCAGCGGCAGGGCACCCATCAGGGTGGGTAGTCACTGTGGGGGTTGAGTTGTCACCAATTACCGATTTGATAGTTTGTAGTTAAATTAGGATGGTTTCGAATTTTAGCATTTTAAGGTTAGCGTTAGTTTAATAGAGCCGTTCTTTTTTCTGCCACCATATGCCGGCTGAATCGGCATCTTAACAAAGTTTTTCATTTACAGGTTTGCTATGGTTAGGGTCAAATAAATAGCTAGCAATTTTTCTGCCAAATTCAAGTCTCCGTGTCTTTTTTTCTTGGTATTAGAGGTAACGAATGCTTTACTTTTATGAAGGGGTCCACCAAATATCACTAGGATGTTTAGTGGATTTGGCTTTTTTTTTGGTGTTTTATGTTCATCTGGTATTTTCAGTGGATCTGGATGTTTTCAATGTATTATGTGGATATGGTATTTTTTCAATGTATTTTAATTTGGATGTATCTTTTTTTAATGTAGGCCAGAGTTTCACATACTCCGCCATCCAGTCAAGGTTTTAAGGATAGCCATGCTTGAGCACAGGTGAATTAGGGCCTAATTCAGACCTGATCACAAAAGCAAAATCTTTCTCTCTCTTATGGGCACAACCATGTGCACTGCAGGTGGGGCAAATGTAACATGTGCAGAGAGAGTTAGATTTGGGTGGGTTATAGTGTTTCTGTGCAGGGTAAATATACTGGCTGCTTTATTTTTACACTGCAATTTAGATTTCAGTTTGAACACACCCCACCCAAATCTAACTCTCTCTGCACATGTTACATCTGCCCCCACCCCCACCCCCCCCTGCACTGCACATGGTTATGCCCATTAGAGAATTTTTTTGCTGTTGCGATCAGGTCTGAATTAGGCCCTTAATTAGTAACTCAGTCAATTTGATTTAACTATCTGGACACAAGCATGGGAATCCTGAAAACCTGGACTGTAATGTCAGAGTTTGGGAAACTCTGATGGGACCCATAGTAGCGGTGTCATCAGTTCAAATTAAAGGTGATGAGATCAATCATCACTCTTCAAATCGATGGCGTGCGACTGTGGCTACATCTCAAGCTATTTTCTGCTGGCTGTGCACAGCATGCTGGGAGGAGGGACGGCATTGTCTGCTAGGGGCACCAACAAAAATCTTGCCTAGGGCATCAAATTGTCTAGGGCCAGCTCTGCGAGTGGGGCTCTGATATATGAGTGACAGCGCTGCTGGGTACGTGAGTTTTTTTTTTTCAACTTGTTGTAGTTCTTCTTTGTGAAAGCCGGAGTGACAGAGAGAGGCGGGAGGAGAAGCAAGACAACCTCTGGGACTCAGGTGAGGGATCTATGAAGGGTGATATAATAGGTATATTATAGTGAGTAGGGTATGCAGGGTGATATAATAGGTATATAGTGAGTAGGGTACAGAGAGTATATACAATATATAGATATTATATCACCCTCTGTACCCTACTCACTATTTACATATTATATAACCCTCTGTATCCTACTCACTATATACATATTATATAACTCTTTGCAGTATGTTGCTCTTCGTACCGTAGTTTTCACCTGCCACTGCAGGACACAATCCTTAGTGGAAACAGACATGCCCATGGGTGGAGCTAGACACGCCCCTTTGGCTGGAACATGACACACCCTCTCAACGGCACTCCCTCAATCTCCCTGAAACTACTTTTCAAAAGTAGGCAAGTATGACCTACAAGTGATAAGTTTTACAAGGAGTAGCCACCTTCAGGCAACTTTAATGTGTCTTATCTTTGATACAACACAGCTGAGCTCTGATCTACAGTATGCATTAGATGCAGATAAAAAGCCAAAATATATGTAGTAAAGGTTGCAGGAGGACGCATACAGGCCAAATATGAGTTACCTGCAGGTGGAAAATGTTTGTCCTTTTATTAACTGCATAAAGACGACTTATTGTTAAAATATCACTAACAATCAGGGTAAAATAAAGCCAAAACATGGTTCATAATTAGTTTATTAGCTGGCAGTAGTTTTGTAATTGTGTGTAAATCTCAGTAGTGATAGAACCACTATCCCACCTGTCACCTTCTTCCATGCACTTTATCAGTACAGTTATGTGAGCGGATTCTCAGGCACAGAATACAGAGAGCTCTCGCTGAGTGGCAGCAACACAGTCTGCTTTCTCCCGCACTGTTATTCTGTAGTGTAACGTGAGGCTTGAGCATTGCACTACGAGAGCACGGCCACAGGGGGCACCGGCACATAATTATATATGAAGGCGAGTTATCAGGTAGGGTTATCGCTGATCATCTGTCTCCCTCTCGCAGGCTCCTGGAGGCCCAGCTGCAGGCACAGAGCAGGCAGCACGACGATGAGGTGGAGGCAGGGCCTGCGCGATCACTTTAGGCAGCTGCCTATGGGCGCCAGCATTTGAAGGGCGGTGCTGAGTAAAACAACAAAACAAAAAAAATATATAAGGCCACCGCTCTCTGCTCACCTGGTGTCTTCCCTCCTCCACTGCTGCGTCGCTCACTCCCCCTCCCTTCTCTTACCCGCCCCGATGACCGAGGGCGGCACCTTCACCCAGGGAGGAAAGGAACTTCTTCCACTAACGGCAGATCCATCACCCCTCGCATCGCGACCTGACCGGCGGCTGTTGGAAGAGCAGAAGGTGAGACAGGAGGGAATCAGAGTGCCAGGCACATAATTTCAGCAGGCAGCCGGCGGTGGTAAGGAGGAGCCAAGCTGACTGATGAGCTGCTGCTGGTCGGGGCTGCACAGGGGGACGGATCTGCTGTTAGTGGAATAGGTCCTTTCTCTAACGTCCTAGAGGATGCTGGGGTCCATTTAGTACCATGGGGTATAGATGGGTCCGCAAGAGCCTTCGGCTCTTTAAGACTTTTTTACAGTGTGAACTGGCTCCTCCCTCTATGCTCCTCTTCCAGACCTCAGTTTAGAAAATGTACCCGGGGAGACTGAACGCACGCTAGTGGAGCTCTACAGAGTTTTACTGGAAAAGACTTTGGGGGTCATTCCAAGTTGTTCGCTCGCTGCCGTTTTTAGCAGAATTGCGATCAGGCTAAAAACCAGCAGTTCTGCGCATGCGTATGGGCCGCAGGGCGCACGCGCTAAGTAATTTCACACAATACTATGCAATTTTACACAGGGCCGAGCGACGCTTTTCAGTCGCTCTGCTGATCGGTGAGTGATTGACAGGTAGTGGGTGTTTCTGGGCGGAAACTGAGCGTTTTCCGGGAGTGTGCTAAAAAACGCAGGCGTGCCAGCCAAAAACGCAGGAGTGGCTGGGGGAACGGGGGAGTGGCTGGACGAACGCAGGGCGTGTTTATGATGTCAAACCAGGAACCAAACAGTCTGCAGTGATCGCAATCTAGGAGTAGGTCTGGAGCTACTCAGAAACTGCAGGGAAATATTTAATAGCAGAACTGTTAACCTTTCGTTAGCAATTCTGCTATGCTAAGATACACTCCCAGAGGGCGGCGGCCTAGCGTGTGAATTGCTTCCTAAAGCAGCTAGCGAGCGAACAACTCGGAATGAGGGCCCTTGTTAGGTTTTTTATTTACAGGGAAGCTGCTGGCAACAGCTTCCCTGCTTCGTGGGACTTAGGGGAGGAAGTAGGAACCAATTTCTCATTAAGTTTCATGGCTCTGCTTCCGCTGACAGGACACCATTAGCTCCTGAGGGGTACTGAACATAGCCCAAGCCTGGCTAGCGCTCACTCCCACAGCACTGCCGCCACCCCCTAACAGAGCCAGAAGTCAGAAGAGCGGTGAGTATATCACCGGAGACCTAGAAGAGAGGGGCCCTCCGGTCATCGTTGGTGGCAAAGAGGTACAGCGCAGCGGCGAGCATGCATCTCAAAACACACAGGGGTATATGCAATAGCGGGCGAATTCGCGGCAATTATCGCCGTTTTTTCAATTCGACCAAATTCGCCAGGTGAATTCCGGAAGGTGGCTTCCGGAATTCACCATATGCAATGAAAAACGGATTCGCCAGAGTCGCGGGCGAAAATCGGCCGATTTGGCGGATTTTGCCGCGATTTTAAAAAACGGGAAAAAACGGGGAAAAACCCGAAAAAAAAATGGCGTGGGGTCCCCCCTCCAAAGCATAACCAGCCTCGGGCTCATCGAGCTGGTCCTGGTTCTAAAAATGCAGGGGAAAAATCGTCCAGGGATCCCCCGTATTTTTAAAACCAGCACCGGGCTCTGCGCCTGATGCTGGTGCCAAAAATACGGGGGACAAAAAGAGTAGGGGTCCCCCGTATTTTTAACACCAGCATCGAGCTCCACTAGCTGGACAGATAATGCCACAGCCGGGGGTCACTTTTATGCCGTGCCCTGCGGCCGTGGCATCAAATATCCAACTAGTCACCCCTGGCCGGGGTACCCTGGGGGAGTGGGGACCCCTTCAATCAAGGGGTCCCCCCCCCCCAGCCACCCAAGGGCCAGGGGTGAAGCCCGAGGCTGTCCCCCCCCATCCAATGGGCTGCGGATGGGGGGGCTGATAGCCTTTGTGATAAAATAAAAGATATTGTTTTTTCCATTAGTACTACAAGTCCCAGCAAGCCTCCCCCGCAAGCTGGTACTTGGAGAACCACAAGTACCAGCATGCGGGAGAAAAACGGGTCCGCTGGTACCTGTAGTACTACTGGGAAAAAAATACCCAAATAAAAACAGGACACACACACCTTGATAGTAAAACTTTATTTCATACGCCGACACACACATACTTACCTGTGTTGACACGCCGACTGCAACGATCTCCGACGATCCGAGGGTACCTGTCAAAAAATTATACTCACCTTCCAGCGTCCAGAGGTCCAGGTCCAGAGGTAAATCCACGTACTTTGTAAAAAAACAAACCGAACACGATCCACCGGACTAATGAAAGGGGTCCAATGTTTTCACATTAGACTCCTTTCCCCGAATGCCGGGACATCACGTGACTCCTGTCACTGATGTCCCTTCAGCCAATCAGGAAGCGCTACTGCCGTGGCGCTCACCTGATTGGCTGGACGCCGTCTGTACTCTGACAGCGCCTCGCAAAGCCGCTCCATTACTTTCAATGGTGGGAACTTTGCGGCTAGCGGTGGGGTCACCCGCCGGTCAGCCGCTGACCGGCGGGTGACCTCACCGCTAGCCGCTAAGTTCCCACCATTGAATATAATGGAGGGAGCTGTGCGATGCGCTGTCACAGCGATCAGCCAATCAGGTGAGCGCAACGAAGTTGCGCTTCCTGATTGGCTTAGAGACCTGTCAGTGACAGCTGTCACTGACAGGTCTCAATCGTGGAAAGGTGTCCCATGTGTCAGCATGGGACCCCTTTCAGTCCGTTCTGGAGCGGGTATTTGCGTTTTCTTTTTTTGCCAAGTACGTGGATTTATCTCTGGACCCTGAGGTGAGTATATTGAACTTTGCTTTTCAGGTATCCGTGGATTCTACATGGAGAAGAGGACCGATGTCGGCGTGTGAACATAGGTAAGTATGTGTGTGTCGGTAGTGTGAAATAAAGTTTTACTGTCGACGGTGTGTGTGTCCTGTTTTTATTTGGGTATTTTTTTCCCAGTAGTACTACAGGTACCAGCGGGCCCACTTTTCTCCCGCATGCTGGTACTTGTGGTTCTCCAAGTACCAGCTTGCGGGGGAGGCTTGCTGGGACTTGTAGTACTAATGGAAAAAACAATATCTTTTTTTTATCACAAAAGGCTATCAGCCCCCCCATCCGCAGCCCATTGGATGGGGGGGGACAGCCTCGGGCTTCACCCCTGGCCCTTGGGTGGCTGGGGGGGGGGGGGACCCCTTGATTGAAGGGGTCCCCACTCCCCCAGGGTACCCCGGCCAGGGGTGACTAGTTGGATATTTGATGCCACGGCCGCAGGGCACGGCATAAAAGTGACCCCCGGCTGTGGCATTATCTGTCCAGCTAGTGGAGCCCGATGCTGGTGTTAAAAATACGGGGGACCCCTACTCTTTTTGTCCCCCGTATTTTTGGCACCAGCACCAGGCGCAGAGCCCGGTGCTGGTTTTAAAAATACGGGGGATCCCCTGTCAATTTTTTCCCCGCATTTTTAGAACCAGGACCAGCTCAATGAGCCCGAGGCTGGTTATGCTTTGGAGGGGGGACCCCACGCCATTTTTTTTTCTGATTTTACCGTTCCAGCAATAAAATAAAAAATAAAAAAAAAATAATATTTTAAAAAATATATAAATAATATTTGTGCCTCCCCCCCCAAAAAAAAAGTACCTAATCCCTTCTAATATAAATAGATCTGCTATTCCCCCCAAAAAAAACACCAAAAAAAACATGTTTAAATTTTTTTTATTTGTTTTCACCCTCCAAAGTGTGGCGGATTGAAAATGACGAATTTGCTGTCTGAAAGCACTGCTGTCGAATTTCCAAACTTGAATTGAATATGCTTTGGTCGAATTGCAGCACTTGTATCATTGCAGAAAAGTCGAATTTGCAAAAAGTCGAATTTCAAAAAGTCGAATTTTGAAAGTCCGTTTTTTGGTCGGAAAGCACTGCATTGCATAGGCGAATTTTTTTTTTGGGTCGAAAATGACCCGAAATTCGCCAATTTCGGGAATTCGACCACAATTGCATATACCCCACAGCCCTTTACAACACAGGGTGCTGGGTGTTGGGGGAGGGGGGGGGGCGGGGGGCTGAGCTGCATGAAAAATCCTTACTCTCACTGGCAAAACAGTAAATACATTTATGCCCTCTGATTTACAAACCCCAGCCAGTATAAAAATCATTGTTGCTGAGGCAGGAGGGACGGGGCTTCTCCTCAGACTTGCCAGAGACTCACTCAGTGCCATTTTCTCCTGTAGATCACAGAGAGAAGCTGACAGGCGCCGTTTACTCCTCACGACAACGCTGAAACAAGTACCAGGGTGTGATAGAGGGGGAAGGGGGGGGGGGAGTGTTTATTACATTAGGTGAGCGTGTCTAATATTGAAATGAAGCACTGAAGGTTTTGTATAATAATATACATATACAATTCTCTTCATATAGGGCGCAGTGTGTGAACTTGCAAATCTGTCTGCGTTTGACAGATTTTAGTGTGGGTCTGTCACAGATAGCTCCCATGTGTGATTGTGGTGTGAAAGTGCACGTTTGTGACATGTCAGACAATGGAGAGAGCTCTTCCCCTGAGGAAGCCATTTTAGATATGCAGGAGTGTAATGTGGTGGCCCTTTCCTCACAGAAGGAGCCAGAGTGTGTGAGAAAATTACAAAGTAATATGTCAAAGCTTTCTAGAAAATTCTCAGAGTCTGAACAACAGACAGAATACTGGAGAAAGTCAGTGGAGGATGTACTATTTGCTGATCCCTCCACGTCATCCACACGGGACCCCTCAAGTTCCCAAAAGAGGTCACTTGCGCAGATTATGCAAGGTGACACAGACACAGATTCCGACACAGGTGTCGACACTGGGGATTTGAGAGGGGTGGACCCAGGGCCGGCTCTAGGCATGTTCGAATAGAGCGGCCGCGCAGGGCGCCACCCTTAATGGGCGCCACGCGCTGGCGCCGCCATATTCGATGCTGGAGCCGGCCCTGTGTGTGTGCTGCTGCAGCATTTGGCGGTCGCGCTGTGTATGCGCGCTGCGCGGCGCCGGTATCTAACGTCAGACGCCGGCGCCGCGCATAGCCCGCCTGCACAAGTGGCCGCCCGCCCGCCAGCCCGGACCCAGGCTCAGGCTCAGGCTCACTCGCCCGGCCTCCCGCCCGCCCGCCCGCCAGCGCTCCCACACAGGCGGACAGCAGTACTCCTCCCCAGCGCCGCAGGTATTTTTTTTTTTGGGGGGGGGGGGGGAGAACCGCACTGTGGGGGCATTTCTGGCACACAGGGGGCATTTTTGGTTATGTGGGGGCATTTCTGGCACTGTGGGGGCATTTCTGGCTCTGTGGGGGGCATTTCTGGCACTGTGGGGGCATTTCTGGCACTGTGGGGGCATTTCTGGCACTGTGGGGGCATTGCATATCTGGCTCTGTGGGGGCATATTTGGCACTGTGGGGGCATATCAGGCACTGTGGGGACATATCTGGCCCTGTGGGGGCATATCAGGCACTGTGGGGGCATATCTGGCACTGTGGGGGCATATCTGGCACTGTGGGGACATATCTGGCACTGTGGGGGCATTTCTGGCACTGTGGGGGCATTTATCTGGCTCTGTGGGGGCATTTATCTGGCACTGTGGGGGCATTTATCTGGCACTGTGGGGGCATTTCTGGCACTGTGGGGGCATATCAGGCACTGTGGGGACATATCTGGCACTGTGGGGGCATATCTGGCACTGTGGGGGCATATCTGGCACTGTGGGGGCATTTCTGGCACTGTGGGGGCATTTATCTGGCTCTGTGGGGGCATTTATCTGGCACTGTGGGGGCATTTCTGGCACTGTGGGGGCATTTCTGGCACTGTGGGGGCATTTCTGGCACTGTGGGGACATATCTGGCACTGTGGGGGCATATCTGGCACTGTGGGGACATATCTGGCACTGTGGGGACATATCTGGCACTGTGGGGGCATTTCTGGCACTGTGGGGGCATTTATCTGGCTCTGTGGGGGCATTTATCTGGCTCTGTGGGGGCATTTATCTGGCACTGTGGGGGCATTTCTGGCACTGTGGGGGCATTTCTGGCACTGTGGGGGCATATCAGGCACTGTGGGGACATATCAGGCACTGTGGGGACATATCAGGCACTGTGGGGGCATATCTGGCACTGTGGGGACATATCTGGCACTGTGGGGACATATCTGGCACTGTGGGGGCATTTATCTGGCTCTGTGGGGGCATTTATCTGGCACTGTGGGGGCATTTATGTATCAGGCACTGTGGGGGCATTTATGTATCAGGCACCGTGGGGGCATTTATGTATCAGGCACCGTGGGGGCATTTATGTATCAGGCACCGTGGGGGCATTTATGTATCAGGCACCGTGGGGGCATTTATGTATCAGGCACCGTGGGGGCATTTATGTATCTGGCATCGTGGGGGCATTTATGTATCCTGCACTGTGGGGGAATTTATGTATCATGCACCGTGGGGGCATTTATGTATCAGGCACCGTGGGGACATTTATGTATCTGGCACCGTGGGGGCATTTATGTATCTGGCACCGTGGGGGCATTTATGTATCTGGCACCGTGGGGGCATTTATGTATCTGGCACCGTGGGGGCATTTATGTATCTGGCACCGTGGGGGCATTTCTTGCACTGTGGGGACATTTCTTGCACTGTGGGGGCATATCTTGCACTGTGAGGGCATTAATGTATGTGGCACTGTGGGGGCATATCTGCGCTGTGGGGGCATTTATCCATCTGGAACTGTGTGGCCATTTATGTAGCTGGCACTGCTGGGGGGCATGTCACGTGTAGCTGGCACTGCTGGGGGGCATGTCATGTGTAGCTGGCACTGCTGGGGGGCATATCATGTAGTGTTCCCGCTAGGCGTCTGTGGCTGGGCAGTGTGTCTCAGTGCTCTACCTGGCGCAATGTGTCTAACGTGCTCTTATAGGAGGTTCTACCTGGTGCAATGTGTATTAGCTGCACTACTGTGTGGTGTAATGTGAATTGCCACTATAATGTGGCTACGCACCTTCCCCACGAAGTAACTCCCCTAAATTTTTGCTGCGCGCCTTCGGCGCGCACTGTCCATGCTTTAGCGTGTGGAAATGGGAACAACAAGCATTACAGTATGTACATCATTTTGCCCACCTAACTTAAAAATGTGCCCTCCCTGTGATCAGCAACCTGCCCTAAAAAGTGAACACTAGCACGTGTAGCTGGCACTGCTGGAGGGCATGTCATGTGTAGCTGGCACTGCTGGGGGACGAGACCACGCCCACTTTTTCAGGAGGCCACGCCCACTTTCCCAAGAGCGCGCGCGCCTTCGGCGCGCGCATGGGGGGGGGGGGGCACTTTTACATTTTCTCGCTCAGGGTGCTAGTAGGCCTGGAGCCGGCCCTGGGTGGACCCCAAGTTAGCAAAAAGCATTCAATGTATGATAATTGCTATTAGGGAGGTATTAGAGATCACAGAAACAACACCTGAACCTGAGGAAAAGGCTTATTTTAATTTAAATAAGAAACCGGTGGTAACTTTTCCTCCTTCAAAGGACATTCTTTGAAAAATCCTGGTCTAACCCAGAAAAGAAAATTCATATTCCTAGAAGAATACGTTTAGCATACCCCTTTCCTGAAGAAGACCGTAAAAGATGGGAGTCACCCCCCATGGTAGACACCTCAGTTTCTAGGTTGTCTAAGAAAATCATTTTACCTGCCCAAGGGTCGGCTTCATTAAAGGAGCCAGCTCACCGTAAGTTAGAGATGACCTTAAAATCCCTTTATATGGCTACCGGAACGTTACTCAGGCCCACCATTGCTTGTGCATGGGTAGGTAACGCTATTGAAAAATGGTTAGACAACTTGCTAGCAAATATAGACACAGTTGATAAGGATGATATGGTCTTAACTCTAGGTCACATAGAGGATTCTGCAGGATACTTGGTGGAAGCTGTGAAGGATATTGGTTTATTAGGATCGAAATCCTCAGCTATGGCGATTTCAGCTCGCAGAGCACTGTGGATTCGCCAATGGAATGCAGATGCAGAATCAAAAAGGAATATTGAAGCGCTCCCCTACAAGGGTGAGGAGCTATTTGGGGACTAGCTGGATGCCATGATTTCAACGACTACCTCAGGTAAATCAGCATTTTTTCCTTATGCAGCGGCATAATCTCCCCCCATGCCGATTTTTCAAATCAGTCTTACCAGTTTCTGTTCAAGACAGAAAAAATATAACGGAAGCAATACAGAAATTTTGTCAGGATGAGGTAATTACCTTAGTCCCTTGGCTACAACAGGAAAAAGGATTTTATTCAAGCCTGTTTGTGGTACCGAAGCCGGACGGCTCGGTCAGACTGATTTTAAACCTAAAATCGTTGAATCTTTACCTAAAAAGGTTCAAATTCAAGATGAAGTCCCTGAGAGCAGTAATCTCCAGCTTGGAGGAGAAGGAATTTATGGTGTCGGTGGACATCAAGGATGCTTACTTGCATGTTCCCATTTACCCTCCACATCAAGCATACCTGAGGTTCACGTTTCAGGACTGCCACTACCAGTTCCAGACATTGCCATTCGGGCTCTCCACAGCACCGAGAGTATTTACCAAGGTGATGGCAGAGATGATGGTTCTCCTTCGCAAGAATGGTGTCAACATAATTCCTTACCTGGATGATCTCCTGATAAAAGCAAGATCCAGGGAGAAGTTAATGCAGAACATTGCACTATCCCTGACGGTGCTTCAACAGCACGGTTGGATCATAAACTTTCCAAAATCACAGTTGGAACCGACGATGAGATTATCATTTCTGGGAATGATACTGGACACCGAGGTACAGAAAGTATTTCTACCAGTGGAAAAGGCTCAGGAAATCCAGAAGATGGTCAAGCAAATTTTGAAACCAGCACGTGTGTCGATTAATCAGTGCATCAGCCTATTGTGAAAGATGGTAGCAGCCTACGAGGCTCTACATTATGGGCAATTCCATGCCAGGGTGTTCTAGTGGGATCTACTGGACAAGTGGTCCGGATCGCATCTACACATGCACCAGAGGCTACTCCTGTCGAAAAAAGCCAGAATCTCGCTCCTGTGGTGGCTACGCAGTTCTCACCTCCTAGAGGGATGCAGGTTCGGGATTCAAGCCTGGATCCTAGTGACCATGGATGCAAGTCTCCGAGGTTGGAGAGCAGTCACGCAAGGGGAAAGCTTCCAAGGAAGATGGTCAAGTCAAGAAACACTTGTTCACATAAACATTCTGGAGTTGAGAGCCGTTTACAACAAGCTTCTACAAGCTGCGCATCTTCTTCAAGATCGTCCCATACAGATCCAGTCAGACAATGTAACAGCAGTGGCTTACGTAAACCGTCAGGGCGGACCGAAAAGAAGAGCGGCAATGGCAGAGGTGACAAAAATACTCCTCTGGGCAGAAAGACATGCAAGAGCTCTGTCAGCAATCTTCATTCCGGGAGTGGACAACTGGGAAGCAGACTTCTTCAGCAGACACGATCTCCATCCAGGAGAATGGGGCCTCCACCAAGAAGTCTTTGCAGAGGTAGCAAGTCGTAGGGGCATTCCTCAAGTAGACATGATGGCATCTCTCCTCAACAAGAATCTTCAGAAATATTGTTCCAGGTCGAGAGACCCACAAGCAATAGCAGTGGATGCACTGGTGACCCAGTGGGAGTCCCAGTCGGTGTATGTGTTCCCTTCACTTCCACTAATACCAAAAATTCTCAAGATCATAAGAAGAGCAAAAGTTTGGGCGAACCTCATTGTCCCAGACAGGCCAAGGAGGGCTTGGTATCCAGATCTTCAGGAGTTACTGATAAAAAATCCTCGGCCTCTTCCTCTTTGCGAGGACCTGCTTCAGCAGGGGCCGTTTGTTTATCAAGACTTACCGCGGCTACGTTTGACGGCATGGCTGTTGAGCGCCAGATCCTAGCCCGAAAGAGTATTCCCAACAAAGTCATTCCCACACTTATTCAGGCCAGGAAAGTAGTAACGTCTAGACATTACCAACGCATTTGGAGAAAATATGTATCTTGGTGTGAATCCAATAATTCTCCAACGGTGGAGTTTCAATTAGGGAGTCTTCTCCTATTTCTATAGGCTGGTGTGGATGCAGGCGTAAGATTGGGATCTATCAAGGTCCAAATTTCAGCCTTGTCCATTTTCTTTCAGAAACAGTTGTTTTCCCATCCTGAGGTTCAAATGTTCGTGAAGGGGGTTCTGCGCATCCAACCACCATTTGTGCCTCCTACGGCACCATGGGATCTTAATGTGGTGTTGCAGTTCCTTCAATCAGATTGGTTTGAACCTCTGCAAGAGGTTGAGTTAAAGTTTCTCACTTGGAAAGTGGTCATGCTGTTGGCCTTGGCATCCGCAAGGCGGGTGTCTGAGTTAGTGGCCTTGTCTCACAAGAGCCCTTATTTGCTCTTTCATGAAGATAGGGCTGAACTAAGAACGCGTCAGCAATTTCTTCCACAGGTTGTGTCTCCTTTCCATATGAACCAACCTATTGTGGTGCCAGTGGCTACTGACACATCAGCTGTTTCAAAGTCCTTGGATGTGGTCAAAGCTTTGAAGACTTATGTCATGAGAACAGCTTGTATAAGGAAAACAGAAGCATTGTTTATCCTGTATGATCCCAACAAGATTGGGTGTCCCGCTTCCAGTGTCGGACTGGGGCATGAAGGGCCCACCGGGGGATACTTTTGTAGGGGCCCATGCTTAAAGGTGTAGCTAGGCTCCACTTGGGCGTGGCCAGCTACCACAGAGGTTTGGCTAACTGTTACAGGGTACATGTTCTGTTCCCCTTGGTACATATATCATAAACGATATTATTGTGAAGTATAATCTAACATATGTATAATGCATAATTCAAGTGCACTAGGATAGAGTCTGGAACCTGATCCCTAGAGGAGGAGGAGGGCTTACAGGCAGTGGGGCCCACCTGTGGTTTCCCCTGTTCCCCTGTGGGCCAGTCCGACCCTGCCTGCTTCTAAGCAGACGATTGCACGCTGGATCAGATGTATGATTCAGCAAGATCATTCCACGGCAGGATTGCCAATACCGAGTTCGGTAAAGGCCCACTCTACGAGGAAAGTGGGTTCTTCCTGGGCGGCTGCCCGGGGTGTCTCGGCTTTACAGCTTTGCCGAGCAGCTACTTGGTCAGGGGCAAACACGTTTGCTAAGTTTTACAAGTTTGACATCTTGACTGCTGATGACCTTAAATTTGGTCACTCAGTTCTGCAGGAACATCCGCACTCTCCCACCCGTACTGGGAGCTTTGGTACATCCCCATGGTACTAAATGGACCCCAGCATCCTCTAGGACGTTAGAGAAAATAGGATTTTAATATACCTACCGGTAAATCCTTTTCTCGTAGTCCATAGAGGATGCTGGGCGCCCGCCCAGTGCTCCTTTTTCCTGCATTATATTTTTTTTCTTACACAAGTTATCACGTGTTAAGTTGTTGTTCAGCAGTTGCTGTAAAGTTATTCATGCTCGTTGGCATGTGTTTGAGTTGTATGCCATGTTGTGCGGCATGGTTGAACGGTGTGAGCTGGTGTGAATGTCGCCACTAGCTTAAAGTAAATCCTTCTCTCGAAATTTGTCCGTCTCCTCGGGCACAGTTCCTATACTGAGGTCTGGAGGAGGGGAATAGAGGGAGGAGCCAGTTCACACTGTAAAAAAGTCTTAAAGTGCCGAAGGCTCCTGGGGACCTGTCTATACCCCATGGTACTAAATGGACTACAGCATCCTCTATGGACTACGAGAAAAGGATTTACCGGTAGGTATATTAAAATCCTATTTTCCTGTCGTTCCTTGGTGAAGGTGCCGCCCCCCGGTCTTCGGGGTTTGTTTTTTTAAATGGAGGAAATCGCGGCTGTGGCAGCTGCCACCGTCCATTGACAGTGAAAGCCTGGCAGCTAGTTGCATATAGGGGGAGCTGCAGCAGAAGCGCGCAGCTCCTCTCAGCAGTAATCTTCTGTGGGGCTTTGTGATAGAGCAGCAGTGGCAAACGCAGGATTTGCATGGGGGGGTTTCCAGAACTGGGCGGAGCCAATCACGGGGGTGGGGACTGAGGTGACCCAGTATATGCTGGGTCCGTAAAACTAGTGTGTCTGTGTGTGTGTGTATCTATATATATATATATATATATATATATATATATATCTACACATATATATATATATATATATATATACATATATCTACACACACATATATATATATACACATACACACACACACATACATATACACGGGTGGTCTTCAGTATGCTGGCGGTCGGGCTCCCGGCGACCAGCATACCGGCGCCGGGAGCCTGACCGCCGGCATACTGACACTTATTCTCCCTCGTGGGGGTCCACGACCCCCCTGGAGGGAGAATAGAATAGTGTGGCGCGCGTAGCGCGGTGAGCGCTCGCCACACTGTTGGTAAGCCGGCGGCCGGCCTCCCGGCGCCGGTATGCTGGTCGCCGGGAGGCCGGCCGCCGGGAGATCGTAGTGAACCCATATACACATATACATAGCATATTAAACATGCATACATATATATATATATACACACACACACATACAGTACACATATATATATACACATGTATATATATATATCATATGTGTGTGTGTGTGTGTTTATATGTATAAATGTATGTATATACATGTGTATATATGTAGGCACATGGATATATATGTACTATAATTAAAATAAAATAAACTTTTATTGCACTTGCAAGTGCCACCAGGAAGACAGCAGGCTGCAGAGGACGCTAGACAGTCATTAATAATAGTCATGCAGCTAAAAAAAACCCCCCCCCCTGGGTGCGCCACTGAGCAGGGTAGCGGAGCCGGGGAAACGGTGAAGGTTGGGGAGGTGAGCGCGGTGTGGTCTGTGCCTTTTGTTATTTGGGTGTGTGTTTGTCTCTGCAATATGTGTATGTATGTCTATACTCTGTGTGTATGTAAGCTCTGTGTATGTGCTAGTGTGTGTGTGTGTGTGTGTGTGTGTGTGTGCGTGTCTATGTATGAAAACTACTTTATATATTTACCCTGATGATGGGGGCTGGTTGACCCAAAAACACTGAGTTGTCTGCATTTAGAAATCCAGAAGTACCATACTGTGTGTATGTGTGTGTGTATATATATACACACACACACACACACACACACACACACACACACACACACACACACACACACACACACACACACACACACACACACACAGAGTCAGCATGAGGCGGCACTCTGGATAGAAGATGCAGACACCAGCGGATGTAAAGAATGAATCGTTTAATTTAAAAAAAAAAAACATATACATATGACATGCAATATTGCATAAACTAGGAACACTTAAATGACATAGGGGGTCATTCCGAGTTGTTCGCTCGTTATTTTTTTCTCGCAACGGAGCGATTAGTCGCTAATGCGCATGCGCAATGTCCACAGTGCGACTGCGCCAAGTAAATTTGCTATGCAATTAGGAATTTTACTCACGGCATTTCGAGGTTTTTTCTTCGTTCTGGTGATCGTAATATGATTGACAGGAAGTGGGTGTTTCTGGGCGGAAACTGGCCGTTTTATGGGAGTGTGTGAAAAACGCTACCGTTTCTGGGAAAAACGCGGGAGTGGCTGGAGAAACGGAGGAGTGTCTGGGCGAAGGCTGGGTGTGTTTGTGACGTCAAACCAGGAACGACAAGCACTGAACTGATCGCACTGGAAGAGTAAGTCTCGAGCTACTCAGAAACTGCACAGAGAAGTCTTTTCGCAATATTGCGAATCTTTCGGTCGCAATTTTGATAAGCTAAGATTCACTCCCAGTAGGCGGCGGCTTAGCGTGTGCAAAGCTGCTAAAAGCAGCTTGCGAGCGAACAACTCGGAATGAGGGCCATATACAAGAAAAAGGAAAAATAAATTGTATATACTGTATGTAGTTAATCCTTTTGGGTCACTGATTAGGCCGGCATTAATTCGGTACATAGAAATTCATGAGATATACCTGTATATGCTATTTAAAGTTCCGTTGTTATATCTCAGTAATGAGGATGTTTGGGTGAGTTGTATTAGGGGGTCATTCCGAGTTGATCGCTAGCTGCTTTCGTTCGCAGCGCAGCGATCAGGCTAAAAATTGACACTTCTGCGCATGCGTATAGTGCGCACTGCGCACGCGCGTTATACTTTCACAAAAGCCGATGCAGTTTTACACAAGCTCTAGCGACGCTTTTCAGTCACACTGCTGGCCGCTGAGTGATTGACAGGAAGTGGGTGTTTCTGGGTGGTAACTGACCGTTTTCGGGGAGTGTGTGTAAAAACGCAGGCGTGACGGATAAAAACGCAGGAGTGGCTGGGGAAACGTAGGCGTGGCTTGGCAAACGCAGGGCGTGTTTGTGACGTCAAAACAGGAACTAAACAGACTGAAGTGATCGCTAGCTACGAGTAAGTCTAGCGCTACTCAGAAACTGCACAATATTTTTTTGTAGCAGCGCAGCGATCCTTTCGTTCGCAATTCTGCTAAGCTAAGATACACTCCCAGAGGGCGGCGGCTTAGCGTTTGCACGGCTGCTAAAAGCAGCTAGCGAGCGGACAACTCGGAATGAGTGCCGTTAGCCGTTAGTAAGCAGCACAAGGTGAATATGTGATTGCATAGTTCACGCCGCTAAGTGCTCACTTTCAGAAGCACCTCAGCATGTGCGGCGGTATGGATCTCTGGGTGGAAGCCGTTGGATGTACTGCACAAATGCAGACGTGGAGTACAGGTTTTCCTGCCGCTTGAAGTTCAGTGCAATGATCCGTGTAGGGAGCGGGAGGAGATTAAAACAGTCAGTGTCTCCGTGCTGTGTGATTCCTGAATTGCCGACCGGGTGAGAGGGGAGGGCTTCTGATGCGTTTCGTCACAACCTCACGTGACTTTTTCAAAGGAATGCCTCCATGTCCAAAAGTGCGTAGTTATATACCAATCCTGTAATTACGTGCGCCAGTGGGGCCACTTCATAAAATTTAAAAGAAATTTAAAATATATATATTTTGGGTCAAAAATCATCGGCCTGGATAGACATTGCTATATACAATAAAATGTAGATACACATACATACAGACATACATAAATATATGGGTCCATAAATACAATCAATAAGGAGCAGCAGCATGGGTGAACTAAATAAAAAATAATAAAAGAATAATAATAATGTATTATATTAAGAAGAAAAAACTTTTAGGTATCGGGTGAATAGACTAATTATCAGGGTATGTTGTTTTTAAATACATAAATAATGGATGGACACAAAAGCTTATCACAGTGTAAAAAGTAAAAAAAAAGTAAAGAAAACCAAAAACCATACTCACCTGTCCAGGGAGCCGGTGTCCGCTAATCCGGTTGGCGCTGCCGGGGGCCGGATCCCCCATGTGCTGCAATGTGACCCTGGTGCAGTAAAGTGACGATGCAAAGCGGCAGCACACTGTACAGCAACGTGGGTCTACGCAGCGCACAGGATCCGGCGCGGGGCAGCCCAGCAGACGCAGCGCGGACCAGCTCCCTGGACTGGAGAGTATAATGATCTTCTTGGGGGGGTCCACGGCGTGTGGGGGTAGTTGCGACGGGGGGGTTGACCGGGTGGCGGCGGTAGCGGAGATGTCGGCAGGGGCGGCGCATGCGTAGCAGGACATTGGGGTAATTTTTCCGGAAAAAAACCCTGATGATGCTGCGGCGTATTATCGCAGGGACTGAGTTTGACCGCAAGCTCTGTCCCTGCACGCGATAATTGATACATCCCTGTGATGTAATCAATTATCGCAGTGCAAGTTTGGGCGATTTTATCACCTGTCATCCGCATCCTGGATGCGGATGGTGATAAATAGGCCCCTAAGTTTGATACATATGCCCCACAATCAATAAGTAATTCTTATGTGCTGGTTATGTAACAGTATGTAATCAATATAAGAGAGATAATCAAATTGTATTTAATCTATTTACAGTAATAATTTGACTGCAAGCTTCAGGTATATGTTATAATCTAGATAACTCACCTCTGTGCAGTTATCGCTTGCTGGGCATTTATTTAAAAGGCCACAGCTCAAAATGGCAACATATATAAATGGTAACACTGTATTCCAGGAAAGGAACGGTTAGTAAATGTCACAGGGTTCCGTCATTCCTGCAGTAGAATGTTTATATTGTTACTTTAAAATGACTTGTAAATGTTGTCACTTTCGTTAATAGGTCCTTAAAGAGTTACTGGAGAAGTCAGAGAAGAACGAGAAGAAATTGAAGAAATTGAAGAAACAACTGAAGCTCTATCTGAAGAAAGCTCAGGAGTCTGACGGTATTGTGCATGGTCCAACATAAATGAATGATACATATGTGGCCTGCAGACACCTGAGTCAGGACCAGAGGCGTCACTTACTTCCAAAACACCCGATGTGGTCGCGTGTGAAAAGGGGGCGTGGCTTCGCATCAGGGGAAGTGGCTTCACGGCAGGGGCGTGGCTTCATGTCCCGACCCCATTTTCGGCACATTGTGGGAGATGCAGGCTCCCCCCCGGAGACCGATGCATCTGCAGTGCCAGCTTCTGCACTGTGACAGGAGCCGGGTTGCAGGGACGGATCTAGACTTTTCTTTAGGGGGGGGCGGTTTACGGTTTAATCTTGACTCCTCCCATCTGCAATCCTAACTCCTCCTCCTCCTCTCAATTCTGACTGAACTTTTTGAGTGAGACTGAGATAGAGCTTTATGATTGTTCTATGTACATGTGACTGTGCTATGGGTTAATTGTATTTATTAGCCCTAGTACCCACACACCAGCAAGTGAGGGGCAAATGCTCTGTAACCCTTGCTCTCCTGGCTCCTCTGAGCTGCTGTGGTATACGCTTCAGCACATCGTTCTGCCTCAGGCTCTCCCAGGAGAGCTCTCTTCTGCTCAAAAGTGGGCAGGGCTATGACTGTGTTAGGGGGGGTGGTCTCCCCCTTCGCCCCCACCCCCCCCCCTAGAGGCGGCCCTGCCGGGTTGCAGCACGTTATGATGTAGTGCAGCGCCCAGCTCCTGCCACTGAGCAGGAGCCGGCACTTTGGTGTAACCCCTTGGAGGGTAACACCCAGGTGTGGGCCGCACCCCCCGCACCCACCTTGTGACGCCAGTGGTCAGGACCATGGCTCCACATAGATTAATGATACATACATGGTGTGTGGCCTGCAGACACCAGAGTCAAGACCATGGTTCCACATAGATTAATGATACATACATGGCATATGGCCTACAGCAGGACCATGGTCACACATAGATTAATGATACATACATGGCATATGGCCTACAGCAGGACCATGGTCACACATAGATTAATGATACATACATGGCATATGGCCTACAGCAGGACCATGGTCACACATAGATTAATGATACATACATGGTGTATGGCCTGCAGACATCTGAGTCAGGAGCTCCGTGCAGACATACGGTACTCAGATGTTTGGTTATAGATTTAGGAATGTTCCTATAACCTGTATCATCTTCCACCTCTATTAATGTATCACAGTAGGAAGCAAATAAGGGACCAGAACTTAATTGGATAAAGACACGTTATATCATTAGTCTAGTTAAGCTTTTGTGATAGTAATATCCCTTTCACATCGCACAAATAACCCGGTATCGACACGGCATATTGCCGTGTCGAAACAGGTCAGTGTGCGATGTGAAAGCTCCTTTGGTGAATTAGCGGGTCGCCTGACCCGGTAGTTCAACCCGGTAAAAAAGAAGGGTTATTACCGAGTTGAATACCGGGTCAGGTGCAGTGTGAATGGGAGCCGTTCCGATGCGACACGGCTCCCATTCACAGCATAGGGAGAGGCGGCGCAGGAGATGAGCTCATCTCCCAGCGCCGTCTCCACCCCCGCCCCTGCTGCTGCTGCGCCCCCCGCTGCTATGGCAACCGACCCGGTATATTGCCGGGTCGGAAAGCCAGCAAAGGAGCGCAAATGCCGGATCCCACCCGGTAAGGACACGTTTCTCTTACCGGGTGGGATCCGGCATTTGCGATCTGAAAGCAGCATAAATGTAGTCCTGGAATTTTAAGTTTGCCTGTTAGGTATCCAGTCAGAATGTTGACAGGCTCTGAATGTCTACATGGATTTAGGGCCGACACTGGAATATTGACAGTACAGTTTCTGGTGCTGGGGTTAGGCTAATATGTATACAGAGATGGAGAAGGCGTTTTACCTGCGCACTGTGTGAGATAGGTGACCTACAGTACCTATAAAAGATATAAATAAATAGAGAACGAGCTGCCCTCATCCTATTGGGTGGTGTGCTGTGTTTTCATGCTGTCTAATAAGGTCACTCACATTACACTAAGCACCAGGGGACGGTGTACAGAGACGCACCACTGCTGGTCCCGCAGTGAGAGCGGTCAGTCCGAAGCCCCTGCCAGCACTCCAGTGACCCAACTCCTGTCACTACATCCACAAGAGGGTAACCCCAGGGTACCAACTACTCAGAGACTTGCGGTGACCTAAATGGCTCCGGTGGCACTGGTTAGCACCAGAGCTAGATTTACATGCAATATATGAGCCAAAACATACATCTGGGCATTATACAGTGCAGCAGTATATACTTTTGGAAATTATACAGTGCAGCAGTATATACTTTTGGAAATTTGGTAAGTTTTGATCAGAGATGTGCGGAAAAGAGAGGCAGGGGGGACACTGCCTCACCTGCCATAGACTTTCTACTCCACGGTTCTGGCTATAAAAATTATTAGAATAATGCAAAGAAGATATTCTAAACATATTCTTTGTATTTTTCATATACTTTATACAGTCAAAACTCTTTCACAAACGTTAGTATGACAGGAAAGGCTCTGCCTCACCTGCCTCACCCCACCGCACGTCTCTGCAACAACGGATGAGTTTTATGCAATGTCCGAGGTGCACAAACATTTGGGTTTCATTGTAGACAAGCAGGATACTGCTGTCCACATTGATTGTGGCTATAGCTTATTTCATGGAGTTCCACCTACAGTACCACGTTACCAATGGAACATTGCCTATAAATTTGGTTTGCAGAAATTAAGATCCCCAGTGCACCAGTGCATTGAGGAGAAATGTACATTGTCTGCCATACGGAACGCAGTGCTACTTGTCTTTAGAGATCCACCAACCGGCATCTACTGCAGGTGCAAACATTTATACCGAACCTTTGCACCTTCCCAATAGTAATGGTATTTGGTAGTCTATCGCCATGTTTACCTATCATTATTTTAATCACTTGAAGTGAAGTACATTGTTTTTCCTACGTACCCGTCCATACTGCATACTCTGTATTCATTACTGATTACCAGATTCCACTGTTTATTAAGTACTGATTATGGGGGAAGATTTGTATGTAATGTGTGTGACCATATTAGAGAGTACGGAAACCAAGCACATCACCCAAGAAGCTGAGTGTAGCACATTTTCTATTTATTAGGCTAATATATGCAAAAAAAAACAAATGCATGTCGACATTCTGGCGCTGACATGTTAAGTATTGACATGATGAACAATGTTGACATTTGTGAATGTCAACATTTGCTTTTTGACCTAATGTCCAGTTCACCATTCAGAACCTGCCGACTTTTCATACCGCAAGCCGGATGTAATGACGCCTGAGTTCGGATGCCGTCCGGTATGCCGGCCCAACTCTGATGTTTTTTTTTAAATGGGGCAATCACTTACAAGGCAAAAGTATACCTTGTAATGATTGCCCCGAGTTCAGCCGGCATCCCGCACGGGCGCCAAACTGGGACGTCATTACACCCGTCCCCACAGCCGCTTATTAGACTTCTTTACATCCAGGGGCTTGATGCAGAACCAGTGTGAAATGTGCTGCATGTGCTGTGCGGGGTTGTACTTTGTACTTGTACTTGTGGTGCATCCCCCCTACTGTGTGCTCATGGCTTTCTATTAGTCCTCATAAGGGGGAGAGGTCGACCCACGGCGTCCCCCCTGCTCCTGCTCAAATAAACTCCCCTTTAAATAAGAGTCTGACACGTCTTTTGGATCGAATTACTTGCCACAGTTTATTTCCATTACCTTATTCCATGTTACCTTACAAGGTTGCACGGCACGGACAGAAATGGTGGGCAAGGCGCAAATGGGTCACTGACCACTCCTGATTACCTGGGGGCGTGCCCTGCCTACCCGGTAGGCACCGCGGCAACGCCCCTGGGGAACCAGCCCTCCTGGCACATATCACGCTCGCCTGGCACGCAGCCCACTGGCACAACCGTCCAAGGCTGGAGCCGAGCGTGCACCCATTCACCGAGGGTGAATCTGCCAACCTCAGCTGGCTCCCCCCGTTCGCCATGCCTTGCGCACCGCTTCTTCCCGCCGCCTGCTGACTGTGACATACAAATAACATGCCTTCATTTGTTATAACACGTTAACATACAACCATAACTGTAACTTGCACCTGACAATTTATACAATAAAAACTTTGATTACCATCTCCCTTCACATGAAAAACCCTGTGACAATGCCAGATTGCAAATGTATATGTATATATATATATTATTTTATTTTTATTTTTTATATATATATATATATATATATATATTATTTTTTTTTATTTTTTTTAAACAAACCGATGTATACTTGTCCCACATATTTGCCTATCGCGACACAAAAGAAGGGGTACAAAATGCAAAAAGAAGGGAGTGTGCGGCCCGCTAGCGGCTCGCTTTAATGGGTGGGTGGGTGGGTCACGCTAGCAGCTCTGCTCTCCCTGCACTCAATGCCCTCCTTCCCCCCCCTGCTCATCCTATTTAAACCCTCCGGTGTCCGGCCGCCCCCCCCATCTCCTGACTGGCCGCCAGGTACCTGCAGGTGTGAAAGAGCGGACGGGCATACCTGCCCGCCCCCCTTCCTTCGCGCCGTTGGCCCGCGGGCCGCCTGCCGCCCCTCCCCCTTAACCCTCTCAGGCGCCATCTCTGGCTCAGCACCTTTGTTCTCCTAAGGGGGAGAGGTCGACCCACGGCGTCCCCCCTGCTCCTGCTCAAATAAACTCCCCTTTAAATAAGAGTCTGACACATGTCTTTTGGATCGAATTACTGGCCACAGTTTATTTCCATTACCTTATTCCATGTTACCTTACAAGGTTGCAGGGCACGGACAGAAATGGTGGGCAAGGTGCAAATGGGTCACTGAGCACTCCTGATTACCTGGGGGCGTGCCCTGCCTACCCGGTAGGCACCACGGCAACGCCCCTGGGGAACCAGCCCTCCTGGCGCATATCACGCTCGCCTGGCACGCAGCCCACTGGCCCAACCGTCCAAGGCTGGAGCCGAGCGTGCACCCATTCACAGAGGGTGAATCTGCCAACCTCAGCTGGCTCCCCCCGTTCGCCATGCCTCGCGCACCGCTTCTTCCCGCCACACGAGGATCTCGGATGCCCCCCGAGACCGGAAGCCCCCACCCTGCAACCAGCTACCGACCCCCGGCCTCTAGCGCCTCCTGAAGCACATTATTGAACAGGTCAATACCGATGTCCGACAAATGGACCCCGTCACCCCTATACATGCCCTCAATCCTTTGGCTGATGTCCTTATGCCGTATGACCCGTCCGCCTAGCGCTGCAATGCACTTGCCCACGGCAGCGTTGACCCTTTTCCGGGCCCTCTCTATTCCCGCCCCTCTCCATGCTCCGCGCCATGATAGCCTGGGAATGATGTTAGACCATATTAACTCTACCTCCGGCCATCGCTCTTTTACCCACCCTAGGTCAGCCCGTATTAGCCTAATCAGGTCGAGGGATTTCATGTCGCCCAAGTCGTTACCCCCCAGGTGTAACACTATGGTGTCCGGGCTGCCAGTCGCTTCTTCCCCGAATAACAAGGTGCCCCTCAGGCCATGCCACCTCATCCCTCTTTCCCCGAACCAGCGTACTCTCCTATCCTTCTCCGCTAGCCCCAACTGCCTTCTGTAGGACCTCCCGGCGGCCCTTGCTGCCGCCCAGTGAATGTATGAATGGCCGACGATCCATATCTGCCTTGCCTCCTTTTTTCCTGCGGATGGGGATGGGTGGGAGAGGGGGGGATATGATAGTTAGATATTTTCTGTTTCGTCGGTGAGGAGTCTAATGTAGCGCCTATAGCTGTTGGACCCCCAACTGCCTAATGCTTTGATCTCCTCGATCGCGCACCATTCACTAGCGGCTGACGTGGCCGCCCCTATTCTAAACGAGTGTGTCCCGAACTTCTCCGCCTGCCAGCCAAGGGCTCTTATGCATCTCTTCAATATTGCTGAGAACTGGTACCTGGTAAGTGCAGACTCGTCCTTGTGCACGAGAAAATTTTCCCCGCCTTGCGACCACAAAAGCTTCGACCGCCCTTACCGGGCAGACCGTAGCGTCGCCGTGCCTACGTAGCTGCACCCATCTGCCCTTTCCGCCCTGGTCCGTCTTAGATTGACGTATTTTGCACAATACTGCGTCCTCTGTTACGTTAACGCTACTGCACTGCAGGCCCGTTTCTTTTGCCGTTTTGGACTGCGCTACCAACTCGCTAACCCTGAATGCCCCACTAAAAGCCATGATAAACGCTGTTGTAAACAACCTCGCCTCACTCTGGTCGCGACAGACGCTTGGAACCGCTTCCAACAGCTTCCTCAGCCTCTCAATGGTGACTGGCTCTCTAGCATCTGGTTTCCTAACCTCTGCCCGCGCCCAGCCCCTCATTATTGTGCGTACAACAAAACTCCTTGTCTTGTCCCTTTTGCCTGCCAGTTTTTGAAAAAAGGATACACCTGCTAGTATCGCATTCGCTCTGGCCCTGGAAGTCTGCTCCCTTCTAAGCTTGTCCAAGAACGCCAGCAATTGATGCTGCGGGGGCTTGGATTCAGTATCTCCCGCCGCTTGGAACTGCCGCCATTTTCCCCATGCGGCCTTGTAAGCCTTCCAGGTCTTTGGTGCCAGGGACCGTTCCACCAAGCTGTCTAATTCTGATCGACTATCTGCCAGAGATAGGAGGGGCATGTTAAACCTACCGCGCTTGCTCCTGGCACTGCGGCCCTAAAGACGTCCCACTTCTGCCTGGACAATGCGTCCGCTATCACATTCTTCTCCCCTGGCACGTGCCTAGCTTTGAATGTTATGTTGTGCTGCAGGCATGCTGCCACTAACCTCCTAAGCAACCTGACCACTGGTGGCGATGATGCTCGCTGGTTGTTCACGGCTTGCACCACCCCCATGTTGTCGCACCAGAATTGGATCTGCCTATTGGCCAGCTTTTTGCCCCATATCTCAACTGCCGCGACTATCGGGAACAACTCCAATGCGCTAAGTTCTTGGTGAGCCCAGCGGACTCCCACTCTGGTGGCCATTGCTGGGCACACCATTCTCCCTGCAAATATGCCCCAAACCCCGTAGCTCCTGCTGCGTCTGTAAATAACTGCAGTGCGCGGTTTGACACTACTGCCTTGGGCTAGATTTGCACACCATTGAAATGTAGGAGGAACTCCTCCCACACCCGCAGGTCCTCCCTAAGCTCCCTGGTGATACGTATGAAGTGGTGCTTCCTTGCCATGCCTGCAGTGGCTTGCTCCAGCCGCCTCTTGAAGATTCTGCCCATGGGAATCACCCTGCAAGCGAAATTTAGGCTCCCCAATAATGACTGCAACTGCCCCAACGTGACTTTCTTGGCCTTCGCACAGTCGCTCACCTCCCTGACCAACCTTACCACCTTCTCTGTGGGGAGTCTGCACTCCTGCCTAACCGTGTCGATTTCGATGCCTAAGTAGGATATAACATCCTTAGGACCCTCCGTCTTCTCCGCTGCGATGGGTACGCTGAACTCCTCCAGCATGCCCTGCAGCTCGTGCAAGAGGTGGCTGCACTGTTCCGACTCCGGTGGGCCCGCCACCAGGAAGTCGTCCAGATAATGAGCTATGGCCCCCAATCCTGAGCGTTCCTGCAAACACCATTGTAGGAATGAACTAAATGCCTCAAAGAAAGTGCACGAAATGGCGCAACCCATCGGCAGGCATTTGTCCACGAAGAGAAAACCGTCAAAGCTTAACCCCATCAGCCTGAAGCTCTCTGGGTGCAGTGGGAGCAGTCTGAAAGCCGACTCGATGTCTAGCTTCGCCATGAGAGCTCCTTTCCCTTGTGCTCTTACCATCTTGACCGCCCGGTCAAATGATTGATACTGCACTGAGCATTGCTCTTTGTCCAGGGCGTCATTGACTGACGCTCCCTCGGGATAGGACAGGTGCTGAATGAGCCTGAACTTCCCCGGTGCCTTTTTTGGGACCAGTCCCAAAGGTGACACTATCAAACCCGGTATTGGGGGGGCTGTGAATGGCCCCGCCATTCTACCTAACTGTAGTTCCCTTGCGATTTTCTCGCGCACCACCCCCGGTTGCTCCTTAATGGATTTCAGGTTTCTTATTTTAATTGTGGGCGGGACCTTCCTTATTATCGGTATTCTAAAGCCCTCCCTAAAACCGTCCAGCAGCAATTTGGCTTCCTGCTGCTTGGGATACCTGGCTAGCCACCCCAGGATCCTGCTTAGGTTCACTGGACTAACCGCTTTTCCCAGCCCCTGCTGCCGCGGGTAGCTTTTTTTGGGTGATTAGCCCTTTTCCTATTGCAATCCTTTGCGACATGGTGTGCATTGCAAAAAGAACACGCGTGCTTGAACTTGCAATGCGTGCGGGTACAGTGTGATTCGTTAAATGCCCAGCATTTAAGGTCATGCTTCTGCGTGCTAGGCCTCCCCGCCCCGGCTGCGTGTGACGGTGTGGCCTTCTCCCCTAACCCGCTAGCTAATGCCTTGAGCCAAGCATCCAGGTCCCTAACTCCGTAGTCAATGGGCTTACCGCCCTCTGCCTTCGTTCTGAACCTCTCGTCGTACCTCAGCCAGACTAATCCCCCTTGCTCCTTGTACACGGAGTATATAAAATCTGTATATTTTAACATGCTCATCGCTACCTCGGGGTACGCTTCTATGTAACAGCCGGAGTAGGCGAACATTCCGCTCAGCCAGTTCTCGATTGTCTTGTAGCTATCAGATTGCGTACCCCCCTTTTGGCTTTGCCTTTTCCTTGTCGCTCAGCCCTTTCTCTGTCAATGAGCATATATCTACGAAAGCCCCTTTTTCAATCTCCTTCCTGGTTTGCTTTGGCAGGTGGCCTGCCACTGCACTGAACTCACAACCCACTGAGGTCCCTGTCTGCAAAAATTTCTTTGCTGTGTCCTGCTGCACCTGCCCCATCCGCTCCCTAACCACGTCTGTCCCAGGGGTACCACCTTTCTTTTTCTTACAATTCGCTCTGGCTAACTTTAGCTGCTCCCTCAACACTCTACATGATTCGTCTTCGTCCGAATCCGCTGAGCTGTCCCCCTGCTCCCTCCACTGACCTGCTCCTCTATTACCAACCACCCCCGTAAACTTAACCATAACATTACTAACACTCTGCGAGATATCTGGGGACACGTTAACATTACACAAACTGTTAATATCAACATTGGTCTCACCCTTCCCGTGTGAAGATTCCCCTCCAGCTACGCTGGGACTGGTTGTCGGTGCTGCTGCTGCTGGACCCTCCGCGCTGGTCATAGCGCAGGATGCCGCCTTCGGTGTGGTAGCCACTTGGACCGTGCGGACTGCTGGGGCATCGCTGGCCGGAGCGTAGCCCGTGACGCTCTCTCCTCGCTGAGGCTCCGCACCTCCTGGCCGATGCGTGTATGCGCGCTGACGCTCCTGCGGCGTGATGGTACGTGCTTCATGGACCGCCGTAGTGCTCCCATGTGGAGGTCTGGCTGGCGTGGTGAAGACTGCCTCGTCTTGACGCAAGCTCCTGTGTGCTGCCGCCCTGGCGCCTTGCCTTGCCGGGGTGCCGTGCTGGCTGCTATGGTGTGCTGATCGATGCCCTCCTCCCGTAAGCTGATAACGCTGCTCTTGTCTGTCCTCCTGCCTGCTGCAGCTGCACCCTCGGCAACCGTGCCGTGGGGTGATGTATGCCGCCGGCGGTGATGCGTGCCGACTGTAACTCCTAGCGGGTGATGGCCGGCGTGCTCTGGAATGGTGGCTGTGCTGATGTCAAGAGCTGGGGGGTGGCAAGCGGTAACGCGGGGATTTCTGACCATAAGATGACTCCCTGCTTGCATGCCCCCTGTGATGCCTCTCACTGCTGTGGCGACGTTCGGAGTCCTGCAGCCCCCTGCTCAGCTGCCCAAATGCCGGAAGCTGTGACAATTCCCTGAACAGCTGGGTGGACGCCTGATGCACCCAATAATCCCGGTCGCCCGTTGATGGGCCACCCTCGTATCCTGCCTTGCCTTTCTCCAGTATACGGGCTGGGGTTTGGGGTTGGGTGGTGGGTGAGATGGGGTTGCCGGGATTTTGACCTTCTTCCAGCGCCTTCCGCCCCTCCCCCCCGGAATCGGGGCCATCTGACTCTGTTGCAGCGGGGATATCCTCATAAATGGGCGGCAGGTCACTCACCCCGTGTAGTTGCTCGCTGGTGGTCGCTGCTGCCGGCTGCTTCTTCTTCTTCGCAGCCCTAGCTGTGTGCTTGGAGCTGCTTTTTCTTCTCCTCTGCTCCTGCAGCCGTCCTGCTACTTTCCGGCCGCCAGGGGGAGCTCCCGTCTCATTATCCCTGAACTGCTGCTGCTGTTATGCACACCAGTGCCTGCAGGAAAGTACTGGTGTCAGAACTGTTATGCACTCCAGTGCCTGCAGGAATGTACTGGTGTTTGAACTGTTATGCAAAACAAATGGACTCACAGACAGACTGGGGAATATGACATAACGTACACAGAAGGTGATAGGGTAACAAAATACACACAAGGTGAACAGAGAAGCCCAGAGGCTAAGGAACTGGGTATCTCCCTTGTATTAGAACTGCTCAGATGGGAAAAGCAAGATGTTGTGTTTTAATACGTAGAGAACCCGAAATGCTGTTGCTAAGGGCAACAGCAAAACCCTAAAGGGTTACCAACGGGTGTGGCAGTAAACTCCTTGGTCAGAGATGGAATGATAGACACAAGGAGAGTCTCCACAATCCTAATTCTCACTTGCAGTGCACAGGTTCAGCTTACTGCCACTAAACTGACCCCTGACACCTAGCACAGTGAGACAGGATTAGACAGGCAAGTCTTAGAATACAGCCGCAAACTTGCTAAGTTCACAGAGTAGTAACAGAACCCCAGCAAGCTAAACGACTGACTCCAGTCTTACTGCTAGGTCTGGATTGGCAGAGTGTAATACCAAATCCCCAGACCTATTTGCAGTAAGCAACAAACAAATACAAAGCTACACAGTACTGGTTAACTTTCAGGAACTGACTAACCAACAAAGATTCAGCAGCATCTGCTTACCCTGAGAAGAGGCCTTATAAAGCAGGTGCTGTCCACGCCCCACTCAGACCTCACAGACTGTGAGCACAAAAACCAGCACCGGATCCCCTGCCGTGCACAGAGCCTATAACCACTGCACAGCAAAAGACCCGAACCGGAGTATCAGCTGCGCTCAGGTTACTCCGCTAGCACTTGTCTCCTGGTTGCCATGACGACGTGGCAGCACAGGGCAGGAGACCCTAACAGCTGCCGTGCTCCGTCCCTCCGTGCAGAGCTAAAATGTAACCCTGCGATGTCCTCGGCCTCCTCCCGGAACCTGTGAGGTATGCTTCTCCTTCTGGCCCCCCTCTCTGCTGGGTCCTCCATGCTGCTTTGAAGTTGGCTTCCTTTGTTCCTTTGCTGCTGCGTTGAAGCTGGGTCACGCTAGCAGCTCTGCTCTCCCTGCACTCAATGCCCTCCTTCCCCCCCCTGCTCATCCTATTTAAACCCTCCGGTGTCCGGCCGGCCCCCCCATCTCCTGACTGGCCGCCAGGTACCTGCAGGTGTGAAAGAGGGGATGGGCATACCTGCCCGCCCCCTTCCTTCGCGCCGTTGGCCCGCGGGCCGCCTGCCGCCCCTCCCCCTTAACCCTCTCCGGCGCCATCTCTGGCTCGGCACCTTTGTTCTCATTATCATCGGTGCAGACTTGCACACGCCCTATACTAGGTGCTAATAATGTTCTTGCATGCCGCAGTTGCCTACACGCGCCCACAATTAACTTTCCGCATGTGAGAACGCCCCGTGTCACCCGGTTACACCTCTTCAGTAGTAAGTGTAGATGCGATGATAATGCATGTGAGTGCATCACATAAACTTGCATGCAGTCACTTCCAGAGCGTGCACAGACTTATAACGATCGTCCATTCACAGATCCTACCAGGACACAAGCATGTTTATTATCTCCGCATGTTGTTTATTCTCTAACAGGCACTCCGGGTGTCATCCAGCCAGAGAGGAAGCATCCCGAGCTCACCCGGCAGGTGACGGTGCAGAGGATCGAGAAGGACTTCCAGGGGATGCTGGAGTATTACAAGGAGGATGAGCCTCTCCTCATCAGACACCTCATTTTAGGTCAGGACGGGCCCTGATTTGTGCTGGTAGAACGTGTGATCCCATCATTACAGTCTCTGAGTATTAGATTGGTGACTGGCACATTATAAGGGGTCACAGCAGTCACGACAAGATCCTACGACACTGGAACAGACTTGCCTCAGGTCCTGGTGTACCCCAGTTGCAAACTAGAGTGAGCAGTGTCACTAGAATCCGTGGGGCCACAGGAGCTGCATAAACAGCTGTCACCCACTGTGAGTGAATTCCCGCAGTGTAGTGGTGTTACATCGCATCTTCTTGGCAGAATGAGCTCTGTAACAGGCCCTTATAGATGAATGGGGTAGCAGGTGTAGCTCATATTTTGCACAAGGAAGTAAGGGGGACATTTACTAAGCAGTGATAAGAGTGGAGAAGTGAGCCAGTGGAGAAGTTGCCCCATCAACCAATCAGCAGCTCTGTATCATTTTATAGTATGCAAGTTATAGATGTTACATCAGTGCTGATTGGTTGCCATTTGCAACTTCTCCACTGGCTCACTTCCCCTCTCTTATCACTGCTTAGTAAATGTCCCCCTAAGTTACTTTAGCTACTCCACTGTCGGCTGTTATTAAACATCAGCTTGCCATCATAGACCAATGTTCACTTAGTGGAAGTAAATAAGTCCTAATCCTCGTGTCCCCACATGACTTGTGCATTTATTCAGAAAGGTTTCTCTATATTCTGTGACAGCGGACAATATATATCCTACTGGAAGCACCAACATTGATGGGTGTGTGGTAATATTTTCTACCCTTCCATGTCCTTGCATTTCACTACCCAACTGCACGTAGAATTTACTTTCTTGCTGGGCATTGGTTTAGCAGGGAAGGAGGTGGGAGAAGAGATGCAGCAGAATGATCCGCTGAGGACCCCTGGTAGCTGCCCTCTCTTAGTAAATAATCTCATTGTATCCCATGGAAAGGTTATTTTTATAGTTTAAGATAGAACAGGAAAGCAGACGATACCCTCATCAGGGCTGTTTCTAGCCAATTTGGCTCCCAGTGCGAGATTTAAAAATGCGCCCCCCCCCCCATGACATAAAAAAAAATGTGCCCCCCCACACACCTAGATAAAAACAAAACTTGCGCGCGCACTCGGAAAGGGGGCGTGGCCTCATCTAAATGGGTGTGGCCTCATCTGAAAAGACTACCTCACAATCCAGTTTTTGACCCTGCTCCAACAGATCACGACCACCACAGGAAAAAAAAATTCTACCATATTAAGCCCCACACAGTAATGCCCCCTGCACCATATTATGCCACACACCGCAATGCCCTTGATACATTAAATCCCCACACTACGGCAGGCAAGAGTCCCCATTTCACACATTACGGCAGGTGTCCCCATTTTACGCATTGAGAGAGAGAGAATACTTACAGAGGCGATTACCGCTCTTCGGCCCACCTCACCAGTCTCTCGTCGCGCCGGCCTTTCCCTCTTCCTAACTTGGATCCCCCTCTGTACTCCGCTCGGGGGGGGGAGTTTCGCGAAGTGACGTAACGACGCAACCGCGTCATTCCGTGAAACTCCACCCCCCGAGCGGGTTACTCGGGGAGAAATAGGTGGGAGAAGCAGGGAGCCACAGTTAGTGCCACGGCGGGCGCCCAGTGCGGTTGCACTGCTCGCCTGCTCCAAGAAACGGCCCTGACCCTCATATTTACTATCGTGCAGAAAACATACATATAACGGAACACACACTGTGTGGTTGAAATGCCTTTTATGAAGAGCTTGATTTTGGTCAATAGCACCACCATCTGTCTCCCACATGGGTTTTGCAAGTAGGTGGGGCAGTTGGGTTACATTGTAAAGTTTAAAATAATTCCTACTGTCCCTCAAAATTTTATATTGGCGTGTGCCCATCCCTAGTCTCTGTGCCATTTGCCTAACTGTGCAAAATAAAAGCCAACTCCTGATTGGATGGTTGCAGCCCCATTCATTCAGAAGCCAGCTATCAATTTACTGAAGGGAAAAAGAAAGAGATAACCCCAAAATCCATTGTTCAGAAGTGATTGTATGTAGGGAAACCAATCTAGCAGCTCTCTGTGACAGTTCAGCCACTAGGGGTCATTGCTGCCCTTCAATACATCCAAGCAACAGATTATCTGTATATTAATAGCGTAAGGACGATTTTTATGAGTGACATTTCTTTGATGCCATTGCCTGAGCAGGTTAAATAATATACCAAATTAAAGCTATAGATGTGCAGAATTATATTGGCTTTGTGATTGGTTGCTTTGTTTTGGAGTTCTGTGACAAAACGTCCACCAGCCAATTACAATGCATCACCATTGTGCTCTGGAAAATGTGACTCTGTGTTTGCATCTGCTGAGTGACCTGGATCATATGACCTGCCGGGTGGTCTAGAAACTGTGACAGTTATGTGCAGCCACCCACTAAGCAGGAGATATACCAACCTAGGTTGGAAGGGGGCGCTTGGGGTGTGTTTCCAATTATGTGTATAAGCAGCTGCCTAAAATAGGTTAGTCACACCTATATTATTAGATACATACAAAGCAACAATAAGGCAGCGCTAAATGAGATGGATTGTCTTAATATCAGTGCTTTTAATAAAATACATATAAACAACGTTTTAAAAATTACAATTAAAATTCAGTCATAACATCACTCTGCAACATATAAGCCTCTAGTCACCCTTTGATTTTATCCTATCTTGCCTGTTCCAATTTTTTCCATAGGACCTTATAACTGCATGAACTGAGTGTCAATTCTCCTGGGGCTGTTGCACAGTCCCTGGATCGGTATTAAAGATTCCAACGCTGGAGGATTATCAGTTCCAATTTGATATTGAAAAAAAAAACAGGAAAGTCCTCACCAGTAGTGCGTGGCTTTGGAGAAAGTCCGATCCTTAGTCAGTGGAAAATGTCCAAGGTAGATATTGCAGGGTCCACAGTGGTTCAGGCAATGATGAATGTAATGGTAGATAGAGGTGGCAAGGAGGCATACCACTGACGCGTTTCACAGCTACACTGCTGCTTTTTCAAAGGCCTTAAAACATATGCTACATAAAACATATATTTGACTGTTTTATGGTCTTTGTAGACTTATTCTGCATATTCCAGTCCATCACTGACTCACTACATGTTGTCTTTGTTGTCTTCATAACAGATTGTGAAAATCCTGAACCTGTACACGCCAGTGAATGAGTTTGAGGAGCGTGTGACGGTCTCCTTTATCCGGAGTATACAGGTGAGCCGCAAACCACAGTCCTTACATGGTGTCAGACTGATAACTGCAGAGACCCTACAGGTGCCTTGTACGGTGGTCTGTACTGGCAGTCACTCTCCAGTGTGCAGCCCCTGCGCAATGCACAAAGCCAGGGTCTACTGCACCGCTCAGACCTGCACACAGGCTCCCTACTCTCTCACACCACCCCGCGGAGATGCTGGAATGTGGCCCATATGCACTTTACACCTGCATCCGTTATAGACATTCCAATGGCTGACGTGAAATACAAGCACAACTTCAGTTTCTGTTATGCAAAATATGGGGACATTCAGCATACAGCCAGATCTGCGTCTATCTCCTCACATGCTGGGGTCCGCCCAGCATGTGTGACAGGCTGCCTCCCGATGCGTCCGCAGTGCGGACACATTGAACTAAGGTTGACCCAGGCTGTGCTGTCAGGCGGCCCGCCGCCAATTTTTTTTTAATCAGAGCGGCTGCGTGTAACTTGGCGCAGCCCCCAATCTCCCCCCCTTCCCCCCAGGAAAGCACCCCCGTTCGGCCCGTCATGCCCACAACGCCACGTCACCACCCCACAAACGCCAGCCGCTGTCAATCACACTGCGGCCGCATCCTTCATGGATGCAGCTGCAATGTGTAAGGTCACACACGTGCACTACAGACAGTTTCAAGATGATTGATTGCATTGGACAGCTCCTCTTTATTTCTCTCCTAAGCTTGGTACGTCTCCCCATTGGGAGAATTGTAATTGAATTTTATTTGAATTTTTTTATTGAATGGGAATGTGTGGTAGATCAGTTCATTTTAACAAATTTAAATAGATCAATTTACAACCTATTTGAAAGTAGACTCTATTTCTGTCCATTTCTCTTACCTGCACGTTACATTTACCATTTACTGTATTATGTTATTTATTTGGTGTATTTTGTTTTGTAGGCTCAATCACACAAGCGGAAAGACCCTCCCCACCTGCTGCTAGAGTCTAAGTACATGTTCCCCATTTTATTCGCCTTCAACCCGTCGCTAATCACCCTGGACACTGTTCATATACCGGCCGCTTTACACCTTGATTTCCTTAACAAAGTTTAAAGAGACGCTTTATTTTTTTATTAAAACAATAATCCAGCAACAAGAAGATATTATAGATCCTCTGAAATTGGAGGACACACAGTACTACGTCCTGAGAAATCCCCTCCGCACTGATCCTGCTTCTCATTTATCCCTCTCTCGGAATTAGTGGTTTTATTTTTTTAAAGAAATCGGCATCTCGTGTGCTTGGGAAAGTGCTCAGTCGTTTACCATGTGATGTCCGTGATGCACACAACTAACTGGTGACAAAAACTATTGTACAGACGTACCATACGAAGTTAAAAAATTAATTTTACAGAAATTATATATAATCAGATTTAAAAAACAAAAAAAAGAAACCAGCCGACTTTACCACCTGCGTTTGGAAGTGCAGACAGATGTGTTCTATCCTAGAAACGTGAAAGCACTATTTATCTCATGCAGCACAGTATTTGTAGTGGCATAGACATAAGGCACAATATAGATATATTAATAAAAGTAGAGATGTAAATGTTTATACTCAGACATCCAAGGCAACTACATCCCTGTGTTATATAGCATACCCTATCTGCGGCTATGGGGAAATATATGACAGGTCACGCAGGTTATGTGCAGTGGTGTACAGCACGCAGACTGTTCATGCTGATTATCTGTGCAGTGGTGTACAGCACGCAGACTGTTTATGCTGGTTATCTGTGCAGTGGTGTACAGCACGCAGACTGGTCATGCTGGTTATCTGCAGTGGTGTACAGCACACAGACTGGTTCTGCTGGTTATCTGTGCAGTGGTGGACAAGCCCGTGATCGGGTGAAATGCGTTTCACCTGCGGGCACCTTGCCGACCTGAAGACCAGATGGGTGATATTTAATATTTATCTGCTTTATATACAACTAGTTGTGATGCTCCAGCCAAAACACTTATTGTTACAGTGTAAATTTTGGATATTGTTGTTGCTGGCGCTCCCAGGTGCATTGTATACATGTGTATATATCACTCGTTAAATCAACAGGGATAGGTGAGTGTGGTCCCGCAATTAAGTCTGCCTCAGGTATCTCAAACTGTTGTTGTTTCTTCTCTATAACTTTTTTTGAGCATTTCACCTGTTTGACAGTTGCATGTGTGCTTTCCATACTCAAATTAGTACGACTGACTAGGTTCCCTATGTGTCAGTGAATTTTTTGTCTTTTCAAAAAAGAATACAGTGGTTATCATCAACGGTGCTCTCAGTCAAAGTGTACTGTACAAAGTATTAATTGCACACTAAATGCAAGAAGAACAGGTGGTGAGTGGTCCCGTACCTGGTTTACTGTAGTTACCCCAAACTGTGTTTATACCATCTCCGCAGGTATATAATTGTCACACTTTTTCTGTGGAAATCTCTTCTTTGTATAAATCCCCAGCTCTGAGCGTTTGCTTTAGAGAACGGTGGGACCTATCAATACCATCATACCAATCAGAAATCAGGAATGGCACGAACAGATGTATACGAAGTCAATATCACATCTAGTGCCATATTTAACTATTAAAGGGACCTACGGGGACCCCTCACTTACGTGGACCTATTTACTAATTTCCATTTCCTCTTTCATTCTTTTCTTCCTTCTGTGAACTCTCATCCACGATTCTGGAGAGCGTGTCCCCTCCGGAGACACGTCTCTTCCGTCTAACGGGGACAGCAGATTCACGCTTACTTGATCCGATACTATTCCTCTTCCACCCTTATCCCATTATCCCTTTCCCAAGGAGGTAACAATCCCTCCCTTTTTCGGTGCACTCTCATTGGTGGCACAGGGCAAGTCCTCCAACGACCATACCCCTATGCTCACGCCCAATCTCGTCCGATCTTGGAAGCTAAACGAAGGTGGGCTGGGTCAGTACCTAGACGGGCGACCACTAGGGAATACCCAGTGAAGTAGGAAGACCTCATTCCTTTCCCTGTGGAACAACACTAACAGCAGGATCACCACTAACACTTGTTCTTACTATCTGTTGTTTTCAGATCCCATCCCTGTTCTACCCTTTGTATCTAATCCTAAACAGTGGTAAATGAACAGGGCCTGATTTCAGTTTGTGGGTTCTCCCTCTCACGAAATCAACCCAATCCAGGGCTGTATTAATACAAACGCAGTTTGTACAGATCTTTGGCAGACGGAAGCAGCATGGCATGTAGCTATCTTCCTATATGCAGTTATCCAAGCATAATCAAGATCTGAACATTCCATTTTTTTTGGAATAGATCTCTTTCTTCCTGTTGGCATGCAAATGTTTATTCATGTCCAACCTCATTGTTTTGTTTTGTCTTTGCTGAGTTCCCATTAATTTTAGGAGTAGAAATAAAGATCATATTATATTTTAGGCATATCACTTATCATTAGTTACTAAGATACAATAAGAGTGCGCCCAAACAAGAGTCATACAGCACGCAGACTGGTCACGCTGGTTATCTGTGCAGTGGTGTACAGCACGCAGACTATAATGTATGGTCAATATCCTTGCAATGCACAGTATTCGAAATAACAGCTAATAATTGCCTTTATTCAGCACTGAGCCCTCTTCCTACAAAATATCTCATTCTTTATATCATGTCGCACATGGGAATTATTATTGTATATCATTAAATAGAACACCCGACGGAAAACGTGTCATTTGAAACACAGTCTCTTGCACCCTCCTGCAGCAATTAATGCCTCGAATATTCAATGCAAGAATCAGCAGAGGTTCAGTCCTTTAATAGCTGTTTTCATCGTCGGTCCACAGACCTCAGAAATAGGCTCTATTTATTATATTTAATTTTTTTTATACATTTTGGTTGTAAAACAACAGGGCTCTGATAAGAAAAAAATGAAATATCTTCTGCAGCCTCTGGATTGGTCATAAGTAATGGGAGACTGCTTGGTTGGATTTTGTAAGCATTAAGTAACTGAACTAGGAAAGACATAAGCCGTATCATTAATTCAGACCATGTGATACAATAACTGCACAATTAAAGACCAGCGCATACTTCTGTAAAACAGATTGAGTCAATTGTTTGCAAGAATTTAAGTCTGGTTTTAGGGCATGGGAAAGTGAAACCGTTGCCTGCGCGTATTGGAGGGAACAAGCAAACCCAGCGCCAACCAGGGCTGAACTTAAAAAAAAGTCAAGATAAGACTTGGAATGAACTGTAGTCACCTTTGCTTCAGTACTTCCAAAAAGGAGAGCGAAAGGACTGAATAGGACAGGAGAGGGTTAAACCCTGGGGGCGGGCCAGGGAAGCATCAGATTTCTAGTGGCCTATGGGGGCAGAGGGTAGGGGTGGTCCCTGTGTTGTTGTAAGGGAGCTGGCAGTTAGGTCAGCCTCTTTTCTAAAAGATTTTTGGTCAGGTAGGAGCATTGCTTGTGGGGTTCATTAATTTACCTCAGTTTACCTCAGTAATTTACCTCAGTAAATTGTACTACACATTACCCTTACTCCTTAGTTCTGTGGTGGCCAGCATGCCTAACCGCCCACAGCGTTCCCCCCTGATCCCAGTCTGTTTTTGGGCTCCAGAGACTGCTGGGGTCACTGAGGCTCTGCCTGCGGTTCCCTTGTCTGTGGACCACGGCGGTAGCCGAAGAGGATGCGTTGCACAGCGGATTCCTGCCGCTGCTGCTGCCGCCTCACTGCCGCGTGTGTCTCCCCTGCCGGTGCGGCACGCGGGTGGAGCGGCGCGATCACATTTTACGTCTCCGTCAAAAGGCAAGTGTTATGCGTTTAACAACGCCTCTTGAAATCTGGGACAGCGGTATCGTTTTCGACACCTCTGCTTGCATTGTAATGGGACACATCCTGCTTCCAATTGCTTCCTCTCGGGGAAGCGGGGTTCCAAGCCCGGTAGGAACACACAACCCAAGCAGGATGGCAGCATTGTCCCTAAATAGGGCCCCCACCACTGTCCATTTGGCAGCCATGGCCAAATGGTTGGAGTGGTATCCGAACCGGGTTGATGCCGATTTCTTGTTTTCGTCTTGGTTTTCGCCTGCCAGTTGAAAGGAGATGGTTGTTAGTTGCTCCAAAAATTTGCAGTCGACTCGAGTTTTTCCTGAGGTTCTTCGGGAAAAAGTTGAGCGGGAGGTTTGGCTAGGGAGGATGGCGGGACCCTTTTCATGAGTTCCTTTGGAGAACTTAATCATCTCCCCCGTGGGGGTTGTTCCCAAGAAGGCTCCTGGCAAGTTTCATCTTATCCAGCATCTGTCTTACCCGTTGGGGTCCTCTGTTAATGATGCGATACCTCCCGAGCATTGCTCGGTCGGGTATCAGTCGTTTGATGAGGCGCTTTGCTTGGTACGGGCACATTAGCCCCGGGGCCCTCATGGTTAAGATAGATGTGGAATCTGCTTTCCGCTTGCTCCCTTTACACCCGGATTCATTTCGGTACCTTGGTTTCCGAGTGGGCCGGGATTATTTTGTGGATAAATGCCTGCCAATGGGATGCTCTGTTTACTGCACATTTTTTGAGCATTTCAGCACTTTCCTGCACTGGTGCGTAGAGTTTTCGTGCGTGAGTCGGGGTATAGTCCACTATCTCGACGATTTTCTTTGCGTGGGACCCTCGGGTTATATGCGTTTCAGCAAACTGTTGTTTTCCTTGCGCGCCCTCTTCTGGCATTTCGGGGTACCGGTGGTGGAGGACAAGACCGTAGGGCCGCATACGTGTCTGTTGTTTTTGGGTATCGAAATCGATACTGTGGCAGGGGCTTGTCCTTTGCCATGGGACAAGGTGGCAAAGCTTTGCGATGCGATTGCGCTGTGCTCAGGTAGGATTAAGGTGACCCGTCGGCAGGCCCAATCTCTGTTGGGCCTGTTGAACTTTGCCTGTTGCGTTATTCCCATGGGGAGGGTGTTTTGCCGCAAGCTCGAGCGTGCCACGGCCGGGGTTGCCAAGCTGCATCATTTTGTCCGACTTTCTTCTGAGATACGGAGAGACCTGTCTGTTTGGGTTGCATTTTTGGCGGATTTTAATGGTGTTAGGATTTGGTTGGCCCCGTCCGTTGACAACTGCGAGCTGCAGCTTTTCACCGACGCCGCAGGATCTTAGGGTTTCGGATGTTACCTGAATGGTTCTTGGTGTGTTGCTCCTTGGCCTGCAAGTTGGCAGTGGAAGGGTCTCACGAAGGAACTCTTGCTGCTCGAGTTGTTCCCTATATTAGTGGCTTTGGAAGTGTGGGGCGAGCAGCTTAGCGATTGCAGCATCATTTTCAGGTGTGACAACCTGGGAGTGGTGCATGCCATTAATAACCAGCGAGCTAAGGCATTGCCAGTTCTGCGGGTTGTTGCGCGAATAGTGCTGCTTTGCATGCAGCGCAATGTGCTGTTTCAAGCTCGGCACGTTCCCGTGTGGATAATGCAATCGCCGACGCCTTATCTAGGGGTCAGTGGGATCGGTTTCGTGTGCTGGCTCCGGAGGCTGATACGGTTGGTTTGCCCTGCCCCTCTTCTGTTTGGCAGGTTATCGTGCCGGATTAGAAGAATTGGCTGCAAATTCGCTTGCCCCTGCCACTTTACAGATGTACCAAGGGGCCTGGACGGAGTGGGAAGAGTTTTCCCATGCCCAAGGGCCTCGAGGTGAGACCGGTTGTTCGCTTTTGCTGTCATTTGTTTGGAAACTCTTTGTGGATGGTCGGTTGAGAGCAACGGTTTCTCGTTACCTTGCGAGGATTTCCTTTTTCTCCAACTTGCGAGGTATTCCGGACTACACAAAGGATTTCCTTTTAACTAAGGCCATGTGGGGTTGGGCGCAGCTGGTGCCCATTCCTCCTGATACAAGGCATCCCATTGATAGCTCCCTGCTATCTTCCATCTTGGGAGCGGTTGCAGAGGTGGCAGTGTCCGGTTTTGAGGCGCTTCTATTTCGTTTGGCGTTTTTCATGGCATACCATGGAGCGCTTCGAGTATCGGAATTAGTATCTTCGTCCAAACGGACTAATGCGACCATGTTGCGTTCGGATGTGGTCACGGGAGAGAGGTCCTTGCTATGCAAACTGCACCAGTCCAAAACGGACCAATTGGGTCAAGGTCGTTGGGTCACGATGTTGCCCTCAAGGGACGACCAGGTATGTCCGGTGGCTTTGGCTAACATGTATGTGGAAGTACGGCCATCCTCCGTGGGGTCATGGCTTCTACACGCGGATGATACGCCGCTGACCAAATAACAGTTTGGCTGGATGCTCCGGCACTGTCTGGCTATTTTGGGGTTTTCTCCTGGGGACTTCGGCACTCACTCATTTAGGATTGGTGCTGCCACCTCTGCCACGTTTGCTGGCCGCTCCGTGGATGGAATTAAGGCTTTGGGCCGATGGCGGTCGGCAAGTTATAAGCGTTACATTCGGCCACTCCCTCGGTAGTTGCGCTGTTTTTGTTCATTCTGGTTCATGTTTTCTTGCTTGTTTTTGTCTTTCGTTGTGGTGTTCACGTCTTATTAGTCTCCCCCTGTCCTTCCTACTCGGGGATTAGCTACACGCCACTGTTGGCAGTGGGTGTCTGGAGTTCTTTAACAATTTTTTACCTGTACTGACGGACTGAATCTGGCCTACTCATTCTTAATTTGGCTCATTAACTTTCAATTATAAGTTCCTCAGCGGGTTTTTAAGTTTCACCTACAGCCGAGTTCACCTGTTTTTTCCCATTCCCCCCCCCCCCCCCTCCAACCCCCCCGCCCGCCCTTTTTTTGTTATTTTATCATGGCTCTTCCTCCTGTTTCTTTTTGTCGCTTCGATTGGCCTGAAGCTTGTTTTTATGGAAATTTCCATACACTATTTTTCTTTTTGGCAGATCCTCCATTAAAGTTATTGCATGCTTTTCCGTTGCCTAGGCTTTGACCTACTTTTGTACCCTAGATTTTAACTTTTGTTCTATTTTTCCCTCAATTGTAGGTGTGGTAACTGATGTGTTGGAGGTCTGGGTGGTCGGACACTCCTTTGTGTGTATTGGGCAGCTGAATTGGTGCTTTCAGACGGGGCTCCGTCTTTGGTCGGGCACGCAGGTGTCCGTTGTATTGGTGTGCGGGGTATGTTGTGGAGGGATTTGATGCCCAAGCTGCTTGGTCAAGTGCGGCTTTTTGGGTTACCTAGGATTTTGGTAATTCATCTTGGAGGTAATGATTTGAGGAAGGTGTCCACGCTGCAGCTGCGCTTTGACATCATTCATGACATACTGCGCATTATGAGGGCTTGGCCGTCCTGTACGGTGGTTTGGTCTGAGATTGCACCTAGATTGTTTTGGCGTGGAGTGGTAGATTGCAGGGCGTTAGATGAGGCTAGGAAGAAGCTGAATTCTGCTGTGTCCAAGGTGGTGGTAGCCAATGGTGGGTTGGTGGTTAGGCATTCTAGGATTAGGTTTAGATATTTTTACCTGTTTAGGAGGGATGGGGTGCATTTGGCTAAGGAAGGCTTGTCTATCTTTGTTGAGTATCTGTTTTCGGTGGTTGCCGGTTTGGTTTAGGGGTATGGTGGTGGTGCGTGGTTTCTGTTGTCAGAACCTCGTTTGTTGGTGGGAAAGAACGGATTATTACTTGTTGTTGGTTGAGTTTGCTAATTATTTTGGGTGCGCTTACCTTCGATGACTGTTATAATATCTGCTGGATCACCTTAACGGGGGCAACCTCACCACCCGGACGGGTGGGTAGTGAAGTGGAGTTTGAGTGTATACCTTTGTTTAGTGTTGTGACTTGGCTGGGTTTGTATAGAGCTTTGGTGTGGACTGTTACTACCGTTCTTTCTGGCCACCATACCCTTAATTTCTTTACTCTATTTTTAGATTTATTCGTTTACTACTTATAAATAAATAGCCGTCAAGTTTTTCTGCCAAAATCAAGTCTCCGAGTCTTTATTTTAGATGTTAAGTTTAACTGTTTGTCACTGAATGAGATCAACTGGACAACCTTCAGCCATTAAGGGGTTTAGGAGAGCAAAAGGACTGAATAGGACAGGAGAGGAATAAATATAGAGAGCTTGGAACTCCACGTGGCGCTACTTAAATACCATCAGAAAAAAGCTTACACAGTGTAATCACATGGAATTTCAGATTTCACAGCTGTCTTAATTTAGGAACATAGACAGTGTAATCACATGGAATTTCAGATCTCACAGCTGTCTTGATTTGAGAACAAAGCTAAAAAACATAAAATATACAGAGCATAGTGCAATACTGTTAAAAAATCAATGGGTGTTTGATTGTTTTGGTCCCACTCACATAGGGATGTAATTTATATTGCATGTAGAAAATCACAGGATATGAAGGATGGCTTTCACTTCATAATGGAATCTTCTTCTTCAATACACTTTGAATAAGAAATAACAGTGATAGTGCAACACCGTCTTTTTTGAAGACAAGTAGTTTAATATAAAATGCACTCACAAAACATCTATTTAAAATCAGCAAAAAGTATTGAAGAAATCCACATGGTTTGGACTGCTAGCCCCAGGGTATAGTCACCGCAAAGTCCCAATGTTCCAGCGTCTTCACCGGCTCAGGGTAGCAGTTCCTCTCCACAAGTCCTCGTCTGGCCCGTCTCCCTGCTTAAGCGCTTTCGGACTTACGTCCTTCTTCAGAAGCATGGGAGCTAAAGTGTCCTATCCCTCCTTAAATAGCAACTTAATAGGCACTTAATTATAACTCCTGCTGTGACCGGAGCCTTCTTTCCGGAAGCCGCGGCCCCCGGAGGTGACGTATCTGGATATGCCGTGCGGGTCAAATTCCTCCATGTGCGTCTTAAATCTACAGATAGGAGCCGCTTGTGTTACCCATCCGCCGGAAGTGATGTTAACGGAAATAGCCATGCGTTCCATAGCATGGTGTTTGCGTTCCACCGCGGATTCCTCCATAGCACACCAGTAGTCCATTCATTATATGAAATATAAACAATGAATGATCTTAGGATATATAAAAACGATCAGCAACATATAAAATAAATAAAAGAGTGACTTAAAAAAACTATAGAAACCATTTTAGTTCAAAGTCACTATTAAGACCAAGGGGTACCAAAGATTTTAATTTGTATATCCACTTCATTTCTGTTTTTGAAAGGACTGTTTCTATTTCTTTATTGCGTGGCGTGGGATTAATGGTTTGAATTCCCCAAAAGGTTTTAAAATGGTTAGGATTAGAAGAGTGTTTGTCTTTAAAATGTTTGGAGACTGTATGAATCTCTAACCCTTTCCTAACATTATATGTATGTTCATACAATCTGGTTTTCAGATTGCGGCCAGTCTTACCAACATAGACCAAGCCGCAATCGCACTCCAACGCATATACCACATTCCGTGAATTACAAGTGATAAAATCACTAATAGGGTATGTAATACCATTAACTGTAAATTCCTTTAACTTACTTGGTCAATTAGTGCATTTACACATAGCACACAGCCCGCACCTATAGAAGCCTTTGCTTCTAATGCTACTTCTTTTTATAGGTTCTATGGAGCTGTGTACTAAACGATCTTTGATTGACTTCGATCTCCTATAAATGAACTTAGGTTTTACTGGTAATAGATCTCCAAGAACCGGGTCTTTAGCCAGGACAGGAGAGGGTTAATCCCCTCAGGCTGGGGGTGGGCCAGGAAAGCATCAGATTTCTAGTGGCCTGTTGTAAGGGAGCTGGCAGTTAGGTCAGCCTCTTTTCTAGAAGATTTTCCCTCCCTCCCCTTTTGTTATGTTGAGATGGTTGTTGTTGGGTTTCGACGGTTACGGTTGCGGGAAAGAACGGATTATTACCTGTTGTTGGTTGAGTTTGCTAATTATTTTGGGTGCGCTCACCTTCGATGACTGTTATAATATCTGCTGGATCACCTTAACGGGGACAGCCTCATCACCCGGACGGGTGGGTAGTCAAGTGGAGGTTGAGTGGATACCTTTGTTTAGTGTTTTAGTGTTGTGACTTGGCTGGGTTTGTATAGAGCTTTGGTGTGGACTGTTACTACCGTTCTTTCTGGCCACCATACTCTTAATTTCTTTACTCTTTTTTTAGATTTATTAGTTTACTACTTATAAATAAATCGGCCAAATTGGCATCGGCCATGGTGGCGATGGCCTCTGCTTTGTCACCATTAGCGGCAGCCATGGCTCAGGTTGGTCCGTCTGCTTCGGCCGGCTCCATTGGCTCGGCCTCTCGGCTGGATACTTCTGGGGACGCTGTGGCGCAGTTGCTGAGGGCTTTCCGGGACATCGGTGCGGCTGCGGTGACGCTTGGTTCTGAGGAACCCCCAGCTGCTCCAGTTTTAGCGGGTGCTTCTGCCTTGTCTAATCCCTTGTTGTCTGCAAGCGGTGCTTCGGCTCCAGTATTTTTCTCCTCTGTTGCAGGTGGTTCAAGCGATGCCAGCGGGGATGCCGATGAGGATGCGATCCTTTTGTCAGTGGCGGGGTTGACGCAGGGTGAGCCCTCCAGGTTGGATGGTGAGTCCAGGGCATTTTTTGTTACTAGTCAAGGTTCATCGACGTCCAGTCATTTTTCCGGTAGATCTTCATCGACGGCGTCGTCTTTGTCGCTGGCGTCCAGCAGTGCCACAACTAGGGCCAAGAAGCGGGCGGCTCACTACGCGCGGTGTGAAGCCCACAGGAGAGCCGATTGTCCTTGAGTGCCCGTCGGGCTAGGAAACGGCGCAATTTGCCGGGCGTGCTGCACTGCGACTACACAAAGGTGCTGTGGTGTCTTCGTGATTGCTGTCGGAAGCGGATACGCAGGGGTGAGTATGTAGACATGTTCACTCTCACCGATGAGGCTAATAAGGCTTTTCGCGAGGCGAAGGCGAAGGGTGGTATTGGGGTTGAAGCCTTCAGGTCTTATGATAATTGGCTAGCCGGTTTCTGCGTGTTTGCGGCTTGCTATTGGAGGATCGGCCGGGCGAATATCTGAATATCATCTCCTATATATTAGCCCAGATCTGTGACTTTGTGCTTCATTTGCTAACACTGGGCGGAGTCACATAACTGGGCAGAGTCACATAGTTGAGCGGACTGGCCTAATCTGGATCTGGGCTAATATATAGGAGATTAGGAGATAGCTATAGGAGATCCATAATCTATATGTGAACAGTACCTCACACTGTATTCTGGCCGCGATTGTGCAGACACAACTGCACCACATTAAGCCTTCGTCGCGGCTCCGCCCCCCCTCGCCAGCCATTGGTGCCCACACCTATGCAGGCCGCCCCCCCTCGCCAGCCATTGGTGCCCACTCCTATGCAGCCCGCCCCCCCTCGCCAGCCATTGGTAACAACAAACTCCACTCCACACCCATGCAGCCTGCCCCTCCCTCCCCAGCCATTGGTGCCCACTCCTATGCAGCCCGCCCCCCCTCGCCAGCCATTGGTAACAACAAACTCCACTCCACACCCATGCAGCCCGCCCCCCCTCCCCAGCCATTGGTGCCCACTCCTATGCAGCCTGCCCCCCCTCGCCAGCCATTGGTAACTACAAACTCCAGTACATCCCCATGCAGCCCGCCCCCCCCCCCCCCCCCCCGACCAGCCTTTGGTACAAACTCCGCTCCGGCACACCCCCTCCTCCACTCCGCAATCCCTAACCTATATGTGACCAACACCTCAAACTGTATTCTGGCCGTGATTGTGCAGACACAACTTCACCACATTAAGCCTCCGTCGCGGCTCCGCCCCCCGTCGCCAGCCATTGGTGCCCACTCCTATGCAGCACGCCCCCCCCTCCCCAGCCATTGGTACAAAGTCCATTCAGCCCACATGCAGCCCGCCCCCCCTCGCCAGCCAATGTTAAAAGCTCCGCTCCGGCACCCCCCCACTCCGCAATCCCTAACCTATATGTGACCAACAACTGTATTCTGGCCGCGATTGTGTACACAACTGCAGCACATTAAGCCTCCCTCGCGGCTCCGCCCCCCCTCGCCAGCCATTGGTGCCCACTGCTATGCAGCCCGCCCCCCCTCGCCAGCCATTGGTGCCCACTGCTATGCAGCCCGCCCCCCCTCGCCAGCCATTGCTGCACGCTCTGATGCGACCCCCCCCCTCGCCAGCCAATGGTGCACACTCCGCTCCGCCCCCCCCCCTCCGCAAATAACTAAGACTGTCACAGTGGCCGCGATTGTGCACAGACAACTGCACCAGCTTCAGCCTCCGTCACGGCTCCGCACCCCCTCACCAGCCATTGGTCCCCACTCCTATGCAGCCCGCACCCCCCCCCCCCCTCGCCAGCCATTGGAACAAACTCCGCACCGGCCCCCCCTCCTTTGCTAACGCTGGGCGGAGTCACAGGCACAGATCTGGGTGGCTGGATGCAGGCCAGGAACAGTCCCCTCCCTCGGTCCGCCCATCCCCGCCCAGTCCCCTCCCCATCTCCGCCCACTCCCCTCTCTACCCCCTCCCTGCACCCTGGTGACACTGCAGCCGATGTCTGCTCACTTGCCGCACAGTCCGGAGGAGAATGCCGTGGACGAACACTGACTGCCTCCCCCGCCCCTCTCCCACCTGCGGCACCCACAGCCTTCACATCATCCGCCACCCACCCGCGGCACACACCCCACACCCTCCCACCCGCGGCACCCACACCTGCGGCACCCCCCACCCGCGGAACTCCCGCCCCTCCCTCAACCATGGCAGCCACATCTGCAGCCCCCCCGCCCCTCCCTTACCCGCGGCACTACTGCCCCCTCCTCCACCCATAGCAGCCACATCTGCAGCACCCCCCACCCCTCCCCCACCCGCGCCACTCTCGCCCCTCCCCCACCCGCGGCCCTCCCGCACCCATAGCACCCACATCTGCAGCACCCCCCGCCCCTCCCCCACCTGCGTCACTCCCACCCCTCCCCCACCAGCAGCAGATGCCCCTCCCCCACCCACGACACTCCCACCCCCTCCCCCACCCATAGCACCCACATCTGCAGCACCCCCCCACCCCTCCCTCATCCGCGGCACTCCCGCCCCTCCCCCACCAGCAGCAGATGCCCCTCCCCTACCCACGGCATTCCTGACCCTCCCCCACCCGCAGCACACGTCCCTCCACCACCCACGGCACTCCCGCCCCCTCCCCCACCCGTAGCACCCACACCTGCAGCACCACCCGCCGCACTTCAGCACCCTCCCCCATCTGCAGCACCCCCTGCCCCTCCCCCACCCGCGGAACACACAGCACCCACCACATCTGTCCCGCACCCACGGTACACGCCCCTCCCCCACCCACACCATTCCCGCCTCCTCCCTCACCCGTAGCACCCACAAACCGTGCCGCCCCCCTCCTCTCCCACCCGTGGCACCCCCGCCCCTCCCCTCCCCCACCCCCGTACCCACCTCTCCCCCCCCCGCACCTTCCCCACCCGCGGCACCCACAGCATCCACATCTGCCCCCCACTTGCGGCACACGCCCCTCCCCCACCCGCTGCACTCCCTCCCCCACCCGCACCTCCCCCATCCCACCCCCATACCTGCCTCTCCCCCCCGCTACACCCCCGCACCCTCCACCCCACCTGCCCCTCCCCCACCTGCTGCACCCACAGCATCCACAACATCCCCCCCACCAGTAGCTAACACCACCCCTCCCCCACCCGCGGCACCTCCATACCCACCTCTACCCCCATACACCACCACTCCCTCCACCCTTCCTGCCCCGCCCCTCCCCCACCCGCGGCACCCATAGCATCCACCACATTTGCCCCCCACCCGCGGTACTCCCGCCCCCTCCCCCACCCATAGCACCCACACCTGCAGCACCCCCTCCCTGCCCGCAGCGCATCCAGACCCCACCACACCCCCGCAGCTGCACCTCCCCCACCACCATACCCACCTCTCCCCCGCACCCTCCACCCCACCCGCACCTCCCCCACCCGCGGCACCCACAGCATCCACCACTTCCGCCCCACACCCGCGGCACACGCCCCTCCCCCGCGCGCTGCACTCCTGCCCTCTCCCCCACCCGCAGCACCTTCGCACATCCCACACCCAACCCCCATACCCACCTCCCCCCCCCGCTACACCCTCGCACCCTCCACCCCACCTACCACATCCATCCCCCACCCTCAGCACACGCCCCTCCCCCACCCGTAGCACCCACAACCCACGGCACCCCCTGCCCCTCCCCCACCCGCGGCACTCCCACCACTCCCCCCGCTACACCCCGGACCATAAAACCCGCCCGCCCCTCCCTCACCCGCGGCACCCACAGTATCCACCACATCCGCCCCCACCCGCAAAATATGCCTCGCACCCCCTTCCCCACCCGCAGCACCCCCACCCCTCCCACACCCACAGCACTCCCGCCCCAACCCGCAGCACCCTCCGCCCTTCCTCCACCCACGGCACCCACCACATCCGTCCCCCGCACATACCCCTCCCCCACCCGCGGCACTCCCGCCCCCACCTGTATCACCCACAACCCGCAAACCCCCCCCCCCCGCCCCTCCCCCACCCGCAGTACCCCCGCACCTCCCCCACCTCTCCCCCCGCTACACCCCCGCACCCTCCCCCAACCCACCCCCATACCCACCTCTCCCCCCCCCGCACCTCCCCCCCGGGGGCACACACAGCATCCACCACATCCACCCCCACCCGCGGCACATGCCCCTCCCCCACCCATAGCACCCACACCCGCAGCACCGACCACCCCTCCCCCACGCGCGGCACCCCCGCACCCCCATACCCACCTCTCCCCCCGCTACACCCCCGCATCCTCCACTCCACCCGCCGCACCAATAGCATCCACCACATCTGCCCCCCAACCGCTGCACATGCCCCCCCCCTCCCACCCACAGCATCCACCACATCCCCCTCCCACCCTCGGCACTCCCGCTTCCCCCCCCACCCTTAGCACCCACACCCGCAGCACCCCCGCCCCCTCCCCTACCCACAGCGCATCCGGACCCCCACCACACCCCCGCAGCCGCCACTTCCCCAACCAAAGCACCTCCGGCACCCTCCCCCACCCACATTATCTATAGACACCTTCCCCCATTCGTGGACCTACCACACCTCCCACCTCCCCCACCCGCAGCACCTCCGGACCCCATCCACGGCTCCCCTGCAGCCACCCCTCCACCCGCAGCACTTCTAGAACCTATCACCCAACCTCACCCCCCCTGCAACCCCACCTCCCCAAACACCCCCCCCACTACATCGCCCCTCCCCCATGCCTACCACCTCCAGACCCCCTCCTTCATCCACAGCCCCCGCACCCACCCCTCCTCCACCAACAGCATCTACACTACCCTTCCGCACCCGCACCTCCCCCATCCGCAGAACCTCTAGACCCCCTCCCCCATACGCGCCCCCACCACACCTATGCCTCCCCCACCCACAGCACCTCTGCACCCTTTCCGCCATCTGTGCCACTGCACCCACCCCTCCACCACCCGCAACACCTCTGGACCCCCTCCCGCACCCACCCCTCCACCACACGTAGCACCTCGGACACCATCCGCAGCCGCTACAAGTGATTCCCTGAATCGGGGTGATCAGCGGCATGGATAGGCACCTCCACCTCACTGAACCCACCCCCTTTCCAAACCCCCCACACACACACTGAACTTCTGTGAGTATAGTTGCTACCAATGGAAATTGGATTAATACAAAAAAAGTAATACTGTGGCAATTATGTGTCTAAGCGACACTGCTACCTGTGGCCATTGTGTATAAGTGGCACAGCTCCCTGTGGCCACTGTGTGTATATGCGGCTCTGGTACCAGTGGCCATTGTGTGTATAAGTGACACTGCTACCTGTGGCCATTGTGTGTATAAGCGCCACTGTTACCTGTGGCCATTGTGTGCATAAGTGGTGCTGCTACCTGTGGCCATTGTGTGTATAAGTGACACTGCTACCAGTGGCCATTGTGTGTATAAGTGGTGCTGCTAAAAGTCGCCATTGTGTGTATAAGTGGTGCTGCTACCTGTGGCCATTGTGTGTATAAGCGGCTCAGCTACCTGTGGCCACTGTGTGTATAAGTGCCTCTGTTACCTATGGGAATTGTGTGTAGAAGTGGCACTGCTACCGGGGTCCATTGTGTGTATAAGCAACACTGCTACCTGTGGTCATTGTGTGTATAAACTGCTTTGCTACCTGTGGGCACGTTGTGTATCAACGTCTCTGCTACCTGTGGGCACTGTGTGTATCAACTTCTCTGCTACCTGTGGCCACTGTGTGTATCGGCGGCTCTGCTACCTGTGGGCACTGTGTGTATAAGCGGCTCTGCTACCTGTGGGCACTGTGTGTATAAGTGGCTCTGCTATCTGTGGGTATTGTGTGTATAAGCTGCCCTGCTACCTCTGGCCACTGTGTGGATACGTGGCTCTGATACCTGTGTCCACTGTGTGTATAAGCTGCGCTGCTACCTGTGGGCACTGTGTGTATAAGCGGCTCTGCTACCTGTGGCCACTGTGTGTATAAGCTGCGCTGCATACACTAGCAGTATATACTACACTATGTTATTCATTGTGCCCTGCGGCCACTCTTTACGCCCTCGCAATGGGCTACGCCCCCTTGACAATCGCACGCCCTTCCCCCTTGCAATATTTACCCAATAGCATAAACTTTTTTGCAGGTAAAACTCCATATAATAACAATTATAGCACAGCTGAGGCCCGTGCAGGGGTTAACGGGTCGTAGCCTCTCGCAACGGTATTTTCTGTCTAACACCTTCCCTCTCTTTATCCTCTCCCTACCACCCTGCCTCTCCCTATCCTTTACCGATCGCACAGCGTTTCTGTACATTCCCTTTCTCCACCCCCCCGCCCCCCTACGCCTCTCTATCTTTTCTCAACCGGACACCATTTCTGTATGCCCTCTATACTGCCCTGTGTTTCTGATTCTGTTATCTACCGGCCTGCGTATGTCCAAAGGTGTACAGGGGTTAAAGGGGCGTAGCCCCAAACGACGGTCTGAAGAGCGCCCACAGGGCGCGATGAATCACCTAGTTAGGTATATTCATTTAGTACATGAGATGCAGCGCGAGTACAAAGGTACTGAATGGCGGGTTTATGATGAGGAGTTCAGGCATAAGCAGGATTGCTTGGAGGTGATGGACTTCGGCTACAAGGATGTGGAAGTCTGGTCAGATATTACGAGGTCAGCGCAGGGAAGTAAGGAGGCGCTGACAGTGCCACCCGAAGTGCAAGCGGCATCCTTGGGCGCATTGCACTTATTAGCTGATAATCTGCCGGTGCAGCACGCGGGTGGAGCGGCGCGATCACATTTTACGTCTCCGTCGAAAGGCAAGTGTTATGCGTTTAACAACGCCTCTTGCAATCTGGGACAGCGGTGTCGTTTTCGACACCTCTGCTTGCATTGTAATGGGACACATCCTGCTTCCAATTGCTTCCTCTCGGGGAAGCGGGGTTCCAAGCCCGGTAGGAACACACCACCCAAGCAGGCTGGCAGCATTGTCCCTAAATAGGACCCCCACCACTGTCCATTTGGCAGCCATGGCCAAATTGTTGGAGTGGTATCCGAACCGGGTTGATGCCGATTTCTTGTTTTCAGGTTTTCGTCTTGGTTTTCGCCTGCCAGTTGAAAAGGAGATGGTTGTTAGTTGCTCCAAAAATTTGCAGTCAACTCGAGTTTTTCCTGAGGTTCTTCGGGAAAAAGTTGAGCGGGAGGTTTGGCTAGGGAGGATGGTGGGACCCTTTTCACAAGCTCCTTTGAAGAACTTAATCATCTCCCCCATGGGGGTTGTTCCCAAGAAGGCTCCTGGCAAGTTTCGGCTTATCCAGCATCTGTCTTACCCGTTGGGGTCCTCTGTTAATGATGCGATACCTCCCGAGCATTGCTCGGTGGGGTATCAGTCGTTTGATGAGGCGCTTTGCATGGTACGGGCGCATGGCCCCGGGGCCCTCATGGTTAAGATAGATGTGGAATCTGCTTTCCGCTTGCTCCCTTTACACCCGGATTCATTTCCGTACCTTGGTTTCCGAGTGGGCCGGGATTATTTTGTGGATAAATGCCTGCCAATGGGATGCTCTGTTTACTGCACATTTTTGAGCATTTCAGCACTTTCCTGCACTGGTGCGTAGAGTTTTCCTGCGGGAGTCGGGGTATAGTCCACTATCTCGACGATTTTCTTTGCGTGGGCCCCGCGGGTTCTATGCTTTGCAGCAGACTGTTGTTTTCCTTGCGCGCCCTCTTCTGGCATTTCGGGGTACCGGTGGCGGAGGACAAGACCGAAGGGCCGCATACGTGTCTGTCGTTTTTGGGTATCGAAATCGATACTGTGGCAGGGGCTTGTCCTTTGCCATGGGACAAGGTGGCAAAGCTTTGCGATGCGATTGCGCTGTGCTCAGGTAGGATTAAGGTGACCCTTCGGCAGGCCCAATCTCTGTTGGGCCTGTTGAACTTTGCCTGTTGCATTATTCCCATGGGGAGGGTATTTTGCCGCAAGCTCGAGCGTGCCACGGCCGGGGTTGCCAAGCCGCATCATTTTGTCCGACTTTCTTCTGAGATACGGAGAGACCTGTCTGTTTGGGTTGCATTTTTGGCGGATTTTAATGGTGTTAGGATTTGGTTGGCCCCGTCCGTTGACAACTGCGAGCTGCAGCTTTTTACCGACGCCGCAGGATCTTAGGGTTTCGGATGTTACCTGAATGGTTCTTGGTGTGTTGCTCCTTGGCCTGCAAGTTGGCAGCGGAAGGGTCTCACGAAGGACCTCTTGCTGCTCGAGTTGTTCCCTATATTAGTGGCTTTGGAAGTGTGGGGCGAGCAGCTTGGCGATCGCAGCATCATTTTCAGGTGTGACAACCTGGGAGTGGTGCATGCCATTAATAACCAGCGAGCTAAGGCATTGCCAGTTCTGCGGGTTGTTGCGCGAGTAGTGCTGCTTTGCATGCAGCGCAATGTGCTGTTTCAAGCTCGGCACGTTCCCAGTGTGGATAATGCAATCGCCGACGCCTTAGGGGTCAGTGGGATCGGTTTCGTGTGTTGGCTCCGGAGGCTGATACGGTTGGTTTGCCCTGCCCCTCTTCTGTTTGGCAGGTTATCGTGCCGGATTAGAAGAATTGGCTGCAAATTCGCTTGCCCCTGCCACTTTACAGATGTACCAAGGGGCCTGGACGGAGTGGGAAGAGTTTTCCCATGCCCAAGGGCCTCGAGATGAGACCGGTTGTTCGCTTTTGCTGTCATGTGTTTGGAAACTCTTTGTGGATGGTCGGTCGAGAGCAACGGTTTCTCGTTACCTTGCGAGGATTTCCTTTTTCTCCAACTTGCGAGGTATTCCGGACTACACAAAGGATTTCCTTTTAACTAAGGCCATGTGGGGTTGGGCGCAGCTGGTGCCCATTCCTCCTGATACAAGGCATCCCATTGATAGCTCCCTGCTATCTTCCATCTTGGGAGCGGTTGCAGAGGGGGCAGTGTCCGGTTTTGAGGCGAATCCTATTTCGTTTGGCGTTTTCCATGGCATACCATGGAGCGCTTCGGGTATTGGAATTAGTAGCTTCGTCCAAACGGACTAATGCGACCATGTTGCGTTCGGATATGGTCACGGGAGAGAGGTCCTTGCTATGCAAACTGCACCAGTCCAAAACGGACCAATTGGGTCAAGGTCGTTGGGTCACGATGTTGCCCTCAAGGGACGACCAGGTATGTCCGGTGGCTTTGGCTAACATGTATGTGGAAGTACGGCCATCGTCCGTGGGGTCATGGCTTCTACACGCGGATGATACGCCGCTGACCAAATAACAGTTTGGCTGGATGCTCCGGCACTGTCTGGCTGTTTTGGGGTTTTCTCCTGGGGACTTCGGCACTCACTCATTTAGGATTGGTGCTGCCACCTCTGCCGCGTTTGCTGGCCGCTCTGTGGATGGAATTAAGGCTTTGGGCCGATGGCGATCGGCCAGTTATAAGCGTTACATTCGGCCACTCCCTCGGTAGTTGCGCTGTTTTTGTTCATTCTGGTTCATGTTTTCTTGCTTGTTTTTGTCTTTCGTTGTGGTGTTCACGTCTTGTTAGTCTCCCCCTGTCCTTCCTACTCGGGGATTAGCTACTCGCCACTGTTGGCAGTGGGGGTCTGGAGTTCTTTAACAATTTTTTACCTGTACTGACGGACTGAATCTGGCCTACTCATTCTTAATTTGGCTCATTGGCTTTCAATTATGAGTTCCTCAGCAGGTTTTTAAGTTTCACCTCCAGCCGAGTTCACCTGTTTTTTCCCATCCCCCCCCCCCCCCCCTCCAACCCCCCCACCCGCCCTTTTTTTTGTTATTTTTGTCATGGCTCTTCCTCCTGTTTCTTTTTGTCGCTTCGATTGGCCTGAAGCTTGTTTTTATGGAAATTTCCATACACTATTTTTTTTTTGGCAGATCCTCCATTAAAGTAATTGCATGCTTTTCCGTTGCCTAGGCTTTGACCTACTTTTGTACCCTAGATTTTAACTTTTGTTCTATTTTTCCCTCAATTGTAGGTGTGGTAACTGATGTGTTGGAGATCTGGGTGGTCGGACACTCCTTTGTGTATTGGGCAGCTGAATTGGTGCTTTCAGACGGGGCTCCGTCTTTGGTCGGGCACGCAGGTGTCCGTTGTATTGGTTTGCGGGGTATGTTGTGGAGGGATTTGATGCCCAAGCTGCTTGGTCAAGTACGGATTTTTGGGTTACCTAGGATTTTGGTAATTCATCTTGGAGGTAATGATTTGAGGAAGGTGTCCACGCTGCAGCTGCGCTTTGACATCATTCATGACATACTGCGCATTATGAGGACTTTGCCATCCTGTACGGTGGTTTGGTCTGAGATTGTACCTAGATTGTTTTGGCGTGGAGTGGTAGATTGCAGGGCGTTAGATGAGTCCAGGAAGAAGTTGAATTCTGCTGTGTCCAAGGTGGTGGTAGCCAATGGTGGGTTGGTGGTTAGGCATTCTAGGATTAGGTTTAGATATTTTTACCTGTTTAGGAGGGATGGGGTGCATTTGGCTAAGGAAGGCTTGTCTATCTTTTTGAGTATCTGTTTTCGGTGGTTTCCGGTTTGGTTTAGGGGTATGGTGGTGGTGCGTGGTTTCTGTTGTCAGAACCTCGTTTGTTGGCGGGAAAGAACGGATTATTACCTGTTGTTGGTTGAGTTTGCTAATTATTTTGGGTGCGCTTACCTCCGATGACTGTTATAATATCTGCTGGATCACCTTAACGGGGGTAGCCTCACCACGCGGACGGGTGGGTAGTGAAGTGGAGTTTGAGTGTATACCTTTGTTTAGTGTTGTGACTTGGCTGGGTTTGTATAGAGCTTTGGTGTGGACTGTTACTACCGTTCTTTCTGGCCACCATACTCTTAATTTCTTTACTCTATTTTTAGATTTATTCGTTTACTACTTTTAAATAAATAGCCGTCAAGTTTTTCTGCCAAAATCAAGTCTCCGAGTCTTTATTTTAGATGTTAAGTTTAACTGTTTGTCACTGAATGAGATCAACTGGACAGCCCTCAGCCATTAAGGGGTTTAGGAGAGCAAAAGGACTGAATAGGACAGGAGAGGGTTAAACCCCTCAGGCTGGGGGTGGGCCAGGAAAGCATCAGATTTCTAGTGGCCTGTTGTAAGGGAGCTGGCAGTTAGGTCAGCCTCTTTTCTAGAAGATTTTCCCTCCTCCCTCCCCTTTTGTTATGTTGAGATGGTTGTTGTTGGGTTTCGACGTTTACGGTTGCGGGAAAGAACGGATTATTACCTGTTGTTGGTTGAGTTTGCTAATTATTTTGGGTGCGCTCACCTTCGATGACTGTTATAATATCTGCTGGATCACCTTAAGGTGGGTACACACTATTAGATATATCTGCAGATCAATTGACCGCCCCGTACACACACAGCGACGCGCCAATATATCGTTAGATATATTGGCTGTCGGCTGTGCTGCGCGGCCGACGCGATACTTTTGTGAACGACGGAGTTCACAGACGTATCGCCCGTACACACTGGCCGACGGTCCCGCGATGTATCGGCCGTTCAAGAGAACGGCTGATACATCGACCAGTGTGTACGGGCCTTTAACGGGGACAGCCTCATCACCCAGACGGGTGGGTGGTCAAGTGGAGGTTGAGTGGATACCTTTGTTTAGTGTTTTAGTGTTGTGACTTGGCTGGGTTTGTATAGAGCTTTGGTGTGGACTGTTACTACCGTTCTTTCTGGCCACCATACTCTTCATTTCTTTACTCTATTTTCAGATTTATTAGTTTACTACTTATAAATAAATCTCACACTGAGATCTTTCACACCTACACAACAGGAATTGGATTCTAACATCTCACCACAAGGCTGCTTTTAGTTTTGACTAAATCAGCAACAGAAAAAGCAGTTATTTTATTTACAGTATCACTTGTTTCAAATATACCCATTGTATTAAGGAGCAGCAATAGGTTACAGCAACAACGATTATACCGATTACAATCTAAGATGGCGCCGCAGATGGCTGCCTCGGAGCTACGCAGCTCAGCCAAAATACCTCTTTCCACTTGTTTTCCCCTGCCCTTGTCTACCCCACCGGTGACCAAATACAGCAGGGAAGCCCTCCTAAGTTGGAGCGCTCCTGAGGTGCTTACCACACGTTCGGGCCCGTTGGCGGGCTGATCAGCGGCCCTTGCAGCCCTCGCTGCCCTTGCTGCTCTGTGTGGCAAGGACGCAGACGTCATGGACACCGAAGTGGATGACCGAGCAGCCGCGCCCCCCTGCAGCCCGGGTGGCGACTGGCGGGTTGAAAGAGAATGACGGTGGCCCTCATGTCGGCCCTAGTAGAGGGACCTGGGCTCAGAGTAGAGGCTGTCGCACAGGCGCCCTAGTGAGGTGGCGGCGGCGAGGGCACCGGTCTGCACTTCACGTGATCCTGCTTTCAAATGTGCGCTCACTGGCAAACAAGTTCGACGAATTGTCCCTCCTTCTGGGCAGCGCAGGGTCAGGCATTACAGGGTCGTCCGTCCTCTGCTTTACGGAGACGTGGCTGGACGACCATATTGCGGACAACCTGATGTCTCTGCTGGGCTTCAGTCTCTTCAGGGCCGATTGCTCCAAGGTTCTCTCAGGAAAAACGAAGGGTGGTGGCATCTGCTTCTACATCAACGACGGATGGTGCACCGATCATAGGCAAATCATGTAGCCCTCACCTGGAGATGCTGAGTATCAACTGCAACCCCTTCTATTCCCCCCGGAAATTTGCCTCAGTTGTCCTTGTGGGAGTGTACATCCCCCCTCGCCTGCGCGAATGAAGCCCTGCACCACCTGGCCGTATGCATATCCGACATAGAATAAAACCACCCAGACCCTCTTCTTATACTACTGGGCGACTTCAACAGAACTAACCTGAGCAAGGAGCTACCTAAGTACAAACAACAAGTCACGTGTCCCACTAGGGAAGGGCGCACCCTTGGTCACTGCTACACTACCCTCAAGTCTGCCTTCCGGTCTATCCCACGTGCTGCACTCGGCCTATCTGACCACTTTCTCGTCCACCTACTTCCTACCTATACACAGAAGCTGAGAGCGGTTAAGCCTGTCGTCAAGACTGTTAAGAAATGGACCAATGTGGCCAAGATGAAGCTCCAGGCCTGCTTTGACTGCACGGAATGGGGGGTCTTCGAAGCCTCGGCAACCGACCTGAATGACCTGACAGACACTGTCACATCCTACATCAGCTACTGTGAGGACATGTGTGTACCTACCAAGACTTACAGCATTTACAACAACAACAAGCCCTGGTTCAATGCCCAGCTCAGGCAACTTCATCGAGCCAAAGAGGAGGCCTATAGCAGCGGTGACAGAGCACAATACAACCGTACTAGGAACTTTCTGACTAAAGGAATCAGGCTAGCAAAAAAGCGGTTCTCGGACAAGCTGACAAACGATCTCTCCACCAATGACCCCGTATCGCAAAAGAAGTCCCCTGCAACCCAAACAATCACCTCTACGATGCCCCGAATACCGACGGCCAACCCCAGGCACTGCAAGTCGCCCCAGAAAAGAGGTGGAGGCATTGTTCAAAAGGGCCAGACCCAGGAAAGCTCCAGGTCCTGACGGAGTGTAACCATCTGCCCTAAGAGCATGTGCCGGTCAGCTCGCCCCCATATTCACCAAGATCTTCAACAAATTACTAAAGCTACAGAAAGTCCCTTCCTTCCTCAAAAGGTCTACTATCGTCCCGGTCCCCAAGAAACCCTCTATCACGAACCTGAACGACTACAGGCCGATAGCACTGACGTCTGTGGTCATGAAAACGTTCGAGCGTCTGGTTTTGAATCACCTGAAAACTGTGACTGGCCCCCAACTGGACCCCCTGCAGTTCGCCTATCGATCGAATCGGTGTGTCAAGGATGCAGTCAACCTGGGCCTGCACTACAAAGTAATTGTGAAACATGCAATATCACAAGAGAGCACTAGATACCGATCATTACTATATAAACATTTTATCACATAAAATAAAAGCATAAAAAATGCAATGCATATTTTCATAAAATAATTATTCTCACTGCTGATATTATTTACACGCTGCCATATACTGTATCCCAATTGTATATTGCACAGATGTCCACATCCAAAAGACCAGTGTGGCTGGTTCGCTCCAAAGCAAATTATAAAGTCCCAATTTGTTTTAGGGAATGTGAATGGTGTTCACTAGATGGTGAATGTTCAGCTGTATAAATGATGGGCGCTATGCTACTACCTCCCCCGACCGCCAAACAATTTTGTGCTCACCACTTATTCCTTAGAGTCTCATGTGAGGCTGGCTGTCAGCATGCGGAATCCGTTGTGGTTGGTGGGAGCGGCGGTGTTCTATTCAGTTCACCGGGGAGGGAGGGCGCCGTTCGTAGCTGCAGAATTCAGGCAGTTTGCCGTGTGCTGGAGTCCGGACTGTGGTGCTGTGCTTGTGTAGATCTCAGGGAAAAACAGCAGCATGAGATGTCCTTAACATGTTTCTCCGTGAAAATCAAACCATGGTTTCATCAGAAGGTGACACTAGGTGACATTCTACAGCACCTAGACATTCCCGGTACCTACGCGAGGGTCCTGTTTGTCGATTTCAGCTCGGCCTTCAATACAATTGTCCACAGCATTCTCCACCCCAAATTACTTCACCTAGGGGTCCCAGAAGCTACCTGTTCCTGGATAGTAGACTTCCTGACATATAGGACACAGGTGGTGAAAGCGGGGGAATTCATCTCTCAAGCGTGGCCCATTAGTACAGGGGCCCCTCAGGGCTGTGTCCTCTCACCCCTGCTCCTCTCCCTGTACACAAATGACTGTACCTCAGAGGCGCAATCAGTGAAGATTGTGACGACACGTGATGACACAGCCGGCATGTCATGTCGCACAGTGGTAAAAGACACATGGTTACTTTCCTAGCCCTGGTCCACATGGAGTTCACCAATTGCCAATATGTTATTAGTTATATGTTAGGCAATATTGTATTATATTGTATGATGTTATTGTTACAAGGGTACAATTATGTTTTCGATGTATATATATGAATGTATTGGTTATTGTGTTATAGTTTGTAAAATAATGTTTCCCCCATGTGACTGCTCAGATAACCTGTGTGTTTGCTGTTGGGTAGATACAGCCAGTATCAGATGTCAGGCCATACAACACCCTCATTCTTCCCCACACAATGGATTCCAGGCCACACAATCAGATTAATTAAGTAAGGTTAATTTAGTTAACATCTATTGTGGCCTAGGGGACATGCCTGGACATGTGAAAGTAGGTTTGATCTGAAACTATTCTGGGGGTGTCGCCTTATGGTAGGAAAGACAAAGGTTTTTATAATAGCAAACAGGGGCGATTTAGAGAGATCTGACAGAGAAGGTCAGAGAGTGGCAGGAGACTGACTAAGAAGTAATGTTCTGTCAGGAGTTCCAGGAGGGATTGTCGTGTAGAATTGGATCACAGAAGTGTGCTGAGCTGTTTATAACCCATTCTGTTCAATAAACCACTGTTGGTTTTTCATCTACCACCATGACTGAGTGATTTGGGACCCGGTATCCTCACATTTGGTGGTAGCAGTGGGATCACTCAGGTTACAAGCATGGATGCAAGATATTACAGCAGATTGGAGGCAGCAGCACAATATTACAAAGACATCAAGAAGGGAGTCCTGCAAGGACTGTGTCATGGAAACAAAATTGTAATCAATACAGTGGATACCAAGGAATCCCTAATTGGAAAACTGGCTCAATGGGACTTTGAGCACCCTTGTGATAAGGAGGAAAACTGTGACTATCTGAAATTTGAGGTTACCCAGTTGGGTGTAGGGGAATTATTTAGTCCCCAGGCGCAGTTATTGGACTTACTGAATTACACTGTTGCACATGCTGTTACCCCAACCCAGCGGCTGTCTACAAAGGGGACTTTGATTAATGTATTTGGATTGGACATCGGGGAGGAATACAAGAACTATGGACTGCTGATCACATTTCCACCAGACCCTGGTAAGACTGTATTGAGTTATGTACTGTGGGCCACCCACCCACCAGACCGGGGAAAGAAATCCCCACACAAGCCTTGTGACAATTGTTACAGGCTTTGGACATGGGAGGCTGGTGGTCTCCGTACAAACTGTAAAATGCTATTCACAAAACCACCAGGCCCACAAGAGAAACCAGCTAGTCATTGTTATGATGGGGCACAGACTGTCTGATGTAGGAGAGCACCACTGCGCTCAGCAAGCTTCAGCTACTTGGGACACAGGCCTAGAAAGTAGGGGAAGGTAATGTGACAACACGTGATGACACAGCCGGCACGTCGTGTCGCACAATGGTAAAAGACACATGGTTACTTTTCTAGCCCTGGTCCTACACATGGACTTCGCCAATTGCCAATATGTTATTAGTTATATGTTAGGCAATATTGTATTATATTGTATGATGTTATTATTACAAGGGTACAGTTATGTTTTCGATGTATATATATGAATGTATTGGTTATTGTGTTATAGTTTGTAAAATAATGTTTCCCCCATGTGACCTGTGTGTTTGCTGTTGGGTAGATACAGCCAGTATCAGATGTCAGGCCATACAACACCCTCATTCTTCCCCACACAATGGATTCCAGGCCACACAATCAGATTAATTAAGTAAGGTTAATTTAGTTAACATCTATTGTGGCCTAGGGGACATGCCTGGACATGTGAAAGTAGGTTTGATCTGAAACTGTTCTGGAGGTGTCGCCTTATGGTAGGAAAGACAAAGGTTTTTATAATAGCAAACGGGCGATTTAGAGAGATCTGACAGAGAAGGTCAGAGAGTGGCAGGAGACTGACTAAGAAGTAATGTTCTGTCAGGAGTTCCAGGAGGGATTGTCGTGTAGAATTGGATCACAGAAGTATGCTGAGCTGTTTATAACCCATTCTGTTCAATAAACCACTGTTGGTTTTTCATCTACCACCATGACTGAGTGATTTGGGACCCGGTATCCTCACAAAGATCATCAAATTCGCCGATGACACCACCGTCATCGGCCTCATCAAGGACGGGGACGAATCGGCCTATAAACGGGAAGTAGACCGGTTGGCCCAGTGGTGCATCCACAACAACCTTGAGCTCAACCCCCTCAAAACTGTCGAGATGATAGTGGACTTCAGGAAGAAGTCATCTAGTGCACCTCCGCTAATGATTGCTGACAGTGTGGTATCGCTAGTGGACTCCTTCAAGTTTCTATGGACCACAATCTCCCGGGACCTTAAATGGGGGCCCAATGCTGACGCCACTGTTGGGAAAGTGCAGCAGAGGTTGTTCTTCCTCAGGCAACTAAGGAAGTTCAACATCCCACAGAAGCTTCTGCTCCTCTTCTACCCCGCGGTTGTGGAGTCTGTACTGTGCTCCTCGATACTCGTATGGTACAGCTCGCCAGCGCGAGGGACAGATGCAGGCTCCAAAAGGTGGTCAGAACCGCAGAAAAGATCATCGGGGCCGACCTTCCCTCAGTTCAGGACCTGCAGCTGTCCAGAGCTAAAAAGCGGGCAATGAAGATAGTAAAAGACCAGCTACACCCTGGCCACAGCATGTTTAACTTGCTTCCTTCAGGCAGGCATTACAGGGCCGTCCCCGCCAGGTCCACCAGAAGCCTCAAAAGTTTCTTTCCCCAAGCAGTCCGCCTGTTGAACTCCTGAACATTGACTGACTAGACGTACATGTAACTAACTTGTGTCCCTACGGTATACCTATCTGTGTGACTTTACTTGCCCCCCCACCTGTTACCTACTTGGCTGTTGTATAGCAAACCGAAGACAAATTCCTAGTATACGCAGGTATACCTGGCCAATAAAGCTGATTCTGATTCTGAAATAGCCGTCAAGTTTTTCTGCCAAAATCAAGTCTCCGAGTATTTTAGATGTTAAGTTTAACTGTTTGTCACTGAATGAGATTAACTGGATGGCCCTCAGCCATTAAGGGGTTTATGAACCAACTCTTTCCAGCACACAAGTGACAATAGATGTACTGAATTGCTTGGGATACTTACCTTTAAAAGCTGCGTGCAGAAAATAGCTGAACCTCTTTACCAACACATCTGATAATCATTACAAAAGGTGTTACACAGAGAGGGTACTGAATTTTGGAACAGAATATACAGCGGATAGAACATTGACATTGAAATAAGAATTGTTAGAAGTCCCTTATGTGCTGGACTCTATGCAGTAGTGGCCAGCATTTTATAAGCTGAAATAATGTTCATGAGAATGCTGCCTAGTGCTTCATTGGGACCAGTGACCCCACATATCGGATTTACTGCAGAGCAGTCCCACATGTCTGATATAGGTGACCGCTGCCCAGATCTCCTCATTATACTGTATTCTAATGTGATTAAACAAATGAAACGAATTGTATCTGGCCAGTGCCAGATTAAGGTCCATATGGGCCTGGAGCTGAAATTTAGGAAGGGCCTATTGTGTGCCTCGGCAGGAGGTGTGAAGCGCTGCAGTGGTGTGACTAGTGATGTGGTGGTGTGATCAGTGTGGTGTGGGTGTGGTCTAAATAGGGTGTGTGGCCTATGCCATGTGAGTAACACAGTCACCACTTACTGACAGACACTACTTACTGACACACGCACACACAACACAAAGCTTACTGACACAATCACCACTTACTGACAGACACTACTTACTAACACACACAACACAAAACTTACCGACACAGACACCACTTACTGATAGATATTACTTACTGACACACACACAACACAATACTTATACCGCTCTCACAGCACAATGCCGGGTCCCACCTGGGAATTGGAAATGGGTCCATTCCTGGGTGGGACCCGGCATTGGACCCTACACACCGCCAACTCGACCCGGCAATTTGCTGGGTCGGGTTGCCATCCGTGGGCGGAGATGGAGTCTGCATCAGGGGCGGGTGCGGAGGCGGCGCTGGGAGATGAGATCATCTCCGCGCCGCCACTCCCTATGCAGTTAAAGGGTCCCGGGTTGCTTTATTCCCGGGTTGAATTACTGGGTCAGGCAACCCGGAATTCGCCCATGACCCCTTTCACAACGCACATCGAAACTTGTCGACCCGGCAATATACCCGATCTATACCAGGTTATTTTTGCGGTGTGAAAGGGGTATTACTGACACAGACACCCACCACTTACTGACAGACACTACTTACTGACACACACAGTACAAAACCTACTGACAGACACTACTTACTGACACACACAGTACAAAACCTACTGACAGACACTACTTACTGACACACACACACACACACACACACACACACACACACACACAACACAAAACTAACTGACACAGACACCATGCAAAATGTACTGACTCAAACACTACTTACTGACAGACACTTCTTACTGACACCAGTGCTGCACACAGAATTTTTGTCTCAGTGGTACTGTGCCTGCGCGCCGTGGGCGTGGTCACATGCCATTAAGGGATGTGACCATGTGACACTAGGTTGAGTGGTTATATATTATGTGAATCCATGGCACAGACACTGCCTGTCCCTGCGGACTACAGAGACAAGGACAGCAGGATGTGACACTGGTTATAGAATAAAATAAGAATTTACTTACCGATAATTCTATTTCTCGTAGTCCGTAGTGGATGCTGGGAACTCCGTAAGGACCATGGGGAATAGCGGCTCCGCAGGAGACTGGGCACAAAAGTAAAGCTTTAGGACTACCTGGTGTGCACTGGCTCCTCCCCCTATGACCCTCCTCCAAGCCTCAGTTAGGATACTGTGCCCGTACGAGCGTACACAATAAGGAAGGATTTTGAATCCCGGGTAAGACTCATACCAGCCACACCAATCACACCGTACAACCTGTGATCTGAACCCAGTTAACAGCATGATAACAGAGGAGCCTCTGAAAAGATGGCTCACAACAATAATAACCCGATTTTTGTAACAATAACTATGTACAAGTATTGCAGACAATCCGCACTTGGGATGGGCGCCCAGCATCCACTACGGACTACGAGAAATAGAATTATCGGTAAGTAAATTCTTATTTTCTCTGACGTCCTAGTGGATGCTGGGAACTCCGTAAGGACCATGGGGATTATACCAAAGCTCCCAAACGGGCGGGAGAGTGCGGATGACTCTGCAGCACCGAATGAGAGAACTCCAGGTCCTCCTCAGCCAGGGTATCAAATTTGTAGAATTTAGCAAACGTGTTTGCCCCTGACCAAGTAGCTGCTCGGCAAAGTTGTAAAGCCGAGACCCCTCGGGCAGCCGCACAAGATGAGCCCACCTTCCTTGTGGAATGGGCTTTTACAGATTTTGGCTGTGGCAGGCCTGCCACAGAATGTGCAAGCTGAATTGTACTACAAATCCAACGAGCAATAGTCTGCTTAGAAGCAGGAGCACCCAGCTTGTTGGGTGCATACAGGATAAACAGCGAGTCAGATTTTCTGACTCCAGCCGTCCTGGAAACATATATTTTCAGGGCCCTGACTACGTCCAGCAACTTGGAGTCCTCCAAGTCCCTAGTAGCCGCAGGTACCACAATAGGCTGGTTCAAGTGAAACGCTGAAACCACCTTAGGGAGAAATTGAGGACGAGTCCTCAATTCTGCCCTGTCCGTATGAAAAATTAGGTAAGGGCTTTTATAGGATAAAGCCGCCAATTCTGAGACACGCCTGGCTGAAGCCAGGGCCAACAGCATTACCACTTTCCATGTGAGATATTTTAAGTCCACAGTGGTGAGTGGTTCAAACCAATGTGATTTTAGGAACCCCAAAACTACATTGAGATCCCAAGGTGCCACTGGAGGCACAAAAGGAGGCTGTATATGCAGTACCCCCTTGACAAACGTCTGAACTTCAGGAACTGAAGCCAGTTCTTTCTGGAAGAAAATCGACAGGGCCGAAATTTGAACCTTAATGGACCCTAATTTTAGGCCCATAGACAGTCCTGTTTGCAGGAAATGACCCAGTTGAAATTCCTCTGTAGGGGCCTTCCTGGCCTCGCACCACGCAACATATTTACGCCAAATACGGTGATAATGCTGTACGGTTACATCCTTCCTGGCTTTGATCAGGGTAGGGATGACTTCATCCGGAATGCCTTTTTCCTTCAGGATCCGGCGTTCAACCACCATGCGGTCAAACGCAGCCGCGGTAAGTCTTGGAACAGACAGGGTCCCTGCTGGAGCAGGTCCCTTCTTAGAGGTAGAGGCCACGGGTCCTCTGTGAGCATCTCTTGAAGTTCCGGGTACCAAGTCCTTCTTGGCCAATCCGGAGCCACGAGTATAGTCCTTACTCCTCTCCTTCTTATGATTCTCAGTACCTTGGGTATGAGAGGCAGAGGAGGGAACACATACACTGACTGGTACACCCACGGTGTTACCAGAGCGTCCACAGCTATTGCCTGAGGGTCCCTTGACCTGGCGCAATACCTGTCTAGTTTTTTGTTGAGGCGGGACGCCATCATGTCCACCTTTGGTTTTTCCCAACGGTTCACAATCATGTGGAAGACTTCTGGGTGAAGTCCCCACTCTCCCGGGTGGAGGTCGTGTCTGCTGAGGAAGTCTGCTTCCCAGTTGTCTACTCCCGGAATGAACACTGCTGACAGTGCTATCACATGATTTTCCGCCCAGCGAAGAATCCTTGCAACTTCTGCCATTGCCCTCCTGCTTCTTGTGCCACCCTGTCTGTTTACGTGGGCGACTGCCGTGATGTTGTCTGACTGGATCAGCACCGGCTGACCTTGAAGCAGAGGTCTTGCTAGGCTTAGAGCATTGTAGATGGCCCTTAGCTCCAGGATATTTATGTGAAGTGATGTCTCCAGGCTTGACCACAAACCCTGGAAATTTCTTCCCTGTGTGACTGCTCCCCAGCCTCTCAGGCTGGCATCCGTGGTCACCAGGACCCAGTCCTGAATGCCGAATCTGCGGCCCTCTAGAAGATGAGCACTCTGCAACCACCACAGGAGAGACACCCTTGTCCTTGGTGACAAGATTATCCGCTGATGCATCTGAAGATGCGACCCGGACCATTTGTCTAGCAGATCCCACTGGAAGGTTCTTGCGTGAAATCTGCCGAATGGGATTGCTTCGTAAGAAGCCACCATCTTTCCCAGGACCATTGTGCATTGATGCACTGAGACTTGGCCTGGTTTTAGGAGATTTCTGACTAGTTCGGATAACTCCCTGGCTTTCTCCTCCGGGAGAAACACCTTTTTCTGGACTGTGTCCAGGATCATCCCTTATGTTTTGATGGACAAGGGAGCGGGGCTTCGGACGGACACGAGGGCGGAGCCTCGGAGCTATCTCAGAGGCTCCGCCCCCATGCCCGTCCGAAGCCCCGCCCCCTCCCATCAAAACATCAATGCTTTTGCTGCAGCTTACCTTTCCTGCTGCAGCTTCCCAACAATAACATGCCTCATGCAAGAGGGGAAGGGTCTTGACAGGAGGCTGCTGTCTCGGAGCTATTTCCGAGGCTCCGCCCCCGTGCCCGTCTGAAGCCCCGCCCCCTTGCAACACGAAGAGGTCAGGGCACAGGTTACCCAGTCCCAGTTTGGGGTGGGGATGAATGTGCAGCCGGAGGTGAGGGATCTGCTGTATGTGCTGACAGGAAATGTTTTTTTTCCTGTCAGCACTGGCTACTACCCGCACTGCAGGGAGGTCTGTGGGCCTATTTTCAATGGGAGGCTTGGAGCTGCAGCTCCATCCGCCCCATTGTTAATCCGGCCATGTATCTGGCGAGGCTGAAAGGGACGTCTGTATGTACACTGCACTGTAATATACATTCCATACATAGATGTATATATCGTTATGCCTTTTTGTCTCTGACATAAAGATGCAATGTTTTCCTCTAAGAGCAGATCTGCACAGTATGTAAAAGGAAAAATAAATTCCTATGTTTTATGCGTAAACCATGGAATGATTTCTGATGTTTATGTAAAGCTGCTCACACAACAACTAGCTTTACTGTTACATGTGTTGGAAACAATAAGAACTTCAGAGTGCAATTATCCTTAATGGCTGTAACTACACATGATGGTGTCCTGCGCCAGAAAAAGAACTGGTACCCCCCCTTATTTAAAATAAGGACAGTATGCACCAAGAATATAGGGGCGTGGCTTCATGGGGAAGGGACGTGGCCACAGAATATACTTTCAGCAAGAATATACAAATAAATTGTTTAAAAATCATACAATGTGATTTCCTGTTCCCCCCCCCCCCCCCCCAGATTCTGTCTCTCACAGTTGAAGTGTACCCATGATGGAAATTACAGACCTCTCTCATCTTTTTAAGTAGGTCAACTTGCACAATCGGTGGCTGTCCAAATACTTTTTTGCCCCACTGTATATAGAAACAACTGTGCTTTGGTCTCTCTCCAATTCAAGCACCTGCTTTCTCTATGTCCTGGACACTACTTGCTGGCCACCCTGCTTGGACATTACAAGGAGATAACACTTACACCTCTGATTGTTTTAATTCTTTACACTATGGTTCCTGCACTCCCTCCTGGACACTCTCCCCAGCTCGACGTCTGTGGTCTGCCGTGAGTATCTGTCCATATGCCCTAACCATCACTCTAATACCCTACCATATTATGTGTTGCTACAAAATAAAGCACTGTCCTCCTCTTGTTCTGCTGATTGGCCAGAATGGTTCCTGTGGGACCCCACGTTTTATTTTGTCACCTCACTGTTACTGTGCATCCAGGGTCCAATTCTGCATATGCTGCATACAAATATCAGACCAAATTAATCAAATTCTGTATGCAACATAAAACTGGGTGACCTAAACCCCCTTAGTAATTATGCTGTCTGAAATAACAAAATGATAATTGAAATATACACCCCAAACATAGTCACCCCCCTCCTCCCCTCTGTCCAAGTGCTAGTGGCATACGATGATGTCACACGTGTCACTCTGTTGCACAACAACTAGAGATGAGCGCCTGAAATTTTTCGGGTTTTGTGTTTTGGTTTTGGGTTCGGTTCCGCGGCCGTGTTTTGGGTTCGAACGCGTTTTGGCAAAACCTCACCGAATTATTTTTGTCGGATTCGGGTGTGTTTTGGATTCGGGTGTTTTTTTCAAAAAACACTAAAAAACAGCTTAAATCATAGAATTTGGGGGTCATTTTGATCCCAAAGTATTATTAACCTCAAAAACCATAATTTACACTCATTTTCAGTCTATTCTGAATACCTCACACCTCACAATATTATTTTTAGTCCTAAAATTTGCACAGAGGTCGCTGAATGACTAAGCTAAGCGACCCTAGTGGCCGACACAAACACCTGGCCCATCTAGGAGTGGCACTGCAGTGTCACGCAGGATGGCCCTTCCAAAAAACACTCCCCAAACAGCACATGACGCAAAGAAGAAAAAAAGAGGCGCAATGAGGTAGCTGTGTGAGTAAGCTAAGCGACCCTAGTGGCCGACACAAACACCTGGCCCATCTTGGAGTGGCACTGCAGTGTCACGCAGGATGGCCCTTCCAAAAAACACTCCCCAAACAGCACATGACGCAAAGAAGAAAAAAAGAGGCGCAATGAGGTAGCTGTGTGAGTAAGATAAGCGACCCTAGTGGCCGACACAAACACCTGGCCCATCTAGGAGTGGCACTGCAGTGTCACGCAGGATGGCCCTTCCAAAAAACCCTCCCCAAACAGCACATGACGCAAAGAAAAAAAGAGGCGCAATGAGGTAGCTGACTGTGTGAGTAAGATTAGCGACCCTAGTGGCCGACACAAACACCGGGCCCATCTAGGAGTGGCACTGCAGTATGTATGTATAAAGAAAGAAAAAAAAACCACGGTTAGGTGGTATATACAATTATGGACGGGCTGCCGAGTGCCGACACAGAGGTAGCCACAGCCGTGAACTACCGCACTGTACTGTGTCTGCTGCTAATATATAGACTGGTTGATAAAGAGATAGTATACTCGTAACTAGTATGTATGTATAAAGAATGAAAAAAAAACCACGGTTAGGTCACTGGTATATACAATTATGGACGGGCTGCCGAGTGCCGACACAGAGGTAGCCACAGCCGTGAACTACCGCACTGTACACTGGTTGATAAAGAGATAGTAGTATACTCGTAACAACTAGTATGACGACGGTATAAAGAATGAAAAAAAAACCACGGTTAGGTGGTATATAATACAATTATGGTTGGACGGACTGCCTGCCGAGTGCCGACACAGAGGTAGCCACAGCCGTGAACTACCGCACTGTACACTGGTTGATAAAGAGATAGTAGTATACTCGTAACAACTAGTATGACGACGGTATAAAGAATGAAAAAAAAACCACGGTTAGGTGGTATATAATACAATTATGGTTGGACGGACTGCCTGCCGAGTGCCGACACAGAGGTAGCCACAGCCGTGAACTACCGCACTGTACACTGGTTGATAAAGAGATAGTAGTATACTCGTAACAACTAGTATGACGACGGTATAAAGAACGAAAAAAAAACCACGGTTAGGTGGTATATATTATAATACAATTATGGATGGACGGACTGCCTGCCGAGTTCCGACACAGAGGTAGCCACAGCCGTGAACTACCGCACTGTACACTGGTTGATAAAGAGATAGTAGTATACTCGTAACAACTAGTATGACGACGGTATAAAGAACGAAAAAAAAAACACGGTTAGGTGGTATATATTATAATACAATTATGGATGGACGGACTGCCTGCCGAGTTCCGACACAGAGGTAGCCACAGCCGTGAACTACCGCACTGTACACTGGTTGATAAAGAGATAGTAGTATACTCGTAACAACTAGTATGACTGACTATGACGGTATAAAGAATGAAAAAAAAACCACGGTTAGGTGGTATATATTATAATAATACAATTATGGATGGACGGACTGCCTGCCGACTGCCGACACAGAGGTAGCCACAGCCGTGAACTACCGCACTGTACACTGGTTGATAAAGAGATAGTAGTATACTCGTAACAACTAGTATGACTGACTATGACGGTATAAAGAATGAAAAAAAAACCACGGTTAGGTGGTATATATTATAATACAATTATGGATGGACGGACTGCCTGCCGACTGCCGACACAGAGGTAGCCACAGCCGTGAACTACCGCACTGTACACTGGTTGATAAAGAGATAGTAGTATACTCGTAACAACTAGTATGACACTATGACGGTATAAAGAATGAAAAAAAAACCACGGTTAGGTGGTATATATTATAATACAATTATGGATGGACGGACTGCCTGCCGACTGCCGACACAGAGGTAGCCACAGCCGTGAACTACCGCACTGTACACTGGTTGATAAAGAGATAGTAGTATACTCGTAACAATTAGGATGACACTATGACGGTATAAAGAATGAAAAAAAAACCACGGTTAGGTGGTAGGTATATAATAATAAATAATACAATTCTGGTCGGACGGACTGCCTGCCGTGTGCCGACACAGAGGTAGCCACAGCCGTGAACTACCGCACTGTACACTGGTTGATAAAGAGATAGTAGTATACTCGTAACAATTAGGATGACACTATGACGGTATAAAGAATGAAAAAAAAACCACGGTTAGGTGGTAGGTATATAATAATAAATAATACAATTCTGGTCGGACGGACTGCCTGCCGTGTGCCGACACAGAGGTAGCCACAGCCGTGAACTACCGCACTGTACTGTGTCTGCTGCTAATATAGACTGGTTGATATTTAAAGAGATATTAGTAGTATACAACAATACTATACTGGTGGTCAGGCACTGGTCACCACTCCTGCAGCAAAAGTGTGCACTGTTAATTAATATAATTGTACTCCTGGCTCCTGCTAACAACCTGCAGTGCTCCCCAGTCTCCCCCACAATTAATTATAAGCTTTTAATTTATACATTGATGACTGTGCAGCACACTGGGCTGAGCTGAGTGCACACAGACTGAGTCACACTGTGTGACTGACTGTGCTGTGTATCGTTTTTTTTTTCAGGCAGAGAACGGATATAGCAGAGAGAAGTGAACGGATATATTATATTAAATAAAAGTTAACTAGCAACTGCACTGGTCACTGACTGTGGTAAACTAACTCTGTCTGCGACTCTGCACAATCTCTCTCTATCTAATCTATCTATCTCTATTCTAATGGAGAGGACGCCAGACACGTCCTCTCCCTATCAATCTCAATGCACGAGTGAAAATGGCGGCGACGCGCGGCTCCTTATATAGAATCCGAGTCTCGCGATAGAATCCGAGCCTCGCGAGAATCCGACAGCGTCATGATGACGTTCGGGCGCGCTCGGGTTAACCGAGCAAGGCGGGAAGATCCGAGTCGCTCGGACCCGTGGAAAAAAAAGTGAAGTTCGTGCGGGTTCGGATTCAAAGAAACCGAACCCGCTCATCTCTAACAACAACACGGCATTGTCAGGGCAGCGCAGGAAAATCCATATCTGTCTGCTCTGGCCCTCCAGCTGTGTGCGCTGCAGAACTGTTACTTACTGTACAGACACTGTGTATTAAAGGTCTGGGAGTAGTTTGTATAAAGGAAAGTAAATCAATACTTACATTAATACACAAGACCTTCAGCTGACACTAACGCTAATCACATGTTCTGTGTCACATTTATTTTCCTTCAACGGTAAACCAGAACTATAGAAGGTACATTTTTAATGACTGCTGTATAGTATTGTTTGCTAATGGCAACAACATTTCTGCAGTGGCGTAAATTGTGTTCCACAGGAAAACATCGGGGTGTAGAGTGGGATCTTGATCCAGAGGCACCATCAGGCAAAGCTTTGACTGTCCCAGGATGCATTGGGGCCTCCTCTATAACCCCGCCTCCAGGCAGTGAGAGCTCAGTTACGAGTGGTGCCTGCAGGCAGCAGGTCATCTAACAGGCGGGCTGCACTGGACAGCTCTGAAAAAGCTAAGAAGACTTCAAGGTGGCATTCAGTGCTGCGTCTCCGTCACCTCCCAAGCGGTGTCGCATACTCCCGCTGCTCAGTTCCCGGGGATTTGCTGCGGAGACGCTCCGGCTTAGGCACACAGTCGCAGACGCTCTCCTGGTTCACGTGGCTGCTACGAAGGGAGGGGGTAAGACTAAATTGCATTCCGGTTCGCTGTCTAGGGAGACGGACTGTGGCGCTGGTGTTGACACTGTCACCGAGCAGGGACCCCACTATATCCGCCATGGCATAGGAGTACGGGTCGGGTGTACTAACGCCCCTATTGATAAGGCTCCGTAGTACTGGCATAGGGGCGACATCTACTGCAGATTTTCCCGCCCTGGAGCTTCCTCACAATCTCCCTCACTCCCTGACTGAGACGCTGGGCACCATCTTAAGTATAGCTGCGGCTGGTCTCCGGGACTGCAGGGCAAGGTCTCCCTTGTAAAGCCGCCTGTATACAGCGCTGTGACTTTACAAACACTTGAGTATTCTATATGTCTCAATACAGACAGCGTTAGTTAATAAAAAGTGTACCTAACACAGAATATATTGTACGAGTATTGTGATATATACCTCCGGTCTAGGACCGAGCTGTGTTTTATATATATATATATATATATATATATATATACATACATACATATTAGAGATGAGCGCCTGAAATTTTTCGGGTTTTGTGTTTTGGTTTTGGGTTCGGTTCCGCGGCCGTGTTTTGGGTTCGAACGCGTTTTGGCAAAACCTCACCGAATTTTTTTTGTCGGATTCGGGTGTGTTTTGGATTCGGGTGTTTTTTTCAAAAAACACTAAAAAACAGCTTAAATCATAGAATTTGGGGGTCATTTTGATCCCAAAGTATTATTAACCTCAAAAACCATAATTTACACTCATTTTCAGTCTATTCTGAATACCTCACACCTCACAATATTATTTTTAGTCCTAAAATTTGCACCGAGGTCGCTGTGTGAGTAAGATAAGCGACCCTAGTGGCCGACACAAACACCGGACCCATCTAGGAGTGGCACTGCAGTGTCACGCAGGATGTCCCTTCCAAAAAACCCTCCCCAAACAGCACATGACGCAAAGAAAAAAAGAGGCGCAATGAGGTAGCTGTGTGAGTAAGATTAGCGACCCTAGTGGCCGACACAAACACCGGGCCCATCTAGGAGTGGCACTGCAGTGTCACGCAGGATGTCCCTTCCAAAAAACCCTCCCCAAACAGCACATGACGCAAAGAAAAAAAGAGGCGCAATGAGGTAGCTGACTGTGTGAGTAAGATTAGCGACCCTAGTGGCCGACACAAACACCGGGCCCATCTAGGAGTGGCACTGCAGTGTCACGCAGGATGTCCCTTCCAAAAAACCCTCCCCAAACAGCACATGATGCAAAGAAAAAGAAAAGAAAAAAGAGGTGCAAGATGGAATTGTCCTTGGGCCCTCCCACCCACCCTTATGTTGTATAAACAAAACAGGACATGCACACTTTAACCAACCCATCATTTCAGTGACAAGGTCTGCCACACGACTGTGACTGATATGACGGGTTGGTTTGGACCCCCCCCAAAAAAGAAGCAATTAATCTCTCCTTGCACAAACTGGCTCTACAGAGGCAAGATGTCCACCTCATCTTCACCCTCCGATATATCACCGTGTACATCCCCCTCCTCACAGATTATCAATTCGTCCCCACTGGAATCCACCATCTCAGCTCCCTGTGTACTTTGTGGAGGCAATTGCTGCTGGTCAATGTCTCCGCGGAGGAATTGATTATAATTCATTTTAATGAACATCATCTTCTCCACATTTTCTGGATGTAACCTCGTACGCCGATTGCTGACAAGGTGAGCGGCGGCACTAAACACTCTTTCGGAGTACACACTTGTGGGAGGGCAACTTAGGTAGAATAAAGCCAGTTTGTGCAAGGGCCTCCAAATTGCCTCTTTTTCCTGCCAGTATAAGTACGGACTGTGTGACGTGCCTACTTGGATGCGGTCACTCATATAATCCTCCACCATTCTATCAATGTTGAGAGAATCATATGCAGTGACAGTAGACGACATGTCCGTAATCGTTGTCAGGTCCTTCAGTCCGGACCAGATGTCAGCATCAGCAGTCGCTCCAGACTGCCCTGCATCACCGCCAGCGGGTGGGCTCGGAATTCTGAGCCTTTTCCTCGCACCCCCAGTTGCGGGAGAATGTGAAGGAGGAGATGTTGACAGGTCGCGTTCCGCTTGACTTGACAATTTTGTCACCAGCAGGTCTTTCAACCCCAGCAGACCTGTGTCTGCCGGAAAGAGAGATCCAAGGTAGGCTTTAAATCTAGGATCGAGCACGGTGGCCAAAATGTAGTGCTCTGATTTCAACAGATTGACCACCCGTGAATCCTTGTTAAGCGAATTAAGGGCTGCATCCACAAGTCCCACATGCCTAGCGGAATCGCTCCCTTTTAGCTCCTTCTTCAATGCCTCCAGCTTCTTCTGCAAAAGCCTGATGAGGGGAATGACCTGACTCAGGCTGGCAGTGTCTGAACTGACTTCACGTGTGGCAAGTTCAAAGGGCATCAGAACCTTGCACAACGTTGAAATCATTCTCCACTGCACTTGAGACAGGTGCATTCCACCTACTATATCGTGCTCAATTGTATAGGCTTGAATGGCCTTTTGCTGCTCCTCCAACCTCTGAAGCATATAGAGGGTTGAATTCCACCTCGTTACCACTTCTTGCTTCAGATGATGGCAGGGCAGGTTCAGTAGTTTTTGGTGGTGCTCCAGTCTTCTGTACGTGGTGCCTGTACGCCGAAAGTGTCCCGCAATTTTTCTGGCCACCGACAGCATCTCTTGCACGCCCCTGTCGTTTTTTAAAAAATTCTGCACCACCAAATTCAAGGTATGTGCAAAACATGGGACGTGCTGGAATTTGCCCATATTTAATGCACACACAATATTGCTGGCGTTGTCCGATGCCACAAATCCACAGGAGAGTCCAATTGGGGTAAGCCATTCCGCGATGATCTTCCTCAGTTGCCGTAAGAGGTTTTCAGCTGTGTGCGTATTCTGGAAAGCGGTGATACAAAGCGTAGCCTGCCTAGGAAAGAGTTGGCGTTTGCGAGATGCTGCTACTGGTGCCGCCGCTGCTGTTCTTGCGGCGGGAGTCCATACATCTACCCAGTGGGCTGTCACAGTCATATAGTCCTGACCCTGCCCTGCTCCACTTGTCCACATGTCCGTGGTTAAGTGGACATTGGGTACAACTGCATTTTTTAGGACACTGGTGAGTCTTTTTCTGACGTCCGTGTACATTCTCGGTATCGCCTGCCTAGAGAAGTGGAACCTAGATGGTATTTGGTAACGGGGGCACACTGCCTCAATAAATTGTCTAGTTCCCTGTGAACTAACGGCGGATACCGGACGCACGTCTAACACCAACATAGTTGTCAAGGACTCAGTTATCCGCTTTGCAGTAGGATGACTGCTGTGATATTTCATCTTCCTCGCAAAGGACTGTTGAACAGTCAATTGCTTACTGGAAGTAGTACAAGTGGGCTTACGACTTCCCCTCTGGGATGACCATCGACTCCCAGCGGCAACAACAGCAGCGCCAGCAGCAGTAGGCGTTACACGCAAGGATGCATCGGAGGAATCCCAGGCAGGAGAGGACTCGTCAGAATTGCCAGTGACATGGCCTGCAGGACTATTGGCATTCCTGGGGAAGGAGGAAATTGACACTGAGGGAGTTGGTGGGGTGGTTTGCGTGAGCTTGGTTACAAGAGGAAGGGATTTACTGGTCAGTGGACTGCTTCCGCTGTCACCCAAAGTTTTTGAACTTGTCACTGACTTATTATGAATGCGCTGCAGGTGACGTATAAGGGAGGATGTTCCGAGGTGGTTAACGTCCTTACCCCTACTTATTACAGCTTGACAAAGGGAACACACGGCTTGACACCTGTTGTCCGCATTTCTGGTGAAATACCTCCACACCGAAGAGCTGATTTTTTTGGTATTTTCACCTGGCATGTCAACGGCCATATTCCTCCCACGGACAACAGGTGTCTCCCCGGGTGCCTGACTTAAACAAACCACCTCACCATCAGAATCCTCCTGGTCAATTTCCTCCCCAGCGCCAGCAACACCCATATCCTCCTCATCCTGGTGTACTTCAACACTGACATCTTCAATCTGACTATCAGGAACTGGACTGCGGGTGCTCCTTCCAGCACTTGCAGGGGGCGTGCAAATGGTGGAAGGCGCATGCTCTTCACGTCCAGTGTTGGGAAGGTCAGGCATCGCAACCGACACAATTGGACTCTCCTTGTGGATTTGGGATTTCGAAGAATGCACAGTTCTTTGCTGTGCTGCTTTTGCCAGCTTGAGTCTTTTCATTTTTCTAGCGAGAGGCTGAGTGCTTCCATCCTCATGTGAAGCTGAACCACTAGCCATGAACATAGGCCAGGGCCTCAGCCGTTCCTTGCCACTCCGTGTGGTAAATGGCATATTGGCAAGTTTACGCTTCTCCTCCGACAATTTTATTTTAGGTTTTGGAGTCCTTTTTTTACTGATATTTGGTGTTTTGGATTTGACATGCTCTGTACTATGACATTGGGCATCGGCCTTGGCAGACGACGTTGCTGGCATTTCATCGTCTCGGCCATGACTAGTGGCAGCAGCTTCAGCACGAGGTGGAAGTGGATCTTGATCTTTCCCTAATTTTGGAACCTCAACATTTTTGTTCTCCATATTTTAATAGGCACAACTAAAAGGCACCTCAGGTAAACAATGGAGATGGATGGATTGGATACTAGTATACAATTATGGACGGGCTGCCGAGTGCCGACACAGAGGTAGCCACAGCCGTGAACTACCGCACTGTACTGTGTCTGCTGCTAATATATAGACTGGTTGATAAAGAGATAGTATACTCGTAACTAGTATGTATGTATAAAGAAAGAAAAAAAAACCACGGTTAGGTGGTATATACAATTATGGACGGGCTGCCGAGTGCCGACACAGAGGTAGCCACAGCCGTGAACTACCGCACTGTACTGTGTCTGCTGCTAATATATAGACTGGTTGATAAAGAGATAGTATACTCGTAACTAGTATGTATGTATAAAGAAAGAAAAAAAAACCACGGTTAGGTGGTATATACAATTATGGACGGGCTGCCGAGTGCCGACACAGAGGTAGCCACAGCCGTGAACTACCGCACTGTACTGTGTCTGCTGCTAATATATAGACTGGTTGATAAAGAGATAGTATACTCGTAACTAGTATGTATGTATAAAGAAAGAAAAAAAAACCACGGTTAGGTGGTATATACAATTATGGACGGGCTGCCGAGTGCCGACACAGAGGTAGCCACAGCCGTGAACTACCGCACTGTACTGTGTCTGCTGCTAATATATAGACTGGTTGATAAAGAGATAGTATACTCGTAACTAGTATGTATGTATAAAGAAAGAAAAAAAACCCACGGTTAGGTGGTATATACAATTATGGACGGGCTGCCGAGTGCCGACACAGAGGTAGCCACAGCCGTGAACTACCGCACTGTACTGTGTCTGCTGCTAATATATAGACTGGTTGATAAAGAGATAGTATACTCGTAACTAGTATGTATGTATAAAGAAAGAAAAAAAAACCACGGTTAGGTGGTATATACAATTATGGACGGGCTGCCGAGTGCCGACACAGAGGTAGCCACAGCCGTGAACTACCGCACTGTACTGTGTCTGCTGCTAATATAGACTGGTTGATAAAGAGATAGTATACTCGTAACTAGTATGTATGTATAAAGAAAGAAAAAAAAACCACGGTTAGGTGGTATATACAATTATGGACGGGCTGCCGAGTGCCGACACAGAGGTAGCCACAGCCGTGAACTACCGCACTGTACTGTGTCTGCTGCTAATATAGACTGGTTGATAAAGAGATAGTATACTACTAATATTATATATACTGGTGGTCAGGTCACTGGTCACTAGTCACACTGGCAGTGGCACTCCTGCAGCAAAAGTGTGCACTGTTTAATTTTAATATAATATTATGTACTCCTGGCTCCTGCTATAACCTATAACTGGCACTGCAGTAGTGCTCCCCAGTCTCCCCCACAATTATAAGCTGTGTGAGCTGAGCAGTCAGACAGATATATAATATATATAGATGATGCAGCACACTGGCCTGAGCCTGAGCAGTGCACACAGATATGGTATGTGACTGACTGAGTCACTGTGTGTATCGCTTTTTTCAGGCAGAGAACGGATATATTAAATAAACTGCACTGTGTGTCTGGTGGTCACTCACTATATAATATATTATGTACTCCTGGCTCCTGCTATAACCTATAACTGGCACTGCAGTAGTGCTCCCCAGTCTCCCCCACAATTATAAGCTGTGTGAGCTGAGCAGTCAGACAGATATATATAATATTATATATAGATAATAGATGATGCAGCACACTGGCCTGAGCCTGAGCAGTGCACACAGATATGGTATGTGACTGAGTCACTGTGTGCTGTGTATCGCTTTTTTCAGGCAGAGAACGGATTATAAATAAAACTGGTGGTCACTATCAGCAAAACTCTGCACTGTACTGAGTACTCCTAATGCTCCCCAAAATTAGTAAATCAAGTGTCTCTCTAATCTATTCTAAACGGAGAGGACGCCAGCCACGTCCTCTCCCTATCAATCTCAATGCACGTGTGAAAATGGCGGCGACGCGCGGCTCCTTATATAGAATCCGAGTCTCGCGATAGAATCCGAGCCTCGCGAGAATCCGACAGCGTCATGATGACGTTCGGGCGCGCTCGGGTTAACCGAGCAAGGCGGGAAGATCCGAGTCGCTCGGACCCGTGAAAAAAAACATGAAGTTCTGGCGGGTTCGGATTCAGAGAAACCGAACCCGCTCATCTCTAATACATATACAGTTGTGCTCATAAGTTTACATACCCTAGCAGAATTTGTGATTTATTGGCCATTTGTCAGAGAATATGAATGATAACTCGCAAACTTTTCTTTCACTCATGGTTGGGTGAAGCCATTTATTGTCAAGCAACTGTGTTTACTCTTTTTAAATCATAATGACAACAGAAACTACCCAAATGACCCTGATCAAAAGTTTACATACCCTGGAGATTTTGGCCTGATAACATGAACACAAGTTGACACAAACGGGTTTGAATGGCTACTAAAGGTAACCATCCTCACCTGTGATCTGTTTGCTTGTAATCAGTGTGTGTGTATAAAAGGTCAGTGAGTTTCTGGACTCCTGTAAGACCCTTGCATCTTTCATCCAGTGTTGCACTGACATGTCTGGATTCTGAGTCATGGAACTGCGGGAAAAGGTAATTGAACTGTATAAAACAGGAAAGGGATATAAAAAGATATCCAAGCAATTGAGAATGCCAATCAGCAGTGTTCAAACTCTAATTAAGAAGTGGAAAATGAGGGATTTTGTGGAAACCAAATCACGGTCAGGTAGACCAACAAAAATTTCAGCCACAAGTGCCAGGAAATATATATATGTACCTCAGTGGTCGAAGTAGAATTTTTGAAGTGGAGGTATGCAAAAGTTAAGGATGCAATTATGCGCGCCAGTTCCAGAAAAGGGGGCGTGGCCACTCAAAAGGGGGTGTGGTCACTCAAAAGGGGGCATGGTCAGTGTAGTAGAACCCCTTATACTATCTAGTACTGGTGCCCCTTTCACCTTATACCACACGGTACGAGCCGAAATTCACAATATAGCACACGGTATGAGCCGAAATTCACATTATAGCACATGGTACGAGCTGAAATTCACATTATAGCACACGGTACGAGCTGAAATTCACATTATAGCACACTGAATAAGCCAAAATTCACATTATAGCACATGGTACGAGCAGAAATTCACATTATAGCACACGGTACGAGCAGAAATTCACAATATAGCACATGGTACGAGCTGAAATTCACGTTATAGCACACTGATTAAGCCAAAATTCACATTATAGCACACTGAATGAGCCGAAATTCACATTATAGCACACTGAGTAAGCCAAAATTCACATTATAGCACACTGAAAGAATGAGCCGAAATTCACATTATAGCACACGGTATGATCCACAATTCACATTGTGACACACGGTATGATCCACAATTATGGGAGAGGGAGAGTGACAGCAGGGACATAGGGACAGTGACAGAGAGAGTGACAGCAGTGACAGGGAGAGTGAGACCCCTACCTATCGCCTATTGGTTATAGGCACATTGCCCCAGGGACAGGTTGGAGTGACCTGGGTCCTACCCTTAATCACCTGAGGGGGGGGGGGGCACTTTTTAACTGGGCCTAGCGCCCCCTAACTACGCACAGGCCAGAGACCCGACTTCACCCACGGGCCTAGCACCCGCCTAACATGGGGCCAGGTGGGTGACCTGGGATTAATGCCCAGGGTCACCTTATTTACCTAAAGGGCCACTCTGAACTAGGGCCTTATGCCCTCTACATGGGGACAGGCTTAATGCCTGAATTAACCCACGGGCCTAGTGCCCAGCTACTGCGCCACAGGCCTATAGCCTGATTGTGCCCACGGGCCTAGTGCCCAAACCCTGATGGTCTAGGGATGGGGAGGGGGTGACAGGTGCCCTCACCGAGGGCCTACCTGTCCTGGTGGGAGAGGCACCAGGGGGGAGCTTCGTTCGCGCTTTTCCTTTCCACCCCTGGTGTCCTCTCTAGTCCTTAGCTTCTGTCTTCTGCCACTGGCCTGTCCTGGCCAGTGGCGCCGCCTCTTCTGTATTCTGCCGCTGATCTGTCCTGGCCAGCGTCGCAGCCTCTTCTGTCTTCTGCCTCTGGCCTGTCCTGGCCAGCGGTGCCGACTGTTCTTCCTCTCCTGGAGCGTTTCTTCAGCCTCTCCCGTGGCCACCGGACCTCCTCGCCGCTTATCTGCGCGGCCTCCTCTCTTCTTCTTGTACCCCTCGGCATCTGACGTCAGATGCCGGGGGCCTGGCCTGTGATGCGGCGAGCGCTGGTTGGCTCGCCGCAGCCGCCTGTGATTGGCCACCGATCCGGAAACCGTGATTGGCTCAGAGATGGCGCCAATCTTTAAATGCCTCCGCCGCTACAGCCTCATCAGTGCTGGGATCAGACACTTGATCCCAGCGCTGTCCACCGCCATGTCCTGCCGGTCCACCATTGCTGGGGACAGACACACTGCCCCAGCGCTATCTGCTGCAGAGTCCTGTAGGGGACGCAGGTTCCCTGCATGCTTCTGCAATTAAAAAAAACAAAACTTCTGGGTCTGTGGAGAAGTCGCGGTATACCATACCGCTGTATACCGCCCCACTTCGACCACTGGTCATACTAATAATTATCTGCATTGCTAATGTGACTGTGTGTGCCTGTATCTGCTGTGAAGTTTCACTTTCAGTGTTTCCCAGAGATCTATCACTATGTTCTATACCCTAAGGGACTAGGTGCGTCAGGGTCATTTATATAGTGCGTCACAGTATTTACCTAATACGTGTATTCTACTGTGTACTCAGTCACATAATACCAGATTTATTCGCAGGTGTTGTGTACTGGGGACTCAGTCACATACTATCAGATTTATTCACAGGTATTATACTCTGGCTTCATCGTACAAACCGCTCTGTGTTGCATTTGTGTACAATGTCTAGCAGAAAGGGCAGTAAGTCTGTGGATGCTCCTGCATCATGCAGAGTATGCGCCAAAGATTTACCAGAGGGGGAAGATGTGTATGACGGTCTGTGTACTGTATGCCATACACCCCCTAGTCAGTCCACATCTCCTGTAAACAATCAGGAGCCACCCTGGGCTACGTTTCAAACCTATTGGGTACTCTAGTGGAAGACATAGCGTCCCCTATGGGACCACCTGTACCATTACAGCCTCAAATAGTCCCTGTGTTCAACCCGCCTTGGGTGGAAAACCTGTCTAACCAGTTGCAGCAGTTGACTCATTCCTTGGTCAGACAAAAATCTTCCCCGGGCCACTCCCATGTCTCTGGGTCATCGAAGCGGGCTGCTTCCTCCTCACAATCCACAAATCTCTCAGATGTTTCATCTGAAGAGGAGGGGGAACATACAGTCCTGTCAGACACTGAATCAGGCGTTTCTGACGAGGATTCTACAATGCAAATTGATGTCCCTGCTCTAGTGGTTGTTATTAAGCAAATCCTACAAATCACTGATGATGAGGAACCCACTACTGTCACCAAGAAAACTGACATGTTTAAACGGCAGAAGGTGGCTAAAAATCTATTATCCAATTCTGACCATTTGGTAGACATCAGGCAGGAACCCTGGTCTAATCCAGGGAAGAAATTCCCTCTCTTCCATCGGGCCTTAGCTCGCTATTCGCTCCCCGCAGAGTTAAGTAACAAGTGGGAAAATTCACTGCTGATGGATTCTCATGTCACCCGCCTAGTGGTGTCATCCACTCTGCCTGTCACCACTGTCACTTCACTGAAAGAACTGACAGATAAGCATGTGGAGGGATGCCTGAAATCTATTTACTCCTTCACAGGTGCTGTACACAGACCCACTATTGTTGCCTCCTGGGCTGCTAAAGGTATTGAAGCATGGGTTCAGGCATTAGAGAAAGAGCTGCCCAAGGATATATCTGAAAATGCCAGACAATACCTGTCTAACATCACCACCGCCTGTTATTATATTCAAGAGGAGTCCTCTGAGGCGAGTGTGTTGGCGGCCAAGGTGTCGACAACGTCTGTTCTGGCTCGCCGTATTCTTTGGTTGAGATCATGGAAGGTGGACCTGGACTCCAAAAATACCTTGGAGGTACTCCCTTTTAAGGGAGACATCTTGTTTGGGGATCACCTAAATAAAATTGTGTCTCAAATGGAAGCTGCTAAGACTGCCGTTCTCCCAAATACTAATCCTTCTGCACAGAAGGCAAAAGGTACCACATTTCATTCCTTTCACAATCAAGGAAAAGCAGAAGGTCAGGAATACCTGAGACAATCTCATTCTTCCAAAATCACTAAGCCCAAGACAAAGCAATCCTGAGTGGCCCGTCAGCCTGCTTCTAAACAAGACAAGCCTGCCGCATGATGGGGCGGGCCTCAACAGGGGGACTCCAGGGTGGGAGTCCGACTTCTGCAGTTCACCCAGATCGGGAAGACCACTTCGGATGCATGGAAGATGGAGCCCGGAGACTATATGGTATCCCTGGATATTCAGGATGCGTCCCTGCATATACCTATTGCCAAGTCGCATCAGCAGTATCTGCGGTTTGATATTGGCAACCTACACTATCAGTTCCAGGATCTGCCATTTGGACTGGCTACTGCTCTTCGGATCTTCACCAAGGTCATGGCCATAATGACGATACATCTCCGTAGCCAGGGAGTCAGGATGCTGCCGTAACTGAATGACTTGCTGATACTTGCAAACTCCCACAATGTCTTCCTCAGTCATCTACAACTGACGGTAAGCATCCTATAAGCCCATGGGTGGCTCATCAATTGGAAGAAATCCTCGCTGGTCCCATCTCAGAGGATGGTGCACCTGGGGACACACCTGGACACACACAGTCAATGTCTGTTTCTGTCTCCAGAGAAAGTCCTGAAGCTTCAGGACAAGATAATATGCTTTCTCTCTCGCCCCAGAGTGTCGAAACACTCGGTGATGCAAGTACTTGGCCTGATGGTGTCGACATTTGACACGGTAGAGTACGCTAAATTTCATTCCTGCCATCTGCAGAGGTCAATTCTTTCTAAGTGGGATGGCCTGCCTCATCGGATCAGATCTTACATGATTTCTTTGGCTCCGGAGGTTTGTCATTCGCTGACCTGGTGACTCCAGGACTAGCATTGAGCAGGGGCCGTCCCTTCTGGATCCCCGACTGGGTCCTACTGATGACGGATGCCAGTCTGCGGGGATGGGGTGTGGTGAGAAACACTCTTTCCAGGGTCGTTGGACCAAGGAGGAGTCTCTACTCCCGATAAACATTCTGGAGCTGCGGGCGGTGTTCAATGCAATAACTCTTGCTCTTCCTCTGATACAGAACAGGCCTGTTCAAGTACGGTCAGACAACGCCACCATGGTGGCATACATCAACCACCAAGGTGGCACTCGAAGCTGCATGGCAATGTTGGAAGTGTCAAAAATCCTTCAATGGGCGGAACGCCATCTGCTAGCAATGTCGGCAGTGTTTATTCCGGGTGTCCTAAACTGGGAAGCAGACTTCCTTAGTCATCAAGACATACACACCGCAGAGTGGAGTCTTCATCCAGAAGTCATTCAACTCCTAGTGTACACGTGGGGCCTACCAGATGTAGACCTGATGGCGTCTCGACACAATTATAAAATCCGGTCTTTGGATGAAGGACCAGGGATCCTCAAGCAGTGTTCGTGGAATTCCATGGAACTTTCGTCTGCCTTACGTGTTCCCTCCAGTGTCACTCCTGCCCAGGGTCCTGCGGAAGTTCAAGCAAGAAGGAGGAGTACTGCTACTAGTCACTCCGGCGTGGCCCAGATGGTATTGGTTCTCAGACCTGCAGGGTCTATCGACAGAGTGTCCTCTTCTACTTCCCCAACAACCAGACCTTCTCGTACAGGGCCCTTGTCTCTATCTAGACCTGGCCAGACTGGCTTTGACGGCGTGGCTCCTGAAGCATCACTCCTGTGGGCCAAAGGATATTCTGAGTCGGTCATCCAAACTATGTTGAAAGCATGTAAGCCGGCATCTTCCCGTCTCTATTACAGTTTCTAGAATTGTTACTTCACCTGGTGTGCTGATAAGAATTATGATGTGTACAGATTCAAAACTTCCAGAATTCTGTCTTTCCTGCAACAAGGCCATGGGATCTGTCTGTTATCCTGAATGCCCTGCAAGAGTCTCCATTTGAACCTCTTGAGTCAGTGGACCTTAAATGGCTCACAGCCAAGGTACTGTTTCTGCTGGCTATTGGCTCTTCTAGAAGGGTGTCGGACTTATTCCACTGTGACCGGGAAGTTCTGAGAACTCACCCAGGTTACTTACCAAAAGTGGTGTCATCTTTTCACCTTAACCAAGAGGTTGTGGTTCCGGCCTTTATCTCTTCTGATTTTCCCCCCAAAGAGCAGTCTTTGGATGTGGGAAGGGCTCTCCATATATATGTGAAGAGGACTGCTTCTGTCAGAAGGTCAGTTACCCTTTTTGTACTGGAAAGAGAAATACTGAATGTAGCCCTGCGCTACTGACTGGAGGCTCCCCCCCCCCCCTGCAGCCCAGGGAGACACGGCGGCCATCTTCATTCTTGCTGGAGGAGCTGGTCCTAAGGTAGAAGTGTGCCTGTATACCTGTGGGGGTCTCTGATTAGGGCTGCACCTGGACTGGTGGCCCTTTGGCGCTGTTCTCCCCCTGTTCTTATTCTGGGGCCCCTGTTGAGGGATTTGTGCATTTGCTTCAGTGAGGAGAAATAGCCTTTTACTCAGCACCATTATCTTCTACTATAACTACCCCATCTAGTGGCCTCTGGGTGTAATAGCATACATTTCTCATACAGTGTGCTGGATATACAATACATATTGCTCTGCAGACTTCATATGACCGCAGATATCCCGGCACCCACCGAGAAGATCGGCCCGATGTCCCCATGGTTGAATGACCTCGATACTCTAATGTGACCGCTCTGAGATACCTCCGCCTGCACCCGAATGCTCCTATGACATGATATGACAACTCGACCTTTCTGTTGATCCTTCCTCGATTGATATTCTAGACACCTCTTGCCTCCAGTTCATCTACCTTTATCGTTCAGCGTTGTAATGCCTCCCAAGAAATATAAGGCCGCTAAAACTGTTTCCCAGGTGGCGTTCTTTAAACCCTCGCCTCAGGCCACTAAAGCAAAGGATGCACGGGGTGGCGCCTCTAAGCCTGCTGTCCCTGTGCCCTCACCACTTAGAGATGCACCCGCCCCTGCCACTGCACGCGCCAGCTCCATTGACGACAGTGCCTCGCTTACGGTGGGCGCTATGAAGCATCTCTTAACACAATTTAAGGATGAAGTCGCGGCAGAATTTAGAGCGACTATGAAGGAATGCCAGAGATCTATTGACGTGATTGGTGGCCGCACCGATCACCTAGAAACAAAAATGGGTGAAGTGGTGTCGTCGCATAATGACCTGATCTCTTCTCATGAACTGCTCCAAAATGAGGTCACAGACAAAATCAGGGACAAACTCTCGGATATAAGCCCTCATTCCGAGTTGTTCGCTTGCAAGCTGCTTTTAGCAGCATTGCACACGCTAAGCCGCCGCCTACTGGGAGTGAATCTTTGCTTATCAAAATTGCGAACGAAAGATTCGCAATATTGCGAAAAGACTTCTCTGTGCAGTTTCTGAGTAGCTCGAGACTTACTCTTCCAGTGCGATCAGTTTAGTGCTTGTCGTTCCTGGTTTGACGTCACAAACACACCCAGCGTTCGCCCAGACACTCCCCCATTTCTTCAGCCACTCCCGCGTTTTTCCCAGAAACGGTAGCGTTTTTTCACACACTCCCATAAAATGGCCAGTTTCCGCCCAGAAACACCCACTTCCTGTCAATCACACTACGATCACCAGAACGAAGAAAAAACCTTGTAATGCCGTGAGTAAAATACCAAACTTCTTAGCAAATTTACTTGGCGCAGTCGCAGTGCGAACATTGCGCATGCGCAATTAGCGTAAAATCGCTGCGGTGCGAAGAAAATTACCGAGCGAACAACTCGGAATGAGGGCCATAGAGGACAGATCGAGACGTAATAACATAAAGCTACGTGGTGTCCCGGAAGCTGTTGCTAATAGCGCTTTAAACGATTTTGCAGTTGACCTCTTCAGCAAACTCCTTCCTTCGTACCGCTCAGTGGACTTTCTAATCGACCGTATCCACAGGCTCCCTAAAGCCAGGAGCGCTCCTGATGGTGTCCCCCATGATGTCCTTATGAGGTTACATTATTTCCACGTGAAGGAGGCAATCTTGAAAGCTGCTAGACCCTCGGATGCTGCGTCGGAGGCTTTGGGATCGCTTCGGATATTTGGAGACTTGTCCCCTGCTACTTTGGCGAAACGGCGCTTTCTTTACCCCATCACATCAGTGCTACGTAAAGAGAACATTCTATACATATGGGGATTTCCTACGAAGTTGCTTATTTCTCGAGAAGGTTCTACTGTTGTCATAACGAACGTCGAGGAGGGTAAAAAGATCCTAGCATCATGGAACTCTGCAAGCTCTTCTACGCACACCTCTCCCGAGCGGGGCCTTCAGCGGGACTGGGCCCCATCGGCTGCAGAACTTTGAGTATTGTCTGATTTGCTACACTTGTATTGATTTCATGTTTTTCTAGTCGATTTGTCATGTCGTATTTCCTACGCTGCACTAGTTCCTTGGCGATTGTTTGCTGAGGGTGTTTATGTGATATGTGAGTGCTGTTAGATTGTTTTTCAGTGTTGCCTCCTCACCGCCGGTTAACTGTTTACTGTCTGTCTCTGCTGCCCCGACTGCCGCCCACATTTCCTTGTTGGCTGGGAATTCTTCCTAAATTCCCTTTAATCCCGGTGGCTGTCGGGTGACCAGAGATGAGGTGCCGAGGAACTACATTTAGTTTAATTTTGGTTCGGGTGCGGGTGGATTTACCACTACCCCCCACAGTTTTACTCTGATTCACCATGGTTAGGCGTCCAAATGTGCCCCCTCGAGGGGTTAATGTTATGTTTCCTCTTCCTGTTATCCTCCATCTTTTTTGTCCTTTCTTTCCCTTCTCCTCTCCTTTTGTCCGGAAATGTTACACACACTTTCTACTTGCCAGCTGGTTGTTGATAGCTATGCAATTCCCGATAGTTTTACAATATGGTTACCATTGTTTCTATAAATGCAATGGGTCTTAATTCCCCACATAAGAGGAGATTAGCACTTAATTATTTCCATAAACTTAAAGCTCAAATCATAGCCGTTCAGGAGACTCATTTTACTAAATCTGTACCTCCAAGGTTTACTAATGGGAGATTTCCCCATTGTTATTTGGCTAACGGGCCAGCAAAGAAGGCAGGGGATGCAATCTTGATATCTCAGCATTGCGCGTTCTCCCTCACTTCGCAATACTGCGACCCTGAGGGGAGAATTCTAATTCTGGTTGGTACTCTCGAAAATAAAGAGGTGACATTAGTTTCTTGCTATGCCCCTAACACCAAGCAACTAGCATTTTGCAGGAAACTCTGCACTAAAGTGCAGCAATTGGCCATGGGCGCTTTACTCTTAATGGAGGACTTTAACTTGACCCTGGACCCTTTAGTTGATAACTCTGGCAAGCGGCCCCCGCTCTTCGGTCAGCTCCATAGGAACGCAAAGGGCTTTAATCAGCTACTAGCGGAATATGATCCTTTAGACCTCTGGCGCGTTAAGCACCCAATGGACAGAAATTACACATTTTATTCCCCAGTGCATGCATCTTATTCTAGAATAGATCTAGCATTAGCAGATAAGTGGACTCTACAGTCCGTCCGTAAAATCTCCATTCTCCCCATGTCCTGGTCGGATCACTCCCCACTATTCATCGAATGGGATATAAATAGTAGAAAGGCTACCCCGGCCCCCTGGCGTTTAGGTAAACTCAGGCTTCTTCAGCCGGAGACCACGCAGGCGATCCAAACCACCTTAGATTATTATCTTTCGGAGAACTCTCCTCAGGAGACATCTATCTTCACATTCTGGTGCGCCCTCAAAGCAGTAACACAAGGGGCAGCGATCCAAACAGCGGTTAAACTTAAAAGGGCATATCGTAAAAAATTTGAACAAGCTGAGCTTCCTTGGAGAGTTCCCACAAGGCTCATCCACATGATAAAGCCCTTCTAAAGTCATTGAAGGAAGCAAGGGAGGCGGTAAATGTTTTTTATTTAGCGGAAGTCCAACGCAACCTACATAGACTGAACCAAACATTTTATGTTTATGATAACCGGGCTGGTAGACTACTGGCGAGGAAGCTGAGGGGTAGGAAAGCCAAAGAAAAAATTCATATAGTCCACTCGGACAGGGGTAAGAGAGTCTACGATCCTGACGAAATTGCAAATGTCTTTGTATCCTCCTACTCTAAATTATACAACTTGAGTGGGGATTCTTCTACTTTTCAACCTACAGGCAAAGATGTTCAGAACTTTCTGAGCAACTTTCCTCTCCCCTCGCTGTTGGCGGAGTCTTGTAGCTCTCTTAATGCACCTTGGACTTTAGCCGAAGTTGAAAAGGCTATTGACTCCCTACCAGCGGATAAGGCCCCGGGACCCGATGGTTATCCTTCTGGTTTCTATAAGTCCTTTAAGGAGAGTTTGGCCCCGGTGCTCTTGTCGGTGTTTAATGAAGCCTCAGAGGCTGGTCACTTCCCCAAAGAGATGCTGGAAGCTCAAATCATCACCATTCCCAAACCGGGAAAAAACCCTACCTCAGTTCAAATTTTAGACCAATTGCTTTATTAAATACTGATCTAAAAATGTATGCCAAATTAATTGCTAACCGTATCAGCCCCCTTCTCCCTTCTCTTATCAACCCTGATCAAGTGGGCTTCGTCTTAAACCGACAGGCCCCGGATAATACGCATAGGGTGATTAATGTTATTGAGTATTCTGCCTGCAGAGGAGAACCCCACCTAGTTTTGTCTCTGGACGCCGAAAAGGCATTCGATAGATTGAATTGGGATTTTATGAGATTAACTCTGGACAAATTTGGCTTCTCTGAGAGGATCTTAGACTCTATACTGGCTCTCTATTCCGCACCCAGTGCGCGGGTCTTTGTTAACGGATGCCTTTCTTCATCCTTCAATATTTCTAATGGCACTCGTCAGGGCTGCCCACTATCTCCGATTATTTTTGCATTGGCGATAGAACCCTTGGCTGCTTGCATTAGATCCCGGGACTTGATTAGGGGCCCTGTTATAGGGGGAATTTCTCACAAAATTAGCTGTTTGCGGACGATATTCTGCTATGTCTTTCTGACCCTGAGGCTTCCTTACCAGCTCTTCATGACGTCCTTCAAGGCTACTCGGATGTTTCTTTTTATAAATTAAATACTAATAAAACTGAAGCCCTGCCACTCAATATATCTCCGACTGTGGTATCTAGGTTGAAGGATTCGTACAAATATGCCTGGAAGTCCTGCTCCTTGAGATATCTAGGGATTAACTTAACCAGAGAAGATAATTTGATTGAGTGTAATTATGCCCCGTTATTAAAAGCGTTTACGGAGCTGACTGGGGAGTGAATGTTACAGGAGGTGTCCTGGCTGGGTAGAATTGCTGCTGCCAAGATGGTCTTATTGCCGAAATTAATGTACCTGTTTCACACCATACCAAGGCCCCTTCCCAAACTCCTCTATAATAGATTTAATCAGGTCCTGATCAGATATGTGTGGGGAGGCTCTAGGCCGAAAATTGCTAAAAAAAAAAATCTTATTCTGCCCAAACTGTCTGGTGGGGTAGCCTTCCCAGATATAGAAAAGTACCATGCTGCATGTCTGATAAGTCAGTCTAGTGACTGGTTTGATACCTCGAGTCGGAAACCTTGGGTTTTTCTGGAAGCTTCTTGTCTGGACGCTGTTTCTCTCCCTGATTTGTTTTGGTTACCACTGTCTGCTGCTCGAATTAGGTCCGGATCCTGCAAGTCTATTAAAACGACCCTAGGTTCATGGCATAAACTAGTACTCTCTTCGGGAGAGATTAATTTACCTGCCCCCTGCCTGTCTTTAACTGCTCTTATGTCATTGATTCCTAATGTTTCACTAGGGGATTGGATTCGAAAAGGGCTCTCCACTGTGGGCGATTTATTTGTGGGAGACGTCTTGATGTCCTTCTCTCAATTGCAGGAGAGATTTGGGATTCGGACTCAAGACTTTTTCAAATATCTACATGTGAGAAGTTGGTTACACTCCCTTACTCCCTCACATATCCACAAACCTTCTCTTCCGGTTTATATTAAAAGCCGATTGGAGACATCCTCGCATAAATATGGGATTACGTAGTGGTATCAATTTCAATTGACAAATGGCACTCAGACAAAATTAAAGCTCAGACTTTATGGGAAAGAGATTTGAATAGGTCCTTTATTGATGCAGATTGGGATAGTATATTTAGATCTTGTTTTAAAATCTCCAAATGTGTTAACCACTCCGAAAATGTTCTACAAGCTTATACAGAGGGCCTACTTCATCCCTGAAAGACAACACAGAATCTGACCTTCACAATCTAAAACATGTTGGAGGAAATGCGGCTCCACGGGGGATATCTTCCATATATTCTGGGCTTGCCCTCGTATACAACCACTTTGGAGAGAGGTGTTAAATATGGCTAGCATGGTGTTAGGGCTCAGCATCCCCCTGGACCCAGCTTTAGCGCTATTTGATTTGTACGTGGATCGCCTCTCTGTAGGAGACCGCTACATCTTGGGGCATATCTTGATAGCCACTAAAGCAGCTATAGCACAATTGTGGAAATCTGAGAATATTCCTGTCACTGGCCTAGACTGAGAGTGCTGTGAACTCTGGGATTCTTCCGATGGTCGGATAGAGGAACCACAACTGAGCTGGAAAAGGGAAGGCCTGATATAGGACTTCCTCATACAGGACGCTGACAGTGGAGTTTGATTAAATATTAAAGAGCTTTATTGCAAAGGAAAACAACTTAATGTCAAATGCCAAAAGGAATAATTGAGGAAATGTCCAGACCCACTGAAGGGTTTAGCGAGCAGTATTGGGAATGCTGGTGATTGAAGAAACTGTGGGTGATGCTTGAAAGTCACTGATAACCTATGGAGCTAATGAATGATGATTAATAGCACTGATGGTTGAAGAACTTGTGAGTGGTGACAGAGACGCTGATGATGTGAGAAACTGAAGTGCAGGGGTTTTAGTCGCTGTGGATTTGTAGTACTTGGGAACGGAGACTGAGACGCTGATGATGTGACGAATTGAAGTGCAGGGGTTTTAGACGCTGAGGATTTGTAGAACTTGAGAACGGAGATTGAGACGCTGATGACGTGAGGAACTGATGTGTAGGGGTTTAAGACGCTGTGGATTTGTAAAACTTGAGAACGGAGACTGAGACACTGATGACGTGAGAAACCGAAGTGCAGGGGTTTTAGACGCTGTGGATCTGTAGAGCTTGAGAACGGAGACTGAGACGCTGATGATGTGAGAAACTGAAGTGCAGGGGTTTTAGACGCTGTGGATCTGTAGAGCTTGATGACGGAGATTGAGACGCTGTTGGATTTGTGGAACTTGAGAACGGAGACTTGAAACGCTGATTACTAGGAACACGGATGACTGGTATGCAGGGAGATTACCGGCCGCTGAATACACTGGAGCCGGTGTAGCGAACTGGCAGCTGGAAATGGCAGAGACACTGGAGTACAACTGCAGAGATCCTTGCCAGGAACAAGAGCACTGGCATCTATGTCAGGGAAAGACAATACTCAGGCACTGAAGCTCTGTCCGGCGTCCGCCAGCACTGGATTGGCGGAGCAATCTGATGACGTCACCTGGCCCCGTCCACGTGATGCCGGGTGTCATGGCGGCGCCCATGCCCCGGAGAACCGCTGGTAGCCGCGCCAACCAGACGCCGGAGCCCGTGGCCCACCGAAGGCAAAGGCCGCAACACCGACCAGCAGACACGCAGGGGTAAGCGCGGTGAACGCCGCCTCTGGTGTGTGACAGTATCCCCTCCTCCAGGAGTGGCCCCTGGACACTTCCCAGGTTTTGTTGGATGTCTGGAATGGAACATCCGCACCAGTCGGGGAGCCGTAACTTCAGTAGCTTTGACCCAGCTCCTTTCCTCGGGGCCAAAACCTTTCCATTCCACCAAATACTGTAGATTCTTGTGAAGATAGCGAGAATCAAGAATAGCTTTGATCTCAAAGTCCGTACCGTCTTCAGCCTCTGCAGAAGTTGGCCTTGGGGACTTGGAATGAAACCGGTTCAAAACAAGAGGGCGAAGAAGAGAGACATGGAAGGAATTTGGTATCCGGAGATGGGAAGGCAACCCCAATTTGCAGGCAACCGGATTCAGGACTTGTAACACGGGATAAGGACCAATGAACCTTGGAGCAAACTTCATAGTGGGCACCTTTAAACGGAGATTGCGGGTAGAGAGCCATACCCTGTCACCCACCTTGTACTGAGGAGCTGCCCGTCGCTTCCTATCTGCAAAGAACTTATAGCGACCGGAAACTCTCTTGAGGTTGGCATGAACTCGACTCCAGATTTGACTGAAATGCCGGAGAGTAGAGGCTGCAGCAGGAACTTCTTCTGGAGGACAAATGGGTAATTCCGGAACTTGGGGATGAAATCCGTAATTAATAAAAAATGGAGACTCACCAGTCGAGGAGTGATATAGATGGTTATGGGCGAACTCAGCCCAAGGCAACAACTCCACCCAATTATCTTGTGAGGGAGAGAGGTAAACACAGAGAAAAGTCTCTAAATCTTGATTGACGCGTTCAGTTTTCCCATTGGTCTGTGGATGATAAGCAGATGAAAACTTGAGTTTTATTTGTAGAGCCGTGCAGAGGGCTCTCCAGAATCTTGCTGTAAACTGTACCCCTCGATCCGAGACTATCTCCAGAGGTAACCCGTGCAGGCGGAAGTGTTCCTGAATGAATAACAAAGCCAACTTAGAAGCTGATGGTAATCCGGTCAACGGAACAAAATGTGCCATCTTAGAAAATCGGTTGATAATCACCCAGACGGTGTTATGACCTTTTGAGAGAGGTAGTTCCGTAACAAAGTCCATAGAGATGTGAGTACAAGGCCTCTTAAGAATGGACAGTGGATGCAACAATCCCGCAGGAGGCAGACGTAGAGTTTTATGCTGAGCACATTGAGGACACGAGTTGACATACTCTTGGACGTCCTTCTTCATAGTGTCCCACCAGTAAGATCTACGCAGAAATTCCCACATCTTTTGAACTCCCAGATGGCCAGAAAACTTGGGAATGTGAGCCCACTGCAACAACCTAGGTCGCAATTTAGCTGGCACAGACATTCTTCCAGGAGGAGGACCCAACGCAGTGGGAGCCGCAGAGATAGAGACGGGACTGAGGATCAACGCCTTTTCAACTGCACTCTCCCCATCCGAAGCCACCACGGAACAGGATAGGGCATCCGCCTTGGTGTTAAGAGTTCCAGCCCGGTACTTAATGACAAGTGAAAACCGGGCAAAGAAGAGCGCCCATCTTGCTTGACGGGGATTCAAGCACTGGGCCGTCTTGAGATTCAGTAAATTCTTGTGATCCGTAAAAATCGTAATTAAGTGTTTAGCACCCTCCAAGAGATATCTCCATTCTTCTAAAGCAGATTTAATTGCCAACAGCTCTTTATCTCCAATGGTGTAGTTTAACTCAGCAGGGGAGAACTTGCGAGAATGGAAACCACACGGATGTAACTTCCCATCTGGAGCGTACTGCGAAAGTACGGCACTTAAGCCTACCGTAGAAGCATCAACCTCCAGAAAGAATGGTTTTAGGAAACCTGGCTGCTGAAGTACCGGAGCGGTCATAAATGCTGCCTTCAACTGAGCGAACGCTGCTACTGCTTCAGAGAACCAATGGTTTGGGTCTGCCCCTTTCTTGGTTAGGGCAGTAATAGGCGCCACAATAGTAGAGAAACCCCTTATGAATTTCCGGTAGTAATTTGCGAATCCTAGAAATCGTTGCACAGCTTTCAGGGAAAGAAGCTGAGTCCAGTCCCGAATGGCAGAAAGTTTCTCCGGATCCATACGCAACTCTGTTCCTGAAATAATGTAACCCAGAAATGGAATAGATGAGACCTCAAAGGTGCACTTGGAAATCTTGCCATAAAGATGGTTCTTTCGCAACCGAAGGAGTACCTCCTTAACTTGTGTTCTGTGCTCAGAGAGATTCTTCGAAAATATCAGGATGTCGTCCAAATATACCACCACATTTAGATGTAACATGTCCCGAAAAACTTCATTGATGAATCCCTGGAAGACGGCGGGGGCGTTGCTGAGGCCAAACGGCATTACCAGGTACTCATAATGCCCGTCCCTAGTATTGAAGGCCGTCTTCTATTCATCCCCTTGTCGGATACGTATTAAGTTATAAGCTCCCCTTAAATCGAGCTTAGTAAAGACTCGAGCTCCACGAACTCTATCGAACAGCTCCGTGATGAGCGGCAGAGGATACTTGTTCTTAATGGTGACTTCGTTTAGACTAGGGATGTGCACCGGAAATTTTTTGGGTTTTGTGTTTTGGTTTTGTGTTCGGTTCCGCGGCCGTGTTTTGGGTTTCTAACGCGTTTTGGCAAAACCTCACCGAATTTTTTTTGTCGGATTCGGGTGTGCTTTGGATTCGGGTGTTTTTTTTAAAAAAACCCTAAAAAACAGCTTAAATCATTGAATTTGGGGGTCATTTTGATCCCATAGTATTATTAACCTCAATAACCATAATTTCCACTCATTTTCAGTCTATTCTGAACACCTCACACCTCACAATATTATTTTTAGTCCTAAAATTTGCACCGAGGTCGCTGGATGGCTAAGCTAAGCGACCCAAGTGGCCGACACAAACACCTGGCCCATCTAGGATTGGCACTGCAGTATCAGGCAGGATGCCCCTTCCAAAAAATACTCCCCAAACAGCACATGACGCAAAGAAGAAAAAAAAAGAGGCGCAATGAGGTAGCTGTGTGAGTAAGCTAAGCGACCCTAGTGGCCGACACAAACACCTGGCCCATCTAGGAGTGGCACTGCAGTGTCAGGCAGGATGGCCCTTCCAAAAAATACTCCCCAAACAGCACATGACGCAAAGAAGAAAAAAAAGAGGTGCAATGAGGTAGCTGTGTGAGTAAGCTAAGCGACCCTAGTGGCCGACACAAACACCTGGCCCATCTAGGAGTGGCACTGCAGTGTCACGCAGGATGGCCCTTCCAAAAAATATTCCCCAAACAGCACATGACGCAAAGAAAAAAGAAAGAAAAAAGAGGTGCAAGATGGAATTGTCCTTGGGCCCTCCCACCCACCCTTATGTTGTATAAACAGGACATGCACACTTTAACCAACCCATCATTTCAGCGACAGGGTCTGCCACACGACTGTGACTGAAATGACTGGTTGGTTTGGGCCCCCACCAAAAAAGAAGCAATCAATCTCTCCTTGCACAAACTGGCTCTACAGAGGCAAGATGTCCACCTCATCATCATCATCTGATTCATCACCCCTTTCACTGTGTACATCCCCCTCCTCACAGATTATTAATTCGTCCCCACTGGAATCCACCATCTCAGATCCCCGTGTACTTTCTGGAGGCAATTGCTGCTGGTGAATGTCTCCATGGAGGAATTGATTATAATTCATTTTAATGAACATCATCTTCTCCATATTTTCTGGAAGTAACCTCGTACGCCGATTGCTGACAAGGTGAGCGGCGGCACTAAACACTCTTTTGGAGTACACACTGGAGGGAGGGCAACTTAGGTAGAATAAAGCCAGTTTGTGCAAGGGCCTCCAAATTGCCTCTTTTCCCTGCCAGTATACGTACGGACTGTCTGACGTGCCTACTTGGATGCGGTCACTCATATAATCCTCCACCATTCTTTCAATGGTGAGAGAATCATATGCAGTGACAGTAGACGACATGTCAGTAATCGTTGGCAGGTCCTTCAGTCCGGACCAGATGTCAGCATCAGCAGTCGCTCCAGACTGCCCTGCATCACCGCCAGTGGGTGGGCTCGGAATTCGTAGCCTTTTCCTCGCACCCCCAGTTGCGGGAGAATGTGAAGGAGGAGATGTTGACAGGTTGCGTTCCGCTTGACTTGACAATTTTCTCACCAGCAGTTCTTTGAACCCCTGCAGACTTGTGTCTGCCGGAAAGAGAGATCCAACGTAGGTTTTAAATCTAGGATCGAGCACGGTGGCCAAAATGTAGTGCTCTGATTTCAACAGATTGACCACGCGTGAATCCTGGTTAAGCGAATGAAGGGCTCCATCCACAAGTCCCACATGCCTAGCGGAATCGCTCTGTTTTAGCTCCTCCTTCAATGCCTCCAGCTTCTTCTGCAAAAGCCTGATGAGGGGAATGACCTGACTCAGGCTGGCAGTGTCTGAACTGACTTCACGTGTGGCAAGTTCAAAGGGCAGCAGAACCTTGCACAACGTTGAAATCATTCTCCACTGCGCTTGAGACAGGTGCATTCCACCTCCTTTGCCTATATCGTGGGCTGATGTATAGGCTTGAATGGCCTTTTGCTGCTCCTCCATCCTCTGAAGCATATAGAGGGTTGAATTCCACCTCGTTACCACCTCTTGCTTCAGATGATGGCAGGGCAGGTTCAGGTTTTTTTGGTGGTGCTCCAGTCTTCTGTACGCGGTGCCTGCACGCCGAAAGTGTCCCGAAATTCTTCTGGCTACCGACAGCATCTCTTGCACGCCCCTGTCATTTTTTAAATAATTCTGCACCACCAAATTCAAGGTATGTGCAAAACATGGGACGTGCTGGAATTTGCCCAGATGTAATGCACGCACAATATTGCTGGCGTTGTCCGATGTCACAAATCCCCAGGAGAGTCCAATTGGGGTAAGCCATTCTGCGATGATCTTCCTCAGTTGCCGTAAGAGGTTTTCAGCTGTGTGCGTATTCTGGAAAGCGGTGATACAAAGCGTAGCCTGCCTAGGAACGAGTTGGCGTTTGCGAGATGCTGCTTCTGGTGCCGCCGCTGCTGTTCTTGCAGCGGGAGGCAATACATCTACCCAGTGGGCTGTCACAGTCATGTAGTCCTGAGTCTGCCCTGCTCCACTTGTCCACATGTCCGTGGTTAAGTGGACATTGGGTACAACTGCATTTTTTAGGACACTGGTGAGTCTTTTTCTGACGTCCGTGTACATATTCGGTATCGCCTGCCTAGAGAAGTGGAACCTAGATGGTATTTGGTAACGGGGCACACTACCTCAAGAAATTGTCTAGTTCCCTGTGAACTAACGGCGGATACCGGACGCACGTCTAACACCAACATAGTTGTCAAGGCCTCAGTTATCCGCTTTGCAGCAGGATGACTGCTGTGATATTTCATCTTCCTCGCAAAGGAGTGTTGGACAGTCAATTGCTTACTGGAAGTAGTACAAGTGGTCTTCCGACTTCCCCTCTGGGATGACGATCGACTCCCAGCAGCAACAACAGCAGCGCCAGCAGCAGTAGGCATTACACTCAAGGATGCATCGGAGGAATCCCAGACAGGAGAGGACTTGTCAGACTTGCCAGTGACATGGCCTGCAGGACTATTGGCTTTCCTGGGTAAGGAGGAAATTGACACTGAGGGAGTTGGTGGTGTGGTTTGCGCGAGCTTGGTTACAAGAGGAAGGGATTTACTGGTCAGTGGACTGCTTCCGCTGTCGCCCAAAGTTTTTGAACTTGTCACTGACTTATTATGAATGCGCTGCAGGTGACGTATAAGGGAGGATGTTCCGAGGTGGTTAACGTCCTTACCCCTACTTATTACAGCTTGACAAAGGCAACACACGGCTTGACACCTGTTGTCCGCATTTCTGTTGAAATACTTCCACACTGAAGAGCTGATTTTTTTGGTATTTTCACCAGGCATGTCAATGGCCATATTCCTCCCACGGACAACAGGTGTCTTCCCGGGTGCCTGACTTAAACAAACCACCTCACCATCAGAATCCTCCTTGTCAATTTCCTCCCCATTGCCAGCAACACATATCCTCATCCTGGTGTACTTCAACAATGACATCTTCAATTTCACTATCAGGAACTGGACTGCGGGTGCTCCTTTCAACACTTGCAGGGGGCGTGCAAATGGTGGAAGGCGCAAGCTCTTCCCGTCTAGTGTTGGGAAGGTCAGGCATCGCAACCGACACAATTGGACTCTCCTTTGGGATTTGGGATTTCGAAGAACGCACAGTTCTTTGCTGTGCTTTTGCCGCAAGTCTTTTCTTTTTTTTAGCGAGAGGATGAGTGCTTCCATCCTCATGTGAAGCTGAGCCACTAGCCATGAACATAGGCCAGGGCCTCAGCCGTTCCTTGCCACTCCGTGTCGTAAATGGCATATTGGCAAGTTTACGCTTCTCCTCAGACGCTTTTAATTTGGATTTTTGGGTCATTTTTTTACTGATCTTTTGTGTTTTGGATTTTACATGCTCTGTACTATGACATTGGGCATCGGCCTTGGCAGACGACGTTGATGGCATTTCATCGTCTCGGCCATGACTAGTGGCAGCAGCTTCAGCTCGAGGTGGAAGTGGATCTTGATCTTTCCCTATTTTTTTAACCTCCACATTTTTGTTCTCCATATTTTGCGCACAACTAAAAGCCACCACAGGTATACAATGTAGATGGATGGATAGTATAGTATTACTTATACTTATGGACGACGAGTGAAGACACAGAGGTAGGTACAGCCGTGGCCTACCGTACTGCTGCTTAGTGCTTATATATATAATATACTGTATAACGGACCTGGTGGACACTGTCAGCAGACTGCTAAACTAGTATGAAGAAAGAAAAAAAAAACACCACAGGTATACAATGTAGATGGATGGATAGTATAGTATTACTTATATTTATGGACGACGAGTGCACTGACGACACAGAGGTAGGTACAGCCGTGGCCTACCGTACTGCCGCTTAGTGCTTATATATATAATATACTGTATAACGGACCTGGTGGACACTGTCAGCAGACTGCTAAACTAGTATGAAGAAAGAAAAAAAAACACCACAGGTATACAATGTAGATGGATGGATAGTATAGTATTACTTATACTTATGGACGACGAGTGCACTGACGACACAGAGGTAGGTACAGCCGTGGCCTACCGTACTGCTGCTTAGTGCTTATATATATAATATATTGTAAAACGGACCTGGTGGACACTGTCAGCAGACTGCTAAACTAGTATGAAGAAAAAAAACAAAAACACAGGTATACAATGTAGATGGATGGATAGTATAGTATTACTTATACTTATGGACGACGAGTGCACTGACGACACAGAGGTAGGTACAGCCGTGGCCTACCGTACTGCTGCTTAGTGCTTATATATATAATATACTGTATAACGGACCTGGTGGACACTGTCAGCAGACTGCTAAACAAACTAGCATGAAGAAAGAAAAAAAAAATACCACAGTGTTTTTCAGGCAGACAAACGTATACTGGACTGGTGGTCACTGTCAGCAAAACTGTGCACTATACTCCTGCTATAACTGCTCCCCAGTCCCCACAATTAGGCAGTGTGAGCAGAGCAGTGCACTCAGAGTCAGCACAGATATATCATGCAGCAGTGCAGCACACTGAGTGAGCACAGCCACAGATATGGTGGAGCGTTTTTTTTCAGGCAGAGAAACAAAGGATTAAAATCACTGGTGGTATAATCAAAACCCTGCACTGTACTCCCTAACAGCTGCTCCCAGTCCCCAATCCTCCCCACAATTATAACAATGTCACTTAGTCTTTTATATTACGGAGAGGACGCCAGCCACGTCCTCTCCCTATCAATCTCAATGCACGTGTGAAAATGGCGGCGACGCGCGGCTCCTTATATAGAATCCGAGTCTCGCGAGAATCCGACAGCGGGATGATGACGTTCAGGCGCGCTCGGGTTAACCGAGCAAGGTGGGAGGATCCGAGTCGCTCGGACCCGTGTAAAAAAAAGTGACGTTCGGGTGGGTTCGGATTCCGAGGAACCGAACCTGCTCATCACTAGTTTAGACCATGATAATCGATACATGGCCTCAGGCCTCCATATTTTTTCTTCACAAAGAAGAAGCCTGCTCCTGCTGGAGAAGTGGAGGGGAGGATGAATCCCTTCTGCAGATTAGATTCGATGTATTCTGACATGGCTTGAGTCTCAGGTACTGACAAAAGATAGGTACGACCACGAGGTGGCATTTTCCCCGGAATAAGCTCAATAGGACAATCCCAGGGTCTATGCGGAGGTAATTTATCGGCCGCCTGCTCCGAGAAGACATTTGTAAACTCCCGATAAACCTCTGGAATAAGCTCCACGTCCGACTTAGACGATGCACGAAGTGGGCAGACAGGAGTAAGACAATTCGAGTGACAGAAAGGACTCCAAGAAATTATCTGTGTCGACTTCCAGTCGACGTGAGGGTTGTGAAGCTTAAGCCAGGGAAGACCAAGGATGAGATCGTGAGACATCTCTTGAATCACTAGGAACTCCAGATGTTCTTGGTGCAAAGCTCCCACTTGCAGCTTGATTGGCATAGTATGACTTGTAATCAGAGCATTAGGAATCTGGGTACCATTAATAGCAGTTATCGTAATAGGTCGTTCGACCGACTGTAATGTCACTCCCAAATTCTGGGCGCAGGAAAGCAAAATAAAATTCCCCGCAGCTCCTGAGTCCAACAGTGCCTTAACGGTTTTGACTTCAGACTTAGAAAACAGAGATACTGGAAGTAGACAGTCTACTGCTGGAGAAGATTGAGAAGCAACCCCTAGCTTGACTTCTCCGGAACGAGCTAGGACTGCCCGTTTCCTGGGCGAGACTTGCAAGACTTGAGGAAATGATCCGCGGCTCCACAGTAGAGGCAGAGTCTACCCTCACGCCGACGCTGACGCTCTTCTGGGGACAGCCGAGACCGATTAATCTGCATGGGTTCGTCTGGACTGGAATTGACTGTCTGCTTAGATGGAAGAGATCGGAGCCTCGACCGGTCAGACCGACTACGTTCACCACCTCGTTCCTGCATACGAAGATCCACCTTCACACAGAGTGAGATCAACTGTTCCAAGGAATCCGGCAGATCTCTAGTAATCAAGTCGTCTTTTAAACGATCCGAGAGCTCGTTCCAAAAAGCAGCCCGAAGGGCATCATTATTCCAGCTTAGTTCAGAAGCTATAGTTTGAAAGTGAATTACATACTGTCCCACTGTGCGAGAGCCTTGTCGAACTCGGAGCAAGTCTGCTGAGGCAGCAGTCGTCCTGCCAGGCTCATCAAAGATCCTACAGAAAGATGCCAAGAAATTAGTATATCTGGAAACTAACGGATCTGATCGCTCCCACAACGGTGACAACCACTCCAACGCTGAACCCTCAAGTAACGAGATAATGTATCCCACTTTAGACCGATCAGTAGGGAAGTTGTGTGAGAGGAGTTCAAAATGTACCTCACACTGATTAAGGAATCCACGGCAATTTTTTGGATTCCCGTTATAACGAGGAAGAGTGGGAAGCTGAAGGTGTGACCTGGTTACGGACAAAGAGGAAGCAAGGCCAGGGACAACCACTGGAGCAGACTGGAACTGGAGCTGGAACCACTGAAGCCAGCGAAGTTTGGATTTGATCCAACCGACCAGATAACTCCTGGAGATAATGCATCACCTGATTCTGTGCTGCTTCTTGACTCTGTACTCGGGAAACTAGGTCCTGCATGGCGCTTGCCTCTGGGTTCCGATTTCCCGGGTCCATGTGGCCTGAGTATACTATCACTGGCCTAGACTGAGAGTGCTGTGAACTCGGGGATTCTTCCGATGGTCGGGAAGAGGAACCACAACTGAGCTAGAAAAGGGAAGGCCTGATATAGGACTTCCTCATACAGGACGCTGACAGTGGAGTTTGATGAAATATTAAAGAGCTTTATTGCAAAGGAAAACAACTTAATGTCAAATGCCAAAAGGAATAATTGAGGAAATGTCCAGACCCACTGAAGGGTTTAGTGAGCAGTATTGGGAATGCTGGTGATTGAAGAAACTGTGGGTGATGCTTGAAAGTCACTGATAACCTATGGAGCTAATGAATGATGATTAATAGCACTGATGGTTGAAGAACTTGTGAGTGGTGACAGAGACGCTGATGATGTGAGAAACTGAAGTGCAGGGGTTTTAGTCGCTGTGGATTTGTAGTACTTGGGAACGGAGACTGAGACGCTGATGATGTGACGAATTGAAGTGCAGGGGTTTTAGACGCTGAGGATTTGTAGAACTTGAGAACGGAGATTGAGACGCTGATGACGTGAGGAACTGAAATTCAGGGGTTTTAGACGCTGTGGATTTGTAAAACTTGAGAACGGAGACTGAGACACTGATGACGTGAGAAACCGAAGTGCAGGGGTTTTAGACGCTGTGGATCTGTAGAGCTTGAGAACGGAGACTGAGACGCTGATGACGTGAGAAACTGAAGTGCAGGGGTTTTAGACGCTGTGGATCTGTAGAGCTTGAGAACGGAGATTGAGACGCTGTTGGATTTGTGGAACTTGAGAACGGAGACTTGAAATGCTGATTACTAGGAACACTGATGACTGGTATGCAGGGAGATTACCGGCCGCTGAATACACTGGAGCCGGTGTAGCGAACTGGCAGCTGGAAATGCCGGAGACACTGGAGTACAACTGCAGAGATCCTTGCCGGGAACAAGAGCATTGGCATCTACGTCAGGGAAAGACGATACTCAGGCACTGAAGCTCTGTTTGGCGTCTGACTTTGAATCTCCCGCCAGCACTGGATTGGCGGAGCAGTCTGATGACGTCACCTGCCCCCCGTCCACGTGATGCCGGGTGTCATGGCGGCGCCCATGCCCCGGAGAACCGCTGGTAGCCGCGCCAACCAGACGCCGGAGCCCATGGCCCACTGAAGGCAAAGGCCGCAACACCGACCAGCAGACACGCAGGGGTAAGCGCGGCGAACGCCGCCTCTGGTGTGTGACAATTCCTACCTTAGCGCTTATTCAAAATAAGATTCACAAACATTTCATCTTCGAAACAGCGGAGGCTAAATATTCTTCCTCGGCTAACTCTATCCACTTGAAGTGGTTAGGATGGTCCGATTATAGGAGTAGAGAAGGTAGGCTAACAGTTTATAGCTCTCCAATTGATATGTCTGTGCTTTGCCCTACCTAGATTGACCTTTACAAGAATGCTGTGATATCAGATAGTTTCTATGTATTTTGTATTTTAGTCTTTATTGCTTTTTTTTCTCTTTCTCATGTCTTTTCTCAGTGTTTTCTCCTTTACATGTATCTGAACGACTAATGTAGCCAATTGTATATTCATCCGACTGTGCGTTGATTGTACTTTGTATATGGTAACCATTCCGGACTTCCCCTGTGTTTCCCTTATCTCTTTTTTCTGTTCTCCATTTCTGTGGGTAAACTCTTCAATAAAAATGTAATGTTTAAAAAAAAAAAAAAAGAACAACACTTACATTAGTGTTTTGTCTCGAATGCACCAAAAGGTATCTTTTCTAATCCCCAGATGCTGCAGACAGGAGACAAGCAGACCGGCGTACTTTAAAAGACACACAATGGTTTATTCATCCAACAAGATAAGCATAGACACTGCCAAAGACGTCCTGCAATCGATAGGTAGTCCGTCACAGCAATAACTTCAACGCGTTTCAGGGATTCCCTCCCCTTTTTCAAGAAGTGATGTGTCCATTCCAATTTTCCCGAATATATCATGAACGGATCTAGTCACGTGACATGATATGACCAATCCTGTTTCCCATATTGGCATACAATCAAGGTTCATATAGAAACAGTGATACATGAATACAAATTATATAAAAACAATGTGGATTCACAATTTAAAAAAATACATCAACATATATAAAAATATGCATATCAGCATCATGATTAATCACATAAAGCACTAAAAACTCCTATCATTAAGAAGTGATGGCTGGACTTTGCAGTGCTAATACAAAGCCCGCTCCGCTAAACAAAACATGCTGATAACGTGACTTGTACTGACCAGTCATGATATATGGTGCACAATATGCAACTCATTCATAAAACGTTTATTGTTACCTGAATTTTCACTCTCGGGAAACCGTAAGTGGTAAATATATTGAAGCCACTTAGTAGTAAGCTAAATAGATAAACGTGTAATAAAAATAGTCAAATATAAGTGACTGATATTAACCATTAATGTAGCACACTGTTGCAGGTAACATAACGGTATTATACACATATTTAATTAATAACACCCTCTGGGTTCCCACGTATGAAAACTCATTCACATAATGATAGATATGCAGTAAAAACGAAACATTAATAATGGACCCAAATGGTGAAGGAAAAGAAGAGCATCCGAATGAGGCTATCACCGACAATGGCCCTCATTCCGAGTTGTTCGCAGCAGTTCATCGCATCGCAAACTGCGCATGCACAAAAACAACAATGCATGTGCGCAAAGCCAGTGTTACGACACTTGTGCAAAAATAGAAACGGATTTTCAGAATGTACTACGCTAATGAAAACAGGGTGTGACGGAGGCGGAGCAGAGGCTTGGCTTCGCTATCTAATGAAATGGGCGTGAAAGTGGGCGGCTAGTGTGGGAGTATGCAAACGGCAGTAGGCGTGTTTTGTGCAGAAATGCGTATCCGATGGTAAAATGTACACAACAAATGTTCACTAGGTGAACGCAGCCTAGGAGTAAGTCTGCAGCTACTCAGCCCTTGCGAACTTCTGCTACAAGTGTATTGGCCCATATTTAGCTGGTAATTGGCAATCTAAGTCACCTATAGAGCAAATAATTGCCAAACACTGCAGTTACAAAGACTCTTACCAGCAATTGTTTTTACACATATCAATTTATTATTTACCATGTCAAAATCTGTCACAATTACAAATATTTATTTTATTTTATTTTTATAATTTTTAGTTTGCTGTTAAAAGGTTTTTTTTTATAAAATAGAAATAATCTCCTTGATCAAGTGTGAATAAAGCAACCTGCAAACTACATCTGCTTAATACAAACATGCCATGTTTTCTAGATTGTAATTTCATTTGGACATACTGAACAACATGAGACACATAATGCAGCCTACGCTTAATGATACTTAATAACTCACTGTTATGACTGTTTTGTAACATGTGACCATTTCAAATACTATGGCATGTTGCCCCTAGTAACCCAAGTTGCTTTTTTAACTTAGTTATTTTTCTAGGCACAGTTACCTGTTGTGAAAGCAAACAAAGTTGCTAATAAGAATATTAAATGTTTGTGCCCTTGGTCCACAAATGTACATTTGCAATGTAAAAGTGTACTGTACACATTTTTCAAAATAGCATAACCTTCAAATAAACACACACACATTTTTTTTTGGTTTTACTGAAGAAATTAAATTGAAACAATAATCCGACATGGCTAGAAAACAATAGCATGACAAATATTTTTTTTTACAAATCTGCAGATTTCAAACATGTAAAAATATTTGCTTACATAACATCAAACAGCTGCCAGTGGTGATTTTTACATCACAGAAGCCAGTACTGTGGTTCCCCCATCTACTGGCCAAAGAAGATATTAAGTAAATTTAAAATATGTTGTGAACCCCCAGCCACAGGATACTGTAGGTCAAACTGAGGTAGATTCTTGGCACAATACACAAACCCAAACATACACAGCACGCTAGGAAGAGGAAGATGGTTCAAGTGTACAGGAAAAAAGCTTACAGGCTACAAACCAAAAGAGAACACAACAACCCCCTTCAGCATGAGGGAGTTGTCCATTCTGGCCACACAAGCCAAAACAAATACATTCTTTCGCCCCGCCTGACGTGGTTGGTCACTGCTAGGTCTGCGAAGTGACCGTCGAGGGCCCTGTCCAGTGGGATCTTCTTCCTGGGCAGGGGTACGGGAGGGAGCAGGTGTGCCAGGCTCCCTGCCACTGTGGGCAAGAAGGCCAGCGATGTCCTGTAGAGCTTGGACAACAGAGCTGGAGAGTTATTGTACCGAGGAGGTGAGTTCGGCTTGGCCCTGCCTGATCTCTGCCAGACCTTGGCAGAGTTGAGCCACACCTTGCCCAACACAGGTTGTGTGCTCAGTGAGCCGGACAGATATCTGGCTTACCTCCCAGATCATCTTGTCCTGAAACTGAGTCAGCCTCTCACCATGACTGGCAATTTCAGTCAGAATCACCGGGATAGCAGAGGGTTGGGTGGGGGGGCCAGGGTGTGTCTGGCCAGGTGGAATCTGCCGACCCACACTGGAGGACTCACTAGGTCCCCCCACCTCAGCCTCAGCCGGATACCCCTCCTCTGACTCACTATGCTCACCCTCCTGTGCTGTGTTATGTAAAAAGCAAAGATAGGAATGAGAGACAAAAGGACAGAAAAAAAAGTCACAAGTGTGAAAATTTAGCATTAAAAAAACATTCTATATGTGTGTAAACTTACCTGGCAAGTCATGTAGGTTGACAATTTCAGGCAGGTCCGTGTCCATCCGAGACACCCCACCCGCCTCCTCATAGCTCACACAGTCCATCGCCAGCTCCTCCAGGTCTGTATACTCCACAGTGGCAGCGGGACCTCCCCCTGTTGCCCTCGAGGCATTCTACTCCGCAGACCTCTTGCCCTTCAGGCGGGACTTGAAGTCAGCCCAACTACATATGTGATTAGAATTAGGGAAAAGGGACATAAAAGTTACAAATACCTGTTTTGCTTACTTGTTGTACACATGTTATGTATTTGTTTGCTATAGGCAACATCACATATAGGCAAGTTTTTTTTTAAAGAAAAAAAAAATTGTGTGTCAATATTCACTTATCGTCTTCTAACTTCCTGTGGGGTGCAGACAATTGAGCCGACTTCATTTACGGAATCTGTAATGTCCCTCCATATGCGATCTTTTGTCGCAGCACCCATGTTTTTGCTGCCTCTATGTATTTTGTCCATGGCTTGTGTGACCAGAACTCGCAGCTTCCTCTTTGAAAATGCGGGCTATCGCCTTCTCTTTTTGGTCGTAGCCTGTGAGGGTTCATCCTGTACCTGCTCACCATCTTCCTCTTCACTTGCTGGTTGGGTTGTTTGGGTTTGTGTTATTAGTCCAGAATCTACCTCAGTTTCCCCAGTATCTGTGTCTGGCAGGGGACTCACAGCATACCCCTGTGTGTTTTGGTCAGAAGATGGGGTTCCCCCAGTACTGGGTCCTGCTATTTCTCCATCACCACTGGCAGCTTGTAGCATCTGCTGCCACAGCACTATCCTTCTGGCTGTTAAGGTGGACATCTGCTGCTGCAGCAAGCTTAACTCTGCAGCCATTTGTTCTGGAGTAGCCATGTTGCTGATGGCATGTGCATTGGCACAGCTGTCTGGCGATTTATAGCTGCGTGTGTTTTGTAGTGCGGGAAATCGCACAGGTGCTAATTACACTAATTTTTCCAGTAATTGCAGTACTGGCTATTTAAACGGCATGCATGCAGCCTGTGTTTGTGGGTGTATGGCATGAAGCTGGAGAGAAGCTAGGCAGACGTGTTGCCAAATAACTATTGATTTGTGTAAGTTTTTTAGCTGTACATTGCAAACTAATGTGCGTTTGCTTTATTGCTATTTTTAATGTTATGTAGCGGATGCCATGCTTTTTTAAACCTTAAAAATGGTAAAAAAAATATTTGTAATATCAAAACAAAGAGTGTGTAGGGGTGACCAATGCTGTTTTTTTGTTTTGTTCAGTTTATGCAATATAAATTTTTATTATATTTTTTTCTGTAGATATATTTAGTATCTAATAGTTGCTTAACATGTAATTTGCAGTCTTACCATTCTAGGGGTTACAGTGTGTTTGGTCCTATTCCCAGAGTGTTTTTATTTATGTTGTAGGTAGCTTATTCATTTATAATCATTTGGGAAGTGCCAAACTAGGCCATCTTTGCTTTCGTCTCAACTGAGTTTGTTTATTTTTCTGAGCAGGTAAGTAGCTTGTTGTTACGCACACCAGTGCTAACAGGAGTATACCGGTGTATGAACAGAGAGGGAAGCGAAGCAAACAAACTCACAGACAGTATAACATAACATACACAGGAGGTGATGGAATAACTAATAAACACAAAGTGAACAGAGAAGCCCAAAGGCTCAGGAATTGGGTGTCTCCCTAGTGTCAGGAATGCTCAGATGGAATAGAGCGAACAATGAAGCGAGGTGTAGTGATTTAACATGTGGAGCACCTGAAATGATGTTGCTAAAAGCAACAGAAAAAACCCCAAAGGGTTACCAACGGGTGTGGGAATAAACTCCTTGGTCAGAGATAGAAATATAGACACAAGGAGAGTATCCACAATCCTAACCCCCACTTGCAGGGCACAGGTTCAGCTTACTGCCACTAAACTGACACCTGGACGCCCTGCACAGTGAGGGAGGATTAAGCAAGCAGGTCTGAGAGTACAGCCGCAAACCTGCTGGGTTCACAGAATAGCAAAAGAACCCCAGCAGGTCAAACAACTGACTCCAGTCTTACTGCTAGGTCCAGATTGGCAGAATGAAGTACCGAATCCCAAGGCCTATTCGCAGTAAGCAACAAGTAAATACAAAGTCACACAGTACTAGCTAACTCTCTGGAACTGACTAACAAACAAAGATTCAGCAGCATTTGCCTAGCCCGAGAGGATGGTTTATATAGCAGGTGCTGTCCACGCCCCACTCAGACCTCACAGACTGTGAGCACAAAACCAGCGCCGGATTCCCTGCCGTGCACAGAGCCTGTAACCACTACACAGTAAAAACCCGGACCGGAGTATCAGCTGCGCTCAGGTTACTTCGCCAACACTTGCCTCCCGGTTGCCATGGCGACGTGGCAGCACAGAGCAGGAGATCCTAACAGTACCCCCCCTCTGACGAGGGGTCAAAGAACCCCTACCACCGGGTTTATCGGGGAACTGCGAGAAGAAAGAGCGTATCAGTCTGGGGACATGAAGATCACAACTGCGCACCCACGACCGCTCCTCCGGGCCATACCCCTTCCAGTGCACCAAAAATGACAGCCGACCCCGAACCATCTTGGAGTCAAGAACCCTTTCAACCACAAACTCCCTCTGACCCCGTATCAGAAGAGGAGAAGGTCTTCCACTGGAAGAAGGATTACTAACCGCCAGTTTTAAAAGGGAACAATGAAATGTTTTATTGATACCCAATGAACGGGGCAGATCTAACTGAAATGCCACCGGATTGATAACCCTGGTGATCTTATAAGGGCCGATGAACTGGGGGCCTAACTTATGAGATGGCTGTCTCAACTTCAAATTCTTGGTGGACAACCAGACGAAGTCTCCTAATTTGAAGCTGCAGGGTCTTCTCCGCTTATCAAAAACCCTTTTGGTCACTAATGACACAGACACAAGGGCTTTCTTCACTTTCCTCCAAATACCCCTAAGGACCGAAACAACAGAGGAACCACCAGGCGTGGAATCCAGGGGGTCAAAAGAATTGGCCTTAGGATGATGCCCATACACACAAAGGAAGGGAGAGATCCCTGTAGCAGAGTGAGCCGCGTTGTTATAGGCAAACTCCGCCATGGACAGATGAGCAACCCAGTCAGTATGACACTTGGAGACATAACACCTGAGGAACTGCTCCAAGGACTGGTTCACCCTCTCAGTCTGCCCATTAGACTGTGGATGGTAGCCTGACGACAAGCTCACAGAAATCTGGAGATCAGAACAAAATGCCCTCCAGAATTTGGCCACAAACTGGGATCCACGGTCAGAGACCACATCAAGTGGCAACCCGTGGAGGCGCACAACATGCTGCATAAATAACTCAGACAGGCGTCTGGCCGATGGCAACCCAACCAGTGGAACGAAATGCGCCATCTTCGAAAACCTGTCAACGACAACCCAAATGGCTGTCATCCCCGAGGATTTGGGCAAGTCCACCACAAAATCCATGGAAATGTGGGTCCATGGCTTAGACGGAATAGAGAGTGGATGTAATGGTCCGACAGGAACCCCTCTAGGAGCTTTATTTCGGGCACAAACGTCACATGCCCGAACCCACTGATCCACATCCCTAGCCACCGAGGGCCACCACACCGCCCTAGACAGCAACTCCCGAGTTCTGGCAATACCCGGATGCCCTGCCGACCTCTTGGCATGGAATTCCAGGAACACTCGCTGTCTTAACCTAGGAGGCACAAACAAGAGACCTACCGGAAGGTCTGGAGGAGCCTGCTCCTGTGCTCTAAGGACTAATGACAAGAGGTCCTGGGTAATGCCCACTTTAATACATGATGGGGACACAATGGGCAATGGCTCCTCGGTGGTCTCTTGAACTGGAGCAAAACTCAGCGAGAGCGCATCAGCCTTGATGTTTTTTGACCCAGGGCGATATGTTATCAAAAAATTAAAGCGAGCAAAAAACAAAGCCCATCGTGCCTGCCTGGCATTGAGCCGCTTCGCTGACTCTAAATATGCCAGATTCTTATGGTCGGTGAGAATTGAGACCACAAACTTAGCCCCCTCAAGCCAGTGTCTCCACTCCCCGAGTGCATCCTTTATAGCCAACAATTCCCGGTTACCCACATCATAATTCATCTTGGCAGATGAAAATTTACGGGAAAAGTAAGCACAGGGATGAAGGCGATTATCAGACACCCCCATCTGAGAGAGCACTGCCCCAATACCTATCTCAGAGGCATCCACTTCTACCACAAAAGGACGCTCTGGATCTGGGTGTCGCAGCACCTTGGCTGAGACAAATGCCCTTTTGAGATGGGCAAAGGCCGCTTTGGCCTCACAAGACCAGTGAGCAACATCCGCCCCTTTCTTAGTGAGTGCCACCAAGGGGGCCACTATAGACGAAAATCCAGCGATAAACCGTCTATAAAAATTCGCAAAGCCCAGAAAACGCTGAAGCGCCTTCAAACTAGTGGGCTGCACCCAATCCAGGACTGCCTGTACCTTAGAACCCTCCATTTGGAAACCTTCTGAGGAGATAATATACCCTAGAAATGCGATTTGCTGGACTTCAAACTCGCACTTCTCCAGCTTCGCCCCAAGCTGGTGGTCTCTGAGTTTCTGGAGGACTAAGCGTACATGCTTCCGATGTTCCTCCAGGGAATGAGAGAAGATTAGGATGTCATCTAGATAAACAACTAAGAATCTATCCAAATATTCCCTGAGCACATTGTTCATGAATTCCTGGAAGATTGCCGGGGCATTAGAGAGCCCAGAAGGCATCACCAAATATTCATAATGCCCTGAGTGGGTATTAAAGGCAGTCTTCCATTCATCCCCCTCTCTTATTCGGATTAGATTGTAAGCACCGCGTAGGTCAATCTTAGAAAAAATGGTGGCAGTACGAAGCTGGTCAAACAAAACAGAAATGAGAGGCAGTGGGTACGAGTTTTTAATCGTGATACGGTTCAATTCCCTGAAGTCGATGCAGGGTCACAACGAACCGTCCTTTTTACCCACGAAGAAGAACCCCGACCCAACTGGGGACTGTGAGGGTCTGATAAATCCCTTAGCCAAGTTCTCCTGAATGTACTCTGCCATAGCCTGAGTCTCAGGACGTGACAGGGAGTACAACCTGCTCTTGGGAAGCTTAGCATCCGGCAACAAATCAATGGCACAGTCATAGGGGCGATGGGGAGGTAGTACCTCCGCAACTTTTTTGGAGAACACATCCGCAAAATCTGCATAACATCCTGGCAATCCTGGCAAACTTAGCTGCGAGAGCCTGACTGGAAGGCTCAAGCAACTCCTGAAACAATCACTACCCCAACTAAGAATCTCCCCAGAGACCCAGTCAAATTGAGGGTTATGGGCCCTTAACCAGGGTAACCCCAAAACCAATGGAGCAAAAGAACAGACAGTCACATAAAAAGACAATTTTTCAGAGTGTGTGGCTCCAATAAACAAAGGAATTTGGCTGGTGCAGGAGGTAATTTTACCCTGGGACAATGGTTCCCCATTTAACCCACAGATCTCAATCTCTGATGCCAAAGGTACTGAGGGAACAGAGTGTTCCAGGGCGAATTGACGGTCCATGAAAACCCCATCGGCCCCACTGTCAACAAAGGCCTCAGTCTTGACAGTTTGACCGAGGATCTCCAAAGTCACCGGAATGAGAAAAGTCTTTTTGGGAAATTCTGACTTCTGGCCTGACAGGATATTTCCCATCACCCTCAGGCCCTGAAGTTTTCTGGTTTTTCTGGGCATGATACTACAACATGACCTTTATTCCCACAGTACAAACACAAACCCTGCTGTCTCCTCCGCGTCTTCTCACGCGAGGAGAGGCGGGTAGCCCCAATCTGCATAGGCTCCTCGGAATATTCCTCAGAGTCTGAGGTTCCCTTGGGAAAAAAGGAAACTGCGGTCTCCCTTTCAAGCCTACGCTCTCTCAGCCGTCTATCCACCCGGATGGATAACTGCATGAGCTGATCTAAGCTATCAGGCGAGGGATATTGTACCAGTTGATCCTTTATCTGGTCAGAAAGGCCCCTTCGGTACTGGTTTCTCAGGGCTGGGTCATTCCACTGGGTATCATGAGCCAACCTCCGAAACTCCGTACTATAAACCTCAGCTGGCTGTCGCCCTTGCTTAAGAACCGTAATCTGAGCCTCGGCTGAAGCCATCTTGTCAGGGTCGTCATACAAAATGCGCAGTGCCGTAAAAAAAGCATCAACACTTTTAAGCGACGGACAGTCAGGCTGCAACCCATATGCCCAGACCTGTGGGTCTCCTTGTAGCAAGGAAATCACCATGCCCACCCGCTGAATCTCCGACCCAGAAGACTGGGGCCTAAGCCTTAAATATAGCTTACAGCTCTCCTTGAAACAAAAGAACTGCGAGCGATCTCCAGAAAAACGATCCGGGAGATTTACTTTCGGCTCCTTAACCCCTGAACTTGCCGCTGCTGCTGCGGGAGCTCCGCTAGCGGCCTGCGGGGTGTTCATTTTAATGGACATCTCATTAAATTGTCAAGTCAGGACCTGCACCTGATCGACCACCTGTTGCAAAGTATTTTGAGGGGTATGCTCCATATTCCCACAAAATTTCAACAGGAGTAGGGCTGCAAACCTGCTGGGTTCACAGAATAGCAAAAGAACCCCAGCAGGTCAAACAACTGACTCCAGTCTTACTGCTAGGTCCGGATTGGCAGAATGAAGTACCGAATCCCAAGGCCTATTCACAGTAAGCAACAAGTAAATACAAAGTCACACAGTACTAGCTAACTCTCTGGAACTGACTAACAAACAAAGATTCAGCAGCATTTGCCTAGCCTGAGAGGATGGTTTATATAGCAGGTGCTGTCCACGCCCCACTCAGACCTCACAGACTGTGAGCACAAAACCAGCGCCGGATTCCCTGCCGTGCACAGAGCCTGTAACCACTACACAGTAAAAACCCGGACCGGAGTATCAGCTGCGCTCAGGTTACTTCGCCAACACTTGCCTCCCGGTTGCCATGGCGACGTGGCAGCACAGAGCAGGAGATCCTAAAACCTGTCCAATGGTGGGCTGGTGTTGGAGGGGTTACAGTGTGTTTGGGCCTATTCTCAGAGTGATATTGTTTAACCTTTTTTAAAGAAAAAACATTTGGTGTGCCAAAGTAGGCTGTTTGTTTTGTTCTTCCTTTGCGGAAATATTCGATTAGTTTCTAAGTTGCATGTCCTTGCCATTGTTTGCTTAGTTTGAGAGTTTAATTTTGTAGTTGTCCATACTTTGTAGGTTTATCATATATTGTTGAGTATGTCAAGCTAGTAGTTTTAGAAGTATTTGTGCCTTTGGTTTTTTTTTTGTTTGGTTTTGTTGGTTACATGGAAAACAATGTTGTAACTATGTAGGTAAATGTTCTTTATTTTTAATTTATAGTGTGTTTTATCCTGTTTTTCAACATGAAGATATGGAATACGCTCTTGAAGTAAGTGTTTGAACTGCCATATCTAGAATTTTTTTTTGTGGCAATGTGTGTTGTTAAATGATTGTGTGTTTTAATGTTTCCTACCTTCATTTGAAGATGCAGATGGCCATATATGTGGCTGCGGAAGCCCTCCCACCCCAACCGGCTCCTCATCCTCCAAGGCAACGGAGGTGTGCAAGGCCACCAATTTACCGTACCCGTGTCACCCTTTTTGGGATGCCTGATGATGTGGTTTTGCGCAGATACAGGCTGCCACCTCATCTAATCCTAGACACTCTCTCCATAATAGAGAGTGATCTAGAACAATCCATTAGGTATCCTACAGCAATACCAGCATTGACACAATTCCTTGCTGGGTTACATTTTTTGGCCACTGGATCTTTCCAGCATGTAGTTGATGATCTGGTTGGCATGTCGCAGGACCAGTTTAGTAAGGTCCTGCGACATGTCATCAATGCTTTCTTCACCAGAGTGAAGCAGTTCATAGCAATGCCTTTGGATGCTGGTGCCCTGGCTGTGGTGAAGCGGCAATTTCAGGAAGGGGGTAGTTGCTTCCCACACGTTATTGGGGTTGTGGATGGGACACATGTTGCCATTGTTGCACCAAAACATAATGAAGAAATATATAGAAACAGGAAACTGAATGTCATGGTTGTTTGTGGCCCATCCCTCCAGATCCTGTCCCTGAATGCTATGTTCCCCGGGAATTCCCATGACTCACATGTGATTCGGCAATCAGGGATCTGGCAAAGATTAAGAATGATGGAAGGCCAAGACATGTGGCTATTGGGTGAGTGTGTTTTTTGGTGTTTTTGAACAGTCATATTGTACAAATTACATCTTTTTAATTTTTTTCTTTTTCCTTTTTCTATTCTCATTTTCTAAAACAGGAGATCGTGAATAACCTTGCACCCCCTGGCTCATGACTCCTTACAGCAAACCCAGGCCAGGACCACAGTCGGCATTTAATTCCGCGCTTACTGCCACTAGACAGCTGGTGGAGCGCACGATTGGGGTTCCCAAAGGGACGTTTTGTGTGCTCCACCGCACTGGTGGCGACATCATGTATTCGCCGGAGATTGTAAGTAAAATTGTGGTCCTGTGCGCTATACTACATAACATTGCTGTAAGGAATTCCCTTGAGCTTCCACAGTCGGAGGAATTGCCGGATGAGGAGCCAGGGGTTGGACGGGCCTTCCGTGGCGGGAGTGTAAGCCAGCGGGGTCATGCCGTAAGGGCTAGAATTGTACAGGAGTATTTCAGGTATGCTTATGTTATGATAGTAATATACTTTAAATGTTGCCTAATTTTTGCTATCTGTCTTTACGTGTAGGGTATTTTGTAATGATGTTATTTTGCTTGCTTTGTTAAGTTGAGAGTGTGTTGCTATTGTTTTCTGAGTATTTGAAAAAGTGTCTGAGTACAGATTTTTCTGTACTGTTATCCTTATCATCTGTCTTTAGATGTGCTATTTTTCTACAATGGGATTACTGTTCCATTCTGTTTGATTTTCTGCAGTTGTGGCCGTGCAAATTTTTTTTTGTAAAATGTGGATAATTTATAATGTGTAATTGTGTACAAAAAAAAAAACACACCACCCTTAACATTCTTTTTGCTTTTTTCTAACTATATTTGTTTGGCTCTGTTTACCAACCAAATGCCTCAAGATCTGCCCTACAAAACTCTACTTTGTGACTTTGTGTAGCTGATTGGTCCTGCAAAATGTGGTGAGTTAACTGTATCAAACTATCTCTGTCTGTAGCATTTTCTCTTTGTCTATGTGTGTGTGTTTTTTTTTTTGTATTAAATTTGTCTATTTAGTGAACCCCTAAAGATATATATATATATATATATATATATATATATGTGTGTATATCTCTCTATCTCTATATCTATATCTATATATCTATCTATCTATCTATCGGTGGGCTCGTAACAGTATTATAGGGAATATTGACACATGGATATTTAATCTGTGCGCAGATAATTATCATCATTCTTCTTTCTTTCTTTTTATAATTAATTTAAAGTCAAATCTTTATCAGTCATACACAAATACACTATTGTTACACACATCACTAATTGATAGTATATGACTGATTACTACTTATATATATTTAATTCAAAGCACCGAGTCACCTACTATGTTACTTATATATTTTCCTATATGTTAAAATCCCAGTACTTATGCACATACTAATCGATGGATATCCTTTTATAAATACGTATACTTTCACACCATTATCCACCCATATCCACCTTTTACCTTACTTGCTAAATCCCATTCTTATAAAATTTAATGGGGAAGTAAATTCCATTGAAGGGCTTATAATACAATACCCTCTGTACACTATAACAAATAATATGTATCCAGCATCCTAAATAGCATAATATATAATTTTAGTATCTAATTTAGACTATTTATATTTGCTAATTATTAGCACTGCTAGTAGCAGTTTAGCCTCTACTTATGTAAAATATTGGGTTCATTACGTTTTCACTATGCTCCAGCCGCTTTTATTTATTACTAGTGTCTTGTAATTTAAATAAATCGCTCTACCATTAATGCTCATTTAAATACCAAGTACTAATGGATGTATTTGTTTTGTTTATTTGTGAGTTGCTCCTGCATCTTAAACATAAAAAAATGTCTGTGACTAAGAGGCTCCATAAAGATGGCCGCCGCATTGACTGACAGCCAATTACAGCCTAGAACTAACTCAAAGATGGCCGCCGCATCGATTGACAGCCCGCCCCAGCCTATGACCACCACAGGAATGCCGGGTCCAGTTGTGACAGGACATGATGTATTGGTCCAACCGGAAGAAGGGCAGATGAGCACACTTCTATAAGTTCGTTTACCGGAAGTACCGCGCGGTGCGCATGCGCACCAGGAGAATAAGGACACAGGAAGTGGGGCGGAAGTGACGCTGGTTGCGCCCCGGATGATTTTTTCACAATTTCTTCATTTACAAAACTTGTTTTCATAATATATATAAATAATATATATATACATAATATATATACATAATACATAATATATATAATACATAATAATATACATAATATATATAAAGAAATAAATAATAAATAATATAAACAGCTATCTGGGTTTACCATCAGTTGTACTATTCCACACATATATTTTTACAAGACTTTGTGTTAAAACAATGAATGTTAATGTCAACAGGAAGTGATGTCACAGTCACTTATCCTTAATCATAGCTGCTATAAATAAGAGTGTCTGCTCACCAGTCCCTTACCCCTTGATGAAGTCTGATGAATGAAACTCGTTGGGTGTACCTCTACTGACTCTCCGTTTTTAAAGATAAGCAACACTCTTATCCTAAAACTTTTATCAGTTTAATATTTATTATACTGAATTTATGTGATCCAGGGTTCTATTTATTTATATTTTTTATATTATCAGTTTTTTATCTTCCACTTTTTTAGCCCATCCTTATGTTTTAAATTGTATAAATAAACACATTGTTACTTTTTTCAAAGTCATATCCTGCAATATTCTTCATATTTATATAACATATCAGACACTGTTAGTCGCTGACACCCCTATATTGATAAAGGAGTGTTTGAACTATAGTGTTTTACTATATTCATTTATCTTTTCACACACACCTGTAGCGCCATACTTCCACTACCCAATATGTATATATATATATATATATATATATATATATATACATTGTTTTTTTTTTTTTTATTTATTTTTATATATGAGGAAGACCCAGAAAGGTCAACACGCGTAGGAGAAAGCACAGGACACTTTTTCAAACAAACTGCATTAATTCTTTCCAACACAGCTGAGCTCTATATTCCTCAATACATTTATCACCCACGGCGTTGGAGGCTTTGAGGAACAGGACCGGGTCACGTGACCGCGAGGAACAGGAAAGAGAAACCGGACAAAAAGCTGCAAGACTGACAGGGAAGCAAGGTGGCAGCAGACGCTGGGAACCGAGCGCAGAGGAACAAGGTAAGGGCTCTGTAAGTGGGGAGGTGCACTGGGGACAGTCCCGCTCCGGGTCTAGAAGTCAGTGACACTTTCCCCCCAGAGACACGACCGCACTCCTCGGATCCGGCTGGCGGCAGACGCCTGTTTACACGGGCACCTTCCGCCGCCATGGACTGAGGTAGAGAGCGGCGAGTCCAGAGCCAGCGATCACCTGTCTCCTGCAACTTATCCCTCCCGCACAGCCATTTGGGGTACCCCATCACTGCTAGCACTGTCGGAAGATCACACCCCCTCTCGAGACAGGATCCAGCCTCTGCAATAGACTTTTTCACCATGACCCATACATGACATAGTGAGCTCCCTTTGGGACTGTGTTGTTATATGCCCCTCCACACACTGTGGTAGACGATTGAGTGCAATTTAACGAGGTGGAACGCCACACTCTATTGCACTGGACTTTGGACTTACTTTTTTCATTTATTCATTCTTTTTTCATTTATTCTTTCTTTCTGTCATTCTGTTTTTATAGAATAAATACACATATTCTTTACTTATATATTGTCTATTCGTCATTCAAAACGCAATTAGTATTACCACGTATTCAGGCGCAATTGTGTACCCTTACGATATATATAAATATATATATAGCAATATTTCCACTGGGTGGAAGGTGCACTCTCGCTGTAATAAATGAAGTCCATTCATAAAAAATACTTTTATTGAGAAAGTCCAAAAGCCTTATATGTCGACGTTTCGTTCCGTATGACGAACCTTTTTCAAGACTAATAACTCTTTAGGTTAACATCATTCATCAAATCTTAATCATGTGTCTGTGAAAAAAACAAGGTATAGACAAATTCACATATGCAGGGAACTACGCCTCCCAGGCCAAGTAACATCTGATCACCTTCATATAATATATTCAACTTTTTAACCATCTCACCAATTCCTGATGTGTGTGACCGTACTAGTTTTACATAAATTCACCACCATCACCTGTGTCAAAGCCACCCAAACTCATAGTACCGTGTAATGTAAAACGGCTCACCTAAGATCAGATCATAATCATCAAAGCTTCCTAGCACAAAAAGGAATAACATATCCGGACACAGCCATAAAAGTCATAGATGTAGATGATATTAAATGTACATCTAGAAATCAAATATCAACAATGGATTATACTCATGGTGGACAGAGAACACTTTCTTATACTTCGTTTAGAATATTCACTAACATACCTGATCAAACAGATCCTGCTACCATGATGCAGCTACAGGGTCACGATATACACGACATGCTGCATAAATAACAACAGAAACTACATCTATATTTCACTTCAATATGGGTTCAGTAAAAGTAAATGGCTCAAAGTATAACACTTACAGTGGTCGAGAAGAGAGCAGAGCGTCCCTGTGCTGCATACCAAATGACAGCAACGGGACTGCTATTTAAATATCCCGGACCGGAAATGACCGGATCCATCATGTGCAACTCATAAAAACTTCCCACCGATATGCACTCACGGCTAATGCTCCACGAAGGGCTCTCAAATGCCCCACAGATGCGGCTCTCTAGCCGTACATCACAACCGCCGTGTAGAGCCACTCACAACTATACCCGCAATACTTACAATGCTACTCCGGCAGGACGCGGCGCTCATGCGTTCCACCTGCCGGAAATGCGTTCCACTGGACCGGAAATGACACGGGTGTGCTCCCGATAAACAGAAACGATCAGATAACTCAGTGGGTGCACTCTAAATTAGGTTCCTAACCACTAAAAAGGTCAAACGGAATCCTTAATCAGGTGACTGGGTGCAATGTATTAAAGAGTGTAACTTAGATTCAAATACCAAAACAATATCAAAGTGATCACGGGAGGAGACAAAATAATCAACACTTAACAGATGTCTAGGCCTGGGGGGTAGTCCAAAACATACAAGCATCGCATGATGGGGCTATAGTAAACAAAAAAATAAAAATAAATAAATTGAAAATAAAAAATAAAAAATCATGAAAAATAAGGAATACTGTATACATATAATTACTGTTATAGGAACCATTAGAGCCTAATGATATTAGGCTACCCATATACACTCAGGATTGATATATCAAATAACCATTACTTAATATGATCCAAACAAATTGCATAAATAGCATCATCGCCTGGTGTTATGCATTATGGGGAGAACTGAATCAATCGTCCTTCAAGACACAAATATAAATCAATTTTCTCAGTTGTGACAGGTCCCAAGAGTACAATAAATAATATGAAAAATAAAAAATAAATGAATAAACAAAGGGAAACATTTTTTTATGTGTTATTACAAAAAAAACATTAAATGGCTTGGACTCATTAAGTCCTCTGGGGGAGACCGTATCCAACCGATGTATCCAATAGCTTTCGCGTCTCTTCAACAGCAGGGACCGGTCGCCACCAGTAGGACATGGTGGAATCCAATCAATTAATTTACACTTTAGACTGGCAACTTGATGTTTAGCAGTTAAGAAGTGCCTGGCTACCGGTTTATCAGTTTTGCCTGTGGTCAATGCAGTATGAATCGAGGACTGATGATTAGCCATCCGGTCTCGAAATGGCCGTGTGGTCAGACCGACGTATACGAGCCCACATGGACACTTAAGGATATAAATTACATGGTCTAACCGACAATGTAGGTGATATCTTAGCTTAATCACCTTACCAGAATGCGGATGATAAAACACCGGACCAGTCAACATAGATCTACATGTGGTGCAGCTACCACAAGAGTAGCTGCCTGGTCTAGACTGCATCACTTGAAATGGGGTCAATTATATGGGGTGAGCCAACAGTGCCAAAAAAAACAGTATACATTTTTTCACAGTATGTCAGTTATACAGTAAGTCGACCCCAAACAAGTAGTCACTGTGTGCCACTCCCTTTTGTATAAAGGGCGTCTGCTGAATCTTAAATAAAACCTGCACTAGTACGTGTACAGGATATGTAGAGATTGGAGAAAATGGATAAGATCAAAGCGACCACTGGTGATATATATTTCTAATGACTACGTGTTTTACTTTAAAACAATATGGGGTTTATTACAGAAATTATTTTTTTAAAAACATATACATAAAATGAACAGAATTATAGGTTTTAAAAAATGATAAAACCAAAAGGGCATATAAAAGACAAGGAAGTATGGGGTATACTTTATCTTAGATACATAGCGGATTTTAATGTGTTTAGTTTCCATTTCACATTTTAATATATGAGTCTTATACCCTCCCCATCCCCATACTTCCTTGTCTTTTATATGCCCTTTTGGTTTTATCATTTTTTAAAACCTATAAATCTGTTCATTTTATGTATATGTTTTTTTTTTAATAATTTCTGTAATAAACCCCGTATTGTTTTAAAGTAAAACACGTAGTCCCTAGAAATATATGCCACCAGTGGTCGCTTCGATCTTATCCATTTTTTCCCAATATATATATATATATATATATATACACTTTTATATGTGAATATATATATATATATATACTAGGTGCTTCATCGCGCCCTACGGGCGCTCTTCACACCGTCGCAAGGGGCTACGCCCCCTTAACCCTTGCATGCCTTTCTGGGGTTTAATATTTGTATTATATGGAGTATTACCTGCATTCCTTTGTTAGTGGTTAAATATTGCACAATGAAAGGGCGTGCGATGGTGAAGGAGGCGCAGCCCCTTGCGACGGCGTGAACAGCACCTGCAGGGCACGATGTACAGAATGTAGCGGGTGCGTGGGGGACTGCGGATGGTGTCTGTAGATGCTGCGGGTGGAGGGGAGGCAGAAGTGGGGGTGGGGCCCGGATAAGGAAGGTTCGGGAGGTGCTGCGCGTGGGGGAGGGGCAGAGGAGTGGGGGATGCAGATGGGGGAGGGGTCCGGAGGCACTGCAGGTGGGGGAGGGGCAGGGGTGCCACGGGTGGGAGAGGGGCAGGTGTGGGGATGTTGTGGATGGGTGAAGGGTTCCGGAGGTGCTGTGGGATGGGTGTGCCGGGGGTTGGGTAGGGGACCGCAGGCACCATGGGTAGGGTAGGGGCAGGTACGGGTGTTGCGGCGGATGGGAAAGGAGGTCCGGAGGTGCTGCAGGTGGTGGAGGGGCAGGTGCGGGGGTGCCATTGGTGGGGGAGGGGTGGGTGAGGGGGGGACTGCTGATGGAGGAGGGTGTCTGCAGATGCTGCGGGTGGAGGGGGGCAGGTGTGGGGGGAGACGTATAAGGGGGGTAAATGGTGGAAGGGGCCTGGAGGTGCTGTGGGTGGTGAAGGGGTGGAGGAGTGGGAGCCACGGGTGGTGTAGGGGGTCTGGAGGCACAGCATGTGGGGGAGGGGTGGAGTGCCGCATGTGGTGGAGGGGAAGGTGCGGAGGTGTAGTGCATTGGGGAGAGGTCTGGAGGCGCTGCGGGTACTGTACATGCCATAAAAGGTAGTTGGAGGGTATGCAGTAACAGGGCCAGGACAGGGGTGACAGGGTCAGTACAGGGTTGACGGGGCCAGGACAGGGGTGACGGTGCCAGGACAGGGTTGACGGGGCCAGGACAGGGGTGACGGGGCCAGGACAGGGGTGACGGGGCCAGGACAGGGGTGACAGGGCCAGGACAGAAATGATAGGGACAGGATAGGGGTGACAGGGCCAGGGTAGGGGCGGCAGGACCAGGACAGGGGTGAAGGGGCCAGTATAGGGTTGACAGGGCAAGCACAGGGGTGACAGGGCCAGGATAGGGGTAACAGGGCCAGCATAAGGGTGACAGGGCCAGGATAAGGGTGAAAGGGCCAGGATAAGGGTGAAAGGGCCAGAATAAAGGTGGCAGGGCAAGGCCAGGGGTGACAGGGACATGACAGAACACAGGGCACGGGAGAGATTGGTATTAGGGACAAAACAGTGGTGACAGACAGATGTGTCTTACCGGAGTCACTGCTGCTGGCTGCTGCTGTTCCATTCCAACCTGTTGGGATCTGCTGCTGCTGGAGACTTGGCATGGCTGACTCTCTCAGGCTGGAGTCCTGCTTTCTCTGCCAGTCCGCATCCCTCCCCCCCTCCTCAGTCACACACCGCAGACCTCGCGCAGCTGCCGGGCACTGTGGTAAGGTGAGACTGGAAATGACTGGTTAGCCCCCAGGAGATGCTGCGGCTGGAGGGAGGAGGGGGTCATAGCATGCACGTGGCGCGGACCTCACGGCTTCCGGGCACTGTGGTAAGGGGAGACTGGGAGTGACTGGTTAGCTCCCAGGAGACGCTGCGGCTGGAGGGAGGAGTGGGTCAGAGCCTGCAAGCAGCTCGGATTTCTGCAGCGCTACCCGCCAGCTAAAGTGTGTGAATGAGCTGGGCGCACTCCACTGCGGGTGGCAGCGCTGCAGCTAGCGGTGGGGTTGCCGGGGCTGGAGATAACAGAGGCAGTATGGAACCTGCACAGCGGCAGGTGCCCCACTAAACTGCAGCTAAGAAGCGTGGAGTGTGTCAGAAAGTGACGCTCCTCCGCACCAGAGAGACCCTGCTGAGTATGCCGATGTGGGGGGTCAAGCACACAGTGAGTCGGTGCCGGTCTGTCTGTATGACATACCCCTCACACACCCCCATACCTCCCAAATGTCCCGATTTTCGCGGGACAGTCCCATTTTTTGGGGTCTGTCCCGCTGTCCCACCCGCGGGTCGCAGTGTCCGGCGGTAGGGGGGGGGGGGCAGTTGGAAAGCTCCTGTACTCGCTGTTCTGCTTAGCAGAGCAGCGGTGAATAGTGGAGACAGAGAGAGAGGGGGCATCAGGGGGTACGGATTACGGGGGGGGTTCCAGCAGCAGAGCCGGATTAAGGGGGGGGGGGGGGTGGCCAGGGGATACGTACCGTTGGCCCCACAGTTTTAGGGGGCCCCCCGGCTGGAGTAGCTCTGTCCCAGCTCAGAAGCTCCCCCCGTCCTGCCAGCAACAGCGGCAGCATTGTGCTACAGTCAGCACACGCTGCTGCATATTGGCAGGTCTGTGGTGTTGCAGGGAGGCAGCAGTCCCTGCTTTCTTCTCTCTGTGCGGGTGTGTAGGGGGAGCGACCACGTCCTCTGGATTTAGCCCTAGCTGAGGGGCCAAAATCCCATAAAAAAAATAAAAATAAAAATCGGAATTTGCATAAGGGGGCGTGGCCGCGCGGGCCGCGATTAGGCCACGCCCCCAACCCACAGCAGGCACAGCGATGAGATAGGGCTCCCCTGTCTCAAGTGCCCTGTGCCCCCCGGACTCATAATCAGCCCCTGGGGGCATGCCAGCAGCTCACAGAGCGCTGGGCAAGCCCCCTCACTGACGAAAACGGGGGCCCTCCCGTGAAGCCACGCCCCCTTTTCGCCGAGTGTGTTTCCCTCCTTCTGCCTGGATAAAGCTCCTGCAGAAAGCTGGGAGGTATGCACCCCCTGCCTGTGCCATGCCCAATGCCCATGCTATCTGCTTCTGCTCCTTGTCTCCTGTAGATTTGGCCAGATCTCTGTGACTCATTTGAATAACTCCGCCCACTGTTGTGACTCCGCCCAGCATTAGCAAATGAATCACAAGGTCACAGAATAGGGCTATTATATAGGAGATATATATATATAGTGTGGAATAGATATATATATATATATATATATACACACACATTAAAATTTTAATAAAAAAAATATCTATATATATATATATATATATATATATATATATATATATATATGTAGTGGAAATAGTCGGCACTCAGGAACAACGTAGGTACAGACCGGGGTGCCCTCCTCAAAAGCATACACGGTGTAAATGTTCGTGGTGACTGAAGCCACAGACCACTGACCCCCTCACCACAGAAACAGGCGGCACTCCTCGGATTTAGTAGTGAAAAAGATTTTTATGAAGCAAACTGCATGGCAAGTCCAACGTTTCAACACCGTGATGGGTGTTTTTGTCAAGGACACATGGTGAAAACAAACGAGTGTACAGTGTTCTTACCTTAAATGCTCTCTTGATGTCAGCGCGGACGCAGATGCGGCGGGCGGGAGAGACGCCGGCGGCTCCTGCATCGGGCGGCTGAAGATGACGTCACCGTTGCTAGGCTACCGAAGCGCATCCGGGCCCGGCTCATCGCGTCATTGCACTGCAAAGAGAGAGCAAATAATGCAAAGAGTGTAATGGTGATACAATAAACTTATAAGAGGAAACAAAATAACATTTCCAACAGGTGTAAGTGATGGATGATAATAAAAAGACTGGACGATCATGTGTTAAAAATTAAAACTAGACGTAGTAAAATGTAACTATATGACAATGCTAATCTAAATCATATCTAATACTATGAAACCTGATGAATAAAGCCACAGGCTGCACGTTGCTACAACTGACACATTTAAACGAATGTCGTTAACTGCAAAGAAAAGGCATGCACTGAATTAGCCGATCCTGTAGTTAATTAAAGAAAAACGCTCCATGTTAATTTTTCATTCAGTCCCTTGGGGGCAACAGAGTTCACTAATGAAATCCACCGCATTTCTCGTTGAGACAGCAATTTCTGTCTGTCCCCGCCGCGGGTGAGTGTGGGGACATGGTCCACAATCTGGTATTTCAAACTTGAAAGTGGGTGTCCAAGTTGTTTAAAGTGTCGAGAGACAGGTTGGTCATTGTCCTTGCCTTCAATAGCAGCTTTGATGGCTGATCGATGGAGCGCCATGCGTTCTTTAAATGTCCTAATCGTTTGGCCAGCGTAAAGTAATCCGCACGGACAAACGATGATGTATATAACATATTGCGAACTGCAGGTTAAAAAGAGATGTATCATGTATCTTTTGCCCGTATGTGGGTGTTGGAAGTGAGAGCCGGCAATCAGATAGTTACATGTGGTGCATGAGGGGCATTTGTAGCACCCTTTGCGGGATGTTGTTCTGATTCTAGGAGAAACATCTGTGTGGACCAGAATGTCACGTAGATTGCGTCCGCATTTATAACTAGCCATCACAGATTTTTTATGAAAACATGGCAATGTGTGGTCACTTTTGACAATCGGCCAAAGCGCACTGACGGCCCTAGGGATTACGGTACTTGCTGTAGTAAATTCCGTTACCAATGGGATCCTGTCGGATAATGTCTCATCCTTTTTAGGTTGTAATAACATAGCCCGCGGTTTATTTAGCACCTCCGACTTCTGTTGTAACAGTTGCTTGTGTGGATAACCTCGGGCTCTGAATCTGTCTACCACCTGTGTTAATGCTGAATCCAACTCACTCGGATTGCTTGTGATGCGGGCCACCCTGATCATCTGAGATTTGGGCATTCCAGCCTTCAAAGCTGGTGGGTGAAAGCTGGAATGCTGGAGAAGTGTGTTCCGGTCTGTTGGTTTTTGATAGACAGCCGTGTGTATATGACAGTCCTTGATGGTAATGCAGACATCTAGATACTGTATTGCTTCCCGACTATACTGATGGGTGATCCGAATGGGAGAATCCACCAAGTTGATCGAGCTCAGAAGTGATTTTAGGCTGTCTTCGCCTCCAGTCCAAAATATAATCAGATAATCTAACATCTCCATATATGAATCGGTGTCAGACTTGGTTTTGTCTGTGTCCCCGGAGGGGGCGCTAGTGGGTCAGTGGAGGTGGATGGGAGAAAACGAGGAGGCTGGATTATGTTTCTGCGCATGAGCGCAATGATATTTATTAGACAGATGGTTCACAAAACGGCAGCAGAAAATAACAGTAGGAAATGCAAATGTCAATTGTACAGCGTGGCAGCTGAAAGTCTATGGTAACAGAATGAATGGTGACTGATGAAATGATAACCGGTAGTGATGATAACAGATGAGTGATAACTTGGCAGAGAATATTCTGGTATGGGAACCAGAGCAAATTAAAACATGGAACCAGCAGAGATGGTGTTGTATGGCAAACCTGGTAGCAGAGGCAGGAGTCTGACTATATCCACAGTGCAGGTGATGAGGCACTGGCAGCAAGCAAGCTGTATCACAGGTGGAGAGATGGAACACACCTGGAGTCAGTCTCTACTGCTAGGCTGAAGCACACAGAGATGGTGGTGAGTGTGAAGCCTGTAGATGGAAGCAGGTATTGCTGGGGCTTGTAGTTCCACGGAGCTGTGAGAAGTAACCAGGAGTACAGAGTCTCAGGTAGGTATCCAGGTACACGGAGGAAACAGGAACCAGATCCTTACACATGAGTCACAGGAGTGACACAAAGTTCAGAATGCCTGCAGACTGATCCTGCAGCTTCATATATACCCCTTGTTACACAGTCATTGGTGGAGTGAGGAAAAGTGGGTGCGGCCAAGCACCGGATTGGCCGCCGTATGCTGACTGCTGGAGGCTGTCATGGCGGCGCCCATGCCGCGGCCTAGCGGGAACGCGGCGTGCTACACGCCCGCTATCACAGGAGCGCTCCCAGGCCCAGGATGGCGTCTGATGGCAGAGACGCGGATGACAGATGAACGCAGGGACCCAGGACGGAGTCCGCAGCGGCGGACAGATGTCACCATGGTGAGTAGATTCCTGACAGTACCCCCCCCTTTAAGGGTGGGCACCGAACACCCACGTGGCTTGGAAGGATGAGTGTTATGGAAGACACGGACCAACCTTGGAGCATGGACATCCAACGAATTTACCCAACTTCTCTCCTCTGGGCCATAACCGGACCAATCTACAAGGTATTGAAGACGTCCATACCGGCAACGGGAATCCAGAATCTTGCCAATCTCGAACTCCACGCCCCGCTGAGTTCGAACTTTGGGACCAACTGGAAGAGCTCTTTGGAAACGATTCAGGACTAAAGGTCTGAGGAGAGAAACATGAAAAGCATTAGGTATTCGCAGAGAAGGTGGTAACTTCAGCTTGTAGGCCACAGGGTTGATGACTCTTTCGACAGGAAAGGGACCAATGAAACGTGGTGCAAATTTCATAGACGGGACCCTAAGACGGAGGTTCCGGGTAGACAGCCAAACCTTGTCCCCAGGTTTCAGGCTAGGAACTGCACGTCTTTTGCGATCAGCAAAGTATTTATACCGGCTGGAGGCCTTTTTGAGAGAAGTGTGAATCTTCCTCCAGATTGAAGAAAACTGACTCAGGGCAGTAGTGGCAGCAGGAACATCCATGTGAGGGAGTTCTTGGAAATCTGGAACACGAGGATGTTGCCCATACACTGCAAAGAATGGAGTTGTCTCAGTAGCAGTGTGGTAGCGGAAGTTGTGGGCAAACTCGGCCCATGGGAGCAGATCAAACCAGTCATCCTGAGAAGATGAAACATACAACCTTAAAAATGTCTCTAGTTCTTGATTTACCCTCTCTGTCTGCCCATTCGTCTGAGGATGGTAAGATGACGAGAACTTCAGTTTAACCTGCATGGCAGAACAGAGAGCCCTCCAAAACCTCGCTACAAACTGTACACCTCGGTCGGATATTATTTCTGAGGGTAGACCATGTAAGCGGAAAATCTCCCATAGGAAGATTTGGGCGAGTTTTGGGGCAGAAGGGAGACCCTGGAGAGGAACAAAATGGGCCATCTTGGTAAATCTGTCCACTACAACCCAGATGGTATTGTATCCTTGAGAAGGAGGAAGGTCGGAGATAAAGTCCATGGACAGGTGTGACCAAGGGCGACTAGGAACAGACAATCGTTGTAACTGACCTGCTGGAGACTGACGAGGAGTCTTGTGCTGCACACACTTAGGACAGGATGCCACGAAATCCTTGATGTCAGCTTTCATCTTTGGCCACCAGTATGTCTCAGAGAGGAACTTGAAGGTTTTCAGAACACCGGGATGACCAGTGAACTTGGATTGATGGGCCCAAGACAGCAACTTGGGACGGAGTTCTGGGGAAACAAAAGTCTTACCAGGAGGAGGAGCTGGGGAGACTTGAGATGCAGCAAATACCACTGGACTCAGGATGGAATGTGGAACTGAGTCAGGCGTTTCCTCTTCGGATTCCATAGATCGGGATAAGGCGTCAGCTTTAACATTCTGCGAACCTGGGCGGAAATGAAGCTTAAAGTTAAAACGTGAGAAAAACATAGCCCACCTGGACTGGCGAGGATTATGGCACTGGGCTGCCTTTAAATATAGCAGATTTTTATGATCCGTGTAGATGTTGAACGGATGTTTGGCCCCTTCCAGGAGATACCTCCATTCCTCGAGGGCCAGCTTAATCGCCAGTAGTTCTTGATCTCCAACGGAATAGTTAGCTTCTGCAGGGAGGAATTTACGAGAATAAAATCCACAGGGGTGGATTTTCCCATCAGTTCCCTTCTGGGAGAGAACAGCTCCAACTCCAACTGTAGAGGCATCCACCTCCAACTCGAACGGTCTGTTTACATCTGGCTGGGACAGAACTGGAGCAGACATAAAGGCCAGCTTGATTTTCTGGAAGGCCGCTAAAGCCTCTTCTGACCAGTTGGAATGGTCTGCCCCTTTCCGAGTTAAGTTGGTAATAGGAGCGATGAGAGTGGAGAATCCCCGAATAAATTTCCTATAGTAGTTGGCAAATCCCAGGAACCGCTGAATAGACTTGAGAGAATTTGGAATGGACCAATTGGCAATGGCTTCCAACTTTGTCGGGTCCATCTGGAGATCCGATCCGGAAATTATATATCCCAGGAAGGGTATAGAGGAAACTTCAAAGGTACACTTGGATAGTTTACCGTAGAGCCGGTTCTCACGAAGACGTCGGAGGACTTCACGGACTTGTAGACGATGAGAGGGAAGATCTTGGGAGAAGATGAGGATATCATCCAGATAAACAACGAGGTATTTATACAGAACGTCACGGAAGATTTCGTTCACAAAGTGTTGGAACACTGCTGGGGCATTACTCAACCCAAATGGCATTACCAGGTACTCGTAATGACCATCTCGAGTGTTAAAAGCTGTCTTCCATTCGTCACCACTCCGGATTCTGATGAGGTTGTAGGCACCGCGGAGATCTAGCTTGGTGAAGATGCGGGCTCCTTTAACTCTGTCAAATAATTCGGTAATGAGTGGTAATGGATAACTATTTTTAATGGTAATGTCATTGAGACCCCGGTAGTCAATGCATGGACGCAGTCCTCCATCCTTCTTTTTAACAAAGAAGAAGCCTGCACCAGCAGGTGATGATGAAGGACGAATGAATCCCTTCTGTAAATTCTCCCTGATGTAGTCGCTCATCGCTTCAGTTTCGGGAACAGATAACGGGTAGGTACGCCCTCTAGGTGGCTTCTTGCCAGGAAGGAGATCGATGGGACAATCCCATTCTCTATGGGGCGGCAGGACATCCGCGGCTTTTTCACTGAAGACATCAGAGAAATCTTGATAAGCCGCAGGAAGACTTGACTGGGTTTTTACTTCAGTAGACTTGATTGGACAAACTTGGGCTAAACAGGACTGATGGCAATGTGAACCCCATGAAGTAAGTTGTAACGTTGACCAGTCAAACTGTGGATTGTGTAGCTGGAGCCAGGGCATGCCCAAAACGATCTCCTGGGTGGCTTGAGGAATAACTAAGAACTTTATTAATTCTGAGTGTAGGAACCCAACTCCCAAAACCACTGGTGCAGTTTGGTGAGAAATATTCCCCTTGGAGATTCGGCTACCATCCACGGCGGTAATGTAGACTGGGTAAGAAAGTTCACATACAGGCAAGCAAAATTTATTTACCGCAGCTTGGGTGATGAAATTTCCTGCGGCTCCACAGTCCACTAATGCTGATGCAGACTGAAGCCCAACTGAAGTCTCTAAAGTCACAGGAAGGATAAGGTCTTGATTAGAAGGAGCTTGTCTAGAAGATCCCAACTTGACTCCTCCTTTACAAGTCAGGATCTGGCGTTTCCCGAACGCACTGTGCAGGAATTAATCTGGTGACCTGCAGCCGCACAATAAAGACATAGTCTCTCACGAAGTCTTCTTGACCGCTCCTCAGGAGTTAGGCGGGACCTATTTATTTGCATAGGCTCATCAGAAGGTGGAGACTGGAACTGTACGGAAGGTATCATCCTTGATCTGCGTGGCTCACTCCGAGCACGTTCATTGTTGCGTTCGCGGATGCGAGAGTCCAACTTGATGCACAAGGAAATTAAATCGGACAATTGTACAGGAAGATCGCGGGTTGCCAGTTCGTCCTTGATCCGATCAGAGAGTCCATGCCAGAAAGCTGCTACCAGGGCTTGATTGTTCCACTGAATCTCTGCGGCCAACGTCTGGAACTGGATGACATATTGTCCCATACTACGGGTACCTTGACGAAGTTGGATTAGGTCGGCAGAAGCTGATGTTGCACGACCAGGCTCGTCAAAGATCCGTCTGAAGGTTGACACGAATTCTGCATAGTTGTTAATCAGAGGGTCGGCACGTTCCCACAGAGGAGACACCCAACTCAAAGCAGATCCAGAAAGTAGAGAGATGATGTAGGCAACCTTGGATCTTGACGTGGGGAAATTATGTGACAACAATTCAAACTGGATTTCACATTGGTTGAGAAACCCGCGACATAACTTTGGGCTGCCATCATACTTGCTTGGCACGGGCAGGTGCAGACGTGACACTGGAGCTGATGCAGCCGGCATAGAAGGACTCACAGTACTGGCAGGTGCTGGAGTAACAGGAACTGTAGGAGTGTGTACACTAGGCAGGGATTGCTGTAGTGTATCTATCCGGGAGGACATCCCTTGCAGGAACTGGAACATCTGCTGCTGCGCAGCCTCTTGACCATCCAAACGGGAGACCAGATTTTGCAAGGCCTCTGACCCCACACTCCGTCCACCATCCGAGTCCATCGATCCTGAACTTACTGTCAGACTTGGTTTTGTCTGTGTCCCCGGAGGGGGCGCTAGTGGGTCAGTGGAGGTGGATGGGAGAAAACGAGGAGGCTGGATTATGTTTCTGCGCATGAGCGCAATGATATTTATTAGACAGATGGTTCACAAAACGGCAGCAGAAAATAACAGTAGGAAATGCAAATGTCAATTGTACAGCGTGGCAGCTGAAAGTCTATGGTAACAGAATGAATGGTGACTGATGAAATGATAACCGGTAGTGATGATAACAGATGAGTGATAACTTGGCAGAGAATATTCTGGTATGGGAACCAGAGCAAATTAAAACATGGAACCAGCAGAGATGGTGTTGTATGGCAAACCTGGTAGCAGAGGCAGGAGTCTGACTATATCCACAGTGCAGGTGATGAGGCACTGGCAGCAAGCAAGCTGTATCACAGGTGGAGAGATGGAACACACCTGGAGTCAGTCTCTACTGCTAGGCTGAAGCACACAGAGATGGTGGTGAGTGTGAAGCCTGTAGATGGAAGCAGGTATTGCTGGGGCTTGTAGTTCCACGGAGCTGTGAGAAGTAACCAGGAGTACAGAGTCTCAGGTAGGTATCCAGGTACACGGAGGAAACAGGAACCAGATCCTTACACATGAGTCGCAGGAGTGACACAAAGTTCAGAATGCCTGCAGACTGATCCTGCAGCTTCATATATACCCCTTGTTACACAGTCATTGGTGGAGTGAGGAAAAGTGGGTGCGGCCAAGCACCGGATTGGCCGCCGTATGCTGACTGCTGGAGGCTGTCATGGCGGCGCCCATGCCGCGGCCTAGCGGGAACGCGGCGTGCTACACGCCCGCTATCACAGGAGCGCTCCCAGGCCCAGGATGGCGTCTGATGGCAGAGACGCGGATGACAGATGAACGCAGGGACCCAGGACGGAGTCCGCAGCGGCGGACAGATGTCACCGTGGTGAGTCGATTCCTGACAATCGGTCAATAAGACACTACTTGAAGACACCACACATGCAGCCAAATGGGAGAAACTCAAGGTTCAAGTCAACAATTATAAACGTGATCTAATACAATATAAGAAAAGTAAATTATCTGTGGTATTGGCTGACTATGAGGAACATAAAGTCTACCGTTGGCTACATGGCTCTGAAGTTACCTATTCACGATCCATTAACAAGCGACAAACATGGAGAAATAAGCACTTTAAGAATCCGAAGAGACAGGATTCAGATAATAGCGATTTTTTAGTCCAGGACTCGGACGACGCACGGTCGCCAAACAGAAACCCTCCAGCAACAGCGTCAAAAACTCCCATAGACGTGACTCCTTCCAACAGAACCAGAGGCTCTACAAAACCTCCTGCCGGCAGCAAGTCAAAAAAGAAAACGTAGATTCAATATTTAATCTATCTTCACGACCTCTGTCTGTGGACGAAACTAGTTTGCTAAATAAAGGGTTGTCTTTTATCCCCACAAACAAACATGACACATTCAAATGGCGTACTGAACAATATCGTTTTGAACGATCTTTAAGGCTTCGTGAATTTTTTCAGCATCATCCAAATACACCTCAGGAAACTACATTCACGAAATCCACCTCCACATTTGATCCTCAAAGCACAAACGCGTCTATCAAGTCTTTCTCCAGATTGATAGATTGTGCAGTTGACAAATACGACAGGGCACAACCCAGGGTATTTTCCAACTTGACACAAGGGGAACAAAAAGCTTTAAAAGCATTGACTCAGGACTCCTCCATTATAATCCGTCCAGCTGACAAGGGCGGTGCAATTATTATCCAAGACAGAACACAATACATCACTGACCTTGATGAACTTCTAGCCGACAACACGACTTATAAAAAACTACCAGGGAATCCCACTGCCCGTTATAAACTTGAAGTGGATAAAATTCTTTTCACAGCACAGAATCAAGGCAAAATTGACGAGAAGAGCAGACAGGGGCTCATACAGAAACATCCCAAAGTGCCTGTGATCTATTCTTTACCGAAGATCCACAAGGATGTGGTCAAACCACCCATTAGACCCATCATTTCGGCGAGGGATTCTCTATATTACCCGATTTCCAAATTCCTGGACCTGATGGTACAGCCATTGGTGATCAAGCAACCCACACATCTACGGGACACTACAGATCTCTTAAATATCTTAAACACCATGGACACTGTGCCTGCCAACACTATCATGTGCACCATGGATGTGAAAAATCTGTATTCAGTCATCCCACACATGGAAGGGCTGGCGACGATGAGAACATTCCTTGAGCAAAATATGTTCCAACGGATAGACATTGATCTATTCATTACCCTGTTACAACTGACTCTGCAGCGGAACTATTTCATTCATAATGGGAAATATTATGAACAATCAACTGGCTGTGCAATGGGGTCTTGTATCGCTCCGTCGCTAGCTAATGTATATATGTTTGCCAAAGAAGAGGAGTTGTTCTTCTCGGATGTCTCCATTAGCTCAAAAATCTTGCTATATAAACGTTACATCGATGATCTGATTATATTTTGGACTGGAGGCGAAGACAGCCTAAAATCACTTCTGAGCTCGATCAACTTGGTGGATTCTCCCATTCGGTTCACCCATCAGTATAGTCGGGAAGCAATACAGTATCTAGATGTCTGCATTACCATCAAGGACTGTCATATACACACGGCTGTCTATCAAAAACCAACAGACCGGAACACACTTCTCCAGCATTCCAGCTTTCACCCACCAGCTTTGAAGGCTGGATTGCCCAAATCTCAGATGATCAGGGTGGCCCGCATCACAAGCAATCCGAGTGAGTTGGATTCAGCATTAACACAGGTGGTAGACAGATTCAGAGCCCGAGGTTATCCACAGAAGCAACTGTTACAACAGAAGTCGGAGGTGCTAAATAAACCGCGGGCTATGTTATTACAACCTAAAAAGGATGAGACATTATCCGACAGGATCCCATTGGTAACGGAATTTACTACAGCAAGTACCGTAATCCCTAGGGCCATCAGTGCGCTTTGGCCGATTGTCAAAAGTGACCACACATTGCCATGTTTTCATAAAAAATCTGTGATGGCTAGTTATAAACGCGGACGCAATCTACGTGACATTCTGGTCCACACAGATGTTTCTCCTAGAATCAGAACAACATCCCGCAAAGGGTGCTACAAATGCCCCTCATGCACCACATGTAACTATCTGATTGCCGGCTCTCACTTCCAACACCCACATACGGGCAAAAGATACATGATACATCACTTTTTAACCTGCAGTTCGCAATATGTTATATACATCATCGTTTGTCCGTGCGGATTACTTTACGTTGGCCAAACGATTAGGACATTTAAAGAACGCATGGCGCTCCATCGATCAGCCATCAAAGCTGCTATTGAAGGCAAGGACAATGACCAACCTGTCGCTCGACACTTTAAACAACTTGGACACCCACTTTCAAGTTTGAAATACCAGATTGTGGACCATGTCCCCACACTCACCCGCGGCGGGGACAGACAGAAATTGCTGTCTCAACGAGAAATGCGGTGGATTTCATTAGTGAACTCTGTTGCCCCCAAGGGACTGAATGAAAAATTAACATGGAGCGTTTTTCTTTAATTAACTACAGGATCGGCTAATTCAGTGCATGCCTTTTCTTTGCAGTTAACGACATTCGTTTAAATGTTTCAGTTGTAGCAACGTGCAGCCTGTGGCTTCATTCATCAGGTTTCATAGTATTAGATATGATTTAGATTAGCATTGTCATATAGTTACATTTTACTACGTCTAGTTTTAATCTTTAACACATGATCGTCCAGTCTTTTTATTATCATCCATACATCTTACACCTGTTGGAAATGTTATTTTGTTTCCTCTTATAAGTTTATTGTATCACCATTACACTCTTTGCATTATTTGCTCTCTCTTTGCAGTGCAATGACGCGATGCGCCGGGCCCGGATGCGCTTCGGTAGCCTAGCAACGGTGACGTCATCTTCAGCCGCCCGATGCCGGTGCCGCCGGCGTCTCTCCCGCCAGCCGCACCTGCGTCCGCGCTGACATCAAGAGAGCATTTAAGGTAAGAACACTGTACACTCGTTTGTTTTCACCATGTGTCCTTGACAAAAACACCCATCGCGGTGTTGAAACGTTGGACTTGCCATGCAGTTTGCTTTATAAAAATCTTTTTCACTACTAAATCCGAGGAGTGCCGCCTGTTTCTGTGGTGAGGGGGTCAGTGGTCTGTGGCTTCAGTCACCACGAACATTTACAACGTATATATATATATATATATATATCTATATATATCTATCTATCTATCTATCTATATTTATCTATCTATATATATATATATATATATATATATATATATATATATATAGAATTTCTATAAGATCCGGCACTCACTAATATAGGAATTTCTGTCCCCGTTGCCTTCCGCAAAATGCAGCAAAGCTGCCGAGTATATGTAGAGTTTCGGCGGCACTTAGGAGAATAAAACACACAGACGCAGCCACTTAGAGCAAGCCAACGTTTCAATGCTGTCGCATTTTCGTCAGGGCATTAACAAAATATAAAAACACTCACCATTATATGTGCTCCCCTCGCAATCAAAGCCCGCGCCGCCGGCTCCGCTTCCGGTAGGCTGACGCTTTCCAATGACGTCACCCAGTGCGCCCATCACCATGGAGACAGTTGATACACTGATAAAATACGATATAATATGCAGCATAGTAGTACAGTACTGCACAACTTTTCTACTTTACAAAATGCATATATATTGCTTACTAAGTACACAGAGACAATATAGAACGTACTCAGAAATTTTCAAGAAAACTATTAAAACCTGATTGTTCATTTAACCCACGAGGATTTAATGCATCCAATAGAAATATCCACCTAGCTTCTCGTTGTAACAACATCTTAGATCTATTTCCTCCCCTTGTTAATGGGGGTATGTGGTCAATGATTTTGTGTTTAAGGGAGGTAGGTGAGTGGCCGGCTGTGGAGAAATGTCTCACCACTGGTTGTTCACTATTACCAGACAAGACTGCGTCCCAGATAGCATATCTATGCTGGCCCATGCGCACTTTGAATGCACATTCTGTTTTACCTATATAGTATTTGCCACAGGGGCAAATCAGGACATATATAACAAATTTTGACATACACGATAATCTGCGCCTAATTTTAAAGATTTTTCCTGTATAAGGATTTTTTATGGTGTCCCCGGTCAGCATATATCCACATGTGACACAACCTGTGCACTTAAAGCACCCATTTCTAGGTACTCCCAGAAAGGTGGCGATTGTTTTTTTATCAAAATTTGTGATGTCACTATGTACAATATAATCACGTAAATTTTTACCTCTCGAATAGCTACACATGATCTGTTTATTATGTATACTAGGCAGATCTTGGTCTGTCGTTAATAATGGCCAATTCGATCGAATTGCCTTCCTGATTTTGTTACTAGCAACATTATAACGATTGGGCCATACAATCTTATTAGCTGTAGACTTCTTGGATTTAGATTTAAGTGTTTCTGATCTGGGGATTGACATAACTTTTTGTTTCAAGTTTAACAATGCCTGTTTAGTGTACCCCCTTGCCACAAATTTATTGATCATAAGATCTAATTGGGGAGATACGTCATTCTCATCACTGCAAATACGTCTCACACGTAAAAACTGTGAGAAGGGTAGACCTTTTTGTATATTTACCGGATGATGACTAGTGGCACTTAGTAGTGTATTACGATCTGTGGGCTTTACAAATAGGGATGTTTTTAACCCAGTATCGGTTTTAGTGATTCTCACGTCTAAAAATTCAATTGAAACTTTATCCGTTTTATAGGTAAGTTTCACCGGGCTGTTACTCATATTGTGTTTTTGAATAACCTTATCCAATGTCTCCTCATCCCCCCTCCATAGGAGCAACATATCATCTATGAAGCGGGTGTAATATATGATATTCTGTTGAACAGCAGAATCTGCAAAAAATATATCCTGCTCAACAGATATCATATAAGCATTTGCGTATGCCAGAGCTACCGATGCTCCCATTGCACACCCGGAGACTTGGAGATAATGTCTCCCATCAAAGTAAAACTAATTTTTACTCAATACCATCTCAAGGAGCGCACAAAAGAAATTCACATTAGGTCCCTTTTACCAAACATTATCTGTAATTAGTCTTCTGGTAGCCGCTATACCCTCACCATGAGGGATACACGTATATAGCGACGTGACATCTATACTACACAATATGCAATCAGGGGGAATGTTTTCCAAATCAGATAATTGCAACAAAAGATCAGTATTGTCCTTCAGGACATGAACCGACTTGTACACATGGTTGAAGATAAGTGTCTAAAAGGATAGATACTGGTTGGAAAATAGACCCCCTTCGCCGAAATAATCGGTCTACCAGGGGGATGCATTAAATCTTTGTGCACCTTCGGAAGCGTGTATAACAAAGGTTTTATAGGAAACTCGGTTTTTAACACATTAGCAACTTCACTGGATACAATCCCTATTTGAGCAGCATCGTACAACAATAAATCCAAAGCTTTTTTATATTCAGTTGTCGGATCACCCGGCAATAAACGATATACCGTGTCATCAGACAACTGACGCATTATCTCACTCCTGTAATCAGACACATCCTGCACCACAATTGAACCGCCCTTATCCGCTGAACGGATAACAATGTCTTTTCGTGCCCCCAACATCTTAAGGGCTTTAAACTCTGCAGACGTTAAATTCGAGTGTCCTTTGTTGGACCTAGTTTCCACTGTATCAACTGTTGTGTCCAATATCCTAATAAAGGATTTGATGGAGGCGTTATTCGAGCTGGGGTCAAAACTTGACTTAGGTGCCAATTTTCTTAGTTCCTCCGGTAAGGGGTTTGCATTCCCCACTGATGTACGGGATCCAAAGAATTCTTGTAGTTTTAGTTGTCGATTCAACTTAAAAACTTCTGTTTTCCACAAAAAAGGGTCAAAGGCAGTGGTGGGTACAAAACTCAATCCTTTCTTTAATACATTAATTTCGTCTGTAGAGAGGGGGACTGATGACAGGTTAAAGATTATTTCTTGGTCGGCAGAGGTGGTTTTTTGCGTGCATCGCTTCCACTGGCCTCCTCGTCGGTTGTATTGACGTTTGCCTCGCAATATTTTGCACGTGTCTTCATCCCTAAAGGGAGAGATCTAAACCGTTTACCTCTCCTTGATCCATGGTCACTGTCACTAGCAGAAGTGGCAGAATCTTTGGCAGATTTATAATTGGGGTTCCTCCCAAAGCGCTGGCCTCCCCTTTGTTGCTGCTGGCGTAATTGGGATCCACCCGTTAGCCAACCATATACATTGTTGGATTCATAATCACCATTGACTTTCGTGAATTTTTCACGTTTGTATTTCAATAGGTCACGTTGGTAATTTTCCACTTGTTTGGTCAGCCAAAGATCTGCCTAGCATACATAATAAACAGATTATGTGTAGCTATTCGAGAGGTAAAAATGTACATGATTATATTGTACATAGTGACATCACAAATTTGTATAAAAAACCAATCGCCACCTTTCTGGGAGTACCTAGAAATGGGTGCTTTAAGTGCACAGGTTGTGTCACATGTGGATATATGCTGACCGGGGACACCATAAAAAATCCTTATACAGGAAAAATCTTTAAAATTAGGCACAGATTATCGTGTATGTCAAAATTTGTTATATATGTCCTGATTTGCCCCTGTGGCAAATACTATATAGGTAAAACAGAATGTGCATTCAAAGTGCGCATGGGCCAGCATAGATATGCTATCCGGGAAGCAGTCTTGTCTGGTAATAGTGAACAACCAGTGGCGAGACATTTCGCCCCAGCCGGCCACTCACCTACCTCCCTTAAACACAATATCATTGACCACATGCCCCCATTAACAAGGGGAGGAAATAGATCTAAGATGTTGTTACAACGAGAAGCTAGGTGGATATTTCTATTGGATGCATTAAATCCTCGTGGGTTAAATGAACAATCAGGTTTTAATAGTTTTCTTGAAAATTTCTGAGTACGTTCTATATTGTCTCTGTGTACTTAGTTAGCAATATATATGCATTTTGTAGAGTAGAAAAGTTGTGCAGTACTGTACTACTATGCTGCATATTGTATCGTATTTTATCAGTGTATCAACTGTCTCCATGGTGATGGGCGCACTGGGTGACGTCATTGGAAAGCGTCAGCCTACCGGAAGCGGAGCCGGCGGCGCGGGCTTTGATGGTGAGGGGAGCACATATAATGGTGAGTGTTTTTATATTTTCTTAATGCCCTGACGAAAATGCGACAGCATTGAAACGTTGGCTTGCTCTAAGTGGCTGCGTCTGTGTGTTTTATTCTCCTGAGTGCCGCCGAAACTCTACATATACTCGGCAGCTTTGCTGCATTTTGCGGAAGGCAACGGGGACAGAAATTCCTATATTAGTGAGTGCCGGATCTTATAGAAATTCTATACAGAGTGGTAACCTTCTGTGGTATGGAAATCGTTATCCTCTTGGTCAAGGCACCCTGGTGAGGTATTTTAATGTGACATTCGTCTTGTCGTCAAAGCAAACTGTTTTTTTGTTAACTCACAGGTGGGACATTCTCTCATTTATTAGTGGATAGATACTACTAACCTGTTGAGCTTTATAATGGAGACACAGATTAATACTAATGATCAATTTACTCATATTCTATTGGATGCAGGAGATATTCTCTCCTTTTCAGATATGGATGCTGAGAGTATAGTATATAAGGACAAGGTCTTTACTGACATCTCCAGCATACCTGTGACAGAGATATATAGGGACCTCTTTAAGTTAAAGAAACGCGAGACTGACTTTTATTATCATGGTGCAACTTTGTCTGAATACTTTAAGGAGAAAAAGTTACCTAGGGGCTTCCGGGTTAAGAATGTACCGACTATTGGTCGTCACAATGCGGCATTTTGCAGAAGGTGGTGCGCTATTTTAAACAAATGTTCTCTAGATTTAATTTTGCTGGTGATAGAAGAAGCCACCAGAGAGCTGAATGTAACTAAAAGTAAAATAGAGGCATTCGAAGCTGCACATAAAAGGACATTAATGGAGGATAAAACCTGTGATTGGATGGATAAGCTGACCAAACAAGTGGAAAATTACCAACGTGACCTATTGAAATACAAACGTGAAAAATTCACGAAAGTCAATGGTGATTATGAATCCAACAATGTATATGGTTGGCTAACGGGTGGATCCCAATTACGCCAGCAGCAACAAAGGGGAGGCCAGCGCTTTGGGAGGAACCCCAATTATAAATCTGCCAAAGATTCTGCCACTTCTGCTAGTGACAGTGACCATGGATCAAGGAGAGGTAAACGGTTTAGATCTCTCCCTTTAGGGATGAAGACACGTGCAAAATATTGCGAGGCAAACGTCAATACAACCGACGAGGAGGCCAGTGGAAGCGATGCACGCAAAAAACCACCTCTGCCGACCAAGAAATAATCTTTAACCTGTCATCAGTCCCCCTCTCTACAGACGAAATTAATGTATTAAAGAAAGGATTGAGTTTTGTACCCACCACTGCCTTTGACCCTTTTTTGTGGAAAACAGAAGTTTTTAAGTTGAATCGACAACTAAAACTACAAGAATTCTTTGGATCCCGTACATCAGTGGGGAATGCAAACCCCTTACCGGAGGAACTAAGAAAATTGGCACCTAAGTCAAGTTTTGACCCCAGCTCGAATAACGCCTCCATCAAATCCTTTATTAGGATATTGGACACAACAGTTGATACAGTGGAAACTAGGTCCAACAAAGGACACTCGAATTTAACGTCTGCAGAGTTTAAAGCCCTTAAGATGTTGGGGGCACGAAAAGACATTGTTATCCGTTCAGCAGATAAGGGCGGTTCAATTGTGGTGCAGGATGTGTCTGATTACAGGAGTGAGATAATGCGTCTGTTGTCTGATGACACGGTATATCGTTTATTGCCGGGTGATCCGACAACTGAATATAAAAAAGCTTTGGATTTATTGTTGTACGATGCTGCTCAAATAGGGATTGTATCCAGTGAAGTTGCTAATGTGTTAAAAGCCGAGTTTCCTATAAAACCTTTGTTATACACGCTTCCGAAGGTGCACAAAGATTTATTGCATCCCCCTGGTAGACCGATTATTTCGGTGAAGGGGGTCTATTTTCCAACCCGTATCTATCTTTTTAGACACTTATCTTCAACCATGTGTACAAAAGTCGGTTCATGTCCTGAAGGACACTACTGATCTTTTGTTGCAATTATCTGATTTGGAAAACATTCCCCCTGATTGCATATTGTGTAGCATAGATGTCACTTCGCTATATACGTGTATCCCTCATGGTGAGGGTATAGCGGCTACCAGAACACTAATTACAGATAATGTTTGGTATAAGGGACCTAATGTGAATTTCTTTTGTGCGCTCTTTGAGATGGTATTGAGTAAAAATTATTTTTACTTTGATGGGAGACATTATCTCCAAGTCTCCGGGTGTGCAATGGGAGCATCGGTAGCTCCGGCATACGCAAATGCTTATATGATATCTGTTGAGCAGGATATTTTTTTTGCAGATTCTGCTGTTCAACAGAATATCATATATTACACCCGCTTCATAGATGATATGTTGCTCCTATGGAGGGGGGATGAGGAGACATTGGATAAGGTTATTCAAAAACACAATATGAGTAAGAGCCCGGTGAAACTTACCTATAAAACGGATAAAGTTTCAATTGAATTTTTAGACGTGAGAATCACTAAAACCGATACTGGGTTAAAAACATCCTTATTTGTAAAGCCCACAGATCGTAATACACTACTAAGTGCCACTAGTCATCATCCGGTAAATATACAAAAAGGTCTACCCTTCTCACAGTTTTTACGTGTGAGACGTATTTGCAGTGATGAGAATGATGTATCTCCCCAATTAGATCTTATGATCGATAAATTTGTGGCAAGGGGGTACACTAAACAGGCATTGTTAAATTTGAAACAAAAAGTTATGTCAATCCCCAGATCAGAAACACTTAAATCTAAATCCAAGAAGTCTACGGCTAATAAGATTATATGGCCCAATCATTATAATGTTGCTAGTAACAAAATCAGGAAGGCAATTCGATCGAATTGGCCTTTAATAACGACGGATAAAGATCTGCCTAGTATACATAATAAACAGATTATGTGTAGTTATTCGAGAGGTAAAAATTTACGTGATTATATTGTACATAGTGACATCACAAATTTTGATAAAAAACCAATCGCCACCTTTCTGGGAGTACCTAGAAATGGGTGCTTTAAGTGCACAGGTTGTGTCACATGTGGTTATATGCTGACCGGGGACACCATAAAAAATCCTTATGCAGGAAAAATCTTTAAAATTAGGCACAGATTATCGTGTATGTCAAAATTTGTTATATATGTCCTGATTTGCCCCTGTGGCAAATACTATATAGGTAAAACAGAATGTGCATTCAAAGTGCGCATGGGCCAGCATAGATATACTATCCGGGAAGCAGTCTTGTCTGGTAATAGTGAACAACCAGTGGCGAGACATTTCGCCACAGCCGGCCACTCACCTACCTCCCTTAAACACAAAATCATTGACCACATACCCCCATTAACAAGGGGAGGAAATAGATCTAAGATGTTGTTACAACGAGAAGCTAGGTGGATATTTCTATTGGATGCATTAAATCCTCGTGGGTTAAATGAACAATCAGGTTTTAATAGTTTTCTTGAAAATTTCTGAGTACGTTCTATATTGTCTCTGTGTACTTAGTAAGCAATATATATGCATTTTGTAAAGTAGAAAAGTTGTGCAGTACTGTACTACTATGCTGCATATTGTATCGTATTTTATCAGTGTATCAACTGTCTCCTTGGTGATGGGCGCACTGGGTGACATCATTGGAAAGCGTCAGCCTACCGGAAGCGGAGCCGGCGGCGCGGGCTTTGATGGTGATGGGAGCACATATAATGGTGAGTGTTTTTATATTTTGTTAATGCCCTGACGAAAATGCGACAGTATTGAAACGTTGGCTTGCTCTAAGTGGCTGCGTCTGTGTGTTTTATTCTCCTGAGTGCCACCGAAACTCTACATATATATATATATATATATATAGAGAGAGAGAGAGAGAGAGAGAGAGAGAGATAATCATTTGAAAGTAATGATCATTTGTACTTTAATCTTAAACCAAAAAGAAAGCAAATTGAGAAGCAAGATTTGTAGTGTGAAATATTTGTTTATTATTTATTATTTGGTGCTGTGTCTGCTGCGAATAATCGCTGATGCAAACTAAAGAGAGCACATCAAATGTTGTTTGTAAAACATTGTACACAAATCAATAAAGTTATATAAAGATGACACCATGATATTTCAACCAATGAAATGCGACCACACACTATAAATATATGCCCATGTAAGGAAAACACCATAGGCACCATGCGAGCATCCGCGTTCAGGCACCGCGAGCTGCGGGTGCTCACCGCGGTAATGGGCCGTGCGGGACCGTATGTCCCAAATCGGGTCAATCGCGTGGCCTACGCAGAGGTCCGCCGCATATTGCGGATGCAAACACGGACACGGCGGTCCATAGTGCAATTGGAGTGGCGGTGGAGCGACCTCCGCTGCCGACAGCCCGTGTTGCTGGCGCGGCTGTGCCAGCAAATCCGCAGACGCAGTAAGTTAAACGCATTACAATGAGTATTTTACTGTGATTATTAGCACTAACAATTTTTATTAAAACATTTTTAAAATGCCAAATTGTGCTTAGATGTGATAAAGTGAGATTATTAGCAGACCTTATTATTAAACTATAGTACCCAAAACATACCACACTTAACCAGTTTACAGAGTGTGTGTGCTTAGGGCTTGCAGTACAGACTGGGAAGCAGAGTGCTTATGGGATAATGTTTAGTGGTGTGGTGAGTTGGCACACAGGCTGGGGACATAACTAACTTTGTATTTGTATTAATAAATGAACTTAACAATTTTATTTTGGAAAACACATGGAACTGATTTTTATTTTATTTTAAATGTGATTCTAGGGCAAGCACAACAGCAAGCTACTCAAGTGCCTTCCTCACCTCCAGCCTCCTCCCCACCCCAAACTCCCTCACCCCCTCAACACCCTGAACCCCAAAATCAAACTTCCCCTTCCTCATCATCAACCAGCCCCTCTCCAACCTCCTCCCCCTCTCTTTCCCAACCCCCCTCTCGAACCCCCTCACCCTCTCTTTCACAACCCCCCTCTCGAACCCCCTCCCCCTCTCTTTCCCAGTCACCATCTCCAACCCCCCTCTCTTTCACAAACCACCTCTCAAACCCACTCCCCCTCTCTTTCCCAAACTCATTCTCAACCCACCTCCCCCGCTCTTGCCCAACCTCCCTCTCAAACCCCCCTCTCTGGCCCAACCCACCTCTCAGCTCCACTGCCCCACTCTGGCCCAACCCACCTCTAAGCCCCACTGCCCCACTCTGGCCCAACCCACCTCTCAGCCCCACTCCCCCTCTCTGGCCCAACCCACCTTTCAGCCCCACTCCCCCTCTCTGGCCCAACCCACCTTTCAGCCCCACTCCCCCTCTCTGGCCCAAACCACCTCTCAGCCCCCCTCCCCCTCTCTGGCCCAAACCACCTCTCAGCCCCCCTCCCCCTCTCTGGCCCAAACCACCTCTCAGCCCCCCTCCCCCTCTCTGGCCCAAACCACCTCTCAGCCCCCCTCCCCCTCTCTAGTCCAACCCACCTATCAGCCCCACTCCCCCTCTCTGGCCCAAACCACCTCTCAGCCCCACTCCCCCTCTCTGGCCCAGCCCACCTCTCAGCCCCACTCGCTCTCTCTGGACCAAACCCCCTCTCAGCCCCCCTCCCCCTCTCAATCAGACCCACCCTCTCTAAACAACTCACCCATCCATCCTCCTTCCCCAATCCATCCTCCTTCCTTAATCCAGCCTCCTTCCCAATCCATCCTCCTTCCCCAATCCAGACTCCTTCACCACCCACTGAATGGGCAGCAGAGGCTCCCGAGGAGTTTGAGGGTGCTGGACATGTGGAAGATGATAGTAAGTTTTTACAAATGTAAATTGTATTTGTTAGCTGCTTTAACTTCAATTACAATTACATGCAGAGTTGTACTGGGGCCAATCTTGGCCCACGGAAAATTGATTGTCTTCTTCATCATGGTATCTATGTTGCATTTACATTTGTGTGTGGATCATTAGATGTACAGTGTCTAGGTATACAATGTTTAGGTTGTCCACTCTAGGTCGACACTCATTAGGTCGACAGGGTTGCCAGGACAACAGGGTTTACATGTACTAGGTTGTCAGGAAAAAAGTTAGACCTGAGGGTATTTTGGTATGTTGTTTTCCTTTTTAACTTAGAGTGCCTGGGTATCCCAATGTTTGCACAGTCAACTCGCATGCTTCACTTTATTTGCCAGGCTTAGGACAAGGTGAGTCACTACACTACCGCTTACATCGTAAGCAATTTCCATTGCAATTGGAGTCAACGTGCTGCATGAAGTGAAAAAAAAACAAACATTTGTCATGTATCCATAAATAACATGTTGATCTGGTGACATGTAGAACTAGCACGTCGACCTACAGAGGCTGACGTCAGGGCCGGTGCTAGGGTGTTCCGCACCCTCCTGCAAACTATAAATTTAGCGCCCTTCTACAAATGGAACACATGATTTGCTAGCTGTCAGGATGCCGGCAATCACATGACCAACAGCGGCATCTTGACAGCGGAGGGTTATGTATATTTATCCCGCCCACCCTAACCCTTGGGGGTGGCTAACCCTTGCTTGGTGGTGGCTAGGGCTAACCCCCCCCCGTACTTAGCTTTGTGATGGCGGCATTTGGTGTTCCTGTTTGGGGTCGGGATTCCGGCATTGGTCCCATGACTGCTGGCATCCCGACAGCCAGGATGCTAAACGTATCCCCAAATATGTCCTATTAACATATCTAACTACAATATTTCATAGTTTCAAATGTAATGTGCAATATGTTGGAAAATAAGTGATTGAACTCGTGTCTATGCTGACTTTGTTTAATGTTCCAATAAAGAGATGTTAAAAAAATAACACCTTTCTGTTTTAAGTTTTCCATTTTTAACACTATGTATGTATTCAACTGATATAATAAACTACAAGAAAGAGAGGTAAAATATTGCGAACAGCAAACATTTATTGAATAATAAATTATTTTTAAATAAATATTAACTTAAAATGACAAACTTTTGTGGGGAGTTTAGAAGATAAAGAGTAATACTGAGGTACATTATTTCCAGTATATCCTATAACAGTGAGAGGTAGTGGCCTTATCATAATTTTTTAGTGCAAATAAAGTACAGTACCACAATAACTAAACAACATTTATTTATATAGTCTAGGCTTATACTGTACTTTGGGTATTCAACCAGTGAAGAAGCTTTATGTCCAGATACTTTAGCTGAAGTGATCATGGCATTCTCAGGGTTTATTGGAACAGGTTACAGCCATTCAGCCCTGCGTGCTTTCATACTTGCAAACTTTAAAACCAGTTCTTCAATTTTCAGCTAGTCACAAACATCACACTCAATAGCAAGCATTGAGAGACTGACAAGCCTCTCCTGTGAAATGCTTGATCGCAAATAGTTTTTTCAAATTAATTTTAACCTGGAAAAAGATCTTTCTCCACTTGCTACACTAACTGGAAGAGTTAGTAATATTCTGAATGCAATTTTCAAATTTGGGAATGACAGTTCATTGGAATGTATAAACTTAATTGCTTCATATGGATTTTCTAAATTTTCCAATTCTGTTGAAAACAGATCCCTGAAGGCACACAGTTCATCGAATAATTTGTTTCCATTGATGTCTCTGTTATCACCATCTGATAAGTGGTTTTCCAAGTTAATGCACTGCTGTCTCAAATTTTCTTTGTCTTGTTCAGCAATGTTCTTTAGGTCATATTATTATTATTTATTATTATCCTTTATTTATATGGCACCACAAGGGTTCCGCAGCGCTCAATTACAGAGTACATAAACAAATAATCAACCAGGAAAACAGCAACTTACAGTTGACTACAATATAGGACAAGTACAGGGTAAATAAACATAGCTACATCAGCAGATGACACTGGAATGAGTATCAGGTGGCAGAAGACTGCTGGATTTGGTGCAGCTGAAGATTATTAAAGTAAGAAAAGGGTAAGCACATGAGGGAAGAGGGCCCTGCTCGTGAGAGCTTACATTCTAAAGGGGAGGGGTAGACAGACAGGGGTGAGACAGATGGGGTACATAGAGAGCGTGGAACAGAAGTTTAGGATGAGATTTGGCTGGGTTTGGTGAAGAAGTGGGTCTTGAGAGCCCGTTTGAAGTTTTGTAGAGAGGTGGAAAGTCTGAGGGGGAGAGGTAGGGAATTCCAGAGAAGTGGTGCAGCACGTGAAAAATCTTGGAGGTAGGAGTGGGAGGAAGTAATCCGTAGGCAGGAGAGTCGGTGAGCATTAGCAGAGCGAAGAGGACGGGTGGGGGTTTAAAGCGAGATAAGATCAGAGATGTAGATGGGAGAGGAGTGGGTGAGGGCTTTGTAAGCAAGTGTGAGAAGCTTGAAATGGATTCTGAAAGGGAAGGGGAGCCAGTGAAGGTCTAGTAAGAGAGGAGAGGTGGACGTAGTGCGTTTGGTGAGGAAAATGAGCCGGGCAGCAGCATTGAGGACAGATTGGAGTGGAGAGAGGTATTTGTCAGGAATGCCAGTCAGGAGGAGATTACAGTAGTCCAGTCTGGAGATGACCAGTGAGTGGCTGAGTCTTAGTAGCATCCTGGGTCAGAAAGGGTCTGATCCTGGAAATATTTTTTAGATGAAAACGGCAGGTTTGTGAGAGGTGCTGAATGTGTGGTTTGAAGGAGAGGGAGAAGTCAAGGATTACTCCAAGACAGCGCACTTGGGGGGTAGAGGAGATAGTAGTGCCATCAATAGATAATGAGATTGTAGGAGGTGAGGTTATGCGGGAGGGAGGGAAGATGATCAGCTCGGTCTTAGACATGTTAAGTTTAAGAAAGCTCTGGGACATCCAGGAAGAGATAGCAGAGAGACAGTTAGAGATATGAGTGAGGAGAGTAGGGGAGAGGTCTGGAGAGGAAAGATAGATTTGAGTGTCATCAGCATAGAGATGATATTGGAAACCAAAAGAACTAATGAGCTTACCTAGTGAGGACGTATAGAGAGAGAAGAGAAGAGGACCAAGGACAGAACCTTGGGGTACCCCTACAGTTAGTGGAAGTGAGGGGGAGGTGGAGTCATGAGAGGAGACAGAGAATGAACGGTCAGAAAGGTAGGACGACAACCAAGAGAGGGCAGTGTCACGCAGACCAATGGAGTGAAGGATTTGCAGTAGGAGAGGATGGTCCACAGTGTCAAAAGCAGCAGAGAGATCAAGTAGAATAAGTAGAGAGTAGTGTCCCTTAGATTTAGCAGCATGGAGGTCATTGCATACTTTTGTAAGGGCAGTTTCAGTGGAGTGGAGAGAACGGAAGCCAGATTGGAATGGGTCAAGCAGTGAGTGTGAGGAAAGAAAGGAAGTAAGGCGGTTGTAGACAATACGCTCAAGGAGTTTGGAGGCAAAAGGGAGGAGAGAGATGGGTCGGTAGTTGGAGAGAGTGTTTGGATCAAGGGTAGGTTTTTTAAGAATAGGAGAGATGAGTGCGTGCTTGAAGGCAGAGGGGACAGTGCCTGATGAGAGGGAGAGATTGAGAAGGTGGGAAAGATGGGAACAAGCAGAAGAAGAGAGGTAGCGGAGGAGGCGGGAGGGGATAGGGTCAAGTGGGGAGGTGGTGAGGGGACAGGAACGAATGAGGGCCATGACTTCCTCTCCAGATGCATGGGAGAAAGATGACAGAGTTGGTGCGAGGGATGGGGAGGGTTGGTAAGGGATGGGAGAAGGCTGGTTACTGATGATCTGGTGTGATGTGATGTCCTGACGTATGGAGTCAATTTTGGATTTGAAGTAAGTGGCAAAGTCAAGAGCAGAGAGTGAGGAAGGGAGACGAGGTGGAGGTGGGCAGAGGAGTGAGTTGAGAGTGGCAAAGAGGCGCCGGGGGTTGGAAGACTGGGAGGAGATGAGGTTCTTGAAGTATGACTGTTTAGCAAGAGAAAGGGCAGCACTGAAGGATGAGAGCATAAGTTTGAAATGGAGGAAGTCTGCCTTAGAGCGTGATTTCCTCCAGTGTCGCTCAGCAGTACGTGAGCATTTTTGCAGATATCTGGTGCATTTGGTGTGCCAGGGTTGAGGTGTTAATTTGCGAGGGTGAATAGTGGTTGGTGGAGCAACAGAGTCAAGAGCAGAAGTAAGGGAAGCATTGTATGTAGAAGTGGCTTGTTCAGGGCATGAGAGAGAGAGAATAGGAGAGAGAAGTGAGTCAAACAGGGAGGAAAGGAATGTGGTGTCAATAGCTTCAATGTTACGCTTAGTGATGGTAGCCTTAGGAGATAGAGAGATGGGGAAGTCGAGAGAGATAGGTTAAAGGAGAGCAGGTGGTGGTCAGAGAGGGGAAATGGGGAGTTGGAAAAATCAGAGATATCACAGCAGTGAGTGAAGACCAGATCCAGTGAGCTCCCATTCACATGGGAGGGTGAGGAGGTCCACTGGGAGAGACCAAGTGAGGAGGTGAGGTTAAGGAGTTTAGAGGCAGGGGATTGTGTGGGGATGTCAATAGGGATGTTGAAGTCGCCTAGGATAATGGTGGGAATGTCAGAAGAGAGGAAGTGAGGAAGCCAGGAAGCAAAGTTGTCATTGAATTTGGAAGCAGTGCCAGGGGGCCGGTAAATGACAGCTACTCTAAGATGGACTGGTTGGAAGAGGCGTATGGCGTGGACCTCAAATGTAGAGAATATAAGGGATGGTTCTGGTGGTATGAGTTGGTAGGAGTAACTAGAAGGTAAAAGGACCCCAACACCACCCCCATGGCGACCCCCAGGTCGGGGGGTGTGTGTGAATGTGAGGCCCCCAGCAGAGAGAGCAGCAGCAGAAGTAGTGTCAGAGGGCGTAATCCAAGTTTCAGTAATGGCTAGTAGGTGTAGGGATTTGGAAATGAAAAGGTCATGAGTGGGGACCAGTTTGTTACAAACAGATCTGGCATTCCAGAGTGCACAGGATAGGGGGTATAAGTCTGTGGGAGAGATGTGAATGAGATTATCAGGGTTGCTGTAGCGATGAGGTGGGATTAACTTTGAGGGCAGGGATGATGAGAGAGTAGTGATGGTACGGGTGCCTGAGCTAGGAGGGGAAACTACAGGGGGTGGGCAGGGGGGAGTTCAGTGTGATGTGCATGGGGGTATGGGGAGGTGACAGGGAAGGGAGAGAGGGATCAGGGCTGAGTTGTGGGGTAGCAGGACCATGGGGCAGAGGTGAGTGAAAGTGGGATAACAGGAAAGGTGGGGGAAGGCAACAGAGGGATGGAGGGGAGACAGAGGAGGGGAGAGAGGAGGAGGTGTAGGAGACTAGGGGGTAAGGATAAAGATACATTATTAGGTAGACACTGAGTGATGTGGGGTGTATAGGAAAGCCTTGACATAGTGTTAAGTAGGTAAATAGGTTGAGGGAAAGTGGAAGTAGGAGAGGAGACTGTAAGGGAATCTGAGCAGAAGAATTGCAGAAATGCAGGTGAGAAAAGCAGTGTAGGCTCAAGGGGTGTAGATTTAGTATGAAATGAGTCAAAAGTGTAGATAAAGTGGGTGCAGAAATGTATTTGGAGTGTAAGAAGTGAAAGGATTGTGAGAGGTTTAAGAAGTAATGGTAATTATGTTAGATTTTTTAAGTGTTTGCAAGTAAAATTGTATTGGTGCAGCTGTGAATAAAAAATAAAATTACAATAATACAGATACAAGCATTTGTAGGTGAAATGGATGGGTTTTGAATTGTCCAAGCAAGGTTGTTCCGTGCTATTTAATCAGATGCAACAATCAGGAGGTGAGTGATCTGAGGAGTAAGTGACTCACATTTGTTTCTAGTTCTTCAGTTTTTTTGTTTGTTTTGTTTGATTGATGTGCTTCTGTTTTCCTTCTTTTTCACTTCGATTGAACGCTGATTGAACGCTGCTGTTATTTGTCAATTTTATCACGCTTTGATAAAATGCACGCTCAGATTGAAAATGCACAGCCAAACGGCTTTGCACAGCCTACACCATTGGACTTAAGTAGAAGACTATTACAAGTGAAACCAATAATTGAAATCTGCAACCACACCCCACCCCCTCAAATGCCAGGCAATAAATTACCTTAAAAACAACAACCAGGCATTCCACAAAGATAAAACTGGGTCTATATCATCCAAAACTTTAAAAAGTACTTTAAAATCACATACTATGCAATAATGTTTCAATTTGCATTACCCAGCAGAATTAGCTTTGCATATATATAGTGCAGCAGAATATGATGGTAGTTGTAGTCAATTGTAATTACCTGTAGGTGACAAGAAGAGAAAAAACGTCAATTCATAATCGAAATCAGCTGAAGATAAATTAACACTGATTGAACGCTGCTGTTATTTGTCAATTTTATCACGCTTTGATAAAATGCACGCTTAGATTGAAAATGCACAGCCAAACGGCTTTGCACAGCCTACACCATTGGACTTAAGTAGAAGACTATTACAAGTGAAACCAATAATTGAAATCTGCAACCACACCCCACCCCCTCAAATGCCAGGCAAAAAATTAACTTAAAAACAACAACCAGGCATTCCACAAAGATAAAACTGGGTCTATATCATCCAAAACTTTAAAAAGTACTTTAAAATCACATACTGTGCAATAATGTTTCAATTTGCATTACCCAGCAGAATTAGCTTTGCATATATATAGTGCAGCAGAATATGATGGTTGTTGTAGTCAATTGTAATTACCCAGCAGAATTAGCTTTGCATATATATAGTGCAGCAGAATATGATGGTAGTTGTAGTCAATTGTAATTACCCAGCAGAATTAGCTTTGCATATATATATATATATATATATAGTGCAGCAGAATATGATGATAGTTGTAGTCAATTGTAATTACCCAGCAGAATTAGCTTTGCATATATATAGTGCAGCAGAATATGATGGTAGTTGTAGTCAATTGTAATTACCTGTAGGTTACAAGAAGAGAAGAAACGTCAATTCACAATCAATATCAGCTGAAGATAAATTAACGCTGATTGAACGCTGCTGTTATTTGTCAATTTTATCACGCTTTGATAAAATGCACGCTTAGATTGAAAATGCACAGCCAAACGGATTTGCACAGCCTACACCATTGGACTTAATTAGAAGCCTATTACAAGTGAAACCAATAATTGAAATCTGCAACCACACCCCACCCCCTCAAATGACAGGCAATAAATTACCTTAAAAACAACAACCAGGCATTCCACAAAGATAAAACTGGGTCTATATCATCCAAAACTTTAAAAAGTACTTTAAAATCACATACTATGCAATAATGTTTCAATTTGCATTACCCAGCAGAATTAGCTTTGCATATATATAGTGCAGCAGAATATGATGGTAGTTGTAGTAAATTGTAATTACCGAGCAGATTTAGCTTTGCATATATATAGTACAGCAGAATATGATGGTAGTTGTAGTAAATTGTAATTACCCAGCAGAATTAGCTTTGCATATATATAGTGCAGCAGAATATGATGGTAGTTGTAATCAATTGTAATTACCCAGCAGAATTAGCTTTGCATATATATAGTGCAGCAGAATATGATTGTAGTTGTAGTCAATTGTAATTATCCAGCAGAATTAGCTTTGCATATATATAGTGCAGCAGAATATGATGGTAGTTGTAGTCAATTGTAATTACCCAGCAGAATTAGCTTTGCATATATATAGTGCAGCAGAATATGATGGTAGTTGTAGTCAATTGTAATTACCCAGCAGAATTAGCTTTGCATATATATATATATATATATATATATATATATATATATAGTGCAGCAGAATATGATTGTAGTTGTAGTCAATTGTAATTACGCAGCAGAATTAGCTTTGCATATATATAGTGCAGCAGAATATGATGGTAGTTGTAGTCAATTGTAATTACCTGTAGGTGACAAGAAGAGAAGAAACGTCAATTCACAATCGATATCAGCTGAAGATAAATTAACGCTGATTGAACGCTGCTGTTATTTGTCAATTTTATTACGCTTTAATAAAATGCACGCTCAGATTGAAAATGCACAGCCAAACGGCTGTGCACAGCCTACACCATTGGACTTAAGTAGAAGACTATTACAAGTGAAACCAATAATTGAAATCTGCAACCACACCCCACCCCCTCAAATGCCAGGCAATAAATTACCTTAAAAACAACAACCAGGCATTCCACAAAGATAAAACTGGGTCTATATCATCCAAAACTTTAAAAAGTACTTTAAAATCACATACTATGCAATAATGTTTCAATTTGCATTACCCAGCAGAATTAGCTTTGCATATATATAGTGCAGCAGAATATGATGGTAGTTGTAGTCAATTGTAATTACCCAGCAGAATTAGTTTTGCATATATATAGTGCAGCAGAATATGATGGTAGTTACAGTCAATTGTAATTACCCAGCAGAATTAGCTTTGCATATATATAGTGCAGCAGAATATGAGGGTAGTTGTAGTCAATTGTAATTACCCAGCAGAATTAGCTTTGCATATATATAGTGCAGCAGAATATGATGGTAGTTGTAGTCAATTGTAATTTCCCAGCAGAATTAGCTTTGCATATATATAGTGCAGCAGAATATAATGGTAGTTGTAGTCAATTGTAATTACCTGTAGGTGACAAGAAGAGAAGAAACGTCAATTCACAATCGATATCAGCTGAAGATAAATTAACGCTGATTGAACGCTGCTGTTATTTGTCAATTTTATCATGCTTTGATAAAATGCACGCTCAGATTGAAAATGCACAGCCAAACGGCTTTGCACAGCCTATACCATTGGACTTGAGTAGAAGACTATTACAAGTGAAACCAATAATTGAAATCTGCAACCACACCCCACCCCCTCAAATGCCAGGCAATAAATTACCTTAAAAACAACAACCAGGCATTCCACAAAGATAAAACTGGGTCTATATCATCCAAAACTTTAAAAAGTACTTTAAAATCACATACTATGCAATAATGTTTCAATTTGCATTACCCAGCAGAATTAGCTTTGCATATATATAGTGCAGCAGAATATGATGGTAGTTGTAGTCAATTGTAATTACCCAGCAGAATTAGCTTTGCATATATATATACTGTCAAAGTCAGAAAAATATCACACTGCACATTGCCATATATGCACCTCATGCGTGTCCCCGCTGCACGTGCATGAGCCCTCCCGTGCGTGCATATAATCGCAGTCGCGTGCACTCGCAGGCGCACGGTATGCGCATTTACGGTAGAGTTTGTGTGCATCTAGCGTGCGACTCGATCGTAACATATTTTAGTCATATAATGTATTTTGTAGATTATGGTCCCTTTGATAGAATCTGAAAGTTTAGTTAATATAGCATGTTCAGAGACAAAGAGATCCCTCTTTGTTTGATACGAAGGGTCAGACAGGGGTTACACGGTGGTGTTTAGTATCCATCGGAAGAGTATTTAATTAGCAATATTCCGGTGTTGGTTAGAAACAGATTAATCGCTCGTGCGAATTGTTATGACTATAAGAAGTTTATGGACATTTACTATGTTTGCACTTTATTACCCATGCGGCGGGAAACCTGAGTTTCCCTCCCACCTGAGCAGTTTGAAATAGTCACAGTCCACCTGTATGAACCAACCTATGACCTTTTGTTATAATGCGGAGACGAATTCCTGTGTCCAATGAACAATGAGATTGTAGGGACCATTGTACTGTATTGTGTGTAGTGTATATAAAGACAAGCCGATCTGGGCCAGCTCCACTCTACTCTTCTCAACGGTTCTGATCACTGATAATCGGGAGCTGGATATCCAGAAAGGCGCTTGCGATTGTTTCCCTTGTGCGTAAGTTCTCTGCAACCATTTATCTCCTATTTGTTGTAAGCCATTTCTCTCTCTCCTTCCCCTTAAATGTAATTGTGCCACTATTGTATTTTAACGTGTAGTAATCCTGTTAGGTATTTTATGTTAGTTTGGTAGTGTATAACTTGTATTGTGTATTCTTTTGCAATTGAACGTTCATTCTCTCCCTTAAAGGTGTTAGAACCTTAGACCGGTATTTGAGTGTTTATTATATTGCTAAGTGTTCTCAGAGCGTCACAGACGCTCATACAGCTTTTAAACTAACAAGGTTACACTGCGTTGCATTTACACCTTATCACTGCACAAAGGTTTACAGTATAAGTTCATTACTCATGGTATAGTTATTAAGGTTTAATTCTGTGAGCGTCAGCGCCGCTTGTGATCTCCTCGTGGTCTCGAGCGTCCGCTACGCTAGTAGCGTATCATTACGGTAGTCGGCAGCATATAGCGTGCTTGCCTCTACGCATTAAGCCGTGAGCGAACGTGCCGCTCGTGCGTCTCGTCCACGGCTAAAGCGTCTGCTACGCTAAGTGCGTACCCTTACGGTATATCATACGCCAATTGCGTACTGTGTTCATTAACCTTTTAGAGTGTTTAAAATAGGATAAATCATTAGGCTTTAACAATTGGGGGCTCGGCCGCTCTTCACATATCCGCACTAGGTAATTTTAGCAGACATTATCGATCAGCAAAAGGCGGGAATGTGCTATCCCTCGCAGTGCTGACCAGATAAGTGTCTGCTTCGCTTAGTAAGGAGTGCTGAGGGAATCCGGACCCGGAAGGTAGGAACAGTACGTTATTGTCTTTTAAAACCTGTTTAGTTTCTGTTTTGCGTACGTACGCATAAGCACACACACCTGTATTTCTTGTTTTAGCATTATTTGTCTGTGCCTCATTCTCCTGATTGCCACACACTAGTGATAACGTACTGAGACATTTGTTGTTATTAATAGTTAAAAGATAAAAAGTAATATTTAAGGGAATAATTGTAAAAGGCACGCACACACTCTCGCCTAAGAAATACAAGGGAGATTTGGGTGGTGTTCAGTGAATGATTACTGTTAAAGATCATTCACATTGATAAACGTGTAGTGTGTTACTGTGGACGTACTTGGTCTGCGTACACGTGTCCTTACAAGGGCAGGGCGTACGCAACGCAAGGGTTGACGCACGGAGCGTATATTACGCACGGAGCGTACGGATACGCCCACATAATACAAACCGCACGATAGTATTGTTCTAGTAGGCGATAAGGAAGTAACGCGAAAATAACACAAATCTATCTCAAATCCAAAAGTTAAAGTTAAAAGAAAAAAACCTTCTCTGTTGCAATTCTTCTGGGTTAGGCTAATACCGAATGAAAGGAATTCTGTACAGAAATAAGAGTGATCGAATGTAAGAGTGTGTATATATAAGATTTCTCTTTTATTACGGACGTGGGAACCATAGGCCAGTAGAAAGAGGTACACCAGCGAGAGTGATAGCGCGGGGTGGCTTGGGAGGCGTCCCTTGTTAGTCTCGACATATTAATGAGCAGTAGAGTCTGCTGTACATAACAGACCAGGAGGTCACGAACCAGGAGGTTCAGGTACAGCAGATTAGAAGTAGAGAGCACAACTGAAGAGGGTTGGTGCGAGACCCATATAGGCCAACGAAGCTCATTGCTGAAGGAATTCGCAGCCGAAATTTTCGATTCCGTTGATCGTTCTGCACATAAGATTAGTTGCTTGTGTGCAGATACGATTGTACCGCATGTGATTGTGTGCATTAGCGTGTCTTAAATATTCATAGGAACGCTACTTGCACATTGTTAACGTGATTTGTGTAATTTTTTTATTTTAAGGGAAGTAGCCTGATCACTCAGGGACATTCCAACGACTGATACTTGCTGGGGAGGGTAAGACACTCCCACACGCCCGAGCAAGTAGACGTTAATAGGTGCCCTAGGTTTGGTACGGAACCTCTGGGAACTTTGGTCGCCGTATTGGCCAGCATGGGCGGGAGTTAAGTGGGCGGACTTCGGAGCAAAACCCCCACCGCAGCCTTACCCCGAGCATCTTGGTTTTTGTAAGGGTTGCCGAAGACCCTGATTTGAAGTCAGAGGTAGTGAAAGCAGCACCTGCAGGGATGGGGGCCAGTTGTTCAGGTAAGGGGCGATCAACCGAGGTTCAGGTTGATTTGGTAAACCGACCAATCGGGTCGGCAAGGTATATCATGTGTGAGAAATATGGTCATCACACAGAGACGTTGTGCAATGAATGGGAAAGGATGACTGTGCATGACGGGGAGAAGTTTCCCCGGGTAGGTACTTTTAACCCAGAAGTGTTACAAAATTTAAAGAGAAGAGTTTGCCTGATTAAATCTCAAAAAGGCGTATTAGACATTATGATTATTTAACATTGTGGCAACAGGAAGGTGAAATACAAAGGGGGTTGGCGCAAGCCGCTGGATCTAACCCTATCAGGAAACTGATAGCCACTGCACCCCCACCACCATACATACCTGGAGAGAAATTGGTTGCAGAGAATGGCACACAGGGTTATAATAAATGTATAGAAGTTAAAGATAATGTAACCAAAGTAATTAATGCTAAGACTAATCCGTGCAAGTTGTACCCTGTTTTGAACTTTCCCCAGGATTGTGACCAAGAGGTTGAGCCCACTACAATATCAGCACTCTCTCTAGCAGCCACCATAGCAGAAACAACAGTGGGCACGGCCCAACCCGTAAGATTAGTATCAAAGGCCCCTAGCGGAGGGACAGGTGAGGTCGTATCGACTGGTAAGTACGGCACCATACACTATGCTGAAACCATTTCACCAAGTATTGTAGAATCTACACAGAATGATCTCATTGCGCTTAATCCTGTCAGGGTAATTGCAGTCCCAAATGGGCGAACTGAAGCCTCAGGAGCAACTCCTGTCAGGAACATTGCCATGCACTGTCCCTTTTCCCGAGCAGAATTAAGATCAATGATGTCTGAATTCCCTGATCCTAGAAAAGACTTAGCTGCATGTCAAAAGTATATTAGAGAGCTAGGAAATTCTGCAGAGCCAAATAACAAAGATTGGAGGACAGTTTTGAGGGCATGTTTACCCCCCAATGTTGATTTGTTAAAGTTTATCGCTGATTGCAAGTTAGATGAGGAAGTACCACTAACAGAAGAGTATAATCAGGATAATGTAAAGAGAATCAACTTACAATTAGGAGTATATTTTCCTGCAGTAGTAAAGTGGAATAAAATCTTTACAATAAAACAAAAAGAAGGTGAATCCACACCAGAGTATTTTCACCGGGCTCTGCAGGATATGGCTAGGTACACTGGTATAGATGACATTAAAACTAATGTACACCACAGGGAGGTAGCTGTTTTGGTATTAATGGACGGTTTAAAAGAGGTTTTGAGGAATAGAATACAAACCACTAGGCCTGATTGGAGAGGTATGTCGGTGGATGCATTGGGAGAGGCTGCTGCTGGGCATGATCGGAATATCATCAGACACAGGGAGTCACAGAGTGATAAGTTAATGGCTGTGAGCATACAGGCCCTTACTACCAGGCCACCTCAGCCCAGAACTGTGACCCCTGTGGGTAAGTCAACAGGTAAAAAATGTTATTGTTGCCACAGAGAGGGACACATAGCACGTGATTGTAAAGTAAGACCAATACAAAATTCATATCAACCCTATAGACAACGACCTGATACGAGACATTGGGATCAAGGACCGCAGAGGCGGAGCTATGAGCCACATACAGGGGAAACAAAAAGGTATCCCCCAAGAAGAGACTGGCAAATCTCTGATAGTTCCCATCTACCCCCATCACAAGTAATTGCTGCCAGCGCAATCCAGGGAGGTCACCATACCCAATAGGGGTGTGGCCACACCTTTAATCTGCAGCCAGTGAAATTAATTGCGACTCTTGGAAGTGAACCCGAGGTCACAATTGATGTAGCTGGTAAACCATTAAATTTCCTTGTAGATACGGGGGCGGCCAAATCAGTGATAAATTCGACAGTGGGCATGAGAACCACTGGTAAGACAATTCCAGCCATGGGAGTAACGGGAGTAGTACAGCACTACCCTGTTAGCAAACCAGCAGAAATTACAATAGGGCCTTTGCATACCAAGCATTCCTTTTTGCTGGCTGCATCGGCACCGACAAATCTCCTGGGAAGAGATTTATTGTGTAAAATGGGGTGCGTCATATATTGTACTCCTGCAGGTGTATTCTTAGACATACCTGAGAATCACGCTCAGGAAGTACAAGACATGCTAGACTCCCCATCAAAATGAATGTCACATACTGTTATGATAAATAGGAGTCCATCCCAGGTAGAAGAAATGACATCCCAAATACCAGAGTCACTTTGGACTAAAGATGGACAAGACACTGGATTAATGGCAAACGTAGCTCCAGTAGTTGTGCAAGTAAAGGATGGTAAGATAGCTCCAAAAATCCCACAATACCCTCTGAAGCCAGAGGTGGAGTTAGGAGTGTACCCCGTAATAGAGCGCTTGCTACAACAGGGCATTCTGGTAAGAACATCCAGCACTGCCAATAGTCCCATCTTCTCTGTTAAAAAGAGTGGGGGGAGGGGTTACAGGCTAGTGCAGGATCTAAGGGGGATTAACAAAATAGTTGAGAGTCAGTTCCCCGTAGTGCCAAATCCAGCTGTCATCCTTATGCAAATCCCTCCCACTGCAAAATTTTTCACTGTAATTGACCTCTGCTCCGCCTTCTTCTCGGTACCTCTGCACCCTGACAGCCAATATTTGTTTGCGTTCACATACAGAGGAGTTCAATACACCTGGACTCTCTTACCACAAGGTTTCATTGACAGTCCAAGCATTTTCTCACAGGCCTTGCATGATTGTTTACAGTCTTTCCAACCAGAGAGTGGATCAATATTGATACAGTATGTGGATGATTTACTACTGTGTTCAGATTCACTGGAAGCGTCCCTGAGAGATACGAAACAGCTCCTGTTTCATCTTTCAGACACAGGACACAAAGTTTCCAAAGACAAGTTACAATTATGCCGGGACCGGGTGAAATATTTGGGACACTGTCTGACACAAGGACTGAGACACCTGACCGCTGATAGAATTCAAGCAATTCGTGACATGACCCTGCCACAAACCCAGCAACAGATTAGAACGTTTTTAGGAATGTGTGGGTATTGCCGTAACTGGATCCCAGGTTTTTCCATATTAGCATTACCTTGGAAGGAGATGGTCTCATCAAACAAACCTGATCGGATTTCGCATACAGACAAATCCGAGATGGCATTTGAGAGACTTAAACAGTGTCTAACGCAGGCACCAGCATTAGGTATGCCAGACTATGGAAAACCCTTTGAGCTGTACGGAACAGAAAGTGCTGGTTGCGCGGCAGGCGTCCTAACCCAAAAGCACGGTGATGCCAGCAGGCCGGTAGCATACTACAGCGCTCAGCTAGATATGGTAGCGCGATCCCTCCCCACATGCTTGCGAAGTGTTGCTGCGATAGCATTGCTAGTAACAAAAAGCGAAGATGTAGTGCTAGGACACAACCTCACAATCCATACACCACATGCAGTGTCAGCCTTGCTAAATTCGGCTCAAACCAGGCACGTCTCATCAGCGCGGTTTACAAGATGGGAATTGGCATTGATGGCCCCCGTAAACATCACCATAAGGAGATGCAGCACATTAAATCCTGCAACATATCTCCCAGGTGTGCCTGGACAGGCACAAAGGGTGGAGGATGAGATTGATGGTGAAGGAGGATTTAGTAAGGACAATGACACACATGATTGTATGGAATATTTGACCCAAACTTTCACGGCAAGGCCTGACATCAGTGACAACCCACTGGAAGATGTAGATTTTACTTTCTACACTGACGGTAGTTGTCACAGACAGACGGACTCGGGAGACTTGTGTACTGGACACGCAGTCGTAGATGACCAAGGCACCATAGAAGCAGAACCGCTAGGCCCACCTCATTCAGCCCAGGTTGCTGAACTGGTTGCCCTAACCAGAGCATGTGAATTGGCTAAGGGCAAGTCAGCCAATATCTACACGAATTCTAGATACACCTTCGGGGTAGTCCATGATTTCGGAGCCCTATGGCGCCTCAGAAATTTCATGACGGCAGCTGGTACACCGGTAGCGCATGCAGCCCACACCAAAAGGCTTCTATCAGCGATACAGGAACCCGACAGAGTGGCTGTTATCAAGTGTAAAGCACATACATATAGCCAAGACCCGGTATCACTTGGTAACAGCCGAGCAGACGAAGCTGCTAAGTTAGCAGCTGGTACCCCCAGACAGACAGACATCACACAACTGATGGTATTTAATACTGTCAACACACAGAAATTGTGTGAAATGCAGAATTTGTGTTCTCCTCAGGAAAAGGCAGTTTGGAGGTCAAAAGGATATGACCAGGAGTCCTCAGGACTCTGGACAGATGGACAGGGTAAACCAGTGGCACCAAGAGCATACCTTCCAAGTCTAGCAGAAGCAGCACACGGGCTGACTCATCTGGGCAAAGAAGGGATGTGTAAGCTGGTAAGAGCTTATTGGTGCGCCCCAGGATTTTCCTCCCATGCGGGTAAGAGAGCAATGACATGTCTTACCTGCTTGAGGAAGAATATCGGAAAAGCAATACCGACAGAGCCATCTCATATCCCTCCAACAGATGGCCCTTTCCAGGTAATACAAATTGATTTCATACAATTACCCCCTTGTCGAAATTTGAAGTATGTACTAGTTTGTATAGATGTGTTTTCAAATTGGGTCGAAGCATTTCCTGCGGCCACAAATACCGCTATGTTTACAGCTAAGAAAATTGTGCAGGAATTTGTTTATAGATACGGTATCCCTAGAATAATTGAAAGTGACAGGGGTACCCATTTTACAGGTGATGTCTTTCAAGGAATGTGTAAGTTGATGGGAATTGATAGTAAGCTGCACACTCCGTACCGCCCCCAGGCGAGTGCAAAGGTAGAAAGAGTGAACAGCACTATTAAAAACAAATTGAGCAAAGTTATGGCAGAAACAGGATTGACATGGCCAGAAGCTTTGCCCATTGTACTATACAGCATCAGAACCACTCCCAGGTCCCCTCTTAATCTGTCTCCTTTTGAAATTCTGTTTGGTCGACAACCGCATGTTATGATTAACCCTCAGGATGATTTGAAGTGTAACAATGAAGTGACTGTAAAGTATTTGGTTAAGATGAGTAAACAGCTAAGGAATCAAAATGATAATTTGAAGTTGGTGATTCCTGATCTGCCAGATAGTAATTGTCATGACATTGAACCTGGGGATTATGTAATGATACGGAATTTTCTACGCTCAGGTTGCCTTATTGACAGATGGGAATGACCATACCAAGTCTTATTGATTAGCACAACAGCATTGAAGGTTGCCGAGAGAGAGACTTGGGTTCATTCGTCCCATTGTAAGAAGGTTGCTGATCCAGAGAGGTCTCGTGATAAAGAACAGACGGTAGAGGAAGTTGTATCACTGGAGTGTCTGTTTCGGGAAGATTGAGACGGCACCTGAGCATTGAGAATAATAAGATCGGAGGCAGTTGTCGATTCCCTGTTCCCTTTTATTGTTTTTCTCCACTTCCCATCCCATCTCCCTCAATTATTTCTTTCCCCCTTCTCATTTTTCTCCATTTCCTCCTATAAGATGGACTTGCCCCAAGAGACTGTGATCCGGATTTTCCTGTTGACCATGATGTTGACCAGAGCAGTCTGTTCCGGCGAGAGTACCATGGAGGTCGAGAGAGGGTCTGGAATGGGTTCTGATGACAGAGATGGAGGCGTAGATTTCCAAGAACAACATAATCACCAAGCAAAGGCGAGTATCAGAAAACGATCTGGTAGCATTGACCATAGAAGGAATTGTGGAGGATTGTTAGCTGAACAAAATTGCATCTGTAGGCATTGTGATAACTTAGTTGAGGATTGGTGCATCAAGAAATGTCAGTCCAGTTTTAACATTAACATGGACCGGCATCCATTGGGTGACTATCACTCATTAGTGGGTAAGGTGTTAAACCAAACAGACTGTTGGGTATGCTCTCAAGTACCTCAAGGTCACAGCAAGTCAGGACTAGTACCATTTCCTTTAACGATAGGGGAGGTACTTGAGTTAAGTGGTGGGAGGCCGGTGGACAGGAGGTTTAATATCTCTAGTCCTCCTAGTTTGAAGCTCCACCAATACCATGTGGATAGGTCCTTAGTGTGTTTGAACATATGCAATCCCCGAAAGCCGGGAAATTGGGAAGTGTCATGGAATAACAAAACCATGACCTTTTCATATAGAGCCGATAGAATGCCAACAGATACAGAACTTATACGCCATATAGCCAGTAGTGGAAGATATTTCCGATATAGGTATACCCTAGGAAGTAGGACCATGAGAGTTGGAGAAGTATCACCAGGATACTGTGCACATGTCGTACAAACAGATACGTGTACTAAACAGATGGGAGAATTAGGGTTAGGAGATTTCATATGGAAAATTTGTAATATGGTAATGTCCTATTCAGTCCCATATGTTCTCCCCGATGATGCATATTTCATATGCGGGAGGAAGGCGTATAAGTGGCTTGCCCCAAACTCAGAGGGATTATGTTATATTGGAAAAGTATTGCCTGAGGTAATGACTGTATCACATACCAAAATGAAAGATATCCACCGCAGTGCCCCAGCTCCTTATACTCACACCCATTACGAGCACGTAGTTAAAAGGCACCTGGTAGAAAGGACAGAGCATCATGCCTCTGACCTGATCTACGAGTCCACCGGGATTCAGTTTCTCCTCGCAATGGATATCACTCGTACCGCCAGGGGGGTGATAAATTTCAAATACATAAACGCGCTCGCGAATTTGATAGACAATATCACGGAAATGTATGACGACACTTTTAGGTATACTGGAAGGGAGCTCCAAGCTTATAAAACAGAACTGGTTCAGCATAGGATGATTCTCAATTATCTCACGGCAGTGACAGGCGGATATTGTGTCACACTGGCAACGCAGTACGGCGTAAAATGCTGCACTTATATTACAAACAGCACTGAAGACCCGAGGTCATAGACCAAAAGATGGACGATATTCTTCAATTAAAGTGGGAGTTCCGCAGGAGACACAATCTCAACCTTGCTGTTGTGGGTAATGAGCTGACCGGTTGGGTGTCATGGTTGAACCCTCGAAATTGGTTCTCCGGTTTAGGAGAATGGGCTCAAGGAATTATAATGGATGTAGGGAAATTTCTTCTGTGTATCTTGGGTATCGTCATATTGATTGGTTTGGTATTTAGATGCGTCCGGGCTTTAACGAAGTGTAAACGGAGTACTAGGGTGATGAGTCTGAGGAGTGAGGATATTGTAATTCCAATTGATTTGATTTATGACCCAACGATAGAGACAATGTTGTGATGAAAATGTGATTCCACGGTCCGTTTCTTTCACCCGTTTCTCCTTTGTTTTCCTCCAAGGTAAAAAGACATCCGCTTGGAAGAAGAATTTGACAACCTTTTACACAGACAACTGATGGACTATGCCATAGACCCCCCATATCCCTAGTAACTTTAACTTTACGCTAGCCCAACACTTTTTGTAAGTCTATGGACATTGAGTAAGCTTTTTGCTCGCATTTTGGCAAAAGCCCAAAGAGACTACAGTCAACATGTACATCAAGACAAGACACCAGACAAGACTCCAATCAACAAATGTATATTAACCTCACATAGAATATGACTGCATTTACCATAATTGCTCCTTATCTTCATTTCTACAACCTTCAGGTAATGACACACATAGTCGATAGGGAATACAGGCACAGATATCAGCACTCACATATCCCCCCATTCATGTATCATCAACTAAATTGTGCTCCCCCATTTTGTTGCAACCAAAAGCCGAAAAGAGCTCGGTAAAGTTTGACAGCCCATCCACAGACCCTTAATACGGGATAAGAAGGAATTCAAATGTATACTTCGCAATACCTCGAAGCTTGATTTAAAACACGTACGGCACGATGATACATGACCCCCCAACATGGATTCATACACACATGCTTCTGCTATCTCACTAGGTCATACCCTTTTCCCACCTTCTTCTCTCCTCCCTTACCCAATCATAGAAATGTATTTACATATGACATATATTTTTCTCTTTTTGAAATGTTTTAGGAAGTGGCAGCTATTGGTGACTGCCAAAGGGTGGACTGTCAAAGTCAGAAAAATATCACACTGCACATTGCCATATATGCACCTCATGCGTGTCCCCGCTGCACGTGCATGAGCCCTCCTGTGCGTGCGTATAATCGCAGTCGCGTGCACTCGCAGGCGCACGGTATGCGCATTTACGGTAGAGTTTGTGTGCGTCTAGCGTGCGACTCGATCGTAACATATTTTAGTCATATAATGTATTTTGTAGATTATGGTCCCTTTGATAGAATCTGAAAGTTTAGTTAATATAGCATGTTCAGAGACAAAGAGATCCCTCTTTGTTTGATACGAAGGGTCAGACAGGGGTTACACGGTGGTGTTTAGTATCCATCGGAAGAGTATTTAATTAGCAATATTCCGGTGTTGGTTAGAAACAGATTAATCGCTCGTGCGAATAGTTATGACTATAAGAAGTTTATGGACATTTACTATGTTTGCACTTTATTACCCATGCGGCGGGAAACCTGAGTTTCCCTCCCACCTGAGCAGTTTGAAATAGTCACAGTCCACCTGTATGAACCAACCTATGACCTTTTGTTATAATGCGGAGACGAATTCCAGTGTCCAATGAACAATGAGATTGTAGGGACCATTGTACTGTATTGTGTGTAGTGTATATAAAGACAAGCCTATCTGGGCCAGCTCCACTCTACTCTTCTCAACGGTTCTCATCACTGATAATCGGGAGCTGGATATCCAGAAAGGCGCTTGCGATTGTTTCCCTTGTGCGTAAGTTCTCTGCAACCATTTATCTCCTATTTGTTGTCAGCCATTTCTCTCTCTCCTTCCCCTTAAATGTAATTGTGCCACTATTGTATTTTAACGTGTAGTAATCCTGTTAGGTATTTTATGTTAGTTTGGTAGTGTATAACTTGTATTGTGTATTCTTTTGCAATTGAACGTTCATTCTCTCCCTTAAAGGTGTTAGAACCTTAGACCAGTATTTGAGTGTTTATTTTATTGCTAAGTGTTCTCAGAGCGTCACAGACGCTCATACAGCTTTTAAACTAACAAGGTTACACTGCGTTGCATTTACACCTTATCACTGCACAAAGGTTTACAGTATAAGTTCATTACTCATGGTATAGTTATTAAGGTTTAATTCTGTGAGCGTCAGCGCCGCTTGTGATCTCCTCGTGGTCTCGAGCGTCCGCTACGCTAGTAGCGTATCATTACGGTAGTCGGCAGCATATAGCGTGCTTGCCTCTACGCATTAAGCCGTGAGCGAACGTGCCGCTCGTGCGTCTCGTCCACGGCTAAAGTGTCTGCTACGCTAAGTGCGTACCATTACTGTATATCATACGCCAATTGCGTACTGTGTTCATTAACCTTTTAGAGTGTTTAAAATAGGATAAATCATTAGGCTTTAACAATAGTGCAGCAGAATATGATGGTAGTTGTAGTCAATTGTAATTACCCAGCAGAATTAGCTTTGCATAAATATAGTGCTGCAGAATATGATGGTAGTTGTAGTCAATTGTAATTACCCAGCAGAATTAGCTTTGCATATATATAGTGCAGCAGAATATGATGGTAGTTGTAGTCAATTGTAATTACCCAGCAGAATTAGCTTTGCATATATATAGTGCAGCAGAATATGATGGTAGTTGTAGTCAATTGTAATTACCCAGCAGAATTAGCTTTGCATATATATAGTGCAGCAGAATATGATGGTAGTTGTAGTCAATTGTAATTACCCAGCAGAATTAGCTTTGCATATATATAGTGCAGCAGAATCTGATGGTAGTTGTAGTCAATTGTAATTACCTGTAGGTGACAAGAAGAGAAGAAACGTCAATTCACAATCGATATCAGCTGAAGATAAATTAACGCTGATTGAACGCTGCTGTTATTTGTCAATTTTATCACGCTTTGATAAAATGCACGCTCAGATTAAAAATGCACAGCCAAACGGCTTTGCACAGCCTACACTATTGGATTTAAGTAGAAGACTATTACAAGTGAAACCAATAATTGAAATCTGCAACCACACCCCACCCCCTCAAATGCCAGGCAATAAATTACCTTAAAAACAACAACCAGGCATTCCACAAAGCTAAAACTGGGTCTATATCATCCAAAACTTGAAAAAGTACTTTAAAATCACATACTATGCAATAATATTTCAATTTGCATTACCCAGCATAATTAGCTTTGCATATGTATAGTGCAGCAGAATATGATGGTAGTTGTAGTCAATTGTAATTACCCAGCAGAATTAGCTTTGCATATATATAGTGCAGCAGAATATGATGGTAGTTGTAGTCAATTGTAATTACCCAGCAGAATTAGCTTTGCATATATATAGTGCAGCAGAATATGATGGTAGTTGTAGTCAATTGTAATTACCCAGCAGAATTAGCTTTGCATATATATAGTGCAGCAGAATATGATGGTAGTTGTAGTCAATTGTAATTACCCAGCAGAATTAGCTTTGCATATATATAGTGCAGCAGAATATGATGGTAGTTGTAGTCAATTGTAATTACCCAGCAGAATTAGCTTTGCATATATATAGTGCAGCAGAATATGATGGTAGTTGTAGTCAATTGTAATTACCCAGCAGAATTAGCTTTGCATATATATAGTGCAGCAGAATATGATGGTAGTTGTAGTCAATTGTAATTACCTGTAGGTGACAAGAAGAGAAGAAACGTCAATTCACAATCGATATCAGCTGAAGATAAATTAACGCTGATTGAACGCTGCTTTTATTTGTCAATTTTATCACGCTTTGATAAAATGCACACTCAGATTAAAAATGCACAGCCTACAGCATTGGACTTAAGTAGAAGACTATTACAAGTGAAACCAATAATTGAAATTTGCAACCACACCCCACCCCCTCAAATGCCAGGCAATAAATTACCTTAAAAACAACAACCAGGCATTCCACAAAGATAAAACTGGGTCTATATCATCCAAAACTTTAAAAAGTACTTTAAAATCACATACTATGCAATAATGTTTCAATTTGCATTACCCAGCAGAATTAGCTTTGCATATATATAGTGCAGCAGAATATGATGGTAGTTGTAGTCAATTGTAATTACCCAGCAGAATTAGCTTTGCATATATATGGTGCAGCGGAATATGATGGCAGTTGTCAATTGTAATTACCCAGCAGAATTAGCTTTGCATATATATATATAGTGCAGCAGAATATGATGGTAGTTGTAGTCAATTGTAATTACCCAGCAGCTTTAGCTTTGCATATATATAAGGCAGCAGAATATGATGGTAGTTGTAGTCAATTGTAATTACCTGTAGGTGACAAGAAGAGAAGAAACGTCAATTCACAATCGATATCAGCTGAAGATAAATTAACGCTGATTGAACGCTGCTGTTATTTGTCAATTTTATCACGCTTTGATAAAATGCACGCTTAGATTGAAAATGCACAGCCAAACGGCTTTGCACAGCCTACACCATTGGACTTAAGTAGAAGACTATTACAAGTGAAACCAATAATTGAAATCTGCAACCACACCCCACCCCCTCAAATGCCAGGTAATAAATTACCTTAAAAACAATAACCAGGCATTCCACAAAGATAAAACTGGGTCTATATCATCCAAAACTTTAAAAAGTACTTTAAAATCACATACTATGCAATAATGTTTCAATTTGCATTACCCAGCAGAATTAGCTTTGCATATATATAGTGCAGCAGAATATGATGGTAGTTGTAGTCAATTGTAATTACCCACCAGAATTAGCTTTGCACATATATAGTGCAGCAGAATATGATGGTAGTTATAGTCAATTGTAATTACCCAGCAGAATTAGCTTTGCATATATATAGTGCAGCAGAATATGATGGTAGTTGGTCAATTGTAATTACCCAGCAGAATTAGCTTTGCATATATATAAGGCAGCAGAATATGATGGTAGTTGTAGTCAATTGTAATTACCTGTAGGTGACAAGAAGAGAAGAAACGTCAATTCACAATCGATATCAGCTGAAGATAAATTAACGCTGATTGAACGCTGCTGTTATTTGTCAATTTTATCACGCTTTGATAAAATGCACGCTCAGATTGAAAATGCACAGCCAAATGGCTTTGCACAGTCTACACCAGGCATTCCCAACCACGGTCCTCAAGGCACACCAACAGTGCAGGTTTTAGTGATATCCAGGCTGCGGCACAGATGATTAAATCAAAATAACTAAGGTACTAATTAAGTCACCTGTGCTCAAGCCTGGATATCACTAAAACCTGCACTGTTGGTGTGCCTTGAGGACCGTGGTTGGGAATGCCTGGTCTACACCATTGGACTTAAGTAGAAGACTATTACAAGTGAAACCAATAATTGAAATCTGCAACCACACCCCACCCCCTCAAATGCCAGGCAATTAATTACCTTAAAAACAACAACCAGGCATTCCACAAAGATAAAACTGGGTCTATATCATCCAAAACTTAAAAAAGTAAGATTTTACTCACCGATAAATCTATTTCTCGTAGTCCGTAGTGGATGCTGGGAACTCCGAAAGGACCATGGGGAATAGTGGCTCCGCAGGAGACTGGGCACAACTAAAGAAAGCTTTAGGTCACCTGGTGTGCACTGGCTCCTCCCACTATGACCCTCCTCCAAGCCTCAGTTAGGATACTGTGCCCGTAAAGAGCCGACACAATAAGGAAGGATTTTGAATCCCGGGTAAGACTCATACCAGCCACACCAATCACACCGTATAACTCGTGATACTATACCCAGTTAACAGTATGAAAACTGAGCCTCTCAACAGATGGCTCAACAATAACCCTTTTGTTAATAATAACTAGGTACAAGTATTGCAGACAATCCGCACTTGGGATGGGCGCCCAGCATCCACTACGGACTACGAGAAATAGATTTACCGGTGAGTAAAATCTTATTTTCTCTAACGTCCTAGTGGATGCTGGGAACTCCGAAAGGACCATGGGGATTATACCAAAGCTCCCAAATGGGCAGGAGAGTGCGGATGACTCTGCAGCACCGAATGAGAGAACTCAAGGTCCTCCTCAGCCAGGGTATCAAATTTGTAGAATTTTGCAAACGTGTTTGCCCCTGACCAAGTAGCAGCTCGGCAAAGTTGTAAAGCCGAGACCCCTCGGGCAGCCGCCCAAGATGAGCCCACCTTCCTTGTGGAATGGGCTTTTACTGATTTAGGATGCGGCAGTGCATCCGCAGAATTCGCCAGCTGAATTGTGCTACAAATCCAGTGAGCAATATTCTGCTTAGAAGCAGGAGCACCCATCTTGTTGGGTGCATACAGGATAAATAGCAAGTTAGTTTTCCTGACTCCAGCCGTCCTGGAAACATAAATTTTCAAGGCCCTGACTATGTCCAGTAACTTGGAATCCTCCAAGTCCCTAGTAGCCGCAGGCACTACAATAGGTTGGTTCAAGTGAAAGGCTGATACTACCTTAGGGAGAAACTGGGGACGAGTCCTCAATTCTGCCCTATCCTTATGGAAAATCAGATAAGGGCTTTTACATGACAAAGCCGGCAATTCTGATACACGCCTGGCCGAAGCAAAGGCCAATAACATGACCACTTTCCACGTGAGATATTTTAGATCCACAGTTTTTAGTGGCTCAAACCAATGTGATTTTAGGAAACTTAACACCACGTTGAGATCCCAAGGTGCCACTGGAGGCACAAAAGGGGGCTGAATATGCAGCACTCCTTTTACAAATGTCTGAACTTCAGGTAGCGAAGCTAGTTCTTTCTGGAAGAAAATCGACAGAGCCGAGATCTGGACCTTAATGGAGCCTAATTTCAGACCCATAGTCACTCCTGCCTGTAGGAAGTGCAGAAATCGACCCAGTTGAAATTCCTCTGTTGGGGCCTTTCTGGCCTCACACCAAGCAACATATTTCCGCCATATGCGGTGATAATGTTTTGCAGTTACATCTTTCCTGGCTTTAATCAGCGTAGGAATTACTTCCTCCGGAATGCCCTTTTCCTTTAGGATCCGGCGTTCAACCGCCATGCCGTCAAACGCAGCCGCGGTAAGTCTTGGAACAGACAGGGCCCCTGCTGCAGCAGGTCCTGTCTGAGCGGCAGAGGCCATGGGTCCTCTGAGATCATCTCTTGAAGTTCCGGGTACCACGCTCGTCTTGGCCAATCCGGAACCACGAGTATTGTTCTTACTCCTCATTTTCTTATTATTCTCAGTACCTTTGGTATGAGAGGCAGAGGAGGGAACACAAACTGACTGGTACACCCACGGTGTCTCTAGAGCGTCCACAGCTATCGCCTGAGAGTCCCTTGACCTGGCGCAATATCTCTCTAGTTTTTTGTTTAGGCGGGACGCCATCATGTCCACCTGTGGCCGTTCCCAACAATTTACAATCAGTGTGAAGACTTCTGGAGGAAGTCCCCACTCTCGCGGGTGGAGGTCGTGCCTGCTGAGAAAGTCTGCTTCCCAGTTGTCCACTCCCGGAATGAACACTGCTGACAGTGCTAGTACGTGATTTTCCGCCCATCGGAGAATCCTTGTGGCTTCTGCCATCGCCATCCTGCTTCTTGTGCCGCCCTGTCGGTTTACATGGGCGACTTCCGTGATGTTGTCTGACTGGATCAGTACCGGCTGGTGTAGAAGCAGGGGTTTTGCCTGACTTAGGGCATTGTAAATGGCCCTTAGTTCCAGAATATTTATGTGTAGGGAAGTCTCCTGACTCGACCATAGTCCTTGGAAGTTTCTTCCCTGTGTGACTGCCCCCCAGCCTCGAAGGCTGGGATCCGTGGTCACCAGGACCCAGTCCTGTATGCCGAATCTGCGGCCCTCTAGAAGATGAGCACTCTGCACCCACCACAGCAGAGACACCCTGGTTCTTGGAGACAGGGTTATTAGGCGATGCATCTGAAGATGCGATCCGGACCATTGGTCCAACAGGTCCCACTGAAAGATTCTGGCATGGAACCTGCCGAAAGGAATTGCTACGTAAGAAGCCACCATCTTTCCCAGAACTCGCGTGCAGCGATGCACCGACACCTGTTTTGGTTTCAGGAGGTCTCTGACTAGAGATGACAGCTCCTTGGCTTTCTTCTTCGGGAGAAACACTTTCTTCTGGACTGTGTCCAGAATCATACCCAGGAACAGTAGACGTGTCGTTGGAACCAGCTGTGACTTTGGAATATTCAGAATCCAACCGTGCTGGTGTAGCACCTCCTGAGATAATGCTATTCCTACCAACTGCTCCATGGATCTCGCCTTTATTAGGAGATCGTCCAAGTTCGGGATAATTAAAACTCCCTTTTTTCGAAGGAGTATCATCATTTCGGCCATTACCTTGGTAAATACCCCCGGTGCCATGGACAGACCAAACGGCAACGTCTGGAATTGGTAATGACAGTCCTGTACCACAAATCTGAGGTACTCCTGGTGAGGAGGGTAAATGGGGACATGCAGGTAAGCATCCTTGATGTCCAGTGATACCATGTAATCCCCTTCGTCCAGGCTTGCAATAACCGCCCTGAGCGATTCCATTTTGAACTTGAACCTTCTTATATAAGTGTTCAAGGATTTCAAATTTAAAATGGGTCTCACCGAACCGTCCGGTTTCGGTACCACAAACAGTGTGGAATAGTAACCCCGTCCTTGTTGAAGTAGGGGCACCTTGATTATCACCTGCTGGGAATACAGCTTGTGAATTGCCGCTAGCACAGCCTCCCTGTCTGAGGGAGTAATCGGCAAGGCAGATTTTAGGAACCGGTGGGGTGGAGACGCCTCGAATTCCAGTTTGTACCCCTGAGATACTATTTGAAGGATCCAGGGATCCACCTGTGAGCGAGCCCACTGATCGCTGAAATTTTTGAGGCGGCCCCCCACCGTACCTGGCTCCGCCTGTGGAGCCCCACCGTCATGCGGCAGACTTGGAAGAAGCGGGGGAGGACATTTGCTCCTGGGAACCTGCTGTTTGTTGCAGCCTTTTTCCCCTACCTCTGCCTCTGGACAGAAAGGACTCGCCTTTTCCTCGCCTGTTTTTCTGGGTCCGAAAGGACTGTACCTGATAAAACGGCGCCTTCTTAGGCTGTGAGGGAACATGGGGTAAAAATGCTGACTTCCCAGCTGTTGCTGTGGAAACTAGGTCCGAGAGACCATCCCCGAATAACTCCTCACCCTTATAAGGCAAAACTTCCATGTGCCTTTTAGAATCTGCATCCCCTGTCCACTGCCGAGTCCATAAGCCTCTCCTAGCAGAAATGGACAATGCACTTATTTTAGATGCCAGCCGGCAGATCTCCCTCCAGTGGCAAATGCAGGATTTGCATGGGGGGGGTTTCCAGAACTGGGCGGAGCCAATCACGGGGGTGGGGACTGAAGTGACCCAGCATATGCTGGGTCCGTAAAACTAGTGTGTGTGTGTGTGTGTGTGTGTGTGTGTGTATATATATATATACACACACACACACACACATACACACACACACACACACATATATTATATATATATATATATATATATATATATATATATATATATATATACACATACATACATACAGACACATACAGTTACACATATGCATAGCATATTGAACATGCATACATATATATATATATATGTGTGTGTGTGTGTACACACATACAGTACACATATATATATATATATATATATACACACACACACACACACACACGAGTATATATATATATATATATATATATATATATATATATATATATATATAGTGTGTGTGTGTGTGTGTGTGTGTGTGTGTGTGTGTGTGTGTGTGTGTGTGTGTGTTCATATGTATGTATGTATATACATGTGTATATATGTATGCACATGGATATATTATTATTATTATTATCCTTTATTTATATGGCGCCACAAGGGTTCCGCAGCGCCCAATTACAGAGTACATGAATAATCAAACAGGAAAACAGCAACTTACAGTTGATGACAGTATAGGACAAGTACAGGGTAAATACACATAGTTACATCAGCAGACGACACTGAAATAAGTATCAGGTGGCCGAAGACTGCTGGAGTTGATGCAGTTGAAGATTATTAAAGTAAGAATGGATAAGCACATGAGGGAAATATATATATGTACTATAATTAAAATAAACTTTTATTGCTCTTACAAGTGCCACCAGGAAGACAGCAGGCTGCAGAGGATGCTAGACAGCCATTAATAATACTCATGCAGCTAAAAAAAAAAAAAAAATTTTTTTCTTTAGTGGAGGGGGGTTTCTGGGTGCTCGGAAACCCCCCCCCTGGGTGCGCCACTGCCCTCTGTGCATCTCTCATGTATAAGACTGAGTCTTTTATATGCTCTATGGTTAGCAGAATAGTGTCCCTGTCCAGGGTGTCAATATTTTCTGACAGGGAATCTGATCACGCAGCGGCAGCACTGCACATCCATGCTGACGCAATAGCTGGTCTAAGTATAATGCCTGAGTGTGTATATACAGACTTCAGGATCGCCTCCTGCTTCCTATCTGCAGGCTCCTTGAGGGCGGCCGTATCCGGAGACGGTATTGCCACCTTTTTAGACAAACGTGTGAGCGCTTTATCCACCCTAGGAGGTGTTTCCCAACGTGCCCTATCCTCTGGCGGGAAAGGGAACGCCATTAGAAACTTCTTAGAGATTACCAATCTTTTATCGGGGAAAGCCCACGCTTCTTCACACACTTCATTTAATTCTTCCGATGGGGGAAAAACTACGGGTAGTTTATTCTCCCCAAACATAATACCCTTTTTAGTGGTACCTGGGTTTATATCAGAAATGTGTAACACCTCTTTCATTGCCTCAATCATGCAACGAATGGCCTTAGTGGACATTAGATTAGACTCATCGTCGTCGACACTGGTATCAGTATCCGTGTCGACATCTGCGTCTGCCATCTGAGGTAGCGGGCGTATCAGAGCCCCTGATGGCCTTTGAGACGCCTGGGCAGGCACGAGCTGAGAAGCCAGCTGTCCCGCATTTGGCATGTCGTCAAATTTTTTGTGTAAGGAGTCGACACTTGCACGTAATTCCTTCCATAAGACCATCCACTCAGGTGTCTGCCCCGCAGGGGGTGACATCACTTCTATAGGCATCTGCTCCGCCTCCACATAATTTTCCTCATCAAACATGTCGACACAGCCGTACCGACACGCAGCACACACACAGGGAATGCTCTAACAGAGGACAGGACCCCACAAAAGCCCTTTGGGGAGACCGAGTGAGAGTATGCCAGCACACACCAGAGCGCTATATAATGCAGGGACTAACTGAATTATGTCCCCTATAGCTGCTATTATATTTACTGCGCCTAAATTTAGTGCCCCCCCTCTCTTTTTTACCCTTTTCTGTAGTGCAGACTGCAGGGGAAAGCCAGGGAGCTTCCTTCCAGCGGAGCTGTGAGGGGGAAATGGCGCCAGTGTGCTGAGGGAGATAGCTCCGCCCCTTTTTCGGCTGACTTTTCTCCCGCTTTTTAATGGATTCTGGCAGGGGTATTTATCACATATATAGCCTCTGGGGCTATATATTGTGATATATTTGCCAGCCAAGGTGTTTTTATTGCTGCTCAGGGCGCCCCCCCAGCGCCCTGCGCCCTCAGTGACCGGAGTGTGAAGTGTGTATGAGGAGCAATGGCGCACAGCTTCAGTGCTGTGCGCTACCTTGGTGAAGACTGATGCCTTCTGCCGCCGATTTTCCGGACCTCTTCTTGCTTCTGGCTCTGTAAGGGGAACGGCGACGTGGCTCCGGGAACGAACACCAAGGCCAGTTCCATGCGGTCGATCCCTCTGGAGCTAATGGTGTCCAGTAGCCTAAGTAGCCCAAGCTAGCTGCAAGCAGGTAGGTTCGCTTCTTCTCCCCTTAGTCCCTCGGTGCAGTGAGCCTGTTGCCAGCAGGTCTCACTGTAAAATAAAAAACCTAACATATACTTTCTTTCTAGAAGCTCAGGAGAGCCCCTAGTGTGCATCCAGCTCGGCTGGGCACAAAAATCTAACTGAGGCTTGGAGGAGGGTCATAGTGGGAGGAGCCAGTGCACACCAGGTGACCTAAAGCTTTCTTTAGTTGTGCCCAGTCTCCTGCGAAGCCGCTATTCCCCATGGTCCTTTCGGAGTTCCCAGCATCCACTAGGACGTTAGAGAAAGTACTTCAAAATCACATACTATGCAATAATGTTTCAATTTGCATTACCCAGCAGAATTAGCTTTGCATATATATAGTGCAGCAGAATATGATCGTAGTTGTAGTCAATTGTAATTACCCAGCAGAATTAGCTTTGCATATATATAGTGCAGCAGAATATGATGGTAGTTGTAGTCAATTGTAATTACCTGTAGGTGACAAGAAGAGAAGAAACGTCAATTCACAATCGATATCAGCTGAAGATAAATTAACGCTGATTGAACGCTGCTGTTATTTGTCAATTTTATCACGCTTTGATAAAATGCACGCTTAGATTGAAAATGCACAGCCAAACGGCTTTGCACAGCCTACACCATTGGACTTAAGTAGAAGACTATTACAAGTGAAAGCAATAATTGAAATCTGCAACCACACCCCACACCCTCAAATGCCAGGCAATAAATTACCTTAAAAACAACAACCAGGCATTCCACAAAGATAAAACTGGGTCTATATCATCCAAAACTTTAAAAAGTACTTTAAAATCACATACTATGCAATAATGTTTCAATTTGCATTACCCAGCAGAATTAGCTTTGCATATATATAGTGCAGCAGAATACGATGGTAGTTGTAGTCAATTGTAATTACCCAGCAGAATTAGCTTTGCATATATATAGTGCAGCAGAATAGGATGGTAGTTGTAGTCAATTGTAATTACCCAGCAGAATTAGCTTTGCACATATATAGTGCAGCAGAATATGATGGTAGTTGCAGTCAATTGTAATTACCCAGCAGAATTAGCTTTGCATATATATAGTGCAGCAGGATATGATGGTAGTTGTAGTCAATTGTAATTACCTGTAGGTGACAAGAAGAGAAGAAACGTCAATTCACAATCGATATCAGCTGAAGATAAATTAACGCTGATTGAACGCTGCTGTTATTTGTCAATTTTATCATGCTTTGATAAAATGCACGCTTAGATTGAAAATGCACAGCCAAACGGCTTTGCACAGCCTACACCATTGGACTTAAGTAGAAGACTATTACAAGTGAAACCAATAATTGAAATCTGCAACAACACCCCACCCCCTCAAATGCCAGGCAATAAATTACCTTAAAAACAACCAGGCATTCCACAAAGATAAAACTGGGTCTATATCATCCAAAACTTTAAAAAGTACTTTAAAATCACATACTATGCAATAATGTTTCAATTTGCATTACCCAGCAGAATTAGCTTTGCATATATATAGTGCAGCAGAATATGATGGTAGTTGTAGTCAATTGTAATTACCCAGCAGAATTAGCTTTGCATATATATAGTGCAGCAGAATAGGATGGTAGTTGTAGTCAATTGTAATTACCCAGCAGAATTAGCTTTGCACATATATAGTGCAGCAGAATATGATGGTAGTTGTAGTTAATTGTAATTACCCAGCAGAATTAGCTTTGCATATATATAGTGCAGCAGAATATGATGGTAGTTGTAGTCAATTGTAATTACCTGTAGGTGACAAGAAGAGAAGAAACGTCAATTCACAATCGATATCAGCTGAAGATAAATTAACGCTGATTGAACGCTGCTGTTATTTGTCAATTTTATCATGCTTTGATAAAATGCACGCTTAGATTGAAAATGCACAGCCAAACGGCTTTGCACAGCCTACACCATTGGACTTAAGTAGAAGACTATTACAAGTGAAACCAATAATTGAAATCTGCAACCACACCCCACCCCCTCAAATGCCAGGCAATAAATTACCTTAAAAACAACAACCAGGCATTCCACAAAGATAAAACTGGGTCTATATCATCCAAAACTTTAAAAAGTACTTTAAAATTACATACTATGCAATAATGTTTAAATTTGCATTACCCAGCAGAATTAGCTTTGCATATATATAGTGCAGCAGAATATGATGGTAGTTGTAGTCAATTGTAATTACCCAGCAGAATTAGCTTTGCATATATATAGTGCAGCAGAATAGGATGGTAGTTGTAGTCAATTGTAATTACCCAGCAGAATTAGCTTTGCAGATATATAGTGCAGTAGAATATGATGGTAGTTGTAGTCAATTGTAATTACCCAGCAGAATTAGCTTTGCATATATATAGTGCAGCAGAATATGATGGTAGTTGTAGTCAATTGTAATTACCCAGCAGAATTAGCTTTGCATATATATAGTGCAGCAGAATATGATGGTAGTTGTAGTCAATTGTAATTACCCAGCAGAATTAGCTTTGCATATATATAGTGCAGCAGAATATGATGGTAGTTGTAGTCAATTGTAATTACCCAGCAGAATTAGCTTTGCATATATATAGTGCAGCAGAATATGATGGTAGTTGCAGTCAATTGTAATTACCTGTAGGTGACAAGAAGAGAAGAAACGTCAATTCACAATCTATATCAGCTGAAGATAAATTAACGCTGATTGAACGCTGCTGTTGTCAATTTTATCACGCTTTAATAAAATGCACGCTTAGATTGAAAATGCACAGCCTACACCATTGGACTTAAGTAGAAGACTATATAAAAACTTGAATCTATTTGTATGTTGCTGCAACTGTTCTAATCTTTCCTTGAGGGATGACATTACTACATCTAAAACGGTGTGGAAAAAATTAACTCGGAATATATCTGCAGTAGCTTGAGGGGATTCATCTGAGTGCTCATAATCAAATTGTGTAGCCTTTCGTCTTTGACATATTTTTGAAGCAGGTTTAAATTGAGGCTCTCCATCAAGATCTTGACATAGCTGTCTGGAAGTTTCAAGCAAAGACTCATAACTTGCATCTGTGCAGTAGTCAGAAACAAAAACTCTTAAATTATCAATTGCAGTCAAAACAATGGAAACATTTTCCCCATCATTTTGAAGCATCTTGCTCACAGGATTAATATGATTTAGCAGGTCATGCCATAGTACAAAGGAGTACAAGAATTGGAAATCCTTTAAACTGAAGCAGAAATTCTTGGCTTGATATCTTGAATCTCTATCAAATTTTTCATCACAAAAGATTTCGTATAACGAGTCATAAATTTCTCCAGTTTGATATCTGAGTGGCCGCAGAGCATCAATGCGACTTTCCCAACTTGTTTCAGATACAGGCTTAAGTGTCAAGGACGAAATATGTTTCTTGAGAACTCCCCAACGCTTCAAAGATGCTGAGAAAAACTTAAATATCTCTTGAACAGTTCCAAAAAAGCTGTTTCACAATTGACTTTGGCGTCATCATTTACAACCAAATTAAGGCTGTGAGCAGCACAGGGCACACAGAAGGCACGTCGGTTCTTGTTTAAAATTTATATTTGCAAGCCAATCTTTTTCCTCGCATATTGGCGCCATTGTCGTAGCCTTGTCCTCTAATGTTCTCAATATTAAGATGCCAGGAAGACAATTTAGTCAGAATGATCTCACACAAGCCTTCACCACTTGAATTATCCACTTCAAGGAAACCTAAAAAGTGTTCTTCAATTAGAACATTGTTTTCCCTTGCACAAAACAAAACGTATGACAACAGTCATTTGCTCAGTGTGGCTAATGTCTGGTGTACAGTCCAGAATGATTGAAACATATCTGGCCTCCTTGATAGAAGAAACAATCTTTTCTGTGATGGCATTGCCCAGTAATTCAGTCATTTTATTTTGAATATCCTTGCTTAAATAATGAACTTTCGATTCTGTCCGGATTGTTCTCTCTATATGAGTAGCGATAACAGGATCAAATTTTCCAAATAGTTCCACTAGTTTCAGAAAATTTCCATTGTTCTTCTGGTAGATTTTATCAGATGAACCTCTTAGTGCAAGACACTGAGAACCAAGATATTTAATAATTTCAATTAGTCTTGTTATTACATCGATACAATGTTTCTTTTCTAGTTTGAACAATTGTTGATTTTGGGAATCTAGTGTGGACTTATTCTTCAGATTTTGTTGTAAGTCATACCATGTCTTCAAATGTTGTATGTGACTCAGACTTGTTTCGTGTGCGTGAAGAGCTTTGGATAAACTCTGCCATCGATTGTAGCCAGTAGATACAAAGCTGGAAGAGCCACTTGTATCTGATGGTGAAAATTATTTGCAGCAAAAGCAAAAAACACAATCTTTATATGCTGAATAAACTAGCCAAGGCCTTGGCAGTAATTCACCATTTTCCATTTTACGATTATAGTACGTGTTGCTGAACTTCCGTCTATTGGCATCCATAGGGTAAACAATGGTTTTCTTCTGAATAGGGCCTGCTTCTATAAGAATCATTCTTATTTTGTCTGTGATTTTGGGCCATTTAGCTGGATCCTCTAACTGAAGAGAATGTGATGATGATAATGGTAAATTTGTTTCTTCCCGTTTGGTTAGTTTCGTCTCCCGTCGCTATATTTGCTTCTGTTATGACATACAGATCTTGGCTAGTTTCAGAAGTGCTAGCAACATTTTCTTCCAGTTGTGGGTACTGACTTGTTGAAGTAATTGGTAGACTTTCATCTTTTCATGATAATTCAATTGTAGAGGTACTTTCTTGGTCTTCATCCAACTGGACGTTCTCACTTGTAGAAGTACCAGATTCAATGTCTTCAGTTTGTGTGTTGTCAATAGTACTTTTTGCTTTTTTTATATAATTATAAAGTGCACCACCTTGTTTTTTGAGGGCCTCCTCTTTTGCTGCCTTTCTTTTCTTGTTTTGCCAGCCTGATAATTTTTTTTTCCCTTCCATTGTAAAAATGGAAACGTAACACCATTTAGGTATTGGTATATCTAGGAAAAATATATATAGTATTGATTACACATGGATATGAATGATCTCAACTCACTTCAACCAAACCAAAGATGAATTATGAGATTTAGAAATATACATCAAAGATGGAACACAAATACCAGAAATTTTAGGGAATATGTAGATTTTAACAGCTGTATATTACCTGCGTCATAGTTATGCCTTGCAAATGATTGCCGCTTTAAAAAAAAAACGTGCAAAATCAACCGGGGTCTCACAGCTCCAACCATCTCTTATGGCATCACATCCAGCCCTTTGTGTCATCTTCAATCATTCAAGTTAAAGCTGAGCAACAAAAAATGCGCGTGGCTGGTCTTGGGTGGGGGGGAGAGGTCCTTTAGACTCGCATCCACTTGAATAGGATAGGCTACAAAACAGTCTGTGCACAGGGCACACAGCAACATTGGTGTGAGTGGTGGGTGAAGCCACTGCTGCCAGTACGTATAGCACTGCTGGTTACCAGGGCCACTCCTGCGACAGTGTAAAGCAATACAACTATAAGAACTTAAATAAAAAAGAAAGAAGAGTGAGTGACAGAGAGGGTGAGAGTCAGTGGGTGACAGGGAGAGGATGATGACCGGGGAAAGGCAGTGGGAGATGGGCAATGGTGAAATTAGGGAGAGGCAGTGGGTGACGAGGAGAAGAAGTGTTAGACGGATAGATAGTGACACCAAAGAAAGGCAGTAAGAGATGGGCAGGGGGTGATGCTGGGAAAGGTAGAGTATGACGCTGGGGATAGGCACTGTGAGACAGGCAGAGGGTGACATTGGGGAGAGGAAGTGGGAGATGAGCAGAAGATCCAATAGGTATCAATGATGTTGCTAAGAGTAACACAAGAAAACTCCTACTTGGGGCATGCTTCAATTAGATATGATTGTAGTAGTTGAAACTACTTTTTATTAGTACCATTTAAAACAGAGGATTAAAAAATATTTTATTAAGGTAAAACATACAATTTATAGTAGGTATCCGTTAGTATGGTACAGCAATACCCGAGGTGAAATTGTTCTAAAATACAGCCAGGGCCAGCGACATGGGTGGTTAAAGGGGACACCTGTACCGGGCCCCAAGGATCAGAGGGTCCCCAAGGATATGCCGCTTAGTGCCTGGCAGGGATTTGAATGTCTTGTCTAAATAGGGCAGTGAGCTGTAGGCAGTGTGGCCGCAGTCTCAGAGTGACAGGAGACTCTCACACACAGTGACTGTGCATCCATTCTATCAGGTCCAGCTCTGTTGCAGGAAGGTACATGGCAGCAGATCCGCTAGCCGGGAATCCCGTGCCCTGCGCTGACCTCTTCTAGTGCTGTGTGGTGTTCGGATCTGGGTACTGGGGAGTGTAGGACAGGTGAGTCTCTACCCAGGGTAAGAGTGGCTTGGTGAGGGGACAAATGGTTTTGGGATGGGGTCTGGGAGCTGGGAATACAGCATGGAGTCATTGGGGAGAGACAGATTGTGGGGTGTGTTGGAGGAAGTAGAGCGGAAGACACAGGCTGTGGTTTGTGTGAGTGAGTAAGAATACATATTTCGCAGAAAATCTGTTGCGCATATATATATATAGTCACAACTGAGGGCTGGGGCTGACGAGAGGAAGCCTCAGTTGTAGGGGCTGAGATGTACTTAAACTTAGAGGGCTGCGGGACAGATGATGAACTGTGAATTATTATGCACAAATTAAGCTAGAGTTCGATGATTCTGAAGATCGATGGTTAGTTGATAATCGATGGCGGAGCAACAATGATTCTTGGAAGCTGGACACCGCTGGAAGCTGAATGCTGGAAGCCGGTGTTAGTAATAGCCTGGAGTAGAATGCAATGGCAAACTGGGCACCGCAGGAAGCTGGTGTTAGCAATAGCCATGAGTAGAATGCAATGGCTGACTAGACCCCGCTGGAAGCTGAATGCTGGAAGCTGGTGTTAGCAATAGCCAGGAGTCAGGCTGCACTGCAAGGTGGTAGGCTGGTGCGGGTCTCTAGTGGAGTTTGGAAGCAGGAGCTGGAAAACCTGAATCAGAAACAACCACAAGGAGGAGGGACTGGTACACAGGGTTTGACAACCAAAGCACTGACAATTTCCTGGTTCAAGCACAGGATACTTATACCTGCAGCAAGGCAGGCATTGGTTGAGCAATTATGCAGATTTAGTAGAGCAGCGGATTGTTGGAAAATTAAGCATGTGACTGAAACCAACATGGCTGCGCCCATGTTAGCACTTGGAGGGAAAGCCAGCCTAGAAAACCACATGGAGATTCAGCGGCAATGGCAGCGGAGACCGCGGAGGGCAGGAGGCGCTACACTGGCAACTTGCATACTGGAACCACATGGATGACAGCGGAGGCCGCGGCAGGCATGAGACGTTACACTGAGAAATCTGTATACTAGGAAAACAGGAACGGTGGCAGAGGCCGCAGAAGGCTGGAGACGCCATTCTGAGATTTAACATAAGGCCGCTGTGACAGTGCTGCAAGATGGCAGGAGAGAAATGTAGAGTGTGAACATCAGCAACACAGATGAGATCCGGCCCTGGACCACTGAGCCAGCCTCAGGAGACATCTGAATGGTAAGTAATGGCGTCCAGTTACCCGGATCATGACACATCTGTGATATATATATATATATATATATATATATATATATATATATATATATATATATATATATATATAAAACACAGTAGTATCTTTATCTCGTGCCAACCTAGAAGCGGCACCACGGGACAGATCTTTGTTGGGAGACCTCAAAAGCATACAAGAATAAACACAAATTCCCAAGTGCGCTAATGTGGAATGTAATTACACAGTTCTTCCAGCATTATTTTCGTCGGAATGTAGACTGGAGGGTATTTAAATCTGGGGACCTGTAACAGACACCCCTCACCAAATAGTCAACCAAACAAGAGGCCAACATGCCAATTAGTAAAAAGTTATTTTAATAACGTATACACAGTTCAAAGTATAAAATTGTGTCAATAAAATGCAACTAAAAGAATACACAGCCAACACGTTGGTAAGGTGGAATCTAGATATCCCCTCACCTTTTGCAAAGTGCGAGCTCGACAGGGAGTATCTTTACAGACTAGGTTGTGATTCTCTGACTGACAAACCCAACGCGTTTCGTCTTATCGACTTCATCAGGGGTAACTTGTTTGGGGGGGAAATAAAAATAGTGGACTATTTGAGAAAAACTGCTACTTTAAATTGGGAAAATTATATGTATATGGTATGTAAACAGTACCTACCGAATATAGGAAAAGGCTAATTTGCTCATGATGAATTAATATAAAGGATCATAACCTGAAATAAATATGTAAATAACACATTCTTAGATGTGTTTATTTTAAGGAACTAATAAAACATTGTTATTATTGTCGTCATTACTGCAAATATTGACTGGACATACCTCTAATGTACGATTATTCAGAATCTCCTATATCTGGACTTAGTGGATGAAGCTCTTATATCAGGGCTCCTGATTAGAGCTTAAGAGGTATTCCTTCTTAAATGTGTAATCGGTTGGATAATGGTGTTTTGTATAAACTACCTAATGAAAAGAGGAAAGAAATCCACTATGGACAAATTTATCATCTATTAGATTCTATTAATTAATTATAGGAAATACCATACCTTAAAACTAATTGGGCGTAAATCCTTACAGGGTCGCCTAGGAATACTATTGTTATAATCTCTTAGGAGTGCTGACAACCATATGTCGGCATTTTTGCAAACTACCTAATGAGATATATAAATACAAAAAAATAGTGTTATTTATATAAAAATACCTATTGATGTGATTTAATAGTCCAGTCTATTGACAGCATACCTAAAGTGTGGTGTCCAATTTTAAATTCAAGACTATTTCTGATTCGGATGTTGACCAACGTACAACGAAATTCTGGAAAAATCAATATTAATTTCTAGTGAAAGGCGTGTCAGTCATCAAATAATCGATATTAATTTTCAACACTAATTTTTAGTGGAAGGTGTATCAGTCATTAAAGATCACTTACAAATATATAGGTGTACATACCAAGAATTATATAGCTGGCTTAACAATCTCAAAAGTATAAGTGGTGTGGCTTCCTCAATAGGTCTCACAGAATAGATCTTTTCAGAAAAAAGGAAACATTGTCACTAATTTCCAAAGGGCACAGTTCTAATAATAAGAATAACAACAACTTCCAATAAGTCTCACAGAGCCAGTCCTTTCAGTGGATGGAATCATTATCATTATTTGCAAAAAGCACATTTCTAACAGTGAAAATAATAACTATATCCCGTAAGTCTCACAAAATAGATCTTTTCAAAAAACAGAGACATTCTCACTGTTTATAAAGAGCACAGTTCTAACAATAAGGTTAATACCAGCCATAACATTTACAGTGATTGATTCCAACCACTAGATAATAAACCAAAGAATTACATTCATAGTTGCTAATTGAAGCCTTCAAAAATGAAACAAACAGAAATGATGTATGAACTCACCCTGGGAGAGATTTAGCTGCATGTGGAAATCACAGAATGAGGCAGTGATTGCTGCAGCTTCTATTTAAACTACTTGCCCACTTACATCACTTCCCTTAATTAGAATTAACCCTAGTAATTAAATCACCCTGATTTGGCTGCATGTGGAAGTCACAGAATGAGGCAGTGATTGCTGCAGCTGCTATTCAAACTACTTGCCCACTTACATCACTTCCCTTAATTAGAATTAACCCTAATAATTAAATCACCCTGAATAGAGGGATAAACTTTATTTTGTAGATCCACACTTTTCTTCTATGAGGATCTTTAAGTGAAAATGCCTGCTTCAAGTGCATTTAACCCTTCACTTATACACTAGGTGAGTTTTTTATTCTTTTTGTTCACATTGAAAGGGCTAAATTATCCACACCTGACCGGAAGAACATACTTCCGGTGTGCGCGCCAACATACTTCCGGTGTGCGCTCCAATATGCGTTCCACCTTCTTATTCCCTGTGACGTGAGTGACATCGCCTGGAAGGCTACCTTACTGGCGCAACTTCTCCCACGGGTCACACCTCCCCTCTGATGTGTAACACGTCATGGGGCACATTGTTTCCTTCCTCCCTGACGCATACCGCGTCACTAGCTTTTAGTTTTTATTAGTTCCTTAAAATAAACACATCTAAGAATGTGTTATTTACATATTTATTTCAGGTTATGATCCTTTATATTAATTCATCATGAGCAAATTAGCCTTTTCCTATATTCGGTAGGTACTGTTTACATACCACATACATATAATTTTCCCAATTTAAAGTAGCAGTTTTTCTCAGATAGTCCACTATTTTTATTTCCCCCCCAAACAAGTTACCCCTGATGAAGTCGATACGACGAAACGCGTTGGGTTTGTCAGTCAGAGAATCACAACCTAGTCTGTAAAGATACTCCCTGTCAAGCTCGCACCTTGCAAAAGGTGAGGGGATATCTAGATTCCACCTTACAAACGTGTTGGCTGTGTACTCTTTTAGTTGCATTTTATTGACACAATTTTATACTTTGAACTGTGTATACGTTATTAAAATAACTTTTTACTAATTGGCCTGTTGGCCTCTTGTTTGGGTGACTATTTGGTGAGGGGTGTCTGTTACAGATCCCCAGATTTAAATACCCTCCAGTCTACATTCCGACGAAAATAACGCTGGAAGAACTGTGTAATTACATTCCACTTTAGCGCACTTGGGAATTTGTGTTTATTCATATATATATATATATATATATATATATATATATATATATATACACTGTCCTTGTGATCCGGCTCTCCTTTAGACGTGATTGCTGCACCGGTTGCCTCCGTAATAGATGAATCATATATACAACAGCCGTGGCACTCCTGGTGTCTGATTTAAAAAAAACTCTCATGCAGGCAAGTTTGACTTGCCTGCATGAGAGTTTTTTTTAAATCAGACACCAGGAGTGCCACGGCTGTTGTATATATATATATATATATATATATACATACATACTGTATATGTGTATATATATAGATATATATATATAGATAGATAGATATAGATAGATTGATAGATAGATACAGGTAACGGCGGCACTCTCGGTTTTGTAAATGCAAAAACTGAGATCACTCGGTTCTGCTTTGACTTAACGTTTAGGTTTTAATTAACCGTCATCAGAAGATATAAAATGTGATATAAAACAATCTTACCTTTATACTCTAAAATCACCCCACGTGCACAGTCCCCGGTTCCACCGCAGGACTTACTTCCGGGTTCGTCATCACTTAGAGACAAAAATGGAGTCAATGTGATGACGCTTCCCGACCAGTGAAAAAACCATCACCATAGAAACAGTAATACAAAACGGACTCATTTGCAATCCCAGAAACATTGTTACAAATAAATAATACATCATATGTACTTATAGAAGCCTCAATATGGATTATCTCTGCCAAAAATAGTTATCTTAAAGCTCTAAAATTACCGTTGTTAATGACAAATAAATATTCTATTTTATGCCTAATACAACTTGATACATTACAAGAAACAAGTAAGAGACAATGTTTCATTGAGGCCGTTTGGAGCCACCGTATTAAGCCGGTGTATCCAGCGGGCCTCCTTTTGCAACAATGTCTTCTGTCTGTCTCCTCCACGTTTAGATAAGGGGACTTGCTCCAACATTTTGTACCGTAAGGTAGCAAGACTGTGTTGGTGCGCTTTAAAATGTTTAGCTACCGGCTGGTCGACTTGTTTACCCTCAAGTATTTGCTTTATAGCACTCCTGTGCTGGCTCATACGTTCCTTAAAGAGGCAGGTCGTTTTACCTATATAGTAGAGCCCACATGGGCATTTGATGCAATATACTACAAATTTACTTGTACAGGTAAGTACTTGTCTAATTTTAATCTTAATACCAGTGTGCGGATGTGTTATATAATCACCAGTTTCAAGATACTGGCAGGTAACGCACCCAGTACATTTGTAATTACCTGGTTTTCTTGTTAGAAATGTGGTCTTCTCAGTAGCAATAGGTCGTGAGATGTCATTATATACAACAACATCTCGTATATTGCTACCCCTTCTATAGCACGGCATCAATTTACTAGAACTAATGCTAGAGAGATCAGGATCCCTCTGTATTATAGGCCATATTCTTTTAGCTGTTTTACTAAGAATTTGACTAGATGTAGTATAGTCAGTCACACAGACAACTGTGTTATCTTGTGTTTTTATAGGACCTGTTGCAACAACAGGAATTTTAGGTTGAGACATGGCCTTCTTTTTAGTTCACTGTTGTAACCTCTCTCCAGGAATTTTAAAGTAATTAATTCCATTTGTTTATGCTCTTCCTCCGCACTACTACAAATCCGATGTACCCGAAGGTACTGTGAGTACAGGAGCCCATTCTTCAAAGATTTCGGGTAGTGGCTAGAGGCCAACAATAGACTGTTAACATCAGTCAGCTTATGATAGAAAAGATGGCATATTTATTTATTACTTCTATTTAACAATTTTTACATCCAAGAAACTGATGGTCTCAGCTTGTATGTCAAAAGTGAATTTAATGGAATCATCCAATAAATTAACTTGATGCATCATGTCTACAAACGCCTCACGTGACCCTGTCCATAGCATGAACACATCGTGTATGTAACGAGTGTACATGACTATATTGGACTTATACTGGGGATTAGAGAAAAATAAAGCCTGTTCTACACAGAACATGAAGGCATTAGCATATGCCGGTGCGGCACAAGATCCCATTGCACAGCCTTTTATTTGTTGGAAAAATTCATTATTGAATAAAAAATAATTCCTATTTAGCGTAAGCTGTATCAGGCTCATAAAGAATTGAATTGCAGGACCAGTAAATTTGGAATTTCCATTAATGAGGTTGCTCACTGCTTCCAGCCCACGGTTATGCGGGATGCTGGTATACAGGCTGACTACGTCCGCCGTGCATAACCAGCAAGTATCTGGAATGTTATCTACCTCACGTAATTATTGTAAAAATGTAGAGGTATCCTTTAAATAGGTTGCCTCATTCTGTATCACAGGCTGCAGAAAATAATCAACATATTTGGATACATTAGAGTACAATGAACCCCTGGCTGATATTATCAGCCGTCCCGGAGGCCGGACCGGATCTTTATGAAGCTTGGGGATCTTGTAAAAAACTGGCACACAGGGTGCCGTGACCATAAGTGCTGAATGAGTGCTGCAAGAAATAATACCCTCTACTACAGCTTTCTCAAGTAACAAATTAAGTTCACTAGCATATTTGCCCGTGGGATCAGTTTCCAGTCTGGTGTAGACAGAGGTGTCATCTAGCTGTCTATAAGCTTCCAACTTATAGTCGGCAAGATCCTGTACCACTATGCCACCCCCCTTATCGGCGGGGCGCACAGTGATATCAGGATATGCCGAAAGGTTACGTAAAGCCTCACGTTCAGCCGGTGTAATATTGGAAACATGAGGTTTACTGCTTACGGTACAAGTATCAATACAATCCGACATGGTCTTAGTAAACACCTTTATAGCTGCATTGGTAGAATATGGATCAAAGGTTGATTTGGGCCTTACAGGACAATCCTCAATCTTTGATACATCAGGCTTAGAATTAAAGAATTCTCTAAGACGTAATTGCCTATTGAATCTACATAAATCTACCTTACTGTCAAATGTCCTATGGCAGAGATAATCCATATTGAGGCTTCTATAAGTACATATGACGTATTATTTATTTGTAACAATGTTTCTGGGATTGCAAATGAGTCCGTTTTGTATTACTGTTTCTATGGTGATGGTTTTTTCACTGGTCGGGAAGCGTCATCACATTGACTCCATTTTTGTCTCTAAGTGATGACGAACCCGGAAGTAAGTCCTGCGGTGGAACCGGGGACTGTGCACGTGTGGTGATTTTAGAGTATAAAGGTAAGATTGTTTTATATCACATTTTGTATCTTCTGATGACGGTTAATTAAAACCGAACCGTTAAGTCAAAGCAGAACCGAGTGATCTCAGTTTTTGCATTTACAAAACCGAGAGTGCCGCCGTTACCTGTATCTACATTGCTACTAAGCCTGGAGGGCACCCGGTGAGGTGACATTTGTTATTGCTTTGAATGCCGAATATTCTCTATACATATATATATATATATGTTCAATAGGAATAAAGTCTCTGCGCCTTCAGTGCTTTGGTGTGGAAACTTCCATCTGTGTATAACCAAAAAAATATGTATATGCGTACCGGAAGTATGATCAAGTTGTGCCTGTAGTGGTATCTTTAATTGGTCATCTTCCCTTGTCCTCTTACTCCATGTATAAACGCCCTCAGCGAGGTGTTAAACCACAATTCCTTTTAAGGATGCTGCTCCTATGAGGTGATCCTTGACCTAGTCTGGTACCTCTATAAAGAAAGTTTTTTTCTCATGGAAAAAAACAAAGAAGAAAAAAAGGGAGCTAATAGTGTGATATAGTTTTTCACAATTTTAATCACACACATACATAAGCAATGGAATCGTACAATTTAAAAATCAATAATAGGCTTATCTGTTGTACAGGTAGTTGGAGAGGTAGTGGAAGCTGGCCCAACGCGTTTCGTCCCTTTAACAGCTTTCTTGGGACTTCCTCAGGGGTTGAGGAAGTCCCAAGAAAGCTGTTAAAGGGACGAAACGCGTTGGGCCAGCTTTTACTACCTCTCCAACTACCTGTACAACAGATAAGCCTATTATTGATTTTTAAATTGTACGATTCCATTGCTTATGTATGTGTGTGATTAAAATTGTGAAAAACTTTATCACACTATTAGCTCCCTTTTTTTCTTCTTTGTTTTTTTCCATGAGAAAAAAACTTTCTTTATAGAGGTACCAGACTAGGTCAAGGATCACCTCATAGGAGCAGCATCCTTAAAAGGAATTGTGGTTTAACACCTCGCTGAGGGCGTTTATACATGGAGTAAGAGGACAAGGGAAGATGACCAATTAAAGATACCACTACAGGCACAACTTGATCATACTTCCGGTACGCATATACATATTTTTTTGGTTATACACAGATGGAAGTTTCCACACCAAAGCACTGAAGGCGCAGAGACTTTATTCCTATTGAACATTTGTATTTGTGACTCAGCGAAATATGAGTCAATAAGAGAGTCTACACTGCAGCCCCTACACGTGGGAGTGCTGTTTGGAATTGACGTGAATGGTTATGCACAAATTTTTTATATATTTTTTATGTATTTATTGTAAACATTTTAGGTATTAAGCGCTCATTATACACCTTTATTGTACATATATATATATATATATATATATAATCTGAGAGGACCCCAGGGATATCACTGTACCGGGCACCAAGATTTCTGTTGCCGGCCCTGAAAATACTGTCCCAGATTTCCTAGGTAAGTCAATCTGGGTTAGTCTGGGGTACAGCGGAATCAATAAATCCCTGTAATAAGGTTTTCACAGAGAGTGTCCCTCTGAATTTTACACATGAACACTTTTTAAAGACACCTGCTTTTTGCAGTTGAGTTGGTAGAAGCCCTGAATGGATCAGTGAGGTCCATGTGGGTTTCAGTGTAAAAAAAAAAGACATAGTTTAAAAAAAAAAACGATGTGGGGTCCCCCCTCCTAAGTATAACCAGCCCCAGGCTCCTGTGAGCTGGTCCTGGTTGCTTAAATATGAGGAAAAAATTGCATAGGGGTCCCCCGTATTTTAACAACCAGCACTGGACTCTTGGACCGGTCCTGGCTCCAAAAATATGGGGAACAAAAGATGTAGGGGTCCCCATATTTTTGAAACCAGCACCGGGCTCCACTAGCCAGAGGGGTAATGCCACAGCCCAGGGACACATTTATATCGGTCCACAGGGCCAAAGCATTTAGCTCCCCCAACTAGTCATCCCTGGCCGTGGAGCAATGGAAGAGTGGTGACCCCCTAAATAAAGGGGTCCCCCCGTCCAGGCACCCAAGGGGCAGGGATGAAGCCCGGGGCTGTCCCCAGCACCCCTGGGCTGTGGGTGCTGAACTGATAGTTGTAAGTGTTAAAAAAAAGATAATATTGTCTTTGACTTGTGGAACTACAGGTCCTAGCAAGCCTCCCCCACATGCTGGTACTTGAAGAACCACAAGTACCAGCATGTGGGACATTAAAGGGCTCGCTTGTACCTGCATTTCCAAGAGTCAAAGAAATATTAAAATAAACACAGTACACACACACCGTGAAAGTACAATTTTATTAAAGCATACAGTACATACACTCACACATACTTACCTACCTTCTCACGTCGCATCAGTCCCCTTGTCAAGTAGAATCCAAATGGGTTACCTGTAAAAAAATAATAATAATAATATATATATATATATATATATATATATATATATACTCAACCAAATCTAGAGTTAAATGGTCCTCTTCGTTCCATGTAGGCATCCAGGGTTAAAAATGGCAACGGCTCTGTGATTGGCTATGCACAGCTCCATAGGAATTAATGGAGCGTCTTTTTCCATTACCCTAAACGTTTAACGAGGGTAACCATAAAGGGCATCACCAAATGACCTGCGGTGAGAATGGAAACTGCAGTTCAATTGGGGATGCCTTTTGTGATTACCCTCGTTAAGCACATGTGAAATAAGGAAAGACACTCCATTGGCTGTGGGTGACGCTGAGGATGATGCTAGGGAAAGGCAGCGTAAGATGGGCAGGCGGTCACACTGGGGAGAGAATGTGGGTGAAAGGCAGTACGAAACCGCATTAAACAAACAAACAAAAAAAACATTAAAAAAAGTAAGCTTACCTCACTATTACTTGATTCCAATTTATCCAATCGGAAATTGAGAGTAGGTCCTCACCTTCGCCAATACCTACAAAGTACAAAATATATGTTTATATTATAATTAATGTAGGAATTCTAAATAATAAGAAATGATAATATAATAAATAATATAATTCATATTTTAAAGAGCGGTAGTGAAAGGCAACAAAAAACGGGCAGAGGGTGACACTGGGGAGACATAAAGCATAACGGCCGTGGAGAGGCAGTGGTAGAGGGTGACAATGAGGGGAGGGAGACGGTGATGTTGGGAAAGGGCAGTGGGAGATAGGCAGTGAGTGACACTGGGGTGAGGTAGAGGATAACTGCGCTGGGGAGAGGTAGTGGGTGACACTGGGGATGGATAGAGGGTGGCGCTGGGGAGAGGCAGTGGTAGAGGGTGACACTGAGGAGAGGGAGACGGTGATGTTAAGAAAGGGCAGTGGGTGACACTGGGGTGAGGTAGAGGGTAACAGCGCTGGGGAGAGGTAGTGGGAGATGGGCAGTGGGTGACATTCGGGTGAGGTAGAGGGTGACCGCGCTGGGGAGAGGCAGTCGGAGATGGCCAGGGGTGACACTGGTAGAATTACAGGGTGATGCTGGGGACTGACAGTGGGTGATGGCTGAGGGTGATGCTGGGGAACAGCAGCGGGAGATGGGCAGGGGGTGGCCCTGGGGAGAGAGTGTCGGTGAAGACAGTGGGAAACTGCATTAAACACAAAAAAATAACTCACTATTACTTTACTCCAATTGGTCCAATCGGACAGCAACAGAAGGTCCTCACCAGGTGCCAATATCTGCAATGTACAAAATATATGTTTAGATTTTAATATAAAAAAATAAATATATATAGAGAGAGAGCAGGCAGCAGCTATAATACAATAGTGCGGGCCAAATATACAATTAGCTCTGGTCGTTTCGGAGTTAATGAATTCGCCCCCCCTAAATATTCAATTATGAACTGTTTTCGTCCATTTTAGAGCCATTTTCGCAGATGTCTTTTCCCCTCTTTTTGTAAGTGAAAAGGCATTGGTGAAAAATGCCTCAAAATCGGCGAAAATGGTCCGTGTTTCGACGGAAAACACATGGATTTGCCGATCCACGTGTTTTCCGCCCCTGCCGCATTTTTCACCTAGGCAAAAAAACGGCCCTGCTATTGCATAGGGCGAATCACCATTCAGACTAAAAACAGAACAAAGCTAAATTTTTTCATCTAAGTGATTTTTTTTTTTAGCTAATTGCATACCCCCCGCTACCTGATACACAGTCATACACCTACATATACACGGTTGGGTGTGCGTTACCGCCGCTGGGGTACAGTCGGTCAGCATACTGACCGTGGGATCCTGGCGTTGAAATGCCGGCAGGGTGGGCGAGCGCAACAAGCCCCTTGCGGGCTTGCTGCGCTCGTCGCGCTTCGGGTGGGTGGTGACTCTATGGGTGTCGTGGACACCCACAAGTGGGAATAGTCCCTGCTAGTCGGCATGCCGACTGTCAAATTTAGAGGGGGCGGTATATAGCCGTCGGTACTCCGTCGGTCACATAACTAAATCCCCATATACATACCCCGCCCCACCCCCTACCATTATCTATACCCCAGTAAAGTTAAAATAAATAAGCACCATTAAATAAATATTTTAAACATTTATAATAAAACACTTACCTTTTTTCTGTAACTGCTTCTTCTGTCTTCACTATTCAGCATTTCCTGCTCCTCCTGTCTGTGTAGACTGGCTCCTCTTCGGCGGCCATTACACTCCTCTCCACACCAGAGTCCAGTCCTGAGTAAGAGGAGGGGAGGTGAGGGAGAAGAAGGAAGGAGAGAGAGGGGGGGCATTGCATAAGCAACAAAGGCAAGAGACCTATGGGAGGGGAGAGAGGGGGGTGGGCGGCACACTGCATAAAGAGAGGAGAGACGGCCGGAGATAGGGCAAGGGGCGGCACTAGATTTAGAGAGCAGAGAGGGGATAGGGCAAGGGGCGGCGCTGGATAAAGAGGAGAGAGGGGATAGGGCAAGGGGCGGCACTCAATATTGAAATCCTGGACGGAGGACGCGTCGCCGCTGCCTGCCCCTGATGCCTGTCTCCGCAGCATGACAGGTGCGGGCAGGGCGGCGCTGCGCTGTGTGTGAAGCCTGGAGCCGGTGGTGGGCATAGTGAGCTAGCCGCACCGCCGCCGTATTTTAGTGTGCTGGCGCCGCTGGGCTACATGATATCAGCGGTAGCTGGCAGAAACAATATAGACAGAAGGGATGCAGTTGCAGGGAAGGCGCCTCTCTGGCCAAGCGCCTCCCTTTGCTGAGCGGGTCGCGCCGGCCCTGGCTGACGTCCATCCAAAGCTAACAAAAAAATGACTGCCTAACAATAGTGTGTTCCAAAAACAAACTTAAAATATACAGTGTAACATGTAAGGGGTGTGGATCATTAGATCGACAGTGTGTGGGTCGACAATGTTCAGGACCACCAAAATGCAACAGGCAAGACCACAGTCTGGAACCTGATCCTTAGGCTGTTTATGCATGAAATTAGGGCCACTGATGTTTTCCCCTGTACCCCTGTGTAACAGTCCAAGTCTGGGGACATGTGTTGTTAAAGTGTCACTTCAAAAATGTTGTTTGACAAAACATAACAACAAGACCTGTCTCACCTTATGTACTAAGGCAGGCTTTCAGGGAGTGTGGGCATGCTAGTACAGGTTGAGTATCCCTTATCCAAAATGCTTGGGAACAGAGGTATTTTGGATATTGGATTTTTCCGTAGTTTGGAATAATTGCATACCATAATGAGATATCATGGTGATGGGACCTAAATCTAAGCACAGAATACATTTATGTTACATATACACCTTATACACACAGCCTGAAGGTCATTTTAGCCAATATTTTTTATAACTTTGTGCATTAAACAAAGTGTGTCTACATTCACACAATTCATTTATGTTTCATATATACCTTATACACACAGCCTGAAGGTCATTTAATACAATATTTTTTATAACTTTGTGCATTGAACAAAGTGTATCTACATTCACACAATTCATTTATGTTCCATATACACCTTATACACACAGCCTGAAGGTAATTTAATACAATATTTTTAATAACTTTGTGTATTAAACATAGTTTGTGTACATTGAGCCATCAGAAAACAAAAGTTTCACTATCTCACTCTCACTCAAAAAAGTCCGTATTTCGGAATATTCCGTATTTCGGAATATTTGGATATGGGATACTCAACCTGTATATGTAATCCTTCTGAAGATGTTGAGATGCAGTGTGATGAGGCAGGGCCAACCCCAAAAAAGACAAGTCTGGGTCACTCCAGATGTGAATGAATCCCAGCATGGTGTGCAACACTGTTAACATGTTTTTTTTTTAAATAAAAACATTGCTGAGCATGCTTGTATATTGATAATGTCAATTATTACCATTAAACATAAAGCTATACACTATTACAGACTGAGTACGCTATTTGCGTACTGAGTACCGTAGGGGTACGTACTTAGCGTAACAGACGCTAGGCCGTGGGCGCGACGCACGAGCGACACGTACGCTCACGGATTCATGCTCCGTATCAAGCACGCTATAGGCGTACCGAGTACCGTACTGCTACGCTATTGGCGTAGCAGACGCTGCGCCGTGAGAGTGAGACACGAGCAGCGCAGACGCTCACAGAATGATACGCAGTAAACCTTATTAATAAAACACAGTAATAATATGCTTATTCTCTAAACCTTAGTAGTCAGATACTACAATGATGTAACGCTTAAAAACCTTAACAATGTGTATGCTGTTTGAGCGATTGAGACGCTAAGAAAAGCCCTTTGCAGTAAACAGTGAAAACACAAGACCTGGTTTGGATTTAAAAACCACAGCAGCTCTAACACCGCCGTGGATGGTTTAGAGAAAAAGGGAAACACAATACAAGTTATACACTACAAACTAACATAGAAATCTAAACAGAATAACAGAAAATAATGTGAACAATGGCGAACAATTGCAAACAAGAGCGAACAAATGAGAACATAAATGGCGAACAAAATGGCTACAGAGAATAATACATACGTGGGGATGATTCGCAAGCGCGACCTGGATCCAGTCCTCAGCATTCAGGGAGAAAGCCTTCAGAGAGAGTGAGGCTGGCCAGGCAATGGTGGTCTTTATATAGCACAACATACATTCACAATACAATGGTACCTTGTATCTCATTGTTCATTGGACACAGGGATGTGTCTCTACATTATAGCAAAGGTCATAGGTGGATTTAAACAGGTGGGCTGTGTCTTTCCCCAACTGCTCTGGTGGGAGGTATCCTCAGGATTCCCGCCGCATGTGTAATTTACAGCAAATACAGTTAATGTTCATAAACTACATTTGTACATAACTATACGCAGGAGCGAGCGATCCTTTCCTAACTAGCATTGGAATGTTACCCTTAAAATACCCTACAGCTGGATACTAGACACCACCTTTCAACCTTTGTCTGACCCTTCCTATCATGTAAAGAGGAATCTCTCTGTCCAGGAACAGTTTAAACTAAACATATTCGCTGACATTGTCTAGGGGAATATTAACTACAAAACACACTATATGGGTTAAATATGCTACGATCGAGTCGCACGCTAGACGCTTACAAACTCTACCGTATATGCGCATACCACGCGCGTGATCGCCGGAGCGATCTTTACGCAAATTGCGGATATGTGCACGCACGGCAGAGTGTGTCCACGCGCAGCGGGCATGTGCATGAGGGGTTAGTACAAGGCATATGAATCATGATATTTTTCGACTTTGACAGTCCACCCTTTGGCAGTCAACAATAACTGCCACTATCTAAACAATTTAAGCAGAAAAATATATAATACCGTGAAATACCTATATATGATTGGGTGTAGGGAGGAGAGGAGAAGGTGGGAAATGTATGACCTAGTGGGATAGTAAAAGCATGTATGTATGAAATTCATGTCTGAGGGGTCATGTATCATCGTGCCGTACAAGCTTCGAGGTATTGCGAAGTATACATTGAATACTTCTTATCCCGTGTTAAGGGTCTGTAAGTGGGCTAACAAACTCTACCGAGCTCTTTTCGGGTTTTAGTTCCAACAAATGGGGTGCACATTAGTTGATGATACATGAAGGGGGAAAATATGTGAGTGCTAATATATGTACCTATATTACCTGTCGACTATGTGTGTCACTACCTGAAGATCGTAGAGATGAAGATAAGAAACATGCGTTATAAATGCATTCATATGGTAATGTGTGTAATTGTCCGTGGATGTCTTGTTGATGTCTTGTCCGGGTTGCTGTATCTTTGCTGTAAGTGGCAAGCAAAGTTTTTCAAGTGTCCATAGAAAGTTAAAGTCTCTAAAGTGTCTCGCAAAGTCTGTGAAAAAGTTAATCAAAGGTCTGTGGAAATGTGCATCAAAATCTTCTTCCGAGTGGATGTCTTTTTACCTTGGAGAAAAACAAAGGAGAAAAGGGTGAAAGAAACGGACCGTGGAATCACATCTTATCACAACATTGTCTCGATTGATGGGTCATAAATTAAACCAGTTGTTGTAACAATACCCTCGCTCCTTAAACTCATCAATTTGGTACTGCGCTTGCAATTCATTAAAATCCGAACACATCTAAATATCAAACCAATCATTATGACAACTCCTAGGATACATAAGAGAAATTTCCCTACATTAACGATAACATTTTGAGCCCATTCTCCTAAACCTGAGAACCAATTGCGTGGGTTCAACCATGAAACCCAGCCGGTCAGTTCATTACTCACAGCAGTAAGGGTAAGGTTGTGTCTCCTTCGGAACTCCCACTTCAATTGCAAGATATCGTCCATCTTTTGATCTATGACCTCGGTTGGGTCATCGGTGCTGTTTGTGATATATGTACAGCACTTCACGCCATACTGAGTTGCTAGGGTGACACAATACCCGCCTGTCACCGCTGTGATGTAATTGAGAACCATCCTGTGCTGGATCAGTTCCTTTTGTAAGCTTGCAATTCTCTCCCAGTGTACCTGAAGGTGTCATCATACATCTCTGTGATATTGTCTATCAGGTTCGCTAGCGCAGTTATATACCTAAAATTTATAACTCCTCTGGCGGTACGGGTGATATCTAACGCGAGTAGGAATTGAATCCCGGTGGATTCGTGGATCAAATCAGAGGCTGCATGCTCTGTCCTATCTATAAGGTGTCTCTTAACAATGTGTTCGTAGTGAGTGTGAGTGTAAGGAGCTTGAGCATTGCGGTGAACGTCTTTCATTTTATTATGGGTAATGGTCATTACTTCTGGCAACACTCTTCCAATGTAACACAATCCTCTGAGTTTGGGGCAAGCCACTTATACGCCTTCCTCCCACATATGAAATATGCATCATCGGGGAGGACATATGGGACAGAATATGACATCACCATATTACAAACCTTCCAGGTGAAAAATCCTATCCCTAACTCTCTCATTTGTCTAGTACACGTATCAGGCTGTATGATATGCGCACAGTATCCTGGTGATACTTCTCCAACTCGCATGGTCCTACTTCCTAGAGTGTACCTATACTGAAAATATCTCCCACCGTTGGCTATTTGGCGTATATGTTCTGAGTCTACGGGCATTCTATCGGCTCTGTGTGAAAATGCCATGGTTTGGTTGTTCCATGTCACTTCCCAATTTCCCGGCTTTCGGGGATTGGAAATGTTAAAACATATTAAGGACCTATCCACATGATATTGGTGGAGCTTCAAACTAGGAGGCTTAGAAATATTAAATTTCTTGTCCACCGGTCTCCCACCCCTTAATTCAAGTACCTCATCTATCGTTAAGGCGTATGGCACTAGTCCTGACTTTCTATGACCTTGAGGTACTTGTGAGCACACCCTGCATTCCGTTTGGCCTAAAACCTTACCCACTAATGAGTGATAGTCACTCAATGGATGACGGTCAATGTTGATATTAAGGCTGGACTGACATCCCTGGATGCACCCGTCCTCAACTATGTTTTCACAATTCCTACAGATACAATTCTCTTCAGCTAACAATCCTTCGCAATGTCTCTTAGTGTCATGACTACCAGATCGTTTTCTGATACTCGCCTTTGCTCGGTGATTGTGTTTCTCTTGGAATTCAACGAATCCATCCTTGTCATCAGAACCCATTCCAGATCCTCTCTCGACCTCTCTGGTACTCTCACCGAAACAGACTGTTCTGGTCAACAACAGGGTCAAGAGGAAAACCCGGAAATGCAGTCTCTTGGGGCAAGTCCATCTTGCAGGAGGAGAAAGAAAGAGTGGTAATGGGAGGTAAAGAAAATAATTAGAAGGGGGAAGAAAAACTGGTGCGACAACCGCCTCTGATCCTGTAGTTCTCTGTGCTCAGGTGCCGTGACAACAGTCCTGCCTCTCAACCTTCCCGGAACAGACACTCCAGTGAAATGGTTTCCTCCACACTCTGCTCTTTGTCACGGGCTTTCTCTGGGTCAGCGACCTTCTTACAGTGGGACGAGTGGACCCAAGTCTCTCTCTCGGTAACCTTCAATGCTGTCGTGCTGGTCAGTAAGACTTGGTACGGTCCTTCCCAACGGTCAATCAGACAACCTGAGCGTAGAAAGTTTCGAATCATCACATAATCCCCAGGTTCAATGTCATGACAATTACTGTCTGGCAGATCAGGAATCACTAGCTTTAGATTGCTGTTTTGATTCCTCAACTGCTTGCTCATCTTAACCAAATACTTTACAGTTACTTCATTGTTACATTTCAAATCATCTTGGGGGTCAATCATTACATGGGGTTGTCGACCAAAAAGAATCTCAAAGGGTGACAGGTTAAGAGGGTACCTGGGAGTGGTTCTGATGCTGTACAGTACAAGTGGCAAAGCTTCTGGCCACAACAATCCAGTTTCAACCATTACTTTGCTCAACTTCTTCTTAATAGTGCTGTTTACTCTTTCCACTTTCGCACTCGCCTGTGGGTGGTACGGAGTATGCAGCTTACTATTAATTCCCATTAATTTGCACATTACCTGAAAGACTTCACCTGTAAAATGGGTACCCCTATCACTTTCAAATATCTTTGGGATACCATACCCGCACACAAATTCCTGCACAATTTTCTTTGCAGTAAACGTAGCAGTATTTGTGGCAGCGGGGAACGCTTCAACCCAATTTGAAAACACATCAATACAAACCAATACATACTTTAAATTTCTACAAGGTGGCAATTGTATGAAATCAATTTGTATTACCTGAAAAGGACCGTCCGTTGGCGGGATATGGGATGGTTCTGTTGGTATCGCCTTTCCAATATTCTTCCTCAAGCAGGTGAGGCATGTAATTGCTCTCTTACCCGCATGAGAAGAAAATCCTGGCGCGCACCAGTAGGCTCTTACCAACTTGCACATACCTTCTTTGCCTAGATGAGTCAGACCATGTGCCGCCTCAGCTAAACTTGGAAGGTATGCTCTGGGTGCCACTGGCTTACCCTGTCCATCTGTCCAGAGTCCTGAGGACTCCTGGCCATATCCTTTTGACCTCCAGACTGCCTTTTCCTGTGGGGAACACAAGTTTTGCATTTCACTCAATTTCTGTGTGTTGACGGTATTGAATACCATCAGTTGTGTGATGTCTGTCTGTATGGGGGTGCTGGCTGCTAATTTAGCAGCTTTGTCTGCCCGGCTGTTACCAAGTGACACTGGGTCTTGGCTGTACGTGTGGGCTTTACACTTGATAACAGCCACTCTGTCAGGTTCCTGTATCGCTGCTAGAAGTCTTTTGATGTGGGTCGCATGCGCCACGGGTGTGCCAGCTGCCGTCATGAAATTTCTGAGGCGCCATAGGGCCCCGAAATCATGCACTACTCCAAAGGCATACCTAGAATCCGTGTAAATATTGGCTGACTTACCCTTAGCCAATTCACACGCTCTGGTTAGGGCGACTAGCTCAGCAACTTGTGCTGAGTGAGGTGGGCCCAGGGGTTCCGCTTCTATGGTACCTTTGTCATCTACGACTGCGTATCCAGTACACAAGTCTCCCGAGTCCGTCTGTCTGTGGCAACTACCGTCAGTGTAAAAAGTAAAATCTACACCTTCCAGTGGGTTGTCACTGATGTCAGGCCTTGCAGTGAAATTTTGGGTCAAATATTCCATACAATCATGTGTGTCAGTGTCTGTACTAAATCCTCCTTCATCATCACTCTCATCCCCCACCCTTTGTGCCTGTCCAGGCACACCTGGGAGATACGTTGCAGGATTTAGTGCGCTGCATCTCCTTATGGTGATGTCTACAGGGGCCATTAGTGCCAATTCCCACCTTGTAAACCGTGCAGATGAGACGTGTCTGGTTTGGGCAGAATTCAGTAAGGCTGACACTGCATGAGGTGTATGGATGGTCAGGTTGTGTCCTAGCACTACATCTTCGCTTTTACTCACTAGCAATGCTATCGCTGCAACACTTCGCAAGCATGTGGGGAGAGATCGTGCTATGGTGTCTAGCTGAGCGCTGTAGTAGGCTACCGGCCTGCTGGCATCACCATGTTTCTGGATTAAAACACCTGCCGCACACCCAGCACTTTCCGTACCGTATAGTTCAAAGGGTTTCCCATAATCTGGCATACCTAATGCTGGTGCCTGCGATAGGCACTGTTTGAGTCTCTCAAATGCCAGTTCGGACTCATCTGTGTGCGAAATCCGATCTGGTTTGTTTGATGAGAACATCTTTTGTAAAGGTAAGGCCAGTATGGAAAACCCTGGGATCCAGTTGCGGCAGTACCCACACATTCCTAGGAAAGTGCGAATCTGTTGCTGGGTTTGTGGCAGAGTCATGTCGCGAATCGCCTGTATTCTATCAGCGGTGAGGTGTCTCAGTCCTTGTGTCAAGCAATGTCCCAAATATTTTACCTTGGTCTGGCGTAACTGCAACTTATCCCTTGAAACCTTGTGTTCCGTATTAGAAAGATGAAACAAAAGCTGTTTCGTGTTTCTCAAGGATGCTTCGAGTGAATCAGAACACAGCAGTAAGTCATCTACATACTGTATTAATACTGATCCGCTCTCAGGTTGAAAGGATTGTAAACAATCATGCAAAGCCTGTGAGAAAATACTTGGGCTGTCAATGAAACCTTGTGGTAAACGAGTCCAGGTGTACTGTACTCCTCTGTATGTAAATGCAAACAAATATTGGCTATCAGGGTGCAGAGGAACCGAAAAGAAAGCGGAGCAGAGGTCAATCACAGTGAAAAATTTCGCAGTGGGAGGGATTTGCATAAAGATGACAGCTGGATTTAGCACTACGGGGAATTGGCTGTCAACTATTTTGTTGATCCCCCTTAGATCCTGCACTAGCCTGTAACCCCTCCCCCCACTCTTTTTCACAGGGAAGATGGGACTATTGGCAGTGCTGGACGTCCTAACCAGAATGCCCTGTTGTAGCAAGCGCTCTATTACTGGGTAAACTCCTAACTCCACCTCTGGCTTCAGAGGATACTGTGGGATTTTTGGAGCTATCCTACCATCTTTTACTTGAACTACTACAGGAGCTACATTTGCCATCAATCCAGTGTCTTGTCCATCCTTGGTCCAAAGTGACTCCGGTATTTAGGAGATAATTTCCTCTACCTTGGATGGACACCTGTCTGTAACAGCAGAGTGTGACATTAACCTTTGAGGGGAGTCTAACATATCCTGCACTTCCTGAGCGTGATTCTTGGGTATATCTAAGAAAACACCTTCAGGAGTACAATATATGACACACCCCATCTTACACAGTAAATCTCTCCCAAGTAGATTAGTCGGAGCCAATGCAGCTAGCAAAAAGGAATGCTTGGTCTGCAAAGGCCCTATCATAATCTCTACTGGTTTACTTAAAGGGTAGTGTTGTACTACTCCTGTTACTCCCATGGCTGGAATTGTTTTACCAGTGGTTTTCATACCCACTGTTGAATTTAACACTGACTTGGCCGCCCCTGTATCTACAAGGAAAGGTAGTGATCTACCAGCTATATCAATTGTGACCTCGGGTTCACTTCCAAGGCTCGCAATTAATTTCACTGGCTGCAGACTACAGGTGTGGCCTGACCCCTATTGTAAGTTGTGGCCCTCCCGCAGCGCATTGGCAGCTACAATATGTGAGGGGGGTAACAGAGAATTTTCAGAGACCTGCCAGTCTCTCCTTGGTGGGTACCTCTTTGTTTCCCCTGCATGTGGCTCATAACTCCTCCTCTGCGGTCCCTGATCCCATTTGCGTGCGTCATACTGTGTGTCATGTTCCGGTCTAGGGGGTCGATATACCTTATGTGGGTTTCTATAGGTGCAGTTTCGTGCAAAATGTCCTTCCTTCTGACAGTTATAACATTTTACCACATACGACTTACCGTCAGGGGTCTGGGGCTAAGGCTGAGGTGGCCTTGTTGTAAGGGCCTGTATACTTACTGCCATCAGCTTATCGCCCTGTGACTCCCTGTGTCTAATGATGTTCCGATCATGCCCGACAGCGGTCTCTCTCAAAGCAGCCACCGACATACCTCTCCAGTTAGGTTGAGTGGTTTGTACCCTAGTTCTCAACACTTCCTTTAACCCATCCATTAATACAGAAACCGCTACTTCCCTATGGTGCACGTTTTCCTCAATGTCTACAACTCCAGTGTATCTAGCCATTTCCTCTAATGCCCTATGGAAATAGTCAGAAGCAGTTTCACCTTCTTTTTGTCTAATGGAGAAAATTTTGTTCCACTTGACAACAGTTGGGAAATATACTCCTAACTGCAGATTGATCTGATTAACATTTTCCTGATTGTATGCATCAGTGAGAGGTTTCTCTTCATCTAACTTACAATCAGAAATGAATTTCAAAGGGTCAATAGTAGAGGGCAAACATGCCCGCAGTACTGTCCGCCAATCTTTGTTATTGGGTTCGGCGGCATTACCTAGTTCTTTAATGAACCTTTGGCATGCGGCTAGATCTTTCCTGGGATCAGGAAATTCAGACATAATTGTCCTTAATTCTGTCTGGGACCAGGGGCAATGCATCGCAATGTTCCTGACGGGAGTGACTCCCTGAGCGTCAGTCTTTCCATTTGGGACTGCGATCACCCTGACAGGATTAAGTTCAATTACATCACTCTGTGTTTCTTCTACAATGTGAGGTGTAATTGTTTCCGCATAATGTACAGTTCCGTACTTACCCATGGACACGACCTCACCTATCCCTCTACTAGGGGCCTTCGCTACTCCTCTTACTGGTTGGGCCGTGCCCACTGTAGTCTCTTGTATGGTGGCTGCTAAAGAGAGTGCCAATATCGTTGTGGGCTCATCTTCCTGGTCGCAGTCCTGAGGGAAGTTTAAGATGGGATACAACTTGCACGGGTTAGCATTAGCATCAATACACTTATCTACTTTACTCTTATCATTAATACATTTATTAAGTGCACTTTTATCATATACCAGTATGCCATTCTCTGTAGCCATTTTCTCTCCTGTCATGTATGGTGGTGGTGGTGCTGTTGCTATCAGTTTACTGCTAGGGTTGGAACCAGCTGCTTGAGCTAATCCCCTTTGTTTCTCACCTTCCTGTTGCCATAACTGTAAATAATCATAATGTCTAATCCATTGCTTTCCGGATTTTATCAGACATATCCTTCTCCTTAAATTTTGCAAAACCTCAGGATTAAAACTGCCCACCCTAGGGAACTGTTCCCCATCGTTCACAGTTATACGTTCCCACTCATTGCACAAGACCTCTGCGTGTGATCCATATTTCTCACACATTATGTACCTCGCCGACCCTTTGGGCCGACAAATATCAACGTGAACCCTTGTTGATCGTCCCCTACTTGAGCAACTGGCCCCCATTCTTTGCAGGTATTGCCTTCTCAGCGAACCCTTACAAAAACCAACTTACTCAGTGGTAAGGCGACGGTGAAAGTTCTCCGAGCGCTTTCACCCACTCACGCCCCTATTGGCCTATACACCAAGCCCTGTGTCCAGTGCCGGTAGTACCCAACCTCGGCATCTTTTGTAACCTCTATTTACTGAGAGCGTGTGGGAGTATGCTACCCCTCCCAGTAAATATCAGTTGTTGGAGATTTCCTGAGTGAACAGCGAAACTCCCTTAAAATAAAAAAAAACCTACACAAATCACGTTTACCTGTACAATTAGCGTCTATGATCCCGCAGCAAATTTAGTGGGTATCAAGGTGAACTAACTAATGTACACAGTAGCATGCGGTCCAGTCGCACTGCGTATAAGTAACTATTGCTTATCCGCCGAACGACCAGCGGAATCGATTGTTTAGGCTGCGAAACCTCAGCCGGAGCGTATTCTCAAAACGGGCCTATATGGGTACTACGCAAACCCTCGGGGCTGCGCTCACTACCTCTGACCTTTCTCAAGTCAGGGTTTTCAGAACTTCGCTAGTTACCTTAAACGGATTTCTGACTTCGCCGACCTTTTGGGTCTGCTGATTGCTACTTTGCTCCTTTATACCTTATACAATGTTAACGTGAGAAAGCCACTCCCACGCCACCAAGTGTCCACTCACCTGATGTGGTCTCCGACGGGATCCCGAATTATGGGTTCACAAAACCTTTATTTTCACACTCACTCGTGCTCACTCATATACACTTTGATTTTTCTGTACAGAAAATTGCTTTCATTCAGGTGAAACAGGCTAATCCCAGAGGTGATGCAATAAGAGAAGGATCTTTTAAACTAAAATTTTGGAAACTGAACAAATTTGTGCTATTATCGCGTGGCTTCCGTATCTACTAGACTAAAACAATGCTATCGTGTGATTTGTATTTAGTGGGCGTATCCGTACGCATGTTGCGTAATATACGCCACGTGTGTAGGCCTACACCAATCATGCATTATTCTTTCTGTGTCTTTGTCTGTGTGGTTTATCTTTTGATGTAATACTTAAATCTTCTGTATTATGTGCATTATGTGAGTTCTAGTTGGCGCCGCGGATGGCTGCCTCGGTGCTGCTCTGCCAAGCAGCCTTAGTTTTTAGTCTTAAATGTATAATATGTCTACTGTACAGTTGCATATGTGCAGTATGAACTCATATGTGTAATGTTTGTAATGTATGCTACATTTTTTTCCTCCATGTTGCTGCTTGGCGATGCATTGTACCACAAAGAATTCCTAGTGTACGTGAGTACACCCTGCCAAAAAAGCTGATTCTGATTCTTTGCGTTGCGTACGCAGTCTCGCGCGCGGTCAGAGACACGTGTACACAGGCCGGATACGTCCGCAGTAACACAAATAACACGCTTCTATAAAATGTAAACGATATTTAACTATAATTGCTTACCAAGCACCGCACAGTATCTCCTGTATAAACCTTTATAACTGGGTCAGGCTGCGTGTGTGCTTTACAATTACTCCCTTAAGTATTACCCTTTACTTTTAACTAAATAGCAACAAATTTCTCAGCACGTGATCAATGCTAATGGCAAACAAGAGGGTAGATATGCGAAAATACACAAATGAAAATACAGGTGTGTGCGTGTGTTACGTGTGCAGTTTGCACCAAACAGAAATTTAACAGATTTAAAAGACAATAGCTTAACGTTCTTACCTTTCGGATCCGGATCCCACCAGCATCCCTACAAACCAAGCGGAGCAGACGCTTATCTAATCAGCACTACTGTATCCCCGACCACCAAACGGCTAACAGGGGATACTACCTTCCCGCCCTTTGCTGATAGATAAAAGTCTGCCTTGTCCTGCTAGGCTGCGGATATGAGGAGGACCGGACGAGCCCTCAATTGATAATGTCAATTATTACCATTAAACATAAAGCTATACACTATTACAGACTGAGTACGCTATTTGCGTACTGAGTACCGTAGGGGTACGTACTTAGCGTAACAGACGCTAGGCCATGGGCGCGACGCACGAGCGACACGTACGCTCACGGATTCACGCTCCGTATCAAGCATGCTATAGGTGTACCGAGTACCGTACTGCTACGCTATTGGCGTAGCGGACGCTGCGCCGTGAGAGTGAGACACGAGCAGCGCAGACGCTCACAGAATGATACACAGTAAACCTTATTAATAAAACACAGTAAGAATATGCTTATTCTCTAAACCTTAGTAGTCAGATACTACAATGATGTAACGCTTAAAAACCTTAACAATGTGTATGCTGTTTGAGCGATTGAGATGCTAAGAAAAGCCCTTTGCAGTAAACAGTGAAAACACAAGACCTGGTTTGGATTTAAAAACCACAGCAGCTCTAACACCGCCGTGGATGGTTTAGAGATAAAAGGGAAACACAATACAAGTTATACACTACAAACTAACATAGAAATCTAAACAGAATAACAGAAAATAATGTGAACAATGGCGAACAATTGCAAACAAGAGCGAACAAATGAGAACATAAATGGCGAACAAAATGGCTACAGAGAATAATACATACGTGGGGATGATTCGCAAGCGCGACCTGGATCCAGTCCTCAGCATTCAGGGAGAAAGCCTTCAGAGAGAGTGAGGCTGGCCAGGCAATGGTGGTCTTTATATAGCACAACATACATTCACAATACAATGGTACCTTGTATCTCATTGTTCATTGGACACAGGGATGTGTCTCTACATTATAGCAAAGGTCATAGGTGGATTTGAACAGGTGGGCTGTGTCTTTCCCCAACTGCTCTGGTGGGAGGTATCCTCAGGATTCCCGCTGCATGTGTAATTTACAGCAAATAGTTAATGTTCATAAACTACATTTGTACATAACTATACGCAGGAGCGAGCGATCCTTTCCTAACTAGCATTGGAATGTTACCCTTAAAATACCCTACAGCTGGATACTAGACACCACCTTTCAACCTTTGTCTGACCCTTCCTATCATGTAAAGAGGAATCTCTCTGTCCAGGAACAGTTTAAACTAAACATATTCGCTGACATTGTCTAGGGGAATATTAACTACAAAACACACTATATGGGTTAAATATGCTACGATCGAGTCGCACGCTAGACGCTTACAAACTCTACCGTAAATGCGCATACCACGCGCGTGATCGCCGGAGCGATCTTTACGCAAATTGCGGATATGTGCACGCACGGCAGAGTGTGTGCACGCGCAGCGGGCATGTGCATGAGGGGTTAGTACAAGGCATATGAATCATGATATTTTTCGACTTTGACAGTCCACCCCTTGGCAGTCAACAATAACTGCCACTATCTAAACAATTTAAGCAGAAAAATATATAATACCGTGAAATACCTATATATGATTGGGTGTAGGGAGGAGAGGAGAAGGTGGGAAATGTATGACCTAGTGGGATAGTAAAAGCATGTATGTATGAAATTCATGTCTGAGGGGTCATGTATCATCGTGCCGTACAAGCTTCGAGGTATTGCGAAGTATACATTGAATACTTCTTATCCCGTGTTAAGGGTCTGTAAGTGGGCTAACAAACTCTACCGAGCTCTTTTCGGGTTTTAGTTCCAACAAATGGGGTGCACATTAGTTGATGATACATGAAGGGGGAAAATATGTGAGTGCTAATATATGTACCTATATTACCTGTCGACTATGTGTGTCACTACCTGAAGATCGTAGAGATGAAGATAAGAAACATGCGTTATAAATGCATTCATATGGTAATGTGTGTAATTGTCCGTGGATGTCTTGTTGATGTCTTTTCCGGGTTGCTGTATCTTTGCTGTAAGTGGCAAGCAAAGTTTTTCAAGTGTCCATAGAAAGTTAAAGTCTCTAAAGTGTCTCGCAAAGTCTGCGAAAAAGTTCATCAAAGGTCTGTGGAAATGTGCATCAAAATCTTCTTCCGAGTGGATGTCTTTTTACCTTGGAGAAAAACAAAGGAGAAAAGGGTGAAAGAAACGAACCGTGGAATCACATCTTATCACAACATTGTCTCGATTGATGGGTCATAAATTAAACCAGTTGTTGTAACAATACCCTCGCTCCTTAAACTCATCAATTTGGTACTGCGCTTGCAATTCATTAAAATCCGAACACATCTAAATATCAAACCAATCATTATGACAACTCCTAGGATACATAAGAGAAATTTCCCTACATTAACGATAACATTTTGAGCCCATTCTCCTAAACCTGAGAACCAATTGCGTGGGTTCAACCATGAAACCCAGCCGGTCAGTTCATTACTCACAGCAGTAAGGGTAAGGTTGTGTCTCCTTCGGAACTCCCACTTCAATTGCAAGATATCGTCCATCTTTTGATCTATGACCTCGGTTGGGTCATCGGTGCTGTTTGTGATATATGTACAGCACTTCACGCCATACTGAGTTGCTAGGGTGACACAATACCCGCCTGTCACCGCTGTGATGTAATTGAGAACCATCCTGTGCTGGATCAGTTCCGTTTTGTAAGCTTGCAATTCTCTCCCAGTGTACCTGAAGGTGTCATCATACATCTCTGTGATATTGTCTATCAGGTTCGCTAGCGCAGTTATATACCTAAAATTTATAACTCCTCTGGCGGTACGGGTGATATCTAACGCGAGTAGGAATTGAATCCCGGTGGATTCGTGGATCAAATCAGAGGCTGCATGCTCTGTCCTATCTATAAGGTGTCTCTTAACAATGTGTTCGTAGTGAGTGTGAGTGTAAGGAGCTTGAGCATTGCGGTGAACGTCTTTCATTTTATCATGGGTAATGGTCATTACTTCTGGCAACACTCTTCCAATGTAACACAATCCTCTGAGTTTGGGGCAAGCCACTTATACGCCTTCCTCCCACATATGAAATATGCATCATCGGGGAGGACATATGGGACAGAATATGACATCACCATATTACAAACCTTCCAGGTGAAAAATCCTATCCCTAACTCTCTCATTTGTCTAGTACACGTATCAGGCTGTATGATATGCGCACAGTATCCTGGTGATACTTCTCCAACTCGCATGGTCCTACTTTCTAGAGTGTACCTATACTGAAAATATCTCCCACCGTTGGCTATTTGGCGTATAAGCTCTGAGTCTATGGGCATTCTATCGGCTCTGTGTGAGAATGTCAAGGTTTGGTTGTTCCATGTCACTTCCCAATTTCCCGGCTTTCGGGGATTGGAAATGTTAAAACATATTAAGGACCTATCCACATGATATTGGTGGAGCTTCAAACTAGGAGGCTTAGAAATATAAAATTTCTTGTCCACCGGTCTCCCACCCCTTAATTCAAGTACCTCATCTATCGTTAAGGCGTATGGCACTAGTCCTGACTTTCTATGACCTTGAGGTACTTGTGAGCACACCCTGCATTCCGTTTGGCCTAAAACCTTACCCACTAATGAGTGATAGTCACTTAATGAATGACGGTCCATGTTGATATTAAGGCTGGACTGACATCCCTGGATGCACCCGTCCTCAACTATGTTTTCACAATTCCTACAGATACAATTCTCTTCAGCTAACAATCCTTCGCAATGTCTCTTAGTGTCATGACTACCAGATCGTTTTCTGATACTCGCCTTTGCTCGGTGATTGTGTTTCTCTTGGAATTCAACGAATCCATCCTTGTCATCAGAACCCATTCCAGATCCTCTCTCGACCTCTCTGGTACTCTCACCGAAACAGACTGTTCTGGTCAACAACAGGGTCAACAGGAAAACCCGTAATGCAGTCTCTTGGGGCAAGTCCATCTTGCAGGAGGAGAAAGAAAGAGTGGTAATGGGAGGTAAAGAAAATAATTAGAAGGGGGAAGAAAAACTGGTGCGACAACCGCCTCTGATCCTGTAGTTCTCTGTGCTCAGGTGCCGTGACAACAGTCCTGCCTCTCAACCTTCCCGGAACAGACACTCCAGTGAAATGGTTTCCTCCACACTCTGCTCTTTGTCACGGGCTTTCTCTGGGTCAGCGACCTTCTTACAGTGGGACGAGTGGACCCAAGTCTCTCTCTCGGTAACCTTCAATGCTGTCGTGCTGGTCAGTAAGACTTGGTACGGTCCTTCCCAACGGTCAATCAGACAACCTGAGCGTAGAAAGTTTCGAATCATCACATAATCCCCAGGTTCAATGTCATGACAATTACTGTCTGGCAGATCAGGAATCACTAGCTTTAGATTGCTGTTTTGATTCCTCAACTGCTTGCTCATCTTAACCAAATACTTTACAGTTACTTCATTGTTACATTTCAAATCATCCTGGGGGTCAATCATTACATGGGGTTGTCGACCAAAAAGAATCTCAAAGGGTGACAGGTTAAGAGGGTACCTGGGAGTGGTTCTGATGCTGTACAGTACAAGTGGCAAAGCTTCTGGCCACAACAATCCAGTTTCAACCATTACTTTGCTCAACTTGTTCTTAATAGTGCTGTTTACTCTTTCCACTTTCGCACTCGCCTGTGGGTGGTACGGAGTATGCAGCTTACTATTAATTCCCATTAATTTGCACATTACCTGAAAGACTTCACCTGTAAAATGGGTACCCCTATCACTTTCAAATATCTTTGGGATACCATACCCGCACACAAATTCCTGCACAATTTTCTTTGCAGTAAACGTAGCAGTATTTGTGGCAGCGGGGAACGCTTCAACCCAATTTGAAAACACATCAATACAAACCAATACATACTTTAAATTTCTACAAGGTGGCAATTGTATGAAATCAATTTGTATTACCTGAAAAGGACCGTCCGTTGGCGGGATATGGGATGGTTCTGTTGGTATCGCCTTTCCAATATTCTTCCTCAAGCAGGTGAGGCATGTAATTGCTCTCTTACCCGCATGAGAAGAAAATCCTGGCGCGCACCAGTAGGCTCTTACCAACTTGCACATACCTTCTTTGCCTAGATGAGTCAGACCATGTGCCGCCTCAGCTAAACTTGGAAGGTATGCTCTGGGTGCCACTGGCTTACCCTGTCCATCTGTCCTGAGGACTCCTGGCCATATCCTTTTGACCTCCAGACTGCCTTTTCCTGTGGGGAACACAAGTTTTGCATTTCACTCAATTTCTGTGTGTTGACGGTATTGAATACCATCAGTTGTGTGATGTCTGTCTGTATGGGGGTGCTGGCTGCTAATTTAGCAGCTTTGTCTGCCCGGCTGTTACCAAGTGACACTGGGTCTTGGCTGTACGTGTGGGCTTTACACTTGATAACAGCCACTCTGTCAGGTTCCTGTATCGCTGCTAGAAGTCTTTTGATGTGGGTCGCATGCGCCACGGGTGTGCCAGCTGCCGTCATGAAATTTCTGAGGCGCCATAGGGCCCCGAAATCATGCACTACTCCAAAGGCATACCTAGAATCTGTGTAAATATTGGCTGACTTACCCTTAGCCAATTCACACGCTCTGGTTAGGGCGACTAGCTCAGCAACTTGTGCTGAGTGAGGTGGGCCCAGGGGTTCCGCTTCTATGGTACCTTTGTCATCTACGACTGCGTATCCAGTACACAAGTCTCCCGAGTCCATCTGTCTGTGGCAACTACCGTCAGTGTAAAAAGTAAAATCTACACCTTCCAGTGGGTTGTCACTGATGTCAGGCCTTGCAGTGAAATTTTGGGTCAAATATTCCATACAATCATGTGTGTCAGTGTCTGTACTAAATCCTCCTTCACCATCACTCTCATCCCCCACCCTTTGTGCCTGTCCAGGCACACCTGGGAGATACGTTGCAGGATTTAGTGCGCTGCATCTCCTTATGGTGATGTCTACAGGGGCCATTAGTGCCAATTCCCACCTTGTAAACCGTGCAGATGAGACGTGTCTGGTTTGGGCAGAATTCAGTAAGGCTGACACTGCATGAGGTGTATGGATGGTCAGGTTGTGTCCTAGCACTACATCTTCGCTTTTACTCACTAGCAATGCTATCGCTGCAACACTTCGCAAGCATGTGGGGAGGGATCGTGCTATGGTGTCTAGCTGAGCGCTGTAGTGTCACAATCCTGACTGTAGGTTTTATATTTGGTGACTTACCCCTGCCATCTGTCCTGGATCCTGTGTCTTTTCACTCACGGAGTTAAACAGCTTGTCAGTTTTCCTGAGTTCTCTGCCTGAGAGGTAATAGTTAATTAGCTCCACCTGTGGTGATCTCCTGTGTGAGGCTGAATTCAGTAATCTAAAAGCAAGCATCCTGTGTTTTGCAGAAGTCCAGGCTTCAGTGTTCTCTTGGCCTGCTAGGCCTCATTCTACATCACAGCCTTGGCTAGAGTAGTCACATGACAGTGACATCACCTAATCCTGCCCACCAATCATCAAGGACCAGGAAGTATAAATCAGGAGGCTGAGTTGGAATCTGGGCCATTTCCTTGTGTCACATACAGCCTTGTGTGGGTCTTAAGCTGAGCTCCCTAAAGGTAACCTTTGTACCTAAGTTCCTGTGGAAACTCTGTTCCCTTGTTACCGTTTGGTTTATTTGTGTGTTGCCATTTGATTTCACCATTTCCCTGAGTCTCAATGTAAAGGTACAGCTGCAATGTTTCGTCTTAAAGGCACAGTACTGAATTCCGTGTTCTCCACTGAAAACCACAGCTGCCGTGTTTCAGTTTTACTACTGTTGTAGTTGGGATCTCCAGGGCTCAGTACCTCGTGCCTCAGCATCTCCGTGCTTCCAGCATCTCCGTGCCTCAGCATCTCCGTGCCTCAGCACCTCCGTGCTTCCAGCACCTCAGTATCTCCGTGACTCAGCATCTCCGTGCCTCAGCACCTCAGTGCCTCAGCATCTCCGTGCCTCAGTGCCTCAGCACCTCCGTGCTTCCAGCATCTCCGTGCCTCAGCATCTCCGTGCCTCAGCACCTCCGTGCTTCCAGCATCTCCGTGCCTCAGCATCTCCGTGCCTCAGCATCTCCGTGCCTCAGCACCTCCGTGCTTCCAGCACCTCAGTATCTCCGTGACTCAGCATCTCCGTGCCTCAGCACCTCAGTGCCTCAGCATCTCCGTGCCTCAGTGCCTTAGCACCTCCGTGCTTTCAGTACCTCCGTGCCTCAGTACCTCCGTGCCACAGCACCTCCGTGCCACAGCACCTCCGTGCCTCAGTACCTCCGTGCCTCAGCATCTCCGTGCTTCCAGCACCTCCGTGCCTCAGCACCCCTACGCACCCCAGTGTCTCTACGCACCCCAGTGCCTCCACGCACCTCAGTGCCTCCACGTACCTCAGTGCCTCCACGTACCTCAGTGTCTCCAAGCACCTCAGTGTCTCCAAGCACCTCAGTGTCTCCAAGCACCTCAGTGTCTCCAAGCACCTCAGTGTCTCCAAGCACCTCAGTGTCCGCAAGCACCTCAGTGTCCGCAAGCACCTCAGTGTCCGCAAGCACCTCAGTGTCCGCAAGCACCTCAGTGTCCGCAAGCACCTCAGTGTCTCCAAGCACCCCGTGCCCTTTAGCACAATTATACCTGGTATTCTTCACTGATTCATCAGTGCCTTTCCAGTTCTGTCTTTCAGGAGACCTTCAGCATGCCTCCTGTCTGCCGACCTAATCCTGCATGAGGAGAACCTAGATTCGTCCATCTCTGCTGCGGTTCCTCTTCCCAGTCACCGGAAGGAACCCAGAGTCCACAACAGTCCCAAACCAGGTCAGTGGTAGTATTCATATAATCCTCCAGTCGCCCGCACAGACTTCACTACACCGGGTTCACAAAAACCTCAGTTTTGACAGTAGGAAATGGCCACATGGACCCGGCCGAAAGTGTTAGTCTGACGCATGACCTCCTAAGCAATATTGCAGGACGCTTGGAAGGTCTGGAGTCGACTCAGCATCGATTGGCACAGTGTCTGCAGCGGAATTCGTCCTCCAGAGATTCTATGACCTTCTGCTCTAAGACTCCTGACCAACTGCAGATTTTCTACCAGATGTTACTACAGTTACAAGAACTTTTGCCTAGTATTCTCTCTGTGATGCCTGATCTCCTCAGGAATACTACCAACGTTGTTGATCCTGTTTTGTCCCATCCAGTTAATAGAGTCTCTTCCTCTGCGCAAGGGAAAGTTTTTCATCAGAGCTATCCACGGCCCAAGCTCTCTGAAGCTGAACGTCAGCGGCGTAAGGAGCTACATCTCTGTCTTTACTGTGGAAATTCTGGTCATTTTGTTAAAGACTGCATTCTTCGCAAGCCAGGTAATAGTGACAAATCTCAGTATCATAGTGCTCATGTCTACAAGTCATCCACAGTATCCGATCCTTCTGCTGCTGACGGGGGTATCAAGAAGGCTACTCTTCTGAGAGAGACTCAAATTTATGACTGGGGTCCGGTGGTTAAAAGACCTTATCCCAAGTTGGGTGTCCAGAGAAGAATGTTCAAGCCATTTACAGTCACAGAGGAGTCTGTGTCCACAGCCCCAGGAGGGGCGTTTTCAGAGCGTCCAGCCCCAGGAGGGGCGTTTTCAGAGCGTCCAGCCCCAGGAGGGGCGTTTTCAGAGCGTCCAGCCCCAGGAGGGGCGTCTTCAGAGCATCCAGCCCCAGGAGGGGCGTCTTCAGAGCGTCCAGCCCCAGGAGGGGCGTCTTCAGAGCGTCCAGCCCCAGAGAGTCTTCAGAGTGCTGCCCAGCCAGTGAGTCTACAGAGTGCTGCCCAGCCAGAGATTCTACAGAGTGCTGCCCAGCCAGAGATTCTACAGAGTGCTGCCCAGCCAGAGATTCTACAGAGTGCTGCCCAGCCAGAGATTCTACAGAGTGCTGCCCAGCCAGAGATTCTACAGAGTGCTGCCCAGCCAGAGATTCTACAGAGTGCTGCCCAGCCAGAGATTCTACAGAGTGCTGCCCAGCCAGAGATTCTACAGAGTGCTGCCCAGCCCCGTGAAGAGGGGGCTCTTGCCTCAGCCCAGCCCCGTGAAGAGGGGGCTCTTGCCTCAGCCCAGCCCCGTGAAGAGGGGGCTCTTGCCTCAGCCCAGCCCCGTGAAGTGGGGGCTCTTGCCTCAGCCCAGCCCTGTGAAGAAAGGGCTCAGCCCGTCCCGGTTCCAGCCGGTCCAGCAATACTCCAGGCCCAGCCTGGTCAGTCCGTCCCGGTTCCAGCCGGTCCAGCAATACTCCAGGCTCCGCCTGGTCAGTCCGTCCCGGTTCCAGCCGGGCCAGCAATACTCCAGGCTCCGCCTGGTCAGTCCGTCCCGGTTCCAGCCGGTCCAGCAATACTCCAGGCTCCGCCTGGTCAGTCCGTCCCGGTTCCAGCCGGTCCAGCAATACTCCAGGACCAGCCTGGTCCGGCTCCTTTGGCTCCAGCCAATCCAAGTATCCTCGGATCCAATCCAGTCCTACTCGTCCAGCCAAAGCTTTCTTCAGTTTCATCCTCTAAGCTTTCGTCTGATGGTTTTCCACCTATTTACTTTGATGGAGATTTATTGCAATATGCCGCTCTGGTTGAACAATTTCTCTCTCGGATGGAGTCTGATCCTTCAGGTGCAGTAACTCTTTCCAACGTTACTCGATATCTGTTCCTGGCATTCAGAGGAAGAGCTTTGGAGTGGGCCAACATGCTCTTTGAGAGTAATGATCCTGTGTTCCATGACTTACAGACTTTCAGTAACGCTGTAGTTAAAGAATTTAGTCCTAAACCTTTGGAATCTGCATCAACGAAGGTCCTAAATTCTTCTGTATGAATTTCTCAAGTTCCTCTAAGATTCAAGATGGGTGTCCGGAGTCCACCCTTGAAGAGGGGGATACTGTCACAATCCTGACTGTAGGTTTTATATTTGGTGACTTACCCCTGCCATCTGTCCTGGATCCTGTGTCTTTTCACTCACGGAGTTAAACAGCTTGTCAGTTTTCCTGAGTTCTCTGCCTGAGAGGTAATAGTTAATTAGCTCCACCTGTGGTGATCTCCTGTGTGAGGCTGAATTCAGTAATCTAAAAGCAAGCATCCTGTGTTTTGCAGAAGTCCAGGCTTCAGTGTTCTCTTGGCCTGCTAGGCCTCATTCTACATCACAGCCTTGGCTAGAGTAGTCACATGACAGTGACATCACCTAATCCTGCCCACCAATCATCAAGGACCAGGAAGTATAAATCAGGAGGCTGAGTTGGAATCTGGGCCATTTCCTTGTGTCACATACAGCCTTGTGTGGGTCTTAAGCTGAGCTCCCTAAAGGTAACCTTTGTACCTAAGTTCCTGTGGAAACTCTGTTCCCTTGTTACCGTTTGGTTTATTTGTGTGTTGCCATTTGATTTCACCATTTCCCTGAGTCTCAATGTAAAGGTACAGCTGCAATGTTTCGTCTTAAAGGCACAGTACTGAATTCCGTGTTCTCCACTGAAAACCACAGCTGCCGTGTTTCAGTTTTACTACTGTTGTAGTTGGGATCTCCAGGGCTCAGTACCTCGTGCCTCAGCATCTCCGTGCTTCCAGCATCTCCGTGCCTCAGCATCTCCGTGCCTCAGCACCTCCGTGCTTCCAGCACCTCAGTATCTCCGTGACTCAGCATCTCCGTGACTCAGCACCTCAGTGCCTCAGCATCTCCGTGCCTCAGTGCCTCAGCACCTCCGTGCTTCCAGCATCTCCGTGCCTCAGCATCTCCGTGCCTCAGCACCTCCGTGCTTCCAGCATCTCCGTGCCTCAGCATCTCCGTGCCTCAGCATCTCCGTGCCTCAGCACCTCCGTGCTTCCAGCACCTCAGTATCTCCGTGACTCAGCATCTCCGTGCCTCAGCATCTCCGTGCCTCAGTGCCTTAGCACCTCCGTGCTTTCAGTACCTCCGTGCCTCAGTACCTCCGTGCCACAGCACCTCCGTGCCACAGCACCTCCGTGCCTCAGTACCTCCGTGCCTCAGCATCTCCGTGCTTCCAGCACCTCCGTGCCTCAGCACCCCTACGCACCCCAGTGTCTCTACGCACCCCAGTGCCTCCACGCACCTCAGTGCCTCCACGTACCTCAGTGCCTCCACGTACCTCAGTGTCTCCAAGCACCTCAGTGTCTCCAAGTACCTCAGTGTCTCCAAGTACCTCAGTGTCTCCAAGCACCTCAGTGTCTCCAAGCACCTCAGTGTCTCCAAGCACCTCAGTGTCTCCAAGCACCTCAGTGTCCGCAAGCACCTCAGTGTCCGCAAGCACCTCAGTGTCCGCAAGCACCTCAGTGTCCGCAAGCACCTCAGTGTCTCCAAGCACCCCGTGCCCTTTAGCACAATTATACCTGGTGTTCTTCACTGATTCATCAGTGCCTTTCCAGTTCTGTCTTTCAGGAGACCTTCAGCATGCCTCCTGTCTGCCGACCTAATCCTGCATGAGGAGAACCTAGATTCGGCCATCTCTGCTGCGGTTCCTCTTCCCAGTCACCGGAAGGAACCCAGAGTCCACAACAGTCCCAAACCAGGTCAGTGGTAGTATTCATATAATCCTCCAGTCGCCCGCACAGACTTCACTACACCGGGTTCACAAAAACCTCAGTTTTGACATGTAGTAGGCTACCGGCCTGCTGGCATCACCATGTTTCTGGGTTAAAACACCTGCCGCACACCCAGCACTTTCCGTACCGTATAGTTCAAAGGGTTTCCCATAATCTGGCATACCTAATGCTGGTGCCTGCGATAGGCACTGTTTGAGTCTCTCAAATGCCAGTTCGGACTCATCTGTGTGCGAAATCCGATCTGGTTTGTTTGATGAGACCATCTTTTGTAAAGGTAAGGCCAGTATGGAAAACCCTGGGATCCAGTTGCGGCAGTACCCACACATTCCTAGGAAAGTGCGAATCTGTTGCTGGGTTTGTGGCAGAGTCATGTCGCGAATCGCCTGTATTCTATCAGCGGTGAGGTGTCTCAGTCCTTGTGTCAAGCAATGTCCCAAATATTTTACCTTGGTCTGGCGTAACTGCAACTTATCCCTTGAAACCTTGTGTTCCGTATTAGAAAGATGAAACAAAAGCTGTTTCAAGTCTCTCAAGGATGCTTCGAGTGAATCAGAACACAGCAGTAAGTCATCTACATACTGTATTAATACTGATCCGCTCTCAGGTTGAAAGGATTGTAAACAATCATGCAAAGCCTGTGAGAAAATACTTGGGCTGTCAATGAAACCTTGTGGTAAACGAGTCCAGGTGTACTGTACTCCTCTGTATGTAAATGCAAACAAATATTGGCTATCAGGGTGCAGAGGAACCGAAAAGAAAGCGGAGCAGAGGTCAATCACAGTGAAAAATTTCGCAGTGGGAGGGATTTGCATAAAGATGACAGCTGGATTTGGCACTACGGGGAATTGGCTGTCAACTATTTTGTTGATCCCCTTAGATCCTGCACTAGCCTGTAACCCCTCCCCCCACTCTTTTTCACAGGGAAGATGGGACTATTGGCAGTGCTGGACGTCCTAACCAGAATGCCCTGTTGTAGCAAGCGCTCTATTACTGGGTAAACTCCTAACTCCACCTCTGGCTTCAGAGGATACTGTGGGATTTTTGGAGCTATCCTACCATCTTTTACTTGAACTACTACAGGAGCTACATTTGCCATCAATCCAGTGTCTTGTCCATCCTTGGTCCAAAGTGACTCCGGTATTTAGGAGATAATTTCCTCTACCTTGGATGGACACCTGTCTGTAACAGCAGAGTGTGACATTAACCTTTGAGGGGAGTCTAACATATCCTGCACTTCCTGAGCGTGATTCTCGGGTATATCTAAGAAAACATCTTCAGGAGTACAATATATGACACACCCCATCTTACACAGTAAATCTCTCCCAAGTAGATTAGTTGGAGCCAATGCAGCTAGCAAAAAGGAATGCTTGGTCTGCAAAGGCCCTATCGTAATCTCTACTGGTTTACTTAAAGGGTAGTGTTGTACTACTCCTGTTACTCCCATGGCTGGAATTGTTTTACCAGTGGTTTTCATACCCACTGTTGAATTTAACACTGACTTGGCTGCCCCTGTATCTACAAGGAAAGGTAGTGATCTACCAGCTATATCAATTGTGACCTCGGGTTCACTTCCAAGGCTCGCAATTAATTTCACTGGCTGCAGACTACAGGTGTGGCCTGACCCCTATTGTAAGTTGTGGCCCTCCCGCAGCGCATTGGCAGCTACAATATGTGAGGGGGTAACAGAGAATTTTCAGAGACCTGCCAGTCTCTCCTTGGTGGGTACCTCTTTGTTTCCCCTGCATGTGGCTCATAACTCCTCCTCTGCGGTCCCTGATCCCATTTGCGTGCGTCATACTGTGTGTCATGTTCCGGTCTAGGGGGTCGATATACCTTATGTGGGTTTCTATAGGTGCAGTTTCGTGCAAAATGTCCTTCCTTCTGACAGTTATAACATTTTACCACATACGACTTACCATCAGGGGTCTGGGGCTAAGGCTGAGGTGGCCTTGTTGTAAGGGCCTGTATACTTACTGCCATCAGCTTATCGCCCTGTGACTCCCTGTGTCTAATGATGTTCCGATCATGCCCGACAGCGGTCTCTCTCAAAGCAGCCACCGACATACCTCTCCAGTTAGGTTGAGTGGTTTGTACCCTAGTTCTCAACACTTCCTTTAACCCATCCATTAATACAGAAACCGCTACTTCCCTATGGTGCACGTTTTCCTCAATGTCTACAACTCCAGTGTATCTAGCCATTTCCTCTAATGCCCTATGGAAATAGTCAGAAGCAGTTTCACCTTCTTTTTGTCTAATGGAGAAAATTTTGTTCCACTTGACAACAGTTGGTAAATATACTCCTAACTGCAGATTGATCTGATTAACATTTTCCTGATTGTATGCATCAGTGAGAGGTTTCTCTTCATCTAACTTACAATCAGAAATGAATTTCAAAGGGTCAATAGTAGAGGGCAAACATGCCCGCAGTACTGTCCGCCAATCTTTGTTATTGGGTTCGGCGGCATTACCTAGTTCTTTAATGAACCTTTGGCATGCGGCTAGATCTTTCCTGGGATCAGGAAATTCAGACATAATTGTCCTTAATTCTGTCCGGGACCAGGGGCAATGCATCGCAATGTTCCTGACGGGAGTGACTCCCTGAGCGTCAGTCTTTCCATTTGGGACTGCGATCACCCTGACAGGATTAAGTTCAATTACATCACTCTGTGTTTCTTCTACAATGTGAGGTGTAATTGTTTCCGCATAATGTACAGTTCCGTACTTACCCATGGACACGACCTCACCTATCCCTCTACTAGGGGCCTTCGCTACTCCTCTTACTGGTTGGGCCGTGCCCACTGTAGTCTCTTGTATGGTGGCTGCTAAAGAGAGTGCCGATATCGTTGTGGGCTCATCTTCCTGGTCGCAGTCCTGAGGGAAGTTTAAGATGGGATACAACTTGCACGGGTTAGCATTAGCATCAATACACTTATCTACTTTACTCTTATCATTAATACATTTATTAAGTGCACTTTTATCATATACCAGTATGCCATTCTCTGTAGCCATTTTCTCTCCTGTCATGTATGGTGGTGGGGGTGCTGTTGCTATCAGTTTACTGCTAGGGTTGGAACCAGCTGCTTGAGCTAATCCCCTTTGTTTCTCACCTTCCTGTTGCCATAACTGTAAATAATCATAATGTCTAATCCGTTGCTTTCCGGATTTTATCAGACATATCCTTCTCCTTAAATTTTGCAAAACCTCAGGATTAAAACTGCCCACCCTAGGGAACTGTTCCCCATCGTTCACAGTTATACGTTCCCACTCATTGCACAAGACCTCTGCGTGTGATCCATATTTCTCACACATTATGTACCTCGCCGACCCTTTGGGCCGACAAATATCAACGTGAACCCTTGTTGATCGTCCCCTACTTGAGCAACTGGCCCCCATTCTTTGCAGGTATTGCCTTCTCAGCGAACCCTTACAAAAACCAACTTACTCAGTGGTAAGGCGACGGTGAAAGTTCTCCGAGCGCTTTCATCCACTCACGCCCCTATTGGCCTATATACCAAGCCCTGTGTCCAGTGCCGGTAGTACCCAACCTCGGGATCTTTTGTAACCTCTATTTACTGAGAGCGTGTGGGAGTATGCTACCCCTCCCAGTAAATATCAGTTGTTGGAGATTTCCTGAGTGAACAGCGAAACTCCCTTAAAATAAAAAAAACCTACACAAATCACGTTTACCTGTACAATTAGCGTCTATGATCCCGCAGCAAATTTAGTGGGTATCAAGGTGAACTAACTAATGTACACAGTAGCATGCGGTCCAGTCGCACTGCGTATAAGTAACTATTGCTTATCCGCCGAACGACCAGCGGAATCGATTGTTTAGGCTGCGAAACCTCAGCCGGAGCGTATTCTCAAAACGGGCCTATATGGGTACTACGCAAACCCTCGGGGCTGCGCTCACTACCTCTGACCTTTCTCAAATCAGGGTTTTCAGAACTTCGCTAGTTACCTTAAACGGATTTCTGACTTCGCCGACCTTTTGGGTCTGCTGATTGCTACTTTGCTCCTTTATACCTTATACAATGTTAACGTGAGAAAGCCACTCCCACGCCACCAAGTGTCCACTCACCTGATGTGGTCTCCGACGGGATCCCGAATTATGGGTTCACAAAACCTTTATTTTCACACTCACTCGTGCTCACTCATATACACTTTGATTTTTCTGTACAGAAAATTGCTTTCATTCAGGTGAAACAGGCTAATCCCAGAGGTGATGCAATAAGAGAAGGATCTTTTAAACTAAAATTTTGGAAACTGAACAAATTTGTGCTATTATCGCGTGGCTTCCGTATCTACTAGACTAAAACAATGCTATCGTGTGATTTGTATTTAGTGGGCGTATCCGTACGCACGTTGCGTAATATATGCCACGTGTGTAGGCCTTTGCGTTGCGTACGCAGTCTCGCGCGCGGTCAGAGACACGTGTACACAGGCCGGATACGTCCGCAGTAACACAAATAACACGCTTCTATAAAATGTAAACGATATTTAACTATAATCGCTTACCAAGCACCGCACAGTATCTCCTGTATAAACCTTTATAACTGGGTCAGGCTGCGTGTGTGCTTTACAATTACTCCCTTAAGTATTACCCTTTACTTTTAACTAAATAGCAACAAATTTCTCAGCACGTGATCAATGCTAATGGCAAACAAGAGGGTAGATATGCGAAAATACACAAATGAAAATACAGGTGTGTGCGTGTGTTACGTGTGCAGTTTGCACCAAACAGAAATTTAACAGATTTAAAAGACAATAGCTTAACGTTCTTACCTTTCGGATCCGGATCCCACCAGCATCCCTACAAAACAAGCGGAGCAGACGCTTATCTAATCAGCACTACTGTATCCCCGACCACCAAACGGCTAACAGGGGATACTACCTTCCCGCCCTTTGCTGATAGATAAAAGTCTGCCTTGTCCTGCTAGGCTGCGGATATGAGGAGGACCGGACGAGCCCTCAATTGATAATGTCAATTATTACCATTAAACATAAAGCTATACACTATTACAGACTGAGTACGCTATTTGCGTACTGAGTACCGTAGGGGTACGTACTTAGCGTAACAGATGCTAGGCCGTGGGCGCGACGCACGAGCGACACGTACGCTCACGGATTCACGCTCCGTATCAAGCATGCTATAGGCGTACCGAGTACCGTACTGCTACGCTATTGGCGTAGCGGACGCTGCGCCGTGAGAGTGAGACACGAGCAGCGCAGACGCTCACAGAATGATACACAGTAAACCTTATTAATAAAACACAGTAAGAATATGCTTATTCTCTAAACCTTAGTAGTCAGATACTACAATGATGTAATGCTTAAAAACCTTAACAATGTGTATGCTGTTTGAGCGATTGAGACGCAAAGAAAAGCCCTTTGCAGTAAACAGTGAAAACACAAGACCTGGTTTGGATTTAAAAACCACAGCAGATCTAACACAGCCGTGGATGGTTTAGAGATAAAAGGGAAACACAATACAAGTTATACACTACAAACTAACATAGAAATCTAAACAGAATAACAGAAAATAATGTGAACAATGGCGAACAATTGCAAACAAGAGCGAACAAATGAGAACATAAATGGCGAACAAAATGGCTACAGAGAATAATACATACGTGGGGATGATTCGCAAGCGCGACCTGGATCCAGTCCTCAGCATTCAGGGAGAAAGCCTTCAGAGAGAGTGAGGCTGGCCAGGCAATGGTGGTCTTTATATAGCACAACATACATTCACAATACAATGGTACCTTGTATCTCATTGTTCATTGGACACAGGGATGTGTCTCTACATTATAGCAAAGGTCATAGGTGGATTTGAACAGGTGGGCTGTGTCTTTCCCCAACTGCTCTGGTGGGAGGTATCCTCAGGATTCCCGCTGCATGTGTAATTTACAGCAAATACAGTTAATGTTCATAAACTACATTTGTACATAACTATACGCAGGAGCGAGCGATCCTTTCCTAACTAGCATTGGAATGTTACCCTTAAAATACCCTACAGCTGGATACTAGACACCACCTTTCAACCTTTGTCTGACCCTTCCTATCATGTAAAGAGGAATCTCTCTGTTCAGGAACAGTTTAAACTAAACATATTCGCTGACATTGTCTAGGGGAATATTAACTACAAAACACACTATATGGGTTAAATATGCTATGATCAAGTCGCACGCTAGACGCTTACAAACTCTACCGTAAATGCGCATACCAAGCGCGTGATCGCCGGAGCGATCTTTACGCAAATTGCGGATATGTGCACGCACGGCAGAGTGTGTGCACGCGCAGCGGGCATGTGCATGAGGGGTTAGTACAAGGCATATGCATCATGATATTTTTCGACTTTGACAATGTGTTGGCCTGCTACTGTTTTATTATTAAAACAACCATGATGTGGTCACTTTGCCATTAAAGTGTGCTTTGTGCCTTGCTTCTATAATAGGTAATGTGAGTAAGTTAGTAATTTTTATTTTTGCCCTTCATTTCAGATGGTGCAGTTGGAGATCCATCAACTATTACTGGCATTCTTGCCCGCATAAATCGCAATTTCAGGGCCTTGCTGGCAGACGATGAGGAGCTGCAGAAATTTTTTGTTTAAAATATTTTATTTTCGTTTCACAAAAAAAGTTTATTAAAATTTCAAAAAAAGTTTTTTGAAAATAAAATCAATTTTTTTTTTCAATTTAAGTGGGTGTTGTGTTTATTAATGCAATAAAGTAACAGCAGATTGGCGTCCAGAAATTGGTTACCTTAAACATTTCACACATCTTACTTAAGAATAGTATTTTTAATTTCTTAAAAAAACACAGACTGATTTATGACAGTTAGGAGCTGATTGTTTTGAAAAATATCTAAACACATTTATACACACACTACACCTCTACACAAAAAGCAGGAATTTTACATTAGGCCAGGCACAGTTTCAACATCTATAACACTTATTTTAAAAACAAAATGTTAATGGCCAATTATGCCTACAAAGTGTTCTGCAGGTAATCTCTGTAGAGTTAATTGGTCATGACCATTATAATTCATTACACTAATTGGAATCTTAATTGAGGAAGGCTTGAAGAGTTAGAACTCAAAGGTGTTACAATTTAAAAAAAAATATTGCTGTGCGTTTCTTAGCAAAAGTACATTGCGTGTGCAATTTTGCGAAGATTGTGCACATATATGACGAGTTCGGATTTTAACGATGGTGTTTGTAGTAATGCGATAGGAGCGCATTCTTGCGATGTCATTTGGCATACGCCTACTTTGTGTATTGCTGCGTACGAGATTGCAAAATAACATTGAGGGCGTAGGTTCGCTAATGTGCAATGTGTTCGCAATTTTGCGTTTGGCTTGTGCGTACGTAAAACATAGCGAACAACTCGGAATGACCACCAATATTGTGGTGCTCAGCAGTCATTATGTCCATGAATGGGCTTCCGATGTCCGTATGAGCCGATAGTTACAGAGTAGGGGAATCGAGAAAAGAACAAAAAAGGTAGTTAGCAAGGCATACTTAATATAATGAATCATAAGAACCATTTTATCTCAAACTCTAAGTTTAACCCATTAGGTGACAGAGTTTTTAATTGATAAATGGTTTTCATTTCCAATTGGGCTAATAATTTCTCGGTGTTGCTGGTTCTCCAATTCCCTTTTAATAACTTTATTCCAATAAAACGCTTTAAACCTTTTAGATTACAATTGTGTTTTTCTTTAAAGTGAGTCGACACATTGTGCTGTTCGTAACCCTTTTTTATGTTTCTAGGGGGTCATTCCGAATTGTTCGCTCGCAAGCAGATTTTAGCAGATTTGCTCATGCTAAGCCGCCGCCTACTGGGAGTGAATCTTAGCATCTTAAAATTGCGAACGATGTATTCGCAATATTGCGATTACACACCTCGTAGCAGTTTCTGAGTAGCTTCAGACTTACTCGGCATCTGCGATCAGTTCAGTGCTTGTCGTTCCTGGTTTGACGTCACAAACACACCCAGCGTTCGCCCAGACACTCCCCCGTTTCTCCGGCCACTCCTGCGTTTTTCCCGGAAACGGTAGCGTTTTTTCCCACACGCCCATAAAATGGCCAGTTTCCGCCCAGTAACACCCATTTCCTGTCAATCACATTACGATCGCCAGAACGATGAAAAAGCCGTGAGTAAAAATCCTAACTGCATAGCAAATTTACTTGGCGCAGTCGCAGTGCGGACATTGCGCATGCGCATTAAGCGGAAAATCGCTGCGATGCGAAGATTTTTACCGAGCGAACAACTCGGAATGACCCCCCTAGTGTGTTCCGATATGCGTTCTTTTAACATCCTGCCTGTTCTACCCGTATACTGCAAACCACAATGACATTCAAGTAAATAGATGACGTTTTTACTCCAGCAGGTGATAAAATCCTTAATGGGATAATTGGTCTGAGTTTGATTGGATTTGTACTCTGTAATCTTTCTGTCAATGCTGCAACTGTAGGCAAAATAGTGATATTCAAGAAGAGTCTGTCAAAATGCCGGGAACAAACAAAAAGAATCGAAAGGGAAAGAAGAAAAGGGAGGGATACCAGCAGTGGCGTCATGAGGAGGGTGCGGGGGGTGCGGCCCGCACCCGGGTGTCACCCTTCCATGGGGTGACACCAAATAGAGCCGCACACCCGCACCCCCATCAGCACATCCTCACCCAGTGTCACGTCCGCGGCAGTGTGCACACCCCGCCTCCCCAGCAGTAAGCGCCGCTATCAATGCCGGTCCGCCAGACACACGCAAGCTAGTTTTAAAAACAGCTACTGAGCTACACACCCATCCGGCACCTACAACCCTGCAGAACACCGCCGCGGCCGGGTCTCGGAAAGCGCACACAGCGTCATGTGATGACGTCATCGCGCACGCTAGTGCCGCGTGCCATGCTGGGAGGGAGAAGTGGGAGGGGACTGTGAACTGTAGAAGGAGTGCAGCCGCTGCGTTACAAGAGGAAGGACCGGCTCTGCAAGTGCGCACCTCAGTCTTCAGCAGCTATCACTCCCTGGATTCTGGATTCTGCCGTTGAGTGTGATCAAAAGTTAGTATTTACAGTTAAAAAAATACACTGTCAATTAAATATATATATGTATATATATATTTTTTTTTTTCCCCGCTAAAGATTGTATTGAAATCAGTACCATTTATTTGTACCAAATAAACTGTTAATTTCAATATAATCCAGTATTACTTCAAGTTTAATATATATATATATATATATATATATATATATATCAGTGGCGTCATGAGGAAGGTGCGGGGGGTTGCTGCCCGCACTCGAGTGTCATCCTTCAATGGGCTGACACCAAACAAGAGCCGCACTTGCACCTGCTGGGGTGGGGGGGGGGGAATGCAATCATAACTGTGCAGCGGCGGAGTCTTCTTGTTGCAGGCGGGGGTATAAGATTTTGAGTCGGCGAGGGTGCGATTGTAACCGCAGTGCCCTGTTTGCCATCCGGCACCAAGCACTACACTTACGATCGCACCCCCGCCGACTCAAAATCATATACCCCCACCTACAACAAGAAGACTCCGCCGCGGCACAGTTATAATTGCATCCCTCCCCCTGCAGGAAGAAGAAGACTCCGCCGCAGCCGGGTCTGTACATCATCGCGCCGCCACTCCGCCGCTTGCGCTGCTGGGACTCAGGGAGAACTGGGAGGTGGCTCTTGCGGCTTGCTATTCTCCTCACCCCCGCCAGCCACATTCTGCACACTGCAGCCGCCCACGTTCTCCGCTGCCCAGGGCCTTCAACTCTGCACCGCCGCCGACTACACCCCCCTCCACTGCTCAGGTACTCTTACCCTGTTTCCCTATGTCCCTGTCCCTCTCTCTGTCACTGCTGTCCCACTCTCTGTCACTGTCTCTCTGTCACTGACCCTGCTGTCAATCTCCCTGGCCCTGAATTGTGGATCATACCGTGTGGCATATGTGAATTTTGTCTTCATCTATTTTGCGTAATGTGAATTTCTGCTCATTCAGTGTGCTATAATGTGAATTTCGGCTCAGTGTGCTATAATGTGAATTTCGGCTCATTCAGTGTGCTATAATGTGAATTTCGGCTCATTCTGTGTGCTAATATGTGAATTTCGGCTCATTCTGTGTGCTATAATGTGAATTTTGGCTCATTATGTGTGCTATAATGTGATTTTCGGCTCACACTGTGTGGTATAACTTCACCCGGCTCCATAGCAGTGCATGGTAATATGGACGAGATTGTCCATATTGGCCTGCAAGCATAAGCGACCTGGCACCAATGATGAACGAGCGTGGGGCCGCGAATCATTCATCGTTGGTGCCTACATACTGAACGATATGAACTAGTTCTCATTCATTAATGAACGAGAACGTTCATATTGTGCAGTTATATCGCCTAATGTGTAGGGCCCATTAGCTGTTTATGGACCTAATTCTGGTCGCATTTCATTTTAGCAATAATCGCAAATGAGCGATTTTTACAAAAATATGCCACGGTAACAGTGCGCATGCAATCAAAGTGCGCTTTCATCCCTGAAGGACTGCACTTTCATTGACAGCGGTGGACAGTGCCGTAACTACGTGTGTGTCAGGTGTGCCTGGCACACAGCACAGTCTCCCTGAGGGCGCAATGGCCCCCATTCCCTAAAGTCAGCAGCTTGTAATGAGTCAAATTGACTCATTACAAGCCGCCTGTGCCGGAGGAGGAGAGGAGCAGCAGCGGAGAAGGAAGAGGAGGGAGAAGGTGGAGGGAAAGAGCTGCAGCAGCGCTATGTAATTGGTGGCAACGCAGCTGCAGCTGTTCCTCTCATTCCACATAGGCTGGCTGCCGCTGCTGTGAATGCTGGAATGCGCTTCCCTCATCTCAGCATGCACAGCAGCGGCAGCCAGCCAATGCGGGAGGATAGGGACAGCTGCAGCGGCGCTGCCGGCAATTACGGTGCACTGCTGCGGCTGCCTCCCTCCTCTTCCTTCTCACCTGCCCCCGGAGCTGCCAGCACCGAGGAGCCTGACTGACTGAGCCAGCGGAGAAATGGTAAGTATAATCTATTCTGTCTGCCGTAATGTGTAAAAAGGAGGCGCTGTCTGCCGTAATGTGTAAAAAGGGGACGCTGTTTGCCGTAACGTGTAAAAGGGGGATGCTGTCTGCCGTAATGTGTAAAAAGGGGAATCTATCCACCATAATATGTAAAAGGGGCTCTACCTGGTGTAGTGGCGCTACTGTGCGGCGTAATTTGAATAATGGAGACTACTGTGCACCGTAATATGAATTGGTATTATTTTGTGGCCACACCCCTTCCCCATGAAGCCAAGCCCTTATAATTTTTGAGCGCGCCTACGTTGCGCATTGCCCCTGTTTCACATACAGATTGGTGCCAATGCCCTATCTTGCACACAGCATTAAAATGTCTAGTTACGCCACTGGCGGCGGGCATTGGGGGCCGGCGTAACTGCGAAAGGGGGTCAGAGCTTTTTTGGGGAGGCTACATGACATCACATGCGCCCACTGCAACCCAAAAATTGGCGATGCATCGCCTGCATACGCAGCCTAGCTACGTCTGCAGGGGGTCATCCTTAGTTTCTGCTTCAGTGATGGGATCTCAATTATTTTGCGATCGCATCGCTGGATGCCAATTAGCATGCTGGACGCACCCCAGCATGCTACAGAAATGATTGCAGATTCTGCTTTTAGCAGAATATGCAAACCAACCTGAATAGTGTCCTATGTCACTACTATTGCCATCGCATTCAGTGATATACAGGAATTATGATTTACAAGTAAAACTAGTACAAATACAATACTAAGGATTCCGTGTGGTGTGATATGGAAGGAAGTCCATGGGGGGTGACACCATTAATTACCACACCGGGTGACACCAACCCTAGTGACGCCTCTGGATACCAGCAGTAACCCAGCCTACAGGAATAACAAAGTGGGTAGGAGGGAGGGGGGGGGGGGAGGGTAAGAAGCACTTTCAATATGATATAACACTTGAACAATTATGCTGAAGATATAAGTATAATACTTGCAACATCGCTACATTGGAGGCATTATTATAATATTACAGAAAAATAGCCATGGACAGGAGTATAAAAAGGGAGGGCGAGAGTGGTCAACTCGGAAAGTAAGTAGGTGAAAATGAAGGAAGGAGAATAGTGAAGAACATATAAATGTCATTTGGTCATCTTCCAAGAGGAGTTTTCAAAGGCAGAGGTTATCTTTGATTGAGTTTCATGCTCCTAGTGTAGACATATAGGGGCCCCATTTTTTGTAAAAACCGGCAAGACCGGAGTATCCTGTGAGTATAGTGGATCTATGATCGAAATATAAGTACTGCAGCATAACCTTCAGAACTTCATATAAAGACGGGGCGGACCTGACAACCCAGTGTTTTAATATCGCTTTCTTTGGATTAGTGAAAAGCATAGTTAACATAGGGAAAAATATTTTAATTCCTCTTATATGGTCCCATACAGAGAAATTGATGCATAAGAATGCCATAGGGTCAGGCCGGAGAGAGCTATGAAAGTGGTTATTAATAAACATAAATAGTTTGTTCCAAAATCTTTGGTAAAATTCCAGAAGCAGTGGTAGAATGAGGCTTTAGCCCAGCCGTGGCCAACCTGTGGCTCTTGAGCCGCATGCGGCTCTTTCTCTATTCAAATCTGGCTCCCGACACTCTGTCACCTGACCACAACAGATCCTGGAAACTGGTGCACTCCAACCAGACACAGCAGCAATACGATGACTGAAAACTGAGGGAGCCAGATACTGGGCTGTAGTGACTTATGAGGGTGGGCTGGAGTGACACAGGAGGGAGCTGGTAAGAGAGACATAATGGGGGAGCTGACTGGAATGACAGAGGATGGTTCTGGCTGGAGTGACACATTGAGGAGCTGAAGTGTATTATGTGAATATGACTTTTTCAATATTTTATGTGGATCTGGATTTTTTAATTTTATGTGGAAGTGTCTTTTTCAATGTATTTTATGTTGATTCTGGCTTTAAAATGTATTTTATGTGGATCTGGCATTTTCATTGTCTTTTATACCAGGGGTGTGGCCTAGCAGGCACAAGGTCACACCCCATTTTTGCACACATGCCTTCGGCTTGATGTCGGCTCATGACGTGCCTAACAAAAAAATTTGGCTCTTTGTCTCTGACTGGTTGGCCACCCCTGCTCTAGCCCCTTTACATTTGGGGCATCTATCAGAAATCGAGGGGTCTATAAACGCTTGGACATAAGGAGGTAAATATGCTCTTTGGATAGACTTGATGTGAACTTCTTGTAGGTAAGCTCAATATGGACATAGTGCGGTGGTGATGGTTCAATAAAGAATCATAAGAAGCAATACCTGGGATATCCGATTGCCATGAGGTAACCAATTTGTGGAGGTAGGGCTTGGAGGGTATGTTCACTATAAGAATGTAAATTTGTTTAATTTTATAAGGATGGGATTCCCAGTATTTTAGGTCCTTCGCTAGCGGGGAGGAGGGAACAGGAATAAAGGAATCCAATATTTAATGAGGATAGATAATGTCTTATTTGAAGAAACATAAAGAGTGTTATGAAGGGAAGGGGTGAAAGATGGGTTCCCCATAAGGATACATAGGGGGAAGCAGCGTGGTCGCTCCTCAGTTTTTTGTGCAATTTCACCAAACTAAAGTAAGTATCCCTAAACAAGGGATGGTCCAGGATGGAAGAAGGGATAGAGGTCTTCTTAGTATGCAGAAGGGCACAGGGGGAAAACGATCTGAGAGCATTAGTGTCTAGGGCTAGATCAGTATACGTGCTTCTGCCCAGTAGCCAGTCAGCAGCATAACAGAGGAAAACCGTGAGACAATAGGAGAGAAAATCAGGGACACCAGTGCCACCCACTGATTTATCCATCACAAGCTTCGCAAAGACAATTTTAGTTTTTTTTCCTTGCCAAAGAAAACGCATCATAGCTTTGCAGAGTCGGATTCCGTCCGAGTCACGAAGGCTGATCGGGAGAGATTGCATAATATAGAAAATTTTTGGGAAGATTACAGATTTGAGGACCGCAATCCTCCCCATCAAAGAGAGAGGAAGGGTAGCCCAACCTTCTAACCTAGTAATTGTGGCTGAAATAACCGGAGAAAAATTCAATTCATAAATACGCGAGACGTCTCGGGAGATATTGACCCCTAAATACTTAAAGTGTGATTGAGTAATTGTGAAGGGAGAAGCGAGTGTAAGAGAGGAAAGTGAAGAAGCGGGAATGTGTATAGGGAGTAATTCCCGATTTGGCAACATTGATCTTATATCCCGCTGTCTTCCCAAAGTCCAAAATCAATCGTAGGATTTCTGGGACTGAAGAGGTTGGGTCGGAGACAAAAAACAACATGTCATCCGCGAACAAGGCAACCTTAAGTTCAGTGTCACCAATGACAATACCAGTGTAAGCTGTGGATAACCGAAAGGCGATAGCCAAAGGTTCTAGGGCAATAGCGAAGAGGAGTGGGGAGAGAGGACTGCCCTGTCGAGTGCCTTTTTCTATAATGAAAGGTTCAGAGAGGAAACCGTTGCAAGAGATCTGAGTGGCTGGGGACGAGTATAGGGTATCAATGATACAAATAAAGGCCTCTGGAAAGTGGTAGCGACGCAGAGTAGCATAAAGATGTGGCCATTTGACTAAGTCGAAGGCTTTTTCTGCATCTAGGGAAAGGATAGCATTGCCAGAGGGGGAAGTAGAAGTTTGGCATGCGTGTAGAGCCGCAATCACCTTTCTCACATTAACCACCGAGTGCCTGCTGGCAATGAAGCCAGTCTGGTCAGGGTGAACAATGTGGGGAAGTATAATTTTAAGACGGTCAGCCAGAATCTTAGCTAGCAATTTATAGTCGAGGTTTAGCAAAGATATTGGCCAGTAAGGGCCGGGGAGGGATAAGTCTCTGCCAGGTTTGGGGAGCAGTTTAAGGATGGCCGAGTTAAAATGAGGAGGAGGAGCCTCAGCTAGCAATAAAGAATTTAAAAAACAGCCACAAGGATAGAGTCAATTTTGGGAAGGAGGAGTTTATAAAATTCTCCACTATGCCATCAGGGCCCGGTGCTTTATTAGGTTTCAATTGTTTAATTGCCAAATGGACCTCAGCAAGGGTAATCGGGGTTTGGAGTTGAGAGGCCATGTCAACTGAAAGGGAAGAGAAAGGTAAGGCATCCCAGAAAGGTGGAAGGCTGGGGTGTGTAGTGGTGTGATTAGGAGAAGGGGAAGGGGGAAAAGGGAGAGTGCGAGTTAAAGGTGAAGGCGGGGCAGAGGAGGACTGCGGAGACTTGGCGGGTAGTACTGACGTATACAGTTGGGAGTAATAGTTCTGCATGATATGGGCAATTTGTTTGTTTGTAGAAGTCAGTGTGCCTTGTTGTGTATGAAGGGGGTGAACAACTGCGGGTGAGAAAGTGCCGCGTAGTAAGTTAGAAAGTAAGCGTCCAGATTTGTTGCCAAATCTATGGAACCTATGGTGGATTGAAAAAAGATATCTATCTCCTATCTCAGACAAGAATTCGTCAAAATAAGTTTTAGAAAGAAGGTATATTTGCTTCGTGGCAGGGGAAGGGGTTAATTTGTATGTCTGGAAGGCTCTAGACAAAGCATCTTGGAGCGTTAGGTAGTGCGCAGAGTATTTCTTGTTGGAAGCTGCAGTGAAAGAAAAAATTGCTCCTCTGAGTACAGCTTTTGCTGACATTCGAAACAAAGAAGGATCTGACTGAATATGTTCAGAGCTAGTAGTGCAATAGTCATCCCAAGCAGCATCCAAGAAGGATTTAAATGTGGAGGAGCGACATAGTCCGGAAGGGAATTTCCATAGTTTAGTCGAGTCTTTTTCATCAGGAAGATGAATAGTCGAAGAGACCAGAGCATGGTCAGAGAGAGAGATGGGGGCAATAGTGCATTCAGTGAATTGGGGGAATAAAGCATGAGAGACAAATAAGTAATCAATGTGGGAGAGGGAGCCATGCGCCGCTGAGAGACAAGTATAATCCCTATCGGTTGGGTGTAGTGCACGCCATAAATCTACAATCTGTAAGGTTGAGGAAAAAAGGGAGATTCCCACTTTGGGAAGTGGAGGGGAAATTAAGTTAAAATTAGAGATGTGCACCGGAAATTTTTCGGGTTTTGTGTTTTGGTTTTGGATTCAGTTCCGCGGCCGTGTTTTGGATTCGGACGCGTTTTGGCAAATCCTCCCTGAAAATTTTTTGTCGGATTCGGGTGATTTTTTCAAAACCCCCTCAAAAACAGCTTAAATCATAGAATTTGGGGGTAATTTTGATCCTATAGTATTATTAACCTCAATAACCACAATTTCCACTCATTTCCAGTCTATTCTGAACACCTCACACCTCACAATACTATTTTTAGTCCTAAAATTTGCACCGAGGTCGCTGGATGACTAAGCTAAGCGACCCAAGAGGGCAGCACAAACACCTGGCCCATCTAGGAGTGGCACTGCAGTGTCAGACAGGATGGCACTTAAAAAAATTGGGCCCAAACAGCACATGATACAAAGAAAAGAGAAAAAGAGGTGCACTGTGGTCGCTGGACGGCTAAGCTAAGCGACACAAACACCTCAATATCACAGGAATTATTAATTCTAATCAATGGTATTATTGGTCCAAACCACTGGAAGAAAATGACAAAATCACTGGAATTATTCGTTCTAATCAATGGTATTATTGGTCCAAATCACTGGAAGAAAATGACAAAATCACTGGAATTATTTGGCAAGATGACTGTAATTAATAATTATAAATCACTGATATTAATTGGTAAAATCTCGTTATCGCCTGCCTAATGAAGTGGAATCTAGATGGGATTTTGTACCGGGGACACAATAACTTCATCAGTTGTCTAAATCCCACTGCACTAATGGTGGAAAACGGGCACACGTCTAACAGCGCACTGATTATACTGAGAACTGATTATACTGATCACTGATGATACTACGGAGAACTGACACTGAGCAGCGAGAACAGCACTGGACTATTGTACTGTAGTATACTGGTCACCACAACGCAGCACTGACACTGAGTACAGATATTAAGCACTAATCAGGATACTAGAAGTGACACAGAGCTGCAAGATACAGCAATGGCCTACTGTATTGTACTACTATATACTGGTGGTCACCACAATGCTGCACTGTACTACTATATACTGGTCACAACAATGCAGCAGATATTGAGCACTGATCAGTATACTAGAACTGAGTCTGACACGGAGCTGCAAGATACAGCAATGGCCTACTGTACTGTACTATATGTATACTGCTGGTCACCAAAATGCTGCACTGTCCTACTATATACTGCTCACAACAATGCAGCACAGATATGGAAGGGATACTTGGAGTGACACAGAGCTGCAAGATACAGCAATGGCCTACTGTACTGTACTACTATAATTATATACTGGTGGTCCCCACAATGCAGCACACTGAGCACAGATATTACCAGGTGAATCTCACACATCGCTCAGTACAGATTACAGGATGTATAATCACCAGGTGTATAACACACGTCGCACAGTACAGTATACAGTATGCAGCTCTGGAGGGATCAGTATTTGGCAGGAGGGCGAGGCCCGGTCCTGGCAGCAGAGTGACAGGCGGCCGTATAGTAGCAGCCAGCTCCAAATCTGGCAGTGTGTGGAGAGGGAGGGAGTGAGGGAAGGGAACGAGCACTGGAGTGTCTGAGCGGAGGGCTTGGAAGTTCAGGGGGAGTGAGGCGAGAGCTGCTCTTCCATAGCAGCGCACAGTGGTGGTGACGGAGTCTGACAAAGGAGGGAGGAGGAGGATTGGGGCAACTGGCCTCAGGGGAGCACTGTGCCACAGCCATCACCTGCAGGGGGAGTGGAGGGAAACACATCCTATCTGCCCCAGATAAATGACTTCTGATCAGAGCAATTGAAGGCCGGAGTTTTTCTGAAGGTGTAAAGGAAGGGGTTCTTTTTCATGTAGACTGGAAGGACTACAACAAACTTGGAGTGACTACACTTTTCACCCTAGTTCGGCAGCCCTGCTTCCCTTTAATACACAGATGAATGAAGACTCCATTTGGAAAGGCGGCCGCTCAGCGATCAAGAGCTGATGCAGCACATGCAGGTGTTTCTGCAAATATGATGAAGAAAAGAACATCTCATAAGAAACATCAAAACAATATGGGACCAAGTAAACCAATCTCCCAGCCAAGGCGAAATATTGTAGGCTGTAGAATGCAGCATGGGTGGAAAGAGGGCAGTGGGCCAAAAACCCAGTGGAAAGGAACAGTTCTGGATCAAGTACCAGTGAATCCCTCCCTCTATCTTATAAAGTATGATGGATTTGATTGTGTCTATGGACTTGAGCTTCACATGGATGAAAGGGTGTCTGCTCTTGAAGTTCTACTAGACAGAGTTGCCTCATCCCGAGTCAGCGATGCCCATTTGGCTGATACAATGATTGGTAAAGCAGTGGAGCATATGTTTGGTATTAGCACGAGCACCTATTATGAACACATGGTTTTATTACTGTATACACAGTAACCTAGGAAAAGGACCCAGTCTTATATACTGTATGTATCAACTTTTAGATGATTATAAAGAAGGAGATATTCGGATCATGCCAGACTCAAATGATTCCCATCCAGCTGAAAGAGAACCAGGGGGGGTTGTGGACAGCCTGGTGGGCAAGCAAGTGGTATATGCCAAAGAAGATGGCTCAAAAAGGACTGGCATGGTTATTCATCAAGTTGAAGCTAAACCATCTGTGTACTTCATTAAGTTTGATGATGATTTCCATATTTATGACTACGATTTGGTGAAGTCATCCTAAATGGGATTCTGTACTTTTTTTTTTGCCAAACGTAATCTAATGTAAACATTTGTAGAAAGTCGCTGCCTTCTGATTACAGAAATGCTCAGATATTCCTGCGAATCCACAATCCCTTCCCAGAGGAAAAAGAAATTGAGAAACCGTTGTTTGAGAAAGTTTGTTCTCTTTCCCTTACAAAGGAACAAACCACTTTCCAAGAAGACTGACGTTTTTGGGATTATGGAGACATAATGTTTTTGAATATAAATCCTAAAGCAGGTGGTGTATTAGAGCAAAAGAGTGCAAGAGACCAGCCATGCAGTTTCTGAAATATTATGACAAAATGTTACTGTATTTCATAACCACTCATTCCTAACTCTGCTAAGTATTGTTTGGTATACTGTATCTGGCTTCCATGAGGTAGTTGTCCATTATTTCAGCTTCCATTGACCTTTTTAAAAGTGGTAGAAGTTATCGATTCTTTCCCCCCCCCCCCCCTATTTTTAATTTTCTCCTGCATAGCCCAGTAAAATGTTGCAATTTTAAGTATTGACTTGTGCCTTCTAGGGGTCCACTTCTTCACCAAACCCAGCCAAATCTCATTCTAACCCTCTGTTCCACGTTCTCTATGTACCCCATCTGTGTCACCCCTGTCTGTCTACCCCTCCCCTTTAGATTGGAAGATCTCATGAGCAGGGCCCTCTTCCCTCATGTGCTTATCCTATGTCTTACTTTAATAATCTTCAACTGTACCACATCCAGCAGTCTTCTGCCACCTGATACTTATTCCAGTGTCATCTGCTAATGTAACTTTGTTTATTTACCCTGTACTTGTCCTATACTGTCATCAACTGTAAGTTGCTGTTTTCCTGTTTGATTATTTATGTACTCTGTAATTGGGCGCTGCAGAACCCTTGTGGCGCCATATAAATAAAGGATAATAATAATAATAATATAGGGTGTATAATCCCCAGGTGTATCTCACACATCGCTCATTACAGATTACAGGATGTATAATCACCAGGTGTATAACACACGTCGCACAGTACAGTATACAGGGTGTATAATTAATTACCAGGTGTATCACACACATCGCACAGTACAGTATATAGGGTGTATAATCCCAAGGTGTATCTCACACATCGCTCAGTACAGTATACATACTGGTCACAACAATGCAGCAGATATTGAGCACTGATCAGGATACTAGAAGTGACACAGAGCTGCAAGATACAGCAATGGCCTACTGTACTGTACTATATGTATACTGCTGGTCACCAAAATGCTGCACTGTCCTACTATATACTGCTCACTATAATGCAGCACATAGATAATATACTTGACACAGAGCTGCAAGATACAGCAATGGCCTACTGTGCTGTACTATATGTATACTGCTGGTCACCAAAATGCTGCACTATCCTACTATATACTGCTCACAATAATGCCGCACAGAGATAGTATACTTGACACAGAGCTGCAAGATACAGCAATGGCCTACTGTACTGTACTATATGTATACTGCTGGTCACCAAAATGCTGCACTGTCCTGCTATATACTACTCACAATAATGCAGCACAGAGATAGTATACTTGACACAGAGCTGCAAGATACAGCAATGGCCTACTGTGCTGTACTATATGTATACAGCTGGTCACCAAAATGCTGCACTGTCCTACTATATACTGCTCACAATAATGCAGCACAGAGATAGTATACTTGACACAGAGCTGCAAGATACAGCAATGGCCTACTGTACTGTACTATATGTATACTGCTGGTCACCAAAATGTTGCACTGTCCTACTATATACTGCTCACAATAATGCCGCACAGAGATAGTATGCTTGACACAGAGCTGCAAGATACAGCAATGGCCTACTGTACTGTACTATATGTATACTGCTGGTCACCAAAATGCTGCACTGTCCTACTATATACTGCTCACAATAATGCATCACAGATATGGATAGTATACTTGACACAGAGCTGCAAGATACAGCAATGGCCTACTGTACTGTACTACTATAATTATATACTGGTGGTCCCAAGTCCCCACAATGCAGCACATTGAGCACAGATATTTGCAGCACACTGAGCACAGATATGGAGCGTTTTCAGGCAGAGAACGTAGATATTTTCAGCACACTGAGCACAGATATTTGCAGCACACTGAGCACAGATATTTGCAGCACACTGAGCACAGATTACGCAGCTTTTCAGGGAGAGAACGCAGCCACGTCCTCTCCATTCAATCTCCAATGCACGAGTGAAAATAGCGGCGACGCGCGGCACTTTATATAGAATACGAATCTCGCGAGAATCCGACAGCGGGATGATGACGTTCGGGCGCGTTCGGGTTAACCGAGCAAGGTGGGAAGATCCGAAGCAGCCTCGGAACCATGTATTATAGGTGAAGTTCAGGGGGGTTCGGATCTCGGAGAACCGAACCCACTCATCTCTAGTTAAAATCCCCTCCTATGATGAGATTATCTCCCATTGAAGGAGTTAAAAGAGTAATCAATTGTTGAAAATAGGACCTAGAGTAGGGAGGGGGTGCATAGATATTTGCCAGTGTAAACCGCTTGCCTAGCAGGTCAACAGAAACCACTACAAATCTACCCAAATCATCAGCAGTGACGTGTTGTATTTCAAAAGAGAGAGAGCATCTTTCCAGGATGACTACACCACGAGCTCTGGCATTGTAGAAAGAGGAAGCCAACACAGACCAACCCAGCATGCCCAGTTTCATAGTCTCAGAAGTGATCAGGTGGATTTCCTGGAGTAATGCCACATCCACGCCGCTTTTCTGAAGATAAATCAATAGTTTCCTCCTTTTCGCCGGGAATTACTCCGCCGACGTTCCAAGTGGCGCAGCGTAGATTAGGCATCACTCAAGGAAACAGGGGAAAAAAGGAATAAGAGTTTAAAGAGCAAATAGATGAGAATAGGGGCCTCCAGTAAAAATACATCATATAACATATCAGCAGCCAGCAACTCAGTATGGTCTGACAAACTGCATAAAGAGAGGGGTGGGGAAGACAGGATAGTAGAAGAACGACAAAGTAGAGGGGGGAAATAAATAGGAACGAAGGTAAGAGAAGACAAACAAACGCATGCGTTTGATGCCAAACTTCCGAAGTAACACAGACAGAATAACAGAGCAATTACAGTACTCATCCGGCGGGGAAGGACAGATCCGTCCCTACTCCCCAAACATCAGTGTAATAGAGCTGAGGCCAGGTGACCCCCACAGTATACAGTAAAATAAGTGAACATGGATAATGCATTTCTCAGAATATCAATTACATGTGATAAACATATTAAAAAACAAGAAAAAACACAGAAAACACAAACAGTTGAACCGCAGATGGACGGGCCTAAGAAGCGCCAATATCATCCTGATATGATCGGTGGAGAAAAAAGGGAGAAAAAGGTAATGTCATAACAGGGAGTCATGAGAGCCAAAAAATACAATGTGATACGGAGTATAATGCATCACTCTGCAGAGTCGGAGATGTCTGCATCTTTGGCTCGGGAGAATTCCTGGAGGTAGGCCATGGCATCAGGGGGGTTGGAAAAATCTTTGAAGGAGGATCCATCGTATATACGGAGTCTTGTGGGATATAATAGACCGAATTTGCGTCCCTCAGTAACTAGACGGGAACAAACAGGGGAGGACTTCCTAGCCCTTGATAGCTCAGCAGAGTAGTCCTGAAAAATATGCAGCTTATGTCCTTCCCACAACAGGGTTTTAGCTTTACGGGAAGCCAACCATATTTCCATCTTATGCAGATAGTTCAGGCAGCGGAACAGAGTAACTCGGGGTCTCGGCCTGTTAGGGGTCGGTGTTGGGCCCACCCTATGAACCCTTTCTATAACCATGTCTTGGCAAACCGCCTCTATGCCTAAGAGCGAGGGGAGGGTGTTGCAGACAAAATGGCCCAGAGCTGTCCCTTTGATAGATTCAGGCAGGCAAACCAGCCTAATGTTATTACGACGCGATCTGTTCTCGATGTCGGTGATTTTGTCCAGAGCTGATAATTATCATTAGTGAGTCGTTTAACAGTATGCTGCAGATCACCAATGTCGTGGGAGGCCACACTGATTTTTTGTTCAGTAGCAGAGACCCCGTGGTTCAGGTGCTGTAACTGACTAGTGATGTCAGCCACAGCTTTAGAAAGGAGGGGGGTCATAGTGGCTGTAATAGATTCCACTACCTCTGTATATGTAACAGGGGTGTCACAGCCCACACTCACTTGTCCTCCAGAAGCCTGTCCCTCAGCCGCGGGTTTCTTATGGAGCGGAGGTGCGCTTTCAGCAGCGGTGTCTGGCGCCATGTTCCCTGCAGCACGTCGCTTCTCCTGGTGTGAAGGTTGCGGCTGCTGCTGCTGATCCGGCTGAGAGTGCGGCACCAGCGGGGCTAAAAAGCAGTCCATCGGCGGCTCAAGAGGTAGCAGGGGCACTGTGAAGGGCCCCGGGTGCAAAACGAGGCTTAAAAGCCTAGTAAAAGGTATCTGTAGAGTCGCCCTCATTTATAACCCAGTACTACTCTCAACATAAACAATTAGGGAATATTACAGGTTGAGTATCCCATATCCAAATATTCCGAAATACGGAATATTCCGAAATACGGACTTTTTTGAGTGAGAGTGAGATAGTGAAACCTTTGTTTTCTGATGGTTAATGTACACAAACTTTGTTTAGTACACAAAGTTATTCAAAATATTCTATTAAATGACCTTCAGGCTGTGTGTATAAGGTGTATATGAAACATAAATGAATTTGGTGACTGTACACACACTTTGTTTAATGCATAAAGTTATTAAAAATATTGGCTAAAATTACCTTCAGGCTGTGTGTATAAGGTGTATATGTGTTAGGGTCTCCGGCCCTGTGCTGCCACGTCGTCATGGCAACCGGGAGACAAGTGCTAGCGGAGTAACCTGAGCGCAGCTGATACTCCGGTTCGGGTCTTTTGCTGTGCAGTGGTTACAGGCATGGGATCCGGTGCTGGTTTTTGTGCTCACAGTCTGTGAGGTCTGAGAGGGGCGTGGACAGCACCTGCTTTATAAGGCCTCTTCTCAGGTTAAGCAGATGCTGCTGAATCTTTGTTGGTTAGTCAGTTCCTGAAAGTTAGCCAGTACTGTGTAGCTTTGTATTTTGTTGTTGCTTACTGCAAATAGGCCTGGGCATTTGGTACTACACTCTGCCAATCCAGACCTAGCAGTAAGACTGGAGTCAGTCGTTTAGCCTGCTGAGGTTCTTTTGCTATTCTGTGAACCCAGCAGGTTTGTGGCTGTACTTTCAGACCTGCCTGCATAATCCTCTCTCACTGTGCAGGGCGTCCATGTGTCAGTTTAGTGGCAGTAAGCTGAACCTGGGCCCTGCAAGTGAGAATTAGGATTGTGGAGACTCTCCTTGGGGTAAATTTACTAACATTCGTATTTTCCCGTTTCAGGTCAAAGTTCAATCACGAATGACATCGAAAGTGTAAAACTGCAACTTTTTGAATTTGTTACGACGGATTTACTAAGCTGCCGTATTCGGGTTTTTCTTTTGTTCCGATGTCGATGTCATTCGTGTTTTATTTTTTTATTTTTACGGCAGTGATTAGCAAAACACTGCCGACTTTTTTACAATGAATCTCGGCCGGATCTGTGTGATCCGTGCTGGGGTTCATTTATTTATTTATTTTTTAAATTAAACACTGTAAAATCCTTAAAAAAAATTGCGTGGGGTCCCCCCTCCTAAGCATAACCAGCCTCGGGCTCTTTGAGCCGATCCTGGTTGCAGAAATATGGGTAAAAAAATGACAGGGGTTCCCCCATATTTAAGCAACCAGCATCGGGCTCTGCGCCTGGTCCTGGTTCCAAAAATACGGGGGACAAAAAGAGTAGGGGTCCCCCGTATTTTTAATACCAGCACCGGGCTCCACTAGCTGGACAGATAATGCCACAGCCGGGGGTCACTTTGATATAGTGCCCTGCGGCCGTGGCATCAAAAATCCAACTAGTCACCCCTGGCCGGGGTACCCTGGGGGAGTGGGGACCCCTTCAATCAAGGGGTCCCCCCCCCAGCCACCCAAGGGCCAGGGGTGAAGCCCGAGGCTGTCCCCCCCCCATCCAATGGGCTGCGGATGGGGAGGCTGATAGCCTTTTGTGATAATGAAAACATATTGTTTTTAGTAGCAGTACTACAAGGCCCAGCAAGCCTCCCCCGCATGCTGGTACTTGGAGAACCACAAGTACCAGCATGCGACGGAAAAACGGGCCCGCTGGTACCTGTAGTACTACTACTAAAAAAATACCCAAAAAAAGACAAGACACACACACCGTGAAAGTAAAGATTTATTACATACATGCACACAAACATACATACATACTTACCTTATGTTCACACGCAGGTCGGTCCTCTTCTCCAGTAGAATCCAAGGGGTACCTGTTGAATAAATTCTACTCACCAGATCGCGGGTCCCAGGGTCCTCGGGGCATCCATTTGTAATCCACGTACTTGCATAAAATAACAAAACGGAAAGCCGAGCCACGAACTGAAAGGGGCCCCATGTTTTCACATGGGACTCCTTTCCCCGAATGCCAGAAACCCACTCTGACTGATGTCTAAGTGGGTTTCTTCAGCCAATCAGGTAGCGCCATGTTGTAGCACCCTCCTGATCGGCTGTGTGCTCCTGTACTGTCTGACAGGCGGCACACGGCAGTGTTACAATGTAGCGCCTATGCGCTCCATTGTAACCAATGGTGGGAACTTTCTGCCCTGCGGTTGACCTAAAGTGACGTCACCGCTGAGCAGAAAGTTCCCACCATTGGTTACAATGGAGCGCATAGGCGCTACATTGTAACACTGCCGTGTGCCGCCTGTCAGACAGTACAGGAGCACACAGCCGATCAGGAGGGTGCTACAACGTGGCGCTACCTGATTGGCTGAAGAAACCCACTTAGACATCAGTCAGAGTGGGTTTCTGGCATTCGGGGAAAGGAGTCCCATGTGAAAACATGGGGCCCCTTTCAGTTCGTGGCTCGGCTTTCCGTTTTGTTATTTTATGCAAGTACGTGGATTACAAATGGATGCCCCGAGGACCCTGGGACCCGCGATCTGGTGAGTAGAATTTATTCAACAGGTACCCCTTGGATTCTACTGGAGAAGAGGACCGACCTGCGTGTGAACATAAGGTAAGTATGTATGTATGTTTGTGTGCATGTATGTAATAAATCTTTACTTTCACGGTGTGTGTGTCTTGTCTTTTTTTTGGGTATTTTTTTAGTAGTAGTACTACAGGTACCAGCGGGCCCGTTTTTCCGTCGCATGCTGGTACTTGTGGTTCTCCAAGTACCAGCATGCGGGGGAGGCTTGCTGGGCCTTGTAGTACTGCTACTAAAAACAATATCTTTTCATTATCACAAAAGGCTATCAGCCTCCCCATCCGCAGCCCATTGGATGGGGGGGGACAGCCTCGGGCTTCACCCCTGGCCCTTGGGTGGCTGGGGGGGGGGACCCCTTGATTGAAGGGGTCCCCACTCCCCCAGGGTACCCCGGCCAGGGGTGACTAGTTGGATTTTTGATGCCACGGCCGCAGGGCACTATATCAAAGTGACCCCCGGCTGTGGCATTATCTGTCCAGCTAGTGGAGCCCGGTGCTGGTTTTAAAAATACGGGGGACCCCTACTCTTTTTGTCCCCCGTATTTTTGGAACCAGGACCAGGCGCAGAGCCCGATGCTGGTTGCTTAAATATGGGGGAACCCCTGTCAATTTTTCCCCCATATTTCTGCAACCAGGATCGGCTCAAAGAGCCCGAGGCTGGTTATGCTTAGGAGGGGGGACCCCACGCAATTTTTTTTAAAGAAAATAACCACTTTCCCACCCCTTCCCACTAGAGATGAGCGGGTTCGGTTCCTCGGAATCCGAACCCGCCCGAACTTCATGTTTTTTTTCACGGGTCCGAGCGACTCGGATCTTCCCGCCTTGCTCGGTTAACCCGAGCGCGCCCGAACGTCATCATGACGCTGTCGGATTCTCGCGAGGCTCGGATTCTATCGCGAGACTCGGATTCTATATAAGGAGCCGCGCGTCGCCGCCATTTTCACTCGTGCATTGAGATTGATAGGGAGAGGACGTGTCTGGCGTCCTCTCCATTAGAATAGAGATAGATTAGATAGAGAGAGAGAGATTGTGCAGAGTCGCAGACAGAGTTAGTTTACCACAGTCAGTGACCAGTGCAGTTGCTAGTTAACTTTTATTTAATATAATATATCCGTTCACTTCTCTCTGCTATATCCGTTCTCTGCCTGAAAAAAAAAACGATACACAGCACAGTCAGTCACACAGTGTGACTCAGTCTGTGTGCACTCAGCTCAGCCCAGTGTGCTGCACAGTCATCAATGTATAAATTAAAAGCTTATAATTAATTGTGGGGGAGACTGGGGAGCACTGCAGGTTGTTAGCAGGAGCCAGGAGTACAATTATATTAATTAACAGTGCACACTTTTGCTGCAGGAGTGGTGACCAGTGCCTGACCACCAGTATAGTATTGTTGTATACTACTAATATCTCTTTAAATATCAACCAGTCTATATTAGCAGCAGACACAGTACAGTGCGGTAGTTCACGGCTGTGGCTACCTCTGTGTCGGCACACGGCAGGCAGTCCGTCCGACCAGAATTGTATTATTTATTATTATATACCTACCACCTAACCGTGGTTTTTTTTTCATTCTTTATACCGTCATAGTGTCATCCTAATTGTTACGAGTATACTACTATCTCTTTATCAACCAGTGTACAGTGCGGTAGTTCACGGCTGTGGCTACCTCTGTGTCGGCACACGGCAGGCAGTCCGTCCGACCAGAATTGTATTATTTATTATTATATACCTACCACCTAACCGTGGTTTTTTTTTCATTCTTTATACCGTCATAGTGTCATCCTAATTGTTACGAGTATACTACTATCTCTTTATCAACCAGTGTACAGTGCGGTAGTTCACGGCTGTGGCTACCTCTGTGTCGGCACACGGCAGGCAGTCCGTCCGACCAGAATTGTATTATTTATTATTATATACCTACCACCTAACCGTGGTTTTTTTTTTCATTCTTTATACCGTCATAGTGTCATCCTAATTGTTACGAGTATACTACTATCTCTTTATCAACCAGTGTACAGTGCGGTAGTTCACGGCTGTGGCTACCTCTGTGTCGGCACACGGCAGGCAGTCCGTCCGACCAGAATTGTATTATTTATTATTATATACCTACCACCTAACCGTGGTTTTTTTTTTCATTCTTTATACCGTCATAGTGTCATCCTAATTGTTACGAGTATACTACTATCTCTTTATCAACCAGTGTACAGTGCGGTAGTTCACGGCTGTGGCTACCTCTGTGTCGGCACACGGCAGGCAGTCCGTCCGACCAGAATTGTATTATTTATTATTATATACCTACCACCTAACCGCGGTTTTTTTTTCATTCTTTATACCGTCATAGTGTCATCCTAATTGTTACGAGTATACTACTATCTCTTTATCAACCAGTGTACAGTGCGGTAGTTCACGGCTGTGGCTACCTCTGTGTCGGCACACGGCAGGCAGTCCGTCCGACCAGAATTGTATTATTTATTATTATATACCTACCACCTAACCGTGGTTTTTTTTTCATTCTTTATACCGTCATAGTGTCATCCTAATTGTTACGAGTATACTACTATCTCTTTATCAACCAGTGTACAGTGCGGTAGTTCACGGCTGTGGCTACCTCTGTGTCGGCACACGGCAGGCAGTCCGTCCGACCAGAATTGTATTATTTATTATTATATACCTACCACCTAACCGTGGTTTTTTTTTCATTCTTTATACCGTCATAGTGTCATCCTAATTGTTACGAGTATACTACTATCTCTTTATCAACCAGTGTACAGTGCGGTAGTTCACGGCTGTGGCTACCTCTGTGTCGGCACACGGCAGGCAGTCCGTCCGACCAGAATTGTATTATTTATTATTATATACCTACCACCTAACCGTGGTTTTTTTTTTCATTCTTTATACCGTCATAGTGTCATCCTAATTGTTACGAGTATACTACTATCTCTTTATCAACCAGTGTACAGTGCGGTAGTTCACGGCTGTGGCTACCTCTGTGTCGGCACACGGCAGGCAGTCCGTCCGACCAGAATTGTATTATTTATTATTATATACCTACCACCTAACCGTGGTTTTTTTTTCATTCTTTATACCGTCATAGTGTCATCCTAATTGTTACGAGTATACTACTATCTCTTTATCAACCAGTGTACAGTGCGGTAGTTCACGGCTGTGGCTACCTCTGTGTCGGCAGTCGGCAGGCAGTCCGTCCATCCATAATTGTATTATTATTATAATATATACCACCTAACCGTGGTTTTTTTATACCACCTAACCGTGGCAGTCCGTCCATAATTGTATACTAGTATCCAATCCATCCATCTCCATTGTTTACCTGAGGTGCCTTTTAGTTCTGCCTATAAAATATGGAGAACAAAAAAGTTGAGGTTCCAAAATTAGGGAAAGATCAAGATCCACTTCCACCTCGTGCTGAAGCTGCTGCCACTAGTCATGGCCGAGACGATGAAATGCCAGCAACGTCGTCTGCCAAGGCCGATGCCCAATGTCATAGTACAGAGCATGTCAAATCCAAAACACCAAATATCAGAAAAAAAAGGACTCCAAAACCTAAAATAAAATTGTCGGAGGAGAAGCGTAAACTTGCCAATATGCCATTTACCACACGGAGTGGCAAGGAACGGCTGAGGCCCTGGCCTATGTTCATGGCTAGTGGTTCAGCTTCACATGAGGATGGAAGCACTCAGCCTCTCGCTAGAAAACTGAAAAGACTCAAGCTGGCAAAAGCACCGCAAAGAACTGTGCGTTCTTTGAAATCCCAAATCCACAAGGAGAGTCCAATTGTGTCGTTTGCGATGCCTGACCTTCCCAACACTGGACGTGAAGAGCATGCGCCTTCCACTATTTGCATGCCCCCTGCAAGTGCTGGAAGGAGCACCCGCAGTCCAGTTCCTGATAGTCAGATTGAAGATGTCAGTGTTGAAGTACACCAGGAAGAGGAGGATATGGGTGTTGCTGGCGCTGGGGAGGAAATTGACCAGGAGGATTCTGATGGTGAGGTGGTTTGTTTAAGTCAGGCACCCGGGGAGACACCTGTTGTCCGTGGGAGGAATATGGCCGTTGACATGCCAGGTGAAAATACCAAAAAAATCAGCTCTTCGGTGTGGAGGTATTTCACCACAAATGCGGACAACAGGTGTCAAGCCGTGTGTTCCCTTTGTCAAGCTGTAATAAGTAGGGGTAAGGACGTTAACCACCTCGGAACATCCTCCCTTATACGTCACCTGCAGCGCATTCATAATAAGTCAGTGACAAGTTCAAAAACTTTGGGTGACAGCGGAAGCAGTCCACTGACCAGTAAATCCCTTCCTCTTGTAACCAAGCTCACGCAAACCACCCCACCAACTCCCTCAGTGTCAATTTCCTCCTTCCCCAGGAATGCCAATAGTCCTGCAGGCCATGTCACTGGCAAGTCTGACGAGTCCTCTCCTGCCTGGGATTCCTCCAATGCATCCTTGCGTGTAACGCCTACTGCTGCTGGCGCTGCTGTTGTTGCCGCTGGGAGTCGATGGTCATCCCAGAGGGGAAGTCGTAAGCCCACTTGTACTACTTCCAGTAAGCAATTGACTGTTCAACAGTCCTTTGCGAGGAAGATGAAATATCACAGCAGTCATCCTACTGCAAAGCGGATAACTGAGGCCTTGGCATCCTGGGTGGTGAGAAACGTGGTTCCGGTATCCATCATTACTGCAGAGCCAACTAGAGACTTGTTGGAGGTACTGTGTCCCCGGTACCAAATACCATCTAGGTTCCATTTCTCTAGGCAGGCGATACCGAAAATGTACACAGACCTCAGAAAAAGAGTCACGAGTGTCCTAAAAAATGCAGCTGTACCCAATGTCCACTTAACCACGGACATGTGGACAAGTGGAGCAGGGCAGGGTCAGGACTATATGACTGTGACAGCCCACTGGGTAGATGTATGGACTCCCGCCGCAAGAACAGCAGCGGCGGCACCAGTAGCAGCATCTCGCAAACGCCAACTCTTTCCTAGGCAGGCTACGCTTTGTATCACCGCTTTCCAGAATACGCACACAGCTGAAAACCTCTTACGGCAACTGAGGAAGATCATCGCGGAATGGCTTACCCCAATTGGACTCTCCTGTGGATTTGTGGCATCGGACAACGCCAGCAATATTGTGTGTGCATTAAATCTGGGCCAATTCCAGCACGTCCCATGTTTTGCACATACCTTGAATTTGGTGGTGCAGAATTTTTTAAAAAACGACAGGGCCGTGCAAGAGATGCTGTCGGTGGCCAGAAGAATTGCGGGACACTTTCGGCGTACAGGCACCACGTACAGAAAACTGGAGCACCACCAAAAACTACTGAACCTGCCCTGCCATCATCTGAAGCAAGAAGTGGTAACGAGGTGGAATTCAACCCTCTATATGCTTCAGAGGTTGGAGGAGCAGCAAAAGGCCATTCAAGCCTATACAATTGAGCACGATATAGTAGGTGGAATGCACCTGTCTCAAGTGCAGTGGAGAATGATTTCAACGTTGTGCAAGGTTCTGATGCCCTTTGAACTTGCCACACGTGAAGTCAGTTCAGACACTGCCAGCCTGAGTCAGGTCATTCCCCTCATCAGGCTTTTGCAGAAGAAGCTGGAGGCATTGAAGGAGGAGCTAACACGGAGCGATTCCGCTAGGCATGTGGGACTTGTGGATGCAGCCCTTAATTCGCTTAACAAGGATTCACGGGTGGTCAATCTGTTGAAATCAGAGCACTACATTTTGGCCACCGTGCTCGATCCTAGATTTAAAGCCTACCTTGGATCTCTCTTTCCGGCAGACACAGGTCTGCTGGGGTTGAAAGACCTGCTGGTGACAAAATTGTCAAGTCAAGCGGAACGCGACCTGTCAACATCTCCTCCTTCACATTCTCCCGCAACTGGGGGTGCGAGGAAAAGGCTCAGAATTCCGAGCCCACCCGCTGGCGGTGATGCAGGGCAGTCTGGAGCGACTGCTGATGCTGACATCTGGTCCGGACTGAAGGACCTGACAACGATTACGGACATGTCGTCTACTGTCACTGCATATGATTCTCTCAACATTGATAGAATGGTGGAGGATTATATGAGTGACCGCATCCAAGTAGGCACGTCACACAGTCCGTACTTATACTGGCAGGAAAAAGAGGCAATTTGGAGGCCCTTGCACAAACTGGCTTTATTCTACCTAAGTTGCCCTCCCACAAGTGTGTACTCCGAAAGAGTGTTTAGTGCCGCCGCTCACCTTGTCAGCAATCGGCGTACGAGGTTACATCCAGAAAATGTGGAGAAGATGATGTTCATTAAAATGAATTATAATCAATTCCTCCGCGGAGACATTGACCAGCAGCAATTGCCTCCACAAAGTACACAGGGAGCTGAGATGGTGGATTCCAGTGGGGACGAATTGATAATCTGTGAGGAGGGGGATGTACACGGTGATATATCGGAGGGTGAAGATGAGGTGGACATCTTGCCTCTGTAGAGCCAGTTTGTGCAAGGAGAGATTAATTGCTTCTTTTTTGGGGGGGGTCCAAACCAACCCGTCATATCAGTCACAGTCGTGTGGCAGACCCTGTCACTGAAATGATGGGTTGGTTAAAGTGTGCATGTCCTGTTTTGTTTATACAACATAAGGGTGGGTGGGAGGGCCCAAGGATAATTCCATCTTGCACCTCTTTTTTCTTTTCTTTTTCTTTGCATCATGTGCTGATTGGGGTGGGTTTTTTGGAAGGGACACCCTGCGTGACACTGCAGTGCCACTCCTAGATGGGCCCGGTGTTTGTGTCGGCCACTAGGGTCGCTAATCTTACTCACACAGCTACCTCATTGCGCCTCTTTTTTTCTTTGCGTCATGTGCTGTTTGGGGAGGGTTTTTTGGAAGGGACATCCTGCGTGACACTGCAGTGCCACTCCTAGATGTGCCCGGTGTTTGTGTCGGCCACTAGGGTCGCTAATCTTACTCACACAGTCAGCTACCTCATTGCGCCTCTTTTTTTCTTTGCGTCATGTGCTGTTTGGGGAGGGTTTTTTGGAAGGGCCATCCTGCGTGACACTGCAGTGCCACTCCTAGATGGGCCCGGTGTTTGTGTCGGCCACTAGGGTCGCTAATCTTACTCACACAGCTACCTCATTGCGCCTCTTTTTTTCTTTGCGTCATGTGCTGTTTGGGGAGGGTTTTTTGGAAGGGACATCCTGCGTGACACTGCAGTGCCACTCCTAGATGGGCCCGGTGTTTGTGTCGGCCACTAGGGTCGCTTATCTTACTCACACAGCGACCTCGGTGCAAATTTTAGGACTAAAAATAATATTGTGAGGTGTGAGGTATTCAGAATAGACTGAAAATGAGTGTAAATTATGGTTTTTGAGGTTAATAATACTTTGGGATCAAAATGACCCCCAAATTCTATGATTTAAGCTGTTTTTTAGTGTTTTTTGAAAAAAACACCCGAATCCAAAACACACCCGAATCCGACAAAAAAAATTCGGTGAGGTTTTGCCAAAACGCGTTCGAACCCAAAACACGGCCGCGGAACCGAACCCAAAACCAAAACACAAAACCCGAAAAATTTCAGGCGCTCATCTCTACTTCCCACTGATATACATGCACAGATCTCATGGATCCCTGCATGCCTATACAATCACGGATTAAAAAAGCAGGTCTGTTTTTTTTTTAGCACTTTTTTACGAGTTGTAATTTTTCACGGCAGTGTTTGTTTGTTTTTTGCTTTGCACTTCTTAGTAAATTACCGAGATTCATACTTAAACAGCCGCGTTTTGACCGATGGTGTATTCATTCGTAATTTTTTTCTTGGACTTGCAAAAAATTACGAATGCCCTCATCACTGCCGTGATTATTGCTTAGTAAATTACCGAGATGACACTTTGATGAAAAAACGGCATCTCGGTCAAAATCGGGAGCTTAGTAAATTTACCCCCTTGTGTCTATTATTCCATCTCTGACCAAGGAGTTTACTGCCACACCCGTTGGTAACCCTTTAGGGTTTTGCTGTTGCCCTTAGCAACAGCATTTCGGGTTCTCTACGTATTAAAACACTACATCTTGCTTTTTCCATCTGAGCATTTCTAATACTAGGGAGACACCCAGTTTCTTAGCCTCTGGGCTTCTCTGTTCACTCTGTGTTGGTTTTGTTACCCTATCACCTTCTGTGTACGTTATGTCATATTTCCCAGTCTGTCTGTGAGTTCATTTGTTTTGCATCCCTCTCTGTTCAGACACCAGTACATTCCTGCAGGCACTGGTGTGTATAACAGTTCAAACACCAGTACATTCCTGCAGGCACTGGTGTGCATAACATATTCAGCAGCCCAATACTCCTGTTGAAATTTTGTGGGAATATGGAGCATACCCCTCAAAATACATTGCAACAGGTGGTCGATCAGGTGCAGGTCCTGACTCGTCAATTTAATGATTTGTCCATTAAAATGCACACCTCCCAGGCCGCTGGCGGAGCTCCCGCAGCAGCAGCACCTTCAGGGGTTAAGGAGCCGAAAGTAAATCTTCCGGATCGTTTTTCTGGAGATCGCTCGCAGTTCTTTTGTTTCAAGGAGAGCTGCAAGTTATATTTCCAGCTTAGGCCTCAGTCTTCTGGGTCAGAGATTCAGCGGGTGGGCATAGTGATTTCCTTGCTACAAGGAGACCCACAGGTCTGGGCATATGGGTTGCAGCCTGACTGTCCGTCGCTTAAAAGTGTTGATGCTTTTTTTACGGCACTGGGCATGTTGTATGATGACCCTGACAAGACGGCCTCAGCCGAGGCTCAGATTTCGATCCTTAAGCAAGGGCGAAGGCCAGTTGAGGTTTACTGTACGGAGTTTCGGAGGTTGGCCCATGATACCCAGTGGAATGACCCAGCCCTGAGACACCAGTACCGAAGAGGTCTTTCTAACCAGATAAAAGACCAACTGGTACAATATCCCTTGCCTGATAGCTTGGATCAGCTCATGCAGTTATCCATCCGGGTGGATAGACGGCTGAGAGAGCGTAGGCTTGAAAGGGAGACCGAGGTTTCCTTCTTTCCCAAGGGAACCTCGGACTCTGAGGAATTTTCAGAGGAGCCTATGCAGATTGGGGCTACCCGCCTCTCCTCGCGTGAGAAGACGCGGAGGAGACAGCAGGGGTCGTGTTTGTACTGTGGGAATAAGGGTCATGTGGTAGTATCATGCCCAGAAAAGCCGGAAAACTTCAGGGCCTGAGGGTGATGGGAAATATCCTGTCAGGCCAGAAGTCAGAATTTCCCAAGAAGACTTTTATCATTCTGGTGACCTTGAAGATCCTCGGTCAAACTGTCAAGACTGAGGCCTTTGTGGACAGTGGGGCCGACGGGGTTTTTATGGACCGCCAATTCGCCCTGAAACACTCTGTTTCCTTAGTACCCTTGGCGTCGGAAATTGAGATTTGTGGGCTAAACGGGGAACCATTATCCCAGGGTAAAATTACCTCTTGCACTAGCCAGATTTCTTTGTTTATTGGAGCCACACACTCTGAAAAATTGTCCTTTTATGTGACTGTCTGTACTTTTGCCCCATTGGTGTTGGGGTTACCCTGGTTAAGGGCCCACAATCCTCAATTTGACTGGGTCTCTGGGGAGATTCTTAGTTGGGGTACTGATTGTTTCAGGAGTTGCTTGAGCCTTCCAGTCAGGCTCTCGCAGCCAAGTTTGCCAGGATTGCCAGGGTGTTATGCAGATTTTGCGGACGTGTTCTCCAAAAAAGTTGCAGAGGTACTACCTCCCCATCGCCCCTATGACTGTGCCATTGATTTGTTGCCGAATGCTAAGCTTCCCAAGAGCAGGTTGTACTCCCTGTCACGTCCTGAGACTCAGGCTATGGCAGAGTACATTCAGGAGAACTTGGCTAAAGGATTTATCAGACCTTCACAGTCTCCAGTTGGGTCGGGGTTCTTCTTCGTGGGTAAAAAGGACGGTTCATTGCGACCCTGCATCGACTTCAGGGAATTGAACCGTATCACGATTAAAAACTCATACCCACTGCCTCTCATTTCGGTCTTGTTTGACCAGCTTCGTACTGCCACCATTTTTTCTAAGATTGACCTACGCGGTGCGTACAATCTAATCCGAATAAGAGAGGGGGATGAATGGAAGACTGCCTTTAATACCCACTCAGGGCATTATGAATATTTGGTGATGCCTTTTGGGCTCTGTAATGCCCCGGCAGTCTTCCAGGATTTCATGAACGATGTGCTCAGGGAATATTTGGATAGTGTCAGACTTGGTTTTGTCTGTGTCCCCGGAGGGGGCGCTAGTGGGTCAGTGGAGGTGGATGGGAGAAAACGAGGAGGCTGGATTATGTTTCTGCGCATGAGCGCAATGATATTTATTAAACAGATGGTTCACAAAACGGCAGCAGAAAATAACAGTAGAAAATGCAAATGTCAATTGTACAGCGTGGCAGCTGAAAGTCTATGGTAACAGAATGAATGGTGACTGATGAAATAATAACCGGTAGTGATGATAACAGATGAGTGATAATTTGGCAGAGAATATTCTGGTATGGGAACCAGAGCAGATTAAAACATGGAACCAGCAGAGATGGTGTTGTATAGCAAACCTGGTAGCAGAGGCAGGAGTCTGACTCACAGTGCAGGTGATGAGGCACTGGCAGCAAGCAGGCTGTATCACAGGTGGAGAGATGGAACACACCTGGAGTCAGTCTCTACTGCTAGGCTGAAGCACACAGAGATGGTGATGAGTGTGAAGCCTGTAGATGGAAGCAGGTATTGCTGGGGCTTAAAGTTCCACGGAGCTGTGAAAAGTAACCAGGAGTACAAAGTCTCAGGTAGAAAGCCAGGAACACGGAACAGCAGGTAGGTATCCAGGTACACGGAGGAAACAGGAACCAGATCCTTACACATGAGTCGCAGGAGTGACACAAAGTTCAGGATGCCTGCAGACTGATCCTGCAGCTTCATATATACCCCTTGTTAAACAGTCATTGGTGGAGTGAGGAAAAGTGGGTGCGGCCAAGCACCGGATTGGGCGCCGTATGCTGACTGCTGGAGGCTGTCATGGCGGCGCCCATGCCGCGGCCTAGCGGGAACGCGGCGTGCTACACGCCCGCTATCACAGGAGCGCTCCCAGGCCCAGGATGGCGTCTGATGGCAGAGACGCGGATGACAGATGAACGCAGGGACCCAGGACGGAGTCCGCAGCGGCGGACAGATGTCAGCTTGGTGAGTCGATTCCTGACAGTACCCCCCCCTTTAAGGGTGGGCACCGAACACCCACGTGGCTTGGAAGGATGAGTGTTATGGAAGACACGGACCAACCTTGGAGCATGGACATCCAACGAATTCACCCAACTTCTCTCCTCTGGGCCATAACCGGACCAATCGACAAGGTATTGAAGACGTCCATACCGGCAACGGGAATCCAGAATCTTGCCAATCTCGAACTCCACGCCCCGCTGAGTTCGAACTTTGGGGCCAACTGGAAGAGCTCTTTGGAAATGATTCAGGACTAAAGGTCTGAGGAGAGAAACATGAAAAGCATTAGGTATTCGCAGAGAAGGTGGTAACTTCAGCTTGTAGGCCACAGGGTTGATGACTCTTTCGACAGGGAAGGGGCCAATGAAACGTGGTGCAAATTTCATAGACGGGACCCTAAGACGGAGGTTCCGGGTAGACAGCCAAACCTTGTCCCCAGGTTTCAGGCTAGGAACTGCGCGTCTTTTGCGATCAGCAAAGTATTTATACCGGCTGGAGGCCTTTTTGAGAGAAATGTGAATCTTCCTCCAGATTGAAGAAAACTGACTCCGGGCAGTAGTGGCAGCAGGAACATCCATGTGAGGGAGTTCTTGGAAGTCTGGAACACGAGGATGTTGCCCATATACTGCAAAGAATGGAGTTGTCTCAGTAGCAGTGTGGTAGCGGAAGTTGTGGGCAAACTCAGCCCATGGGAGCAGATCAAACCAGTCATCCTGAGAAGATGAAACATACAATCTTAAAAATGTCTCTAGTTCTTGATTTACCCTCTCTGTCTGCCCATTCGTCTGAGGGTGGTAAGATGACGAGAACTTCAGTTTAACCTGCATGGCAGAACAGAGAGCCCTCCAAAACCTCGCTACAAACTGTACACCTCGGTCGGATATTATTTCTGAGGGTAGACCATGTAAGCGGAAAATCTCCCGTAGGAAGATTTGGGCGAGTTTTGGGGCAGAAGGGAGACCCTGGAGAGGAACAAAATGGGCCATCTTGGTAAATCTGTCCACTACAACCCAGATGGTATTGTATCCTTGAGAAGGAGGAAGGTCGGAGATAAAGTCCATGGACAGGTGTGACCAAGGGCGACTAGGAATAGACAATGGTTGTAACTGACCTGCTGGAGACTGACGAGGAGTCTTGTGCTGCACACACTTAGGACAGGATGCTACGAAATCCTTGATGTCAGCTTTCATCTTTGGCCACCAGTATGTCTCAGAGAGGAACTTGAAGGTTTTCAGGACACCGGGATGACCAGTGAACTTGGATTGATGGGCCCAAGACAGCAACTTGGGACGGAGTTCTGGGGAAACAAAAGTCTTACCAGGAGGAGGAGCTGGGGAGACTTGAGATGCAGCAAATACCACTGGACTCAGGATGGAATGTGGAACTGAGTCAGGCGTTTCCTCTTCGGATTCCATAGATCGGGATAAGGCGTCAGCTTTAACATTCTGCGAACCTGGGCGGAAATGAAGCTTAAAGTTAAAACGTGAGAAAAACATAGCCCACCTGGACTGGCGAGGATTAAGGCACTGGGCTGCCTTTAAATATAGCAGATTTTTATGATCCGTGTAGATGTTGAACGGATGTTTGGCCCCTTCCAGGAGATACCTCCATTCCTCGAGGGCCAGCTTAATCGCCAGTAGTTCTTGATCTCCAACGGAGTAGTTAGCTTCTGCAGGGAGGAATTTACGAGAATAAAATCCACAGGGGTGGATTTTCCCATCGGTTCCCTTCTGGGAGAGAACAGCTCCAACTCCAACTGTAGAGGCATCCACCTCCAACTCGAACGGCCTGTTTACATCTGGCTGGGACAGAACTGGAGCAGACATAAAGGCCAGCTTGATCTTCTGGAAGGCCGCTAAAGCCTCTTCTGACCAGTTGGAATGGTCTGCCCCTTTCCGAGTTAAGTTGGTAATAGGAGCGATGAGAGTGGAGAATCCCCGAATAAATTTCCTATAGTAGTTGGCAAATCCCAGGAACCGCTGAATAGACTTGAGAGAATTTGGAATGGACCAATTGGCAATGGCTTCCAACTTTGTCGGGTCCATCTGGAGATCCGATCCGGAAATTATATAACCCAGGAAGGGTATAGAGGAAACTTCAAAGGTACACTTGGATAGTTTACCGTAGAGCCGGTTCTCACGAAGACGTCGGAGGACTTCACGGACTTGTAGACGATGAGAGGGAAGATCTTGGGAGAAGATGAGGATATCATCCAGATAAACAACGAGGTATTTATACAGAACGTCACGGAAGATTTCGTTCACAAAGTGTTGGAACACTGCTGGGGCATTACTCAACCCGAATGGCATTACCAGGTACTCGTAATGACCATCTCGAGTGTTAAAAGCTGTCTTCCATTCGTCACCACTCCGGATTCTGATGAGGTTGTAGGCACCGCGGAGATCTAGCTTGGTGAAGATGCGGGCTCCTTTAACTCTGTCAAATAATTCGGTAATGAGTGGTAATGGATAACTATTTTTAATGGTAATGTCATTGAGACCCCGGTAGTCAATGCATGGACGCAGTCCTCCATCCTTCTTTTTAACAAAGAAGAAGCCTGCACCAGCGGGTGATGATGAAGGACGGATGAATCCCTTCTGTAAATTTTCCCGGATGTAGTCGCTCATCGCTTCAGTTTCAGGAACAGATAACGGGTAGGTACGCCCCCTAGGTGGCTTCTTGCCAGGAAGGAGATCGATGGGACAATCCCATTCTCTATGGGGCGGCAGGACATCCGCGGCCTTTTCACTGAAGACATCAGAGAAATCTTGATAAGCCGCAGGAAGACTTGACTGGGTTTTTACTTCAGTAGACTTGATTGGACAAACTTGGGCTAAACAGGACTGATGGCAATGTGAACCCCATGAAGTAAGTTGTAACGTTGACCAGTCAAACTGTGGATTGTGTAGCTGGAGCCAGGGCATGCCCAAAACGATCTCCTGGGTGGCTTGAGGAATGACTAAGAACTTTATTAATTCTGAGTGTAGGAACCCAACTCCCAAAACCACTGGTGCAGTTTGGTGAGAAATATTCCCCTTGGAGATTCGGCTACCATCCACGGCGGTAATGTAGACTGGGTAAGAAAGTTCACATACAGGCAAGCAAAATTTATTTACCGCAGCTTGGGTGATGAAATTTCCTGCGGCTCCACAGTCCACTAATGCTGATGCAGACTGAAGCCCAACTGAAGTCTCTAAAGTCACTGGAAGGATAAGGTCTTGATTAGAAGGAGCTTGTCTAGAAGATCCCAACTTGACTCCTCCTTTACAAGTCAGGATCTGGCGTTTCCCGAACGCACTGTGCAGGAATTAATCTGGTGACCTGCAGCCGCACAATAAAGACAAAGTCTCTCACGAAGTCTTCTTGACCGCTCCTCAGGAGTTAGGCGGGACCTATTTATTTGCATAGGCTCATCAGAAGGTGGAGACTGGAACTGTACGGAAGGTATCATCCTTGCTCTGCGTGGCTCACTCCGAGCACGTTCATTGTTGCGTTCGCGGATGCGAGAGTCCAACTTGATGCACAGGGAAATTAAATCAGACAATTGTACAGGAAGATCGCGGGTTGCCAGTTCGTCCTTGATCCGATCAGAGAGTCCATGCCAGAAAGCTGCTACCAGGGCTTGATTGTTCCACTGAATCTCTGCGGCCAACGTCTGGAACTGGATGACATATTGTCCCATACTACGGGTACCTTGACGAAGTTGGATTAGGTCTGCAGAAGCTGATGTTGCACGACCAGGCTCGTCAAAGATCCGTCTGAAGGTTGACACGAATTCTGTATAGTTGTTAATCAGAGGGTCGGCACGTTCCCACAGAGGAGACACCCAACTCAAAGCAGATCCAGAAAGTAGAGAGATGATGTAGGCAACCTTGGATCTTGACGTGGGGAAATTATGTGACAACAATTCAAACTGGATTTCACATTGGTTGAGAAACCCGCGACATAACTTTGGGCTGCCATCATACTTGCTTGGCACGGGCAGGTGCAGACGTGACACTGGAGCTGATGCAGCCGGCATAGAGGAACTCACAGTACTGGCAGGTGCTGGAGTAACAGGAACTGTAGAAGTGTGTACACTAGGCAGGGATTGCTGTAGTGTATCTATCCGGGAGGACATCCCTTGCAGGAACTGGAACATCTGCTGCTGCGCAGCCTCTTGACCATCCAGACGGGAGACCAGATTTTGCAAGGCCTCTGACCCCACACTCCGTCCACCATCCGAGTCCATCGATCCTGAACTTACTGTCAGACTTGGTTTTGTCTGTGTCCCCGGAGGGGGCGCTAGTGGGTCAGTGGAGGTGGATGGGAGAAAACGAGGAGGCTGGATTATGTTTCTGCGCATGAGCGCAATGATATTTATTAAACAGATGGTTCACAAAACGGCAGCAGAAAATAACAGTAGAAAATGCACATGTCAATTGTACAGCGTGGCAGCTGAAAGTCTATGGTAACAGAATGAATGGTGACTGATGAAATAATAACCGGTAGTGATGATAACAGATGAGTGATAATTTGGCAGAGAATATTCTGGTATGGGAACCAGAGCAGATTAAAACATGGAACCAGCAGAGATGGTGTTGTATAGCAAACCTGGTAGCAGAGGCAGGAGTCTGACTCACAGTGCAGGTGATGAGGCACTGGCAGCAAGCAGGCTGTATCACAGGTGGAGAGATGGAACACACCTGGAGTCAGTCTCTACTGCTAGGCTGAAGCACACAGAGATGGTGATGAGTGTGAAGCCTGTAGATGGAAGCAGGTATTGCTGGGGCTTGAAGTTCCACGGAGCTGTGAAAAGTAACCAGGAGTACAAAGTCTCAGGTAGAAAGCCAGGAACACGGAACAGCAGGTAGGTATCCAGGTACACGGAGGAAACAGGAACCAGATCCTTACACATGAGTCGCAGGAGTGACACAAAGTTCAGGATGCCTGCAGACTGATCCTGCAGCTTCATATATACCCCTTGTTAAACAGTCATTGGTGGAGTGAGGAAAAGTGGGTGCGGCCAAGCACCGGATTGGCCGCCGTATGCTGACTGCTGGAGGCTGTCATGGCGGCGCCCATGCCGCGGCCTAGCGGGAACGCGGCGTGCTACACGCCCGCTATCACAGGAGCGCTCCCAGGCCCAGGATGGCGTCTGATGGCAGAGACGCGGATGACAGATGAACGCAGGGACCCAGGACGGAGTCCGCAGCGGCGGACAGATGTCAGCTTGGTGAGTCGATTCCTGACAGATAGATTCTTAGTTGTATACTTAGATGACATCCAAATCTTCTCCCATTCCCTGGAGGAACATCGGAAGCATGTACGCTTAGTCCTCCAGAAACTCAGAGACCACCGGCTTGGGGCGAAGCTGGAGAAGTGCGGATTTGAAGTAGAGATGAGCGCCTGAAATTTTTCGGGTTTTGTGTTTTGGTTTTGGGTTCGGTTCCGCGGCCGTGTTTTGGGTTCGAACGCGTTTTGGCAAAACCTCACCGAATTATTTTTGTCGGATTCGGGTGTGTTTTGGATTCGGGTGTTTTTTTCAAAAAACCCTAAAAAACAGCTTAAATCATAGAATTTGGGGGTAATTTTGATCCCAAAGTATTATTAACCTCAAAAAACATAATTTACACTCATTTTCAGCCTATTCTGAACACATCACACCTCACAATATTATTTTTAGTCCTAAAATTTGCACCGAGGTCGCTGTGTGAGTAAGATAAGCGACCCTAGTGGCCGACACAAACACCGGGCCCATCTAGGAGTGGCACTGCAGTGTCACGCAGGATGTCCCTTCCAAAAAACCCTCCCCAATCAGCACATGATGCAAAGAAAAAGAAAAGAAAAAAGAGGTGCAAGATGGAATTATCCTTGGGCCCTCCCACCCACCCTTATGTTGTATAAACAAAACAGGACATGCACACTTTAACCAACCCATCATTTCAGTGACAGGGTCTGCCACACGACTGTGACTGATATGACGGGTTGGTTTGGACCCCCCCCAAAAAAGAAGCAATTAATCTCTCCTTGCACAAACTGGCTCTACAGAGGCAAGATGTCCACCTCATCTTCACCCTCCGATATATCACCGTGTACATCCCCCTCCTCACAGATTATCAATTCGTCCCCACTGGAATCCACCATCTCAGCTCCCTGTGTACTTTGTGGAGGCAATTGCTGCTGGTCAATGTCTCCGCGGAGGAATTGATTATAATTCATTTTAATGAACATCATCTTCTCCACATTTTCTGGATGTAACCTCGTACGCCGATTGCTGACAAGGTGAGCGGCGGCACTAAACACTCTTTCGGAGTACACACTTGTGGGAGGGCAACTTAGGTAGAATAAAGCCAGTTTGTGCAAGGGCCTCCAAATTGCCTCTTTTTCCTGCCAGTATAAGTACGGACTGTGTGACGTGCCTACTTGGATGCGGTCACTCATATAATCCTCCACCATTCTATCAATGTTGAGAGAATCATATGCAGTGACAGTAGACGACATGTCCGTAATCGTTGTCAGGTCCTTCAGTCCGGACCAGATGTCAGCATCAGCAGTCGCTCCAGACTGCCCTGCATCACCGCCAGCGGGTGGGCTCGGAATTCTGAGCCTTTTCCTCGCACCCCCAGTTGCGGGAGAATGTGAAGGAGGAGATGTTGACAGGTCGCGTTCCGCTTGACTTGACAATTTTGTCACCAGCAGGTCTTTCAACCCCAGCAGACCTGTGTCTGCCGGAAAGAGAGATCCAAGGTAGGCTTTAAATCTAGGATCGAGCACGGTGGCCAAAATGTAGTGCTCTGATTTCAACAGATTGACCACCCGTGAATCCTTGTTAAGCGAATTAAGGGCTGCATCCACAAGTCCCACATGCCTAGCGGAATCGCTCCGTGTTAGCTCCTTCTTCAATGCCTCCAGCTTCTTCTGCAAAAGCCTGATGAGGGGAATGACCTGACTCAGGCTGGCAGTGTCTGAACTGACTTCACGTGTGGCAAGTTCAAAGGGCATCAGAACCTTGCACAACGTTGAAATCATTCTCCACTGCACTTGAGACAGGTGCATTCCATCTCCTATATCGTGCTCAATTGTATAGGCTTGAATGGCCTTTTGCTGCTCCTCCAACCTCTGAAGCATATAGAGGGTTGAATTCCACCTCGTTACCACTTCTTGCTTCAGATGATGGCAGGGCAGGTTCAGTAGTTTTTGGTGGTGCTCCAGTCTTCTGTACGTGGTGCCTGTACGCCGAAAGTGTCCCGCAATTTTTCTGGCCACCGACAGCATCTCTTGCACGCCCCTGTCGTTTTTTAAAAAATTCTGCACCACCAAATTCAAGGTATGTGCAAAACATGGGACGTGCTGGAATTTGCCCATATTTAATGCACACACAATATTGCTGGCGTTGTCCGATGCCACAAATCCACAGGAGAGTCCAATTGGGGTAAGCCATTCCGCGATGATCTTCCTCAGTTGCCGTAAGAGGTTTTCAGCTGTGTGCGTATTCTGGAAAGCGGTGATACAAAGCGTAGCCTGCCTAGGAAAGAGTTGGCGTTTGCGAGATGCTGCTACTGGTGCCGCCGCTGCTGTTCTTGCGGCGGGAGTCCATACATCTACCCAGTGGGCTGTCACAGTCATATAGTCCTGACCCTGCCCTGCTCCACTTGTCCACATGTCCGTGGTTAAGTGGACATTGGGTACAACTGCATTTTTTAGGACACTGGTGAGTCTTTTTCTGACGTCCGTGTACATTCTCGGTATCGCCTGCCTAGAGAAGTGGAACCTAGATGGTATTTGGTAACGGGGGCACACTGCCTCAATAAATTGTCTAGTTCCCTGTGAACTAACGGCGGATACCGGACGCACGTCTAACACCAACATAGTTGTCAAGGACTCAGTTATCCGCTTTGCAGTAGGATGATTGCTGTGATATTTCATCTTCCTCGCAAAGGACTGTTGAACAGTCAATTGCTTACTGGAAGTAGTACAAGTGGGCTTACGACTTCCCCTCTGGGATGACCATCGACTCCCAGCGGCAACAACAGCAGCGCCAGCAGCAGTAGGCGTTACACGCAAGGATGCATCGGAGGAATCCCAGGCAGGAAAGGACTCGTCAGACTTGCCAGTGACATGGCCTGCAGGACTATTGGCATTCCTGGGGAAGGAGGAAATTGACACTGAGGGAGTTGGTGGGGTGGTTTGCGTGAGCTTGGTTACAAGAGGAAGGGATTTACTGGTCAGTGGACTGCTTCCGCTGTCACCCAAAGTTTTTGAACTTGTCACTGACTTATTATGAATGCGCTGCAGGTGACGTATAAGGGAGGATGTTCCGAGGTGGTTAACGTCCTTACCCCTACTTATTACAGCTTGACAAAGGGAACACACGGCTTGACACCTGTTGTCCACATTTCTGGTGAAATACCTCCACACCGAAGAGCTGATTTTTTTGGTATTTTCACCTGGCATGTCAACGGCCATATTCCTCCCACGGACAACAGGTGTCTCCCCGGGTGCCTGACTTAAACAAACCACCTCACCATCAGAATCCTCCTGGTCAATTTCCTCCCCAGCGCCAGCAACACCCATATCCTCCTCATCCTGGTGTACTTCAACACTGACATCTTCAATCTGACTATCAGGAACTGGACTGCGGGTGCTCCTTCCAGCACTTGCAGGGGGCATGCAAATAGTGGAAGGCGCATGCTCTTCACGTCCAGTGTTGGGAAGGTCAGGCATCGCAAACGACACAATTGGACTCTCCTTGTGGATTTGGGATTTCAAAGAACGCACAGTTCTTTGCGGTGCTTTTGCCAGCTTGAGTCTTTTCAGTTTTCTAGCGAGAGGCTGAGTGCTTCCATCCTCATGTGAAGCTGAACCACTAGCCATGAACATAGGCCAGGGCCTCAGCCGTTCCTTGCCACTCCGTGTGGTAAATGGCATATTGGCAAGTTTACGCTTCTCCTCCGACAATTTTATTTTAGGTTTTGGAGTCCTTTTTTTTCTGATATTTGGTGTTTTGGATTTGACATGCTCTGTACTATGACATTGGGCATCGGCCTTGGCAGACGACGTTGCTGGCATTTCATCGTCTCGGCCATGACTAGTGGCAGCAGCTTCAGCACGAGGTGGAAGTGGATCTTGATCTTTCCCTAATTTTGGAACCTCAACTTTTTTGTTCTCCATATTTTATAGGCAGAACTAAAAGGCACCTCAGGTAAACAATGGAGATGGATGGATTGGATACTAGTATACAATTATGGACGGACTGCCACGGTTAGGTGGTATAAAAAAACCACGGTTAGGTGGTATATATTATAATAATAATACAATTATGGATGGACGGACTGCCTGCCGACTGCCGACACAGAGGTAGCCACAGCCGTGAACTACCGCACTGTACACTGGTTGATAAAGAGATAGTAGTATACTCGTAACAACTAGTATGACACTATGACGACGGTATAAAGAATGAAAAAAAAACCACGGTTAGGTGGTATATATTATAATAATAATACAATTATGGATGGACGGACTGCCTGCCGACTGCCGACACAGAGGTAGCCACAGCCGTGAACTACCGCACTGTACACTGGTTGATAAAGAGATAGTAGTATACTCGTAACAACTAGTATGACACTATGACGACGGTATAAAGAATGAAAAAAAAACCACGGTTAGGTGGTATATATTATAATAATAATACAATTATGGATGGACGGACTGCCTGCCGACTGCCGACACAGAGGTAGCCACAGCCGTGAACTACCGCACTGTACACTGGTTGATAAAGAGATAGTAGTATACTCGTAACAACTAGTATGACACTATGACGACGGTATAAAGAATGAAAAAAAAACCACGGTTAGGTGGTATATATTATAATAATAATACAATTATGGATGGACGGACTGCCTGCCGACTGCCGACACAGAGGTAGCCACAGCCGTGAACTACCGCACTGTACACTGGTTGATAAAGAGATAGTAGTATACTCGTAACAACTAGTATGACACTATGACGACGGTATAAAGAATGAAAAAAAAACCACGGTTAGGTGGTATATATTATAATAATAATACAATTATGGATGGACGGACTGCCTGCCGACTGCCGACACAGAGGTAGCCACAGCCGTGAACTACCGCACTGTACACTGGTTGATAAAGAGATAGTAGTATACTCGTAACAACTAGTATGACACTATGACGACGGTATAAAGAATGAAAAAAAAACCACGGTTAGGTGGTATATATTATAATAATAATACAATTATGGATGGACGGACTGCCTGCCGACTGCCGACACAGAGGTAGCCACAGCCGTGAACTACCGCACTGTACACTGGTTGATAAAGAGATAGTAGTATACTCGTAACAACTAGTATGACACTATGACGACGGTATAAAGAATGAAAAAAAAACCACGGTTAGGTGGTATATATTATAATAATAATACAATTATGGATGGACGGACTGCCTGCCGACTGCCGACACAGAGGTAGCCACAGCCGTGAACTACCGCACTGTACACTGGTTGATAAAGAGATAGTAGTATACTCGTAACAACTAGTATGACACTATGACGACGGTATAAAGAATGAAAAAAAAACCACGGTTAGGTGGTATATATTATAATAATAATACAATTATGGATGGACGGACTGCCTGCCGACTGCCGACACAGAGGTAGCCACAGCCGTGAACTACCGCACTGTACACTGGTTGATAAAGAGATAGTAGTATACTCGTAACAACTAGTATGACACTATGACGACGGTATAAAGAATGCAAAAAAAACCACAGTTAGGTGGTATATATTATAATAATAATACAATTATGGATGGACGGACTGCCTGCCGACTGCCGACACAGAGGTAGCCACAGCCGTGAACTACCGCACTGTACACTGGTTGATAAAGAGATAGTAGTATACTCGTAACAACTAGTATGACACTATGACGGTATAAAGAATGAAAAAAAAACCACGGTTAGGTGGTATATATTATAATAATAATACAATTATGGATGGACGGACTGCCTGCCGACTGCCGACACAGAGGTAGCCACAGCCGTGAACTACCGCACTGTACACTGGTTGATAAAGAGATAGTAGTATACTCGTAACAATTAGGATGACACTATGACGGTATAAAGAATGAAAAAAAAACCACGGTTAGGTGGTAGGTATATAATAATAAATAATACAATTCTGGTCGGACGGACTGCCTGCCGTGTGCCGACACAGAGGTAGCCACAGCCGTGAACTACCGCACTGTACACTGGTTGATAAAGAGATAGTAGTATACTCGTAACAATTAGGATGACACTATGACGGTATAAAGAATGAAAAAAAAACCACGGTTAGGTGGTAGGTATATAATAATAAATAATACAATTCTGGTCGGACGGACTGCCTGCCGTGTGCCGACACAGAGGTAGCCACAGCCGTGAACTACCGCACTGTACACTGGTTGATAAAGAGATAGTAGTATACTCGTAACAATTAGGATGACACTATGACGGTATAAAGAATGAAAAAAAAACCACGGTTAGGTGGTAGGTATATAATAATAAATAATACAATTCTGGTCGGACGGACTGCCTGCCGTGTGCCGACACAGAGGTAGCCACAGCCGTGAACTACCGCACTGTACACTGGTTGATAAAGAGATAGTAGTATACTCGTAACAATTAGGATGACACTATGACGGTATAAAGAATGAAAAAAAAACCACGGTTAGGTGGTAGGTATATAATAATAAATAATACAATTCTGGTCGGACGGACTGCCTGCCGTGTGCCGACACAGAGGTAGCCACAGCCGTGAACTACCGCACTGTACACTGGTTGATAAAGAGATAGTAGTATACTCGTAACAATTAGGATGACACTATGACGGTATAAAGAATGAAAAAAAAACCACGGTTAGGTGGTAGGTATATAATAATAAATAATACAATTCTGGTCGGACGGACTGCCTGCCGTGTGCCGACACAGAGGTAGCCACAGCCGTGAACTACCGCACTGTACTGTGTCTGCTGCTAATATAGACTGGTTGATATTTAAAGAGATATTAGTAGTATACAACAATACTATACTGGTGGTCAGGCACTGGTCACCACTCCTGCAGCAAAAGTGTGCACTGTTAATTAATATAATTGTACTCCTGGCTCCTGCTAACAACCTGCAGTGCTCCCCAGTCTCCCCCACAATTAATTATAAGCTTTTAATTTATACATTGATGACTGTGCAGCACACTGGGCTGAGCTGAGTGCACACAGACTGAGTCACACTGTGTGACTGACTGTGCTGTGTATCGTTTTTTTTTTCAGGCAGAGAACGGATATAGCAGAGAGAAGTGAACGGATATATTATATTAAATAAAAGTTAACTAGCAACTGCACTGGTCACTGACTGTGGTAAACTAACTCTGTCTGCGACTCTGCACAATCTCTCTCTATCTAATCTATCTATCTCTATTCTAATGGAGAGGACGCCAGACACGTCCTCTCCCTATCAATCTCAATGCACGAGTGAAAATGGCGGCGACGCGCGGCTCCTTATATAGAATCCGAGTCTCGCGATAGAATCCGAGCCTCGCGAGAATCCGACAGCGTCATGATGACGTTCGGGCGCGCTCGGGTTAACCGAGCAAGGCGGGAAGATCCGAGTCGCTCGGACCCGTGGAAAAAAAAGTGAAGTTCGTGCGGGTTCGGATTCAAAGAAACCGAACCCGCTCATCTCTAATTTGAAGTTCAGCAAATCGCATTTCTAGGATATATTATCTCCCCAGAAGGTTTCCAAATGGAGGGTTCCAAGGTACAGGCAGTCCTGGATTGGGTGCAGCCCACTAGTTTGAAGGCGCTTCAGCATTTCCTGGGCTTTGCAAATTTTTATAGACGATTTATCGCTGGATTTTCGTCTATAGTGGCGCCCTTGGTGGCACTCACTAAGAAAGGGGCGGATGTTGCTCACTGGTCTCGTGAGGCCAAAGCGGCTTTTGCCCGTCTCAAAAGGGCATTTGTCTCGGCCAAGGTGCTGCGACACCCAGATCCAGAGCGTCCTTTTGTGGTGGAGGTGGATGCCTCTGAGATGGGTATTGGGGCAGTGCTCTCTCAGATGGGAGTGTCTGATAATCGCCTTCATCCCTGTGCTTACTTTTCCCGTAAATTTTCGCCTGCCGAGATGAATTATGACGTGGGTAACCGGGAATTGTTGGCTATTAAGGATGCACTCGAGGAGTGGAGACACTGGCTTGAGGGGGCTAAGTTTGTGGTCTCAATTCTCACCGACCATAAGAATTTGGCATATTTAGAGTCAGCGAAGCGTCTCAATGCCAGGCAGGCACGATGGGCTTTGTTTTTTGCTCGCTTTAATTTTTTGATAACATATCGCCCTGGGTCAAAAAACATCAAGGCTGATGCGCTCTCGCGGAGTTTTGCTCCAATCCAGGAGACCACCGAGGAGCCGTTGCCCATTGTGTCCCCATCATGTATTAAAGTGGGCATTACCCAGGACCTCTTGTCATTAGTCCTTAGAGCACAGGAGCAGGCTCCTCCAGACCTTCCGGTAGGTCTTTTGTTTGTGCCTCCTAGGTTAAGACAGCGAGTGTTCCTGGAATTCCATGCCAAGAAGTCGGCAGGTCACCCGGGTATTGCCAGAACTCGGGAGTTGCTATCTAGGGCGGTGTGGTGGCCCTCGGTGGCTAAGGATGTGGATCAGTGGGTTCGGGCATGTGACATCTGTGCCCGAAATAAGACTCCTAGAGGGGTTCCTGTTGGCCCATTACATCCACTCTCTATTCCATCTAAGCCATGGACCCACATTTCAATGGATTTTGTTGTGGACTTGCCCAAATCCTCTGGGATGACAGCCATCTGGGTTGTCGTTGACAGGTTTTCGAAGATGGCGCACTTCGTTCCACTGGTTGGGCTGCCATTGGCCAGACGCCTGTCTGAATTATTTATGCTGCATGTTGTGCGCCTCCACGGGTTGCCACTTGATGTGGTCTCTGACCGCGGATCCCAGTTTGTGGCCAAATTCTGGAGGGCATTTTGTTCCGATCTCCAGATTTCTGTCAGCTTGTCGTCAGGCTACCATCCGCAGTCTAATGGGCAGACTGAAAGGGTGAACCAGACCTTGGAGCAGTTCCTCAGGTGTTATGTCTCCAAGTGTCAGACTGACTGGGTTGCTCATCTGTCAATGGCGGAGTTTGCCTATAACAACGCGGCTCACTCTGCTACAGGGATCTCTCCCTTCCTTTGTGTGTATGGGCATCATCCTAAGGCCAATTCTTTTGACCCCCTGGACTCCACGCCTGGTGGTTCCTCTGTCGTTTCGGTCCTTAGAGGTATTTGGAGGAAAGTGAAGAAAGCCCTTGTGTCTGTGTCATTAGTGACCAAAAGGGTTTTTGATAAGCGGAAAAGACCCTGCAGCTTCAAATTAGGAGACTTCGTCTGGTTGTCTACCAAGAATTTGAAGTTGAAACAGCCATCTCATAAGTTAGGCCCCCGGTTCATCGGCCCTTATAAGATCACCAGGGTTATCAATCCGGTGGCATTTCAGTTAGATCTGCCCCGTTCTTTGGGTATCAATAAAACATTTCATTGTTCCCTTTTAAAACGGGCGATTAGTAATCCTTCTTCCAGAGGAAGACCTTCCCCTCTTCTGATACGTGGCCAGAGGGGTATGGCCCGGAGGAGCGGTCGTGGGTGCGCAGTTGTGATCTTCATGCCCCCAGACTGATACGCTCTTTCGTCTCGCAGTTCCCCGATAAACCCGGTGGTAGGGGTTCTTTGACCCCTCATCAGAGGGGGGGTACTGTTAGGGTCTCCGGCCCTGTGCTGCCACGTCGTCATGGCAACCGGGAGACAAGTGCTAGCGGAGTAACCTGAGCGCAGCTGATACTCCGGTTCGGGTCTTTTGCTGTGCAGTGGTTACAGGCATGGGATCCGGTGCTGGTTTTTGTGCTCACAGTCTGTGAGGTCTGAGGGGGGCGTGGACAGCACCTGCTTTATAAGGCCTCTTCTCAGGTTAAGTAGATGCTGCTGAATCTTTGTTGGTTAGTCAGTTCCTGAAAGTTAGCCAGTACTGTGTAGCTTTGTATTTTGTTGTTGCTTACTGCAAATAGGCCTGGGCATTTGGTACTACACTCTGCCAATCCAGACCTAGCAGTAAGACTGGAGTCAGTCGTTTAGCCTGCTGAGGTTCTTTTGCTATTCTGTGAACCCAGCAGGTTTGTGGCTGTACTTTCAGACCTGCCTGCATAATCCTCTCTCACTGTGCAGGGCGTCCATGTGTCAGTTTAGTGGCAGTAAGCTGAACCTGGGCCCTGCAAGTGAGAATTAGGATTGTGGAGACTCTCCTTGTGTCTATTATTCCATCTCTGACCAAGGAGTTTACTTCCACACCCGTTGGTAACCCTTTAGGGTTTTGCTGTTGCCCTTAGCAACAGCATTTCGGGTTCTCTACGTATTAAAACACTACATCTTGCTTTTTCCATCTGAGCATTTCTAATACTAGGGAGACACCCAGTTTCTTAGCCTCTGGGCTTCTCTGTTCACTCTGTGTTGGTTTTGTTACCCTATCACCTTCTGTGTACGTTATGTCATATTTCCCAGTCTGTCTGTGAGTTCATTTGTTTTGCATCCCTCTCTGTTCAGACACCAGTACATTCCTGCAGGCACTGGTGTGTATAACAGTTCAAACACCAGTACATTCCTGCAGGCACTGGTGTGCATAACAATATGAAACATTAATGCATTCTGTGCTTAGACTTGGGTCCCATCGCCATGATATCTCATTATGGTATGCAATTATTCCAAAATACGGAAAAATCCGATATCCAAAATTCCTCTGGTCCCAACCAAGGGATAAGGGATACTCAACCTGTATTAAGAAATATTGGTATAGCTTAATAAAAGATCTGTTACTATCTGGGATCCTTACGGACCAACACAGATTTATTTATCGCAAAGCAAATAACTTAAAAGATTTGCTTGTCAAAAGTGCCCTACCTGTTGAAAGGATGCAAACCAGGATTATATCCAAAGGGTTTTATTGCTGTGGCTTTTGCCTTATGTGCAGAAGTTGCAGCATTGACAGAAAGATTATAGAGTACAAATCCAATCAAACTCAGACCATTTATCCCATTAAGGACTTTATCACCTGCTGCAGTAAAAACGTCATCTATTTACTTGAATGTCATTGTGGTTTGCAGTATACGGGTAGAACAGGCAGGATGTTAAAAGAACGCATGTCGGAACACACTAGAAACATAAAAAATGGTTACGAACAGCACATTGTGTTGACTCACTTTAAAGAAAAAAACAATTGTAATCTAAAAGGTTTAAAGAGTTTTATTGGTATAAAGTTATTAAAATAAGATTTTACTCACCGGTAAATCTATTTCTCGTAGTCCGTAGTGGATGCTGGGGACTCCGTAAGGACCATGGGGAATAGCGGCTCCGCAGGAGACTGGGCACAGCTAAGAAAGAATTAGGACTACCTGGTGTGCACTGGCTCCTCCAACCATGACCCTCCTCCAGACTTCAGTAAGGATACTGTGCCCGGAAGAGCTGACACAATAAGGAAAGGATTTTGAATCCCGGGTAAGACTCATACCAGCCACACCAATCACACCGTATAACTCGTGATATTATACCCAGTTAACAGTATGAACATAACAGAGCCTCTCAACAGATGGCTCAACAATAACCCTTTTAGTTAACAATAACTATATACAAGTATTGCAGACAGTCCGCACTTGGGACGGGCGCCCAGCATCCACTACGGACTACGAGAAATAGATTTACCGGTGAGTAAAATCTTATTTTCTCTAACGTCCTAGTGGATGCTGGGGACTCCGTAAGGACCATGGGGATTATACCAAAGCTCCCAAACGGGCGGGAGAGTGCGGATGACTCTGCAGCACCGAATGAGAGAACTCAAGGTCCTCCTCAGCCAGGGTATCAAATTTGTAGAATTTTGCAAACGTGTTTGCCCCTGACCAAGTAGCAGCTCGGCAAAGTTGTAAAGCCGAGACCCCTCGGGCAGCCGCCCAAGAAGAGCCCACTTTCCTCGTGGAATGGGCTTTTACAGATTTAGGCTGCGGCAGGCCAGCCACAGAATGCGCAAGCTGAATTGTGCTACAAATCCAGCGAGCAATAGTCTGCTTTGAAGCAGGAGCACCCATCTTGTTTGGTGCATACAGGATAAATAGCGAGTCAGTCTTCCTGACTCCAGCCGTCCTGGAAACATACATTTTCAAGGCCCTGACTACGTCCAGTAACTTGGAGTCCTCCAAGTCCCTAGTAGCCGCAGGCACCACGATAGGTTAGTTCAAGTGAAAAGCTGATATCACCTTAGGAAGAAACTGGGGACTAGTCCTCAATTCTGACCTATCCATATGGAAAATCAAATAGGGGCTTTTGCATGACAAAGACGCCAATTCTGCCACCCGCCTTGCCAAAGCCAAGGCCAAAAGCATGACCACTTTCCACGTGAGATATTTTAAATCCACGGTTTTGAGTGGCTAAAACCAATGTGACTTTAGGAAACCCAACACCACGTTGAGGTCCCACGGTGCCACTGGAGGCACAAAAGGAGGCTGAATATGCAGCACTCCCTTGACAAATGTCTGAACTTCAGGCAGTGAAGCCAGTTCCATTTTGGAAGAAAATCGATAGAGCCGAAATCTGGACATTAATGGAACCCAATTGTAGGCCCATAGTCACCTCTGACTGTAGGAAGTGCAGAAATCGACCTAGCTGAAATTTCTCCTTTGGGGCCTTCCTGGCCTCACAGTACGCAACATATTTCCGCCCTATGCGGTGATAATGGTTAGCGTTCACTTCTTTCCTAGCTTTAAATAGCGTAGGGATAACTTCCTCCGGAATTCCCTTTTCCTTCAGGATCTGGCGTTCAACCGCCATGCCGTCAACGCAGCCGCGGTACGTCTTGAAACAGACAGGCCCTCTGCTGCAGACAGGACGTCTGAGCGGCAGAGGCCATAGGTCCTCTGAGATCATTTCTTGGAGTTCTGGTTACCAAGCTCTTCTTGGCCAACCCGGAACAATGAGTATAGTTCTTACTCCTCTCCTTCTTATTATTCTCATTACCCTGGGTAAGAGAGGCAGAGAAGGGAACACATACACCGACTGGTACACCCACGGTGTTACCAGAGCGTCCACAGCTATCGCCTGAGGGTCCTTGACCTGGCGCAATATCTTTGTAACTTTTAGTTGAGGCGGGACGCCATCATGTCCACCTGTGGCCTTTCCCAACGGTGTACAATCATTTGGAAGACTTCTGGATGAAGTCCCCACTCTCCCGGGTGGAGGTCGTGTCTTCTGAGAAAATCTGCTTCTCAGTTGTCCATTCCGGGAATGAACACTGCTGACAGTGCTAACACATGATTTTCCGCCCATCGGAGAATCCTTGTGGCTTCTGCCATCGCCATCCTGCTTCTTGTGCAGCCCTGTTGTGTACATGAGCGACCGCCGTGATGTTGTCTGACTGGATCAGCACCGGACGGTGTTGAAGCAGGGGTCTAGCCTGACTTAGGGCATTGTAAATGGCCCTTAGTTCCAGAATATTTATGTGTAGGGAAGTCTCCTGACTTTTTCATAGCCTTGGAAGTTTCTTCCCTGTGTGACTGCCCCCCAGCCTCGAAGGCTGGCATCCGTGGTCACCAGGACCCAGTCCTGTATGCCGAATCTGCGGCCCCCTAGAAGATGAGCACTCTGCAGCCACCACAACAACGACACCCTGGCCCTTGGAGACAGGGTTATCCGCCGATGCATCTGAAGATGCGACCCGGACCACATGTCCAACAGATCCCACTGGAAAATCCTTGAATGGGACCTGGCGAATGGAATTTCTTCGTAAGAAGCTACTATCCTTCCCAGGGCTCGCGTGCATTGATGCACCGACACCTGTATACGTATAAGGAGGTCTCTGTCTAGAGACGACAACTCCTTGGACTTCTCCTCCGGGAGAAACCCTTTTTATCCTGTTCTGTGTCCAGAACCATACTCAGGAACAGTAGACGCGTCGTAGGAACCAGCTGCGACTTTGGAATATTCAGAATTCAGCCGTGCTGTTGTAGCACTTCCCGAGATAGTGCTACTCCGCCGAACAACTGCTCCCTGGACCTCGCCTTTATAAGGAGATCGTCCAAGTACGGGATAATTATTTCGGCCATTACCTTGGTAAATACCTTGGTGCCGGGGACAGACCAACGGCAACGTCTGGAATTGGTAATGACAATCCTGTACCACAATTTTGAGGTACTCCTGGTGAAAAGGGTAAATAGGGACATGCAGGTAAGCATCCTTGATGTCCAGTGATACCATCCAGGCTTGCAATAATCGCCCTGAGCGATTCCATTTCGAACTTGAACCTTCGTATATAAGTGTTCAAGGCTTTCAATTTTAGAATGGGTCTCACCGAACCGTCTGGTTTCGGTACCACAACATTTTGGAATAGTAACCCCGGCCTTGTTGAAGGAGGGGTACCTAGATTTCACCTGCTGGAAGTGCAGCTTGTGAATTGCCGCCAGTACTACCTTTCTCCGAGGGCAGCAGGCAAGGCTGAGGTGAGGTAACGGCGAGGGGGAGTCGCCTCGAACTCCAGCCTGTATCCCTGTGATACTATTTGCAGAACCTAGGGATCCACCTGTGGGCAAACCCACTGGTCCCTGAAGTTCCCGAGACGCGCCCCTACCGCACCTGTCTCCACCTGTGGAGCCCCAACGTCAAGCGGTGGACTCAGAGGAAGCGGGGGAAGATTTTTGATCCTGGGAACTGGCTGCTGGTGCAGCTTTTTCCTTCTTCCCTTGTCTCTGTGCAGAAAGGAAGCGCCTTTGACCCGCTTGCTTTTGTGAAGCCGAAAGGGCTGTACCTGAAAATACGGTGCTTTCTTAGGCTGTGAGGAAACCTGAGGTAAAAAAAAATTTCTTCCCAGCTGTTGCTGTGGATACGAGGTCCCAGAGACCATCCCCAACAATTCCTCACCCTTATACGGCAGAATCTCCATGTGCCTTTTATAGGCAGCATCACCTGTCCACTGCCGGGTTTCTAATACCCTCCTGGCAGAATGGACATTGCATTAATTCTGGATGCCAGCCGGCAAATATCCCTCTGTGCATCCTTTATATATAAGACAACGTCTTTAATATGCTCTATGTTAGCAAACTATTTTCCCTGTCCTAGAGTATTAATATTATCTGACAGGGTATCAGACCACGCTGCAGCAGCACTATTTATGCTGAGGCGATTGCAGGTCTCAGTATATAACCTGAGTGTGTATATACAGACTTCAGGATAGTCTCCTGCTTTTTATCAGCAGGCTCCTTCAAGGTGGCCGTATCCTAATACGGCAGTGCCACCTTTTTTGACAAACGTGTGAGCGCCTTATCCACCCTAAGGGATATCTCCCAACGTGACCTATCCTCTGGCGGGAAAGGGTACGCCATCAGTAACTTTTTAGAAATTACCAGTTTCTTATTGGGGGAACCCACGCTACTTTACACACTTCATTCATTCATCTGATGGGGGAACAAAACACTGGCTGCTTTTTCTCCCCAAAAATAAAACCCCTTTTATGTGGTACTTGGGTTCATGTCAGAAATGCGTAACACATTTTTTATTGCCGAGATCATGTAACGGATGTTCCTAGTGGATTGTGTATATGTCTCAATCTCGTCGACACTGGAGTCAGACTCCGTGTCGACATCTGTGTCTGCCATCTGAGGTAACGGGCGCTTTTTTGAGCCCCTGATGGCCTTTGAGACGCCTGGGCAGGCGCGGGCTGAGAAGCCGGCTGTCCCACAGCTGTTTTACGTCATCCAGCCTTGTAAGGAGTTGACATTGTCGTTTAATACCTTCCACCTATCCATCCACTCTGGTGTCGGCCCCACAGGGGACGACATCCCATTTATCGGCCTCTGCTCCACCTCCACGTAACCTTCCTCATCCCACATGTCGACACAGCCGTACCGACACACAGCACAAACACAGGGAATGCTCTGACTGAGGACAGGACCCCACAAAGTCCTTTGGGGAGACAGAGAGAGAGTATGCCAGCACACACCAGAGCGCTATATAATGCAGGGATTAACACTATAACTGAGTGATTTTTCCCCCAATAGCTGCTTGTATAACAATATTGCCCCTAAATTTTGTGCCCCCCCTCTCTTTTTAACCCTTTGAGCCTGAAAACTACAGGGGAGAGCCTGGGGAGCTGTCTTCCAGGTGCACTGTGAAGAGAAAATGGTGCCAGTGTGCTGAGGGAGATAGCTCCGCCCCTTTTTCGCGGACTTTTCTCCCGCTTTTTTATGGATTCTGGCAGGGGTATTTATCACATATATAGCCTCTGGGGCTATATATTGTGATATATTTGCCAGCCAAGGTGTATTTATTGCTTCTCAGGGCGCCTCCCCCACCACCAGCGCCCTGCACCCTCAGTGACCGGAGTGTGAAGTGTGTATGAGGAGCAATGGCGCACAGCTGCAGTGCTGTGCGCTACCTTGGTGAAGACTGATGTCTTCTGCCGCCGATTTTCCGGATTTCTTCTTGCTTCTGGCTCTGTAAGGGTGCCGGCGGCGCGGCTCCGGGACCGAACACCAATGGCCGGTTCCATGCGGTCGATCCCTCTGGAGCTAATGGTGTCCAGTAGCCTAAGAAGCCCAAGCTACCACCAGTTAGGTAGGTTCGCTTCTTCTCCCCTTAGTCCCTCGCTGCAGTGAGTCTGTTGCCAGCAGATCTCACTGTAAAATAAAAAACCTAACATATACTTTCTTTCTAGGAGCTCAGGAGAGTCCCTAGTGTGCATCCAGCTCGGCCGGGCACAGGATTCTAACTGAAGTCTGGAGGAGGGTCATGGTGGGAGGAGCCAGTGCACACCAGGTAGTCCTAATTCTTTCTTAGCTGTGCCCAGTCTCCTGCGGAGCCGCTATTCCCCATGGTCCTTACGGAGTCCCCAGCATCCACTAGGACGTTAGAGAAAAGGGAATTGGAGAACCAGCAACACCGATAAATTATTAGCCCAATTGGAAATGAAAACCATTTATCAAATAAAAACTCTGTCACCTCATGGGTTAAACTTAGAGTTTGAGATAAAATGGTTCTTATGATTCATTATATTAAGTATGCCTTGCTAACTACCTTTTTTTGTTCTTTTCTCGATTCCCCTACTCTGTAACTATCGGGCTCATACGGACATCGGAAGCCCGTTCATGGACATAATGACTGCTGAGCACCACAATATTGTCGGTGATAGCCTCAATCGGATGCTCTTCTTTTCCTTAACCATTTGGGTCCATTATTAATGTTACGTTTTTACTGCATATCTATCATTATGTGAATGAGTTTTCATACTTGGGAACCCAGAGGGTGTCATTAATTAAGTATGTGTATAATACCGTTATGCTCTTTAGCCTGCAACAGTGTGCTACATTAATGGTTAATATTAGTCACTTATATTTGACTTTTTTTATTACATGTGTATCTATTTAGCTTACTACTAAGTGGCTTCAATATATTTACCACTTACGGTTTCCCGATAGTGAAAACTCAGATAACAATAAATGTTTTATGAGTTGTATATTGTGCACCATATATCGTGACTGGTCAGTACAAGTCACGTTATATCAGCATGTTTTGTTTAGCGGAGCGGGCTTTATATTAGCACTGCAAAGTCTAGCCACCACTTCTTAATGATAGGAGTTTTTAGTGCTTTATGTGATTAATCATGATGCTGATATGCATATTTTTATATATGTTGATGTATTTTTTAAAATTGTGACTCTACATTGTTTTTATATAATTTGTATTCATGTATCACCGTTTCTATATGAACCTTGATTGTATGCCAATATGGGAAACAGGATTGGTCATATCATGTCACGTGACTAGATCCGTTCATGATATATTCGGGAAAATTGGAATGGACACATCACTTCTTGAAAAAGGGGAGGGAATCCCTAAAACGCGTTGAAGTTATTGCTATGACGGACTACCTATCGATTGCAGGACGTCTGTGGCAGTGTTTATGCTTATCTTGTTGGATGAATAAACCATTGTGTGTCTTTTAAAGTACACCGGTCTGCTTGTCACCTGTCCGCAGCGTTTGGGGATTAGAAAATATACCTTTTGGTTCATTCGAGACAGAAAACTAATGTAAGTGTTGTTCTTAAGGTTTGCCCCTTCTGATGAATGGTTGTCTAGCTTCCACTGATTTAAAGATACCTTTATAGGAGAGCGTGGCAGAATTTTAATGTGTCTTTTCAATAAAGTGGAACCACCTGATCGCCAATTAGGACGAAGGCTCATGCTTCCAAGTTTTTCTCCTTTGAAGTTTTAATACTTTTAAGCAGCGCTAGTTTTTAATCACCCTTTTTGTACTGCTTGGTTTCCACAAACGTGGCTGGCCTGCGAATAAGCAAACCTTGGCCAGATGGATTAGAATGGTGATTGCACAAGCTTTGCGCGGGCTGGACTCCCAACTCCTGCTGCTATTAAAGCCCATTTTACTCGGTCTGATGGACCTTCTTGGGCGGCCTACCAAGGCGCGTCCGCAGAACAATTGTGCAAAGCGGCTACGTGGTCCTCAGTGAACACGTTCATAAGGTTCTTTGCCTTTGATACTTCCACCTACCAGGATGCTTCCTTTTGACGCCGGAATCTCATACCCGCTAAGGCATGTCCCCTCCCTTGAGGAACTGCTTTAGGACATCCCTGATGTTTTCCTGTGGAACACAGTGTACCCGGCTGCAGAAAAGGAGAGTTATGGTAGACTTACCATTGTTAACTCTGTTTCTGCGAGGTGCACTGGGTCCACAGGGCGCCCACACTGACGCACCTAGCTTCTTTGGGTTGTATGGCATTAGCTGCTGGTACTCTCTCCTGTCGTGAGAGTGTGGTTCTGTGACTAACTTCTGCCTTCTCTTTTACCTGCTCCTGCATTGGACTGGTTAACGAAACAGAGCTCTCAGTGCCTGGAGGCGGGGTTATAGAGGAGGACCCAGTGCATCCTGGGACAGTCAAAGCTTTGCCTGATGGTGCCTCTGGCTCAAGATCCTGCTCTACACCCCGATGTTTTCCTGTGGAACCCAGTGTACCTCGTAGAAAGAGAGTTAACAATGGTAGGTCTACCATAACTCATCTTTTTTCGTTCCTGGGGACTCATTATGGCCTGATTCTGAGTCCTAGTGACCTCTGCTGCTCTGCAGTGCCACGCCGCCAGCATGTGGGGCCCTTGCACTCATTATAGCTATGCCTGTGGTTAATAGTAGAGAAGCCAAAAGTCAAGGTCACTGGGACATACGTGCCCATTACCTCTTTAGAATGTACCAGGATGTTTTGCCAAAAAGAGTCGAGTAAGGGTCAGTCCCATAGAATGTATAAAATAGTACCATATGCATTACTTCATCACCAACAGTCTACCGGGAGGCTCCCATTTCAGCCATACACCTCCTGCTGCCCTGCTTTGTAGGTCACATCTCCCGGATTCTTCAGATTCTGCCAGAGATGACACTAAGGAGTTTCTTTGCAAGAACAGTTATTTGCTGCAGCTGCTCAGAAGTCACAGATGATGACTCTCATTATCCCCCCTTGTAGGAACCCTGACAGGAGAAAGAGACATCAGCACATGGTCATACCCTTCTTACCTATGCTGTGTGTGCACTGACCCATTGTGTGCTGCTGCTGCTGCTGCTGCTGCTGCTGCTAGTTAGCTGTTAGGGTAAGAATTGTTGTTAGTAATCTTTTCTTAGTATGACACATTTGTTTAATAAGAGTATCTGGTGTTTGTAATGATTTGGCTAATGCTGTAATGGTATGGAAAATAGCACATGCAATAAATATAGGTAGTGCCTACAAGAAGCAGACAGTCCAGTGTTCACAATAAAATAACATCTAATGTCCCAAAATCATAATTTACTTATGTTTAGGGATGAATTCACACAAGGTCAACTTGCATTTGGAATTTATTGCATAGGCATCACATTTATCATGTATATTGTGCGGAGTGAGAAGAAAACAAATATCACAGCAAATATAGTGTCACAAAATGGAGGTTATCTGCGCTCCCTAGCCACGCTTTAGCTCACCTTCGCTACAAGCCTGGGCGCGATCCTTCATTCAGACATGTCCCTGCTGTGTCCTGCCGCTCGCCACGGTGTCCATGACTGTGTTCCAGTGTCCTCCTTCATGCGCTCATATCAGCTGATCCAGGCCGCAGCACACCAGAGTTCCCGCCGCTCTCCTCTATGGGCAGCGCCATGACAGTCTCCAGTCAGCTGATCTCTCAGGAGCAAACCCGGAGTCTCTTCCGCGTCATGTGAGCCTATTATTCATTAAGCAGCAAACACCGGGTATAAGTTCCAGCTCTCAGCACTAACAAGCTGTCAGTGGCTTGGTGTCTCTCAGCCTGGAGTGAGCTCCAGAATCTCCTGCTGTTAATATACTCAGTGCAGTTGTCATCTCCCACACTCCCTGACTCTCTGGATGATTTAAAGGGCCATCGCTGCCACTACATCCTGGAATCTCCAGACTCACTGGAAGTCCTCCAGTGATCCAGAGGGACTGTCCAACATCTCTAGCGGCATTAGAGACTCTACTGGTTCCTACCAGCTTCCAGTTAAACTGCTTTGCAAGGTAGCGCACAATAGTATCCGGAAAACCTGCTACTGCTGCCTTTCATCCTTGCAGTACCCATTGTGCAGAACCACTGTACTACAGCTACTGGGAACCCAGCAGTGCTGACACTGCACTGCACAGCATACGGAATACCCACTGCGCTGCCATTGTTGCCCAGCATCTGGAAACCTGCATAGCTGATGTCCTCAGCTTCGGTCCCAAGCATTGCTGATGTCCTCAGCTACGTCTTCAAGTATTGCTGATGTCCTCAGCTTCGTCCTCAAGTATTGCTGATGTCCTCCGCTTCATTCACAGTCATTGCTGATGTCCTCAGCTTTGTCTTCAAGTATTGCTGATGTTCTCAGCTTCGTCTTCGAGTATTGTTGATGTCCTCAGCGTCATCCTCAAGTATTGCTGATGTCCTCAGCTTCGTCTTCAAGTTTTGCTGATGTCCTCAGCTTCGTCTTCAAGTATTGCTGATGCTCTCAGCTTTCGTCCTCAAGTATTGCTGACGTCCTCAGCTTCCTCTACAGTCATTACTGATGTCCTCAGCTTCAGCTACCATTATTGCTGATGCCCTTAGCTTCTTCTACAGTCATCGCTGATATCCTCAGTCTTCATCTACAGAACAGCTGATGCTCTCAGCTTTATCTATAACCACTTCCATAGACTTCAGCCTCTTCACAGCTACCACACTGGTTCCAGCCAGTGACCTGAGCATTTCCTGCATTGCTGGTCCTATCAGCATTCCATCTACTCACCAGTCCTCACGTGACTCTCCATAGGTGACAACCCAGCTACTCATTGCACTAGTGGCTCCCACCACCAGTATTCCAGTACCCATAGCTGGTCACCTTTCATCATAGCTCATACTGCCTGACTGCCCCTCCTGGATGAACAGATCAATTCTTAAGCCGGCCCAGTTCTGTTCACAGCGCTCAAGATCAGACCCAGTGTCCAGTACTAGTCCGGGTGCACGAACAAACTCAGCCGTAACATATATATTGCAAACAAGAAACTCCGTATTGCAGACAGCAATGTTAGTATCAATACTTGCAAAACTTCCCAAAATATATTGTTAATAATGTTATATAGATATGTTTTGCAACAACATGCATTTAAGCATAGACACGCACATTTGTGGAACTAGACACGCCCTTTGCGCATAGTATGACACGCCCCCTTGGAGCGCCGCACTGAGTGCTGCACATCCTACTGTAATCTCCCTGATTCTAGTCTTCAAAAGTAGGCAAGTATGCATGAATCGGGTAACAATCCTGGTGTCCTCTGTACAGGATAATGCATTTTACATCTATTAAAGACTCTTCAAAGCTAGAGGCCTGGTTACCTTTGGTGGCAGTGTACAGTAGTCCTGATAAGTATATTTCCCTATTGCCACAGTGGCGATAAGTAATGATTTTTGTGGAGTTATGGAACGAAAACTGCTTGCTGGGACGGCAACTCTGGAAAAAGGTTGGCAATCAAGCAATGGCTATTGCTATCACTTTCCCGCCTGTTCTGAAACTACGCATTATGGCTGCGCTTTTTTAATATCATTTGGTGATAACTGGCCTTTGACAAAGCTGACAGGGAAGGGATCAGAAGATCCATCTCTGACGATAATCCCTCTATAGAGTCATAAGCGCAAACGTCATCCGAATATGGCATAAGCTAAAGAGGTCAAACTTTCTGAGCTTCATAAATTCATATATTGGGTATACTGCTGCTTTGAAGCGACATGTTCGAGCCTGCCATCGGCATCAAACACCGCATGCAGGGACACAGTTTGCAAGAAAGCTCTGTCGCTGTGAATCCTCTCCCCGCACTTCGCATAATATTTTTTAACAAAAAATACCCAGAGACTGGGCCTGGAGCAGGGGGAGAGCAGGAAAGTACAGTCTCCTCCCCTTGCTCTGCTGATTGGCTGGAGTGCATCTCCCGGGAACCAAACTTCTTTTTTTTTTTTTTTGTAGCCCCACTGTCCTTGTGCGTCCAGGGCCCAACTCAGACACACATATTGAGAAGCGCTGCTTTATATTAATTATCCAGTTATACCTTTAGATAACCGATAACACAACATTCATGAATCAAGAGAACTATTTTGGTCTACAAGAAGGGCGATATTTATTAGGAATTAGTACATTATCTTGTTTGTTTTTTCTTCACTGACAACATCCATTATTTGCTTTTTTCATTTTGTACAATTTACATAACTGTTTTTATAATTGGCTTTTTAATACAATTGAATTTTAGAACAATTAATATTTACATTATTTCACCATTTGATTAAGTCAGTTGTTGAATTCTCCTTGTGAGGATAAATTCTCTTGGTTAACTAAATTAACCATCTTGTTGCTGTTTGGGTTGTTAGGTAAAATTAATGAATTGAAAAGGTTTTATAAAAATCAATTATTATTTATTCAAAGGGCCACGCCCGTATACAGGGAAGAGGGACATCCTCTCGTCCTGTGTCAAATCATTTAACAACAACATACACGTATCAACAATGAGTTTTATATAATACAAAGTAACGCCCCTTTTGGTATATTCCTCCCCTATGATTTCATACCTCAGGAATACAATGTTAGGCAATGGAGTTATGCAATATTGGGACAATTATCAAGAATACTAAAATGATACTCGTGATCGTCAACTGTGTCCATATTAGGAATTACATCTGGACTCTGAGCTTTTAGAAAGTGCGTATGTGGAATTAATACTCAGCCAACAAAGTTGTTTTTCTCTCAGGGTGTGTATAAAGTTCAAGATGAATTTGCTATATCATCTAGCTAGAATCAAAATGGATTCTGTTATGCTTTCATATTATACTAGTGAATATGAGAACCCTTTGCTTATTGGATGTATACATAATATACGTACTATCCCGTAGTGCACACACATAACTGTTAGGCCTTCAGCAGGTTGCCTCTGTCACAGTATTCGACAGCTCCACCCTTTGATCAGGGACATTATCCATGTGCCCTGTCATCTCAGGAGAATTTCTGGGAACGTATAGTTCACTAATAATTATTTCATGTAATATTGCTATTCTGCGTTTGACAGTAGCCTTCTAAATACAACATAGGCCGCACCTGTATGCGGTGAACATCAAATGAATGTCTATAATCACATCGGGGTCGTCAAAAAAATAAACCTCATCACAGAATACATCATCACATACAATCACATACAATATATTTAAAAAACATTTTCCTAATCCTGAAAATTGAATACTAGGATTTAAACATTTATCTTTTCCAGTCCATATCATAATGCCTTGGTTAAAGTTCTTTTATATCATGGACCTCCTTTATATACTTGGCATTACACGTATCAGGATCCGTAATGTCTTTGGTCAAATAAGCACAGCAGTGAGCTCAAAGTGCTGTTTCCGGAAATCAACAATATCCTCCAATTTGTGGTATTAAAAAATGTAGAACAATATGGTATCGTAATAGTTCATGTCCAATGTCCTGGAATCATCACAAATGTCCACAGTTCTGGAATATCCACTTCGAGGTTTTATTGATACTCTGGTGGCAGGAACATGTCTCCTGATTACTGAGTCAATTACTCTTTTTAGGAATAGTTCATCCTGCAAGAAAACTTTTCTCAAGTTAATATATGTTTTTGTATAAAATTGCTAAATCATTCTTCTTAAATAACAAACATCTTTAGAATTAATAGGTAACCAATTATATATCATATCCTAAGGACATGGTGACAACTATCATTCCCCGTTATGTATGATATCTTCTTTTAACCTTTGAATCTACTACTGGTAAAATACATTTATTAAATCATAAACTTTAATGAACATCCTATGTAACCATTACTATTTATATACCTAACTCATTATATCTAGCACATCTAGAAACCTTAGGTTAGTATATTGTAACAATCCTTTCACATTCCCTTAAATCAACCTTTTCTATCTACATAAGATCATTTTTTTTTTCTGTATTATTGACCTATTTTATTTCCACTAACTGAAATACACCCGATATGTGTAGCTAATATTATCACCAGTGGTTCTTTCTTGAGATACTATTGTATCTATACACATGTACCGTGTTTCACTATTATCACGACTCTATAAAGTTTTGGTAATCACATCAAATGTAACTTGCATAGAGAACTTTGGCCTGCTAGTGTCTATGTATACATATCTAATAATTATAATAGTCTTAAATAATGATTAGCAATACACTTTATATAGCTGCAGTACTTAAAATCTTTCCAACAATTAATGGTATTGCTGGACTGGATACTCCTCAGAATAATATCCTAAATTATTTAAATTATCCATGCATTAATCTATACATTTGTCTTCAAGTGGAGTATAATACTCACAACCACGTTTTTCAAAGTGTGTGTTCGTTACACCGGTCATAAATCCCTCTGGATTTCCTGCTTAGAAAAGAAAAGAGGAAGGAAGGGTCTTATTGAAATAATTCCCATCCACAATAATGGATGAGTACTCATACCTACACCACACTTTTGCTCGCTCTCTCTTCAGAGAAAAATAAATAAATTAAGTCTTAATGCTGTTATAAATAACGTCGCTCCCGTATACTTTCAAAAATATTAAAAGTTCTGTAGGATATTAGCTTATAAGCACATAGTCTATTATCAATGATCATAATCATCTCTATCTTGATTGAAGGGTTCATTCAAATACAACTCTGTGGTAGTAACAGTAGTAACAGTCTCTGTATTGTATCTCCATACAATTGTTTTTAGTGTTAGGTTCCTTTAAGCTCTGGTCTCTGACCTTTTCATTTCATTGCAAGCTCATGGATCTAGGTGTCCTTCTTCTGCAGCCTTTGCAACGGCTGTATCAGAGTCAGCGGTACTTGCCAAGGACCATCCTATGCGATCTGTAATGGAACCAAAACATAAGCAACTTCTCACCATAACACCGTCTTCACTCTCTTAGTGATTGTCCTGTGCCGGACTGTGTGTTTTCGTGTTGGTTAAATATCTTTCCAAGGTTCTTGCAGCTTTTGATATTCTTGTAACTGTTTAAATAATTTGTGTGACACATTTGAATCGTCAAATCATTTTGTAGTTTTGAATCAGTCTCTGGATAATATATCTTTGCGGGATAACATATCTTTGCTGGATTCCAAAAAGAATAACAAAAAATGATATAGAAGAGAGACAAAGCAGAGGCTTAGGTGTAATTCTACCACTATTGAACCAACGATTGGACCATGCCATGATTCAAATTCTGCCTTTCCTGTCTCTTTTGTAGATTAATAATGCTTAATTCTTTAAACTTTCCTTGTCACATTATGACTTTTTATTCTCAACATTACACATATTAAACACAAAATATTTTTCAAACTCCTATAAACTCTTTCTATCAGTAAAGAAACTTTACTGTCTTTTGAAACAATAGCTCACACCTCTGGCCTTATTATTCATTTCTCAAATAACCCCTTTAACACCTGTTACACATACTATAGTTCCTTATTTTTGCATTAAACTATGTTGTATTAAAACAATGTTGTTTTTAATCAACCCAATCATCTGCAGTAAACATGCTATAGCTTTCTTTATCACCATCACGATCCCTCTTATTATCACATAATTTATTTTGGTCCCATGCCAAAACACAATGTACACTTCTCCATTAACTTCATCCTACCATAGAAAGCTTGTGAATCTATTTCATGTTAATTACCCTTGGATTTGCATAACTCATGACATTTCCCCTTAATGAAAATTGGCAACAACACTTTATTATTAATAATACTAATTCACCAATTCACCATCCCATTATCCCCTATGGATGCTCGAGAAATTATTCTCCTGTTAATCAGTTTTTTTTTCAATTCCTTTAAATGCAATGTAAAATGCGATGTAATCATAATTGTCTTACTCATCCACATTATATTCCTTATACTCCCCACTTTTGGGGGTGAGGAAGACAAGTATGCAGCTCTTAGCTGTATCTAAGTTGTGGTGGATCCTGTGAATCGGGAAACACTCTGAGCTGGGCATCACTGTGCCACCAGAGGAAACCCTACCAGGATAGGTTCTTGGACAGGGGAATCGGGTGACGAGGATCAGTGAAGCAAGTAAAAGGACTGATACGCTGAATAAACCATCTGCGGTGGTGCCTAGGCTATTTTCAGCCTCGGACCCATGTTGCTTCTTTAAGCTAGCCCACCGCAATCCCATTATATGGTGAGAGATTTACATCTATCACACGGTCACTTTAACTGGTCCAGATTCACCCATGCACTTTATGTATGTAGTATGTCAGTGAGTTTATGTGTCCTAATAAACACATTTTTCACGGAACAAATCATTTGTTACAATTTCCCTGTTGGTTTATATATCCCCTATTGAGTGAAGGGATATATCTTTAAATCTGAAATCTCTCCGTAAGCTACACTATTGCATTTTATATTTAAGTTGTATACTGTCAGAGGTAAAATGTACACATCATATACTATCTACTGCTTAACCTCAGTATTAAACCTATATACTCAGTATTAAACATATATGTTCTTGCTTATGCATAAGTGGATGGTTTGGCTCTGACTGTGTATCCATAATGTTTTATTCATGATAAAGTGTAATATTGTATTACCTTCTATAATTTCTTTGGTTATGAACTTGAATGTATGCTTATAGCATTTAAAAAAAAAAAATTACTGTATCTAGAGATTTATCATCTGGTCATACATATCTATCTATCTATCAATAAATGTATACCAAGACTCCACCCTCTAAGGGTTTTAACTATCTTTGGCCTAGTGCCAAAAATCATCTAGGTAGTTAACTATGTCAGCACACCGTTGACTTTTGTCTTTCGCCACCTTGTGGTCTTTTCTGTAAAAAAACACAACTGTTTAGTATCTGACACCAATACTTCAAATAATTTATAGCACAAAGGTATATCATCCACATACTGGTTACATTTCTTTACTTATTTCAACATATCATTCAGACTGGCCAGTCCACACAAACTGTACGTTTCTCGTGCACACCCATCACTTCCTGTGCTTCCAAGCAAACTTTTCTTGGACTGTGTCCATCCCATGGATGTTTTGGCACATATACATATTCACTGAAAAATCACTTACAAAACTGAACAACGCTCCTGCTCACATTTCTATCTGTATAACTATTCTATACAATCATATCCCCACACTTCCTGGCTACGGAACCTGGTTCATCACCGCATATTGTGCAGTCCACTAAGAACTTTTGCAACGTATTATATCGATGCCTATACAATGAGATGGATTTTAGCAAGCATATTTTTTTTCCTCACGAACCCAGGGTAAGTGATATATAGATATGCTATGCATCCAACTTAATCTGTTCCTACTTTATTCTTCCTGGAATCTTTAGAAATACCCAGGGTAACTTTTACATTAGGATTCTTCCAAATAACTTTGAAGAATTGTCTAAAAGTATGTTAATACTGGAATCGTAGTGATTAATTGCTTGTCGCAATGTTTGATTTACAGCATATACATTAAAGAATGCATATTCCTTTATCTTTCCCTATGATTTTAGCTGCTGCTTTGAAAACTTTAGCTCACCAGAGTTAGGGCGTTGTCTTCTTGACTGTCTGCCAGATGCAGATCTGTCAGCGATAACGCTGTTAGCGCTGACATCTCTAGCCCATATCTGTTGCTGGGATTTTTTTGTTCTTATATTTTCTGATTACAGTTATGCTGTAGAAAGAAATTGGCAGCATTTTCTACAGGTTATCTGGTAAAGATATTAGTTTTTTATATTAAAACTAGAGTAGATAGTTTGTATAACATATGCAGAGGTTCCCAAACTGTGTGCCGTAGCTACCTGGGGTGCCTAGGACACTTGTAGGGGTGCCCTGGGTTGATGGTCTAGTACCAATTCAAATTATTCAGTGCTGGTGGCTGCCAGTCATAAAATATGTGGCCAAACAGAAGCAAATATCCCTCACCACACAACTGACTCTAAGGATGGCATATAAACGCCATCTACTCCTTTTTTTTTACATTTCTTCCTAGGGGTGTTGTGAAAAAAATTCTGATATTCTAGGGCTACATGATTAAAAAAAAATTTGGGAACCACTGACTAATGCTTATTATGATCCATCTTGTTAGATGAAAAAATTAAAGCTCACTGAACACTTTTTTTTTTTTTTTTTTCTTTACTGCGTCATGGCTTACACTGCTGCTGGAAAGGAGGGGGCACGATTCTGCGCTGTTACAGCCCCCCTAGCTCTCTGTGCTTCACACAGCATTGGAAACTGAAGGGGTTTTTTTCTTTTTTTTTTTCTGGCAGACCTTCTCACAATATATTGCATTAAAAAATATTTGCGTATTAACCAATACCATATGGAAACTTCACTTCATAGTTAGATAGTAACATTAGATAAACACATATTTTTAACTACAGATCTGCCAAAAGCCATTTGAACACGGACATCAACTTTTGTTTCCTCCGTTCACAAATATATATATATATATATATATATATATATATAAACTTTATTATTTCAAAACTTGTAACCATGCCAATCACAGACATAAGGTTTCTATTAGACCCAGATCTGAGAATATACTCAACTGAACATTATGTTCCACATACACAAAACCCATAACACAAAAAAAATTTTTAAATATAGTTTGCAAACTTCAATTTCTTACAGATTTCAACAGTTTTGCCGATTTCAAAATACGCTTAGTATTGGTTGATCAGGCCAATATTATACAGCATGATTGAAATGCAAAACATATACTGTACCCTTTGTCACAGTACTATACAAAATTTGTGCTTCTATGGAATATTTCTTCCATATATGATATGCACACTTAGGGTTAATCCTCCCTGCCCTTCCCATACGCTGGAAAAATTCGCAATCCCTGCAATTTTTCACACACGCGACACGTCTGTCACTGGGAAGCTGCAGTAGATCCTCTTATCACAGACTACAATCACAACGCAACATGCTTAGGTTATGCTTAAAACAACCCGCAGCTCTTAGCAGCTCAGTATTGCAATATATACTTACACTCAGTTACATATAATCCCTATAACCTCGGGTTGTTCACTCTATTTATTTAAAGTACTCTTCTTATACATGTGTAGCCGACTAACAAGGGGAGGTGATCTATGTGCTTTTTACTTTATTTGGCTCTTGGTCCAAAGCACTTATTCACGCAATCATTCATAGAGTGAAAAACACAGGTTCTTTGCTCAAATCTTTGAATTAATTTTGGTATTCTTATTTACATGCAACAGCATCTGTCAATCATAATTTCCGAGTTACTTGGTCCTTCAACCGATTTGGACATAATTTTGGTATTAATTTTACAAACAAACAACAACAACAAACAGGTCCCTGAGTTATTGTACTAGTTTGTCAATCTCTCCACTTATAATTCTCATATTATAAAAAATACAATCACACAGACAGCTGGCAGGTATAGAAACAGCATGTACTGGAATATAGCACATACCATAGTATTCTATACTTACCAGTGCTGTAATGACTTTGGATGTTCCTTCCATCATCAGCTGCTGGCTGGCACACCCCTTTGAGAATTTGATGAAGAGATTGAGATCTATAGTTCCAAGGACATAGCCCCCATCTTGTTGAATTCTCCTTGTGAGGATAAATTCTCTTGGTTAACTAAATTAACCATCTTGTTGCTGTTTGGGTTGTTAGGTAAAATTAATGAATTGAAAAGGTTTTATAAAAATCAATTATTATTTATTCAAAGGGCCACGCCCGTATACAGGGAAGAGGGACATCCTCTCGTCCTGTGTCAAATCATTTAACAACAACATACACGTATCAACAATGAGTTTTATATAATACAAAGTAACGCCCCTTTTGGTATATTCCTCCCCTATGATTTCATACCTCAGGAATACAATGTTAGGCAATGGAGTTATGCAATATTGGGACAATTATCAAGAATACTAAAATGATACTCGTGATCGTCAACTGTGTCCATATTAGGAATTACATCTGGACTCTGAGCTTTTAGAAAGTGCGTATGTGGAATTAATACTCAGCCAACAAAGTTGTTTTTCTCTCAGGGTGTGTATAAAGTTCAAGATGAATTTGCTATATCATCTAGCTAGAATCAAAATGGATTCTGTTATGCTTTCATATTATACTAGTGAATATGAGAACCCTTTGCTTATTGGATGTATACATAATATACGTACTATCCCGTAGTGCACACACATAACTGTTAGGCCTTCAGCAGGTTGCCTCTGTCACAGTATTCGACACAGTAATACAGTATGTTGAACAAAATAATATAGATAACAGCGCTTAAAATCGTATTTAGCAGACAGATGTAAAGAATATTAAAATATACTACACTAGAGCACAAAGTGCTATATATCTATAAGGGATGCATATTATAGGACTTCCCTATTTGAAAAGAGGCCTAGATTGCTTGTGCTTCCCTCTGAATGTGGTTATGTGATCGGGAGCCGATCACATGAACGGACAATTAGGATAAGATTGAGACTTATTACTTTTTCTGTAAATAGACATATAGATTGGTAAATGCTCAATTAGCTTAGTGATATCATTCAGGTGCTCGAAAGGAAGGGGTACTTCTGAGCAAGAAAAAAAGCAATTGTTTCCCCAGCACACTGAATGGATAACAGTAACCAGATATAAATCCCACATGATAATAGAATTCAGAGATCTTCGTTACACATATTTGCGCAAATGTGTGGTTAAGCCCCAAAGCCGCATCAAGGCCTCTCTGTATATTTGGGGTCCCTAGCGCTATATCTAGGTGCAGGGTGTGGCACCCCAAAACACCAGAATGAGCCAGAAAGCACAGCGTGACATACCAGTGTAAAAAACTATAGTGTTAATAAATTAGTATTTAGGAAGCCGAAGCTATAGAGAGGGTGATACAAACATGAAATGTAATTAAAATAGAGAAATAGTGTTAGAAAATTAATAAGTGAAAAGTGTTAATAGAATGTAAAGGTATGCCACACTAAAGCCATCCAGCTCAGCCAGTCCAGAGGCACCACACCTCACACCTCCATTACCCCAATCTGGGTCTAATATTAACCAGCAAGGAGTCACAGTGTGGCATACCTTTACATTCTATTAACACTTTTCACTTATTAATTTTCTAACACTATTTCTCTATTTTAATTACATTTCATGTTTGTATCACCCTCTCTATAGCTTCGGCTTCCTAAATACTAATTTATTAACACTATAGTTTTTTACACTGGTATGTCACGCTGTGCTTTCTGGCTCATTCTGGTGTTTTGGGGTGCCACACCCTGCACCTAGATATAGCGCTAGGGACCCCAAATATACAGAGAGGCCTTGATGCGGCTTTGGGGCTTAACCACACATTTGCGCAAATATGTGTAACGAAGATCTCTGAATTCTATTATCATGTGGGATTTATATCTGGTTACTGTTATCCATTCAGTGTGCTGGGGAAACAATTGCTTTTTTTCTTGCTCAGAAATACCCCTTCCTTTCGAGCACCTGAATGATATCACTAAGCTAATTGAGCATTTACCAATCTATATGTCTGTTGTGAGAGGCAGAGAGGTTTCTGCATTAGGAGGAGGTGCAGGCCCTGACATGCCACATGGAGCATTATGGGGTTGCTCCAAGGTAAGTAGCTCTTAGCTTAGACATATTTTAGTAAGGAGCCATTATCATGTGACTCCTTGCTGGTTAATATTAGATATACAGGGGAGGGGTCCTGGGGTGCACACCGGTAATGAGAGGTGCGACCCTGCGGAGACCTTTCAGTAGAACTGCATACAAAGAAAAAGGTTGCAGGTGCACAATTCAAACATTACCAATTTATTAATAATAATTGCAATAAAATTTTGCATTTTAAGCGAGGTTCTTCGCATAGTTATGGCCATAAGTAACGGCTTGCCCACCACGTCCAGGTGACCTCATTAGTCGGGCAAGTCCCTAACATTTTGGGGGGTACAAATCTAGGGTGCGGGACCCCCCAAAATGAAGCAGCTGAGTGACCCCAGGGCAACACAAAAGTGAAAAAATATATATAGTGAAAAAGTGAAAATAGGTTAGTGAGAGAGGCTGCTGAAAACAGCAGGGGTAAATTAGTGAGAGGTAGTGAAGGGGGAGATAAAGTAGTGAGAGGTAAAGTAGTGAAAAGTGAAGGTAGGAAATGAATTACATTGAAACAAAACACACGATAGGGATGAAAGTAAATATGAAAATAAGTGTTAATATGTGTTGCTCCTGAGGCAAAACAGCCACAACAATTCAGGGGGACCCACACCCCGGAAATGCACCCCCATCTGATAATCCAATATACATTTGTGCAGGACTCACCTTGCTCTGCATGCTGTCTAAGAAATGTCAGGAACCTAATTAAAACCAATATATAGGACAGGTGGGCGTGGGTGCTACCACCAGGCAGAAGGGGTCTCTGGCCTTCTATTGTGTATGTGAATACACAGCATTAGGTATACAGGGGAGGGGTCCTGGGGTGCACACCGGTAATGAGAGGTGCGACCCTGCGGAGACCTTTCAGTAGAACTGCATACAAAGAAAAAGGTTGCAGGTGCACAATTCAAACATTACCAATTTATTAATAATAATTGCAATAAAATTTTGCATTTTAAGCGAGGTTCTTCGCATAGTTATGGCCATAAGTAACGGCTTGCCCACCGCGTCCAGGTGACCTCATTAGTCGGGCAAGTCCCTAACATTTTGGGGGGTACAAATCTAGGGTGCGGGACCCCCCAAAATGAAGCAGCTGAGTGACCCCAGGGCAACACAAAAGTGAAAAAATATATATAGTGAAAAAGTGAAAATAGGTTAGTGAGAGAGGCTGCTGAAAACAGCAGGGGTAAATTAGTGAGAGGTAGTGAAGGGGGAGATAAAGTAGTGAGAGGTAAAGTAGTGAAAAGTGAAGGTAGGAAATGAATTACATTGAAACAAAACACACGATAGGGATGAAAGTAAATATGAAAATAAGTGTTAATATGTGTTGCTCCTGAGGCAAAACAGCCACAACAATTCAGGGGGACCCACACCCCGGAAATGCACCCCCATCTGATAATCCAATATACATTTGTGCAGGACTCACCTTGCTCTGCATGCTGTCTAAGAAATGTCAGGAACCTAATTAAAACCAATATATAGGACAGGTGGGCGTGGGTGCTACCACCAGGCAGAAGGGGTCTCTGGCCTTCTATTGTGTATGTGAATACACAGCATTAGGTATACAGGGGAGGGGTCCTGGGGTGCACACCGGTAATGAGAGGTGCGACCCTGCGGAGACCTTTCAGTAGAACTGCATACAAAGAAAAAGGTTGCAGGTGCACAATTCAAACATTACCAATTTATTAATAATAATTGCAATAAAATTTTGCATTTTAAGCGAGGTTCTTCGCATAGTTATGGCCATAAGTAACGGCTTGCCCACCGCGTCCAGGTGACCTCATTAGTCGGGCAAGTCCCTAACATTTTGGGGGGTACAAATCTAGGGTGCGGGACCCCCCAAAATGAAGCAGCTGAGTGACCCCAGGGCAACACAAAAGTGAAAAAATATATATAGTGAAAAAGTGAAAATAGGTTAGTGAGAGAGGCTGCTGAAAACAGCAGGGGTAAATTAGTGAGAGGTAGTGAAGGGGGAGATAAAGTAGTGAGAGGTAAAGTAGTGAAAAGTGAAGGTAGGAAATGAATTACATTGAAACAAAACACACGATAGGGATGAAAGTAAATATGAAAATAAGTGTTAATATGTGTTGCTCCTGAGGCAAAACAGCCACAACAATTCAGGGGGACCCACACCCCGGAAATGCACCCCCATCTGATAATCCAATATACATTTGTGCAGGACTCACCTTGCTCTGCATGCTGTCTAAGAAATGTCAGGAACCTAATTAAAACCAATATATAGGACAGGTGGGCGTGGGTGCTACCACCAGGCAGAAGGGGTCTCTGGCCTTCTATTGTGTATGTGAATACACAGCATTAGGTATACAGGGGAGGGGTCCTGGGGTGCACACCGGTAATGAGAGGTGCGACCCTGCGGAGACCTTTCAGTAGAACTGCATACAAAGAAAAAGGTTGCAGGTGCACAATTCAAACATTACCAATTTATTAATAATAATTGCAATAAAATTTTGCATTTTAAGCGAGGTTCTTCGCATAGTTATGGCCATAAGTAACGGCTTGCCCACCGCGTCCAGGTGACCTCATTAGTCGGGCAAGTCCCTAACATTTTGGGGGGTACAAATCTAGGGTGCGGGACCCCCCAAAATGAAGCAGCTGAGTGACCCCAGGGCAACACAAAAGTGAAAAAATATATATAGTGAAAAAGTGAAAATAGGTTAGTGAGAGAGGCTGCTGAAAACAGCAGGGGTAAATTAGTGAGAGGTAGTGAAGGGGGAGATAAAGTAGTGAGAGGTAAAGTAGTGAAAAGTGAAGGTAGGAAATGAATTACATTGAAACAAAACACACGATAGGGATGAAAGTAAATATGAAAATAAGTGTTAATATGTGTTGCTCCTGAGGCAAAACAGCCACAACAATTCAGGGGGACCCACACCCCGGAAATGCACCCCCATCTGATAATCCAATATACATTTGTGCAGGACTCACCTTGCTCTGCATGCTGTCTAAGAAATGTCAGGAACCTAATTAAAACCAATATATAGGACAGGTGGGCGTGGGTGCTACCACCAGGCAGAAGGGGTCTCTGGCCTTCTATTGTGTATGTGAATACACAGCATTAGGTATACAGGGGAGGGGTCCTGGGGTGCACACCGGTAATGAGAGGTGCGACCCTGCGGAGACCTTTCAGTAGAACTGCATACAAAGAAAAAGGTTGCAGGTGCACAATTCAAACATTACCAATTTATTAATAATAATTGCAATAAAATGTTGCATTTTAAGCGAGGTTCTTCGCATAGTTATGGCCATAAGTAACGGCTTGCCCACCGCGTCCAGGTGACCTCATTAGTCGGGCAAGTCCCTAACATTTTGGGCAGGGCCGGCTCCAGGCCTACTAGCACCCTGAGCGAGAAAATGTAAAAGTGCCCCCCCCCCCCCCCCCCCCATGCGCGCGCTCTTGGGAAAGTGGGCGTGGCCTCCTGAAAAAGTGGGCGTGGTCTCGTCCCCCAGCAGTGCCAGCTACACATGACATGCCCTCCAGCAGTGCCAGCTACACGTGCTAGTGTTCACTTTTTAGGGCAGGTTGCTGATCACAGGGAGGGCACATTTTTAAGTTAGGTGGGCAAAATGATGTACATACTGTAATGCTTGTTGTTCCCATTTCCACACGCTAAAGCATGGACAGTGCGCGCCGAAGGCGCGCAGCAAAAATTTAGGGGAGTTACTTCGTGGGGAAGGTGCGTAGCCACATTATAGTGGCAATTCACATTACACCACACAGTAGTGCAGCTAATACACATTGCACCAGGTAGAACCTCCTATAAGAGCACGTTAGACACATTGCGCCAGGTAGAGCACTGAGACACACTGCCCAGCCACAGACGCCTAGCGGGAACACTACATGATATGCCCCCCAGCAGTGCCAGCTACACATGACATGCCCCCCAGCAGTGCCAGCTACACGTGACATGCCCCCCAGCAGTGCCAGCTACATAAATGGCCACACAGTTCCAGATGGATAAATGCCCCCACAGCGCAGATATGCCCCCACAGTGCCACATACATTAATGCCCTCACAGTGCAAGATATGCCCCCACAGTGCAAGAAATGTCCCCACAGTGCAAGAAATGCCCCCACGGTGCCAGATACATAAATGCCCCCACGGTGCCAGATACATAAATGCCCCCACGGTGCCAGATACATAAATGCCCCCACGGTGCCAGATACATAAATGCCCCCACGGTGCCAGATACATAAATGTCCCCACGGTGCCTGATACATAAATGCCCCCACGGTGCATGATACATAAATTCCCCCACGGTGCAGGATACATAAATGCCCCCACGATGCCAGATACATAAATGCCCCCACGGTGCCTGATACATAAATGCCCCCACGGTGCCTGATACATAAATGCCCCCACGGTGCCTGATACATAAATGCCCCCACGGTGCCTGATACATAAATGCCCCCACGGTGCCTGATACATAAATGCCCCCACAGTGCCTGATACATAAATGCCCCCACAGTGCCAGATAAATGCCCCCACAGAGCCAGATAAATGCCCCCACAGTGCCAGATATGTCCCCACAGTGCCAGATATGTCCCCACAGTGCCAGATATGCCCCCACAGTGCCTGATATGTCCCCACAGTGCCTGATATGTCCCCACAGTGCCTGATATGCCCCCACAGTGCCAGAAATGCCCCCACAGTGCCAGAAATGCCCCCACAGTGCCAGATAAATGCCCCCACAGAGCCAGATAAATGCCCCCACAGAGCCAGATAAATGCCCCCACAGTGCCAGAAATGCCCCCACAGTGCCAGAAATGCCCCCACAGTGCCAGATATGTCCCCACAGTGCCAGATATGTCCCCACAGTGCCAGATATGCCCCCACAGTGCCAGATATGTCCCCACAGTGCCAGAAATGCCCCCACAGTGCCAGAAATGCCCCCACAGTGCCAGAAATGCCCCCACAGTGCCAGATAAATGCCCCCACAGAGCCAGATAAATGCCCCCACAGTGCCAGAAATGCCCCCACAGTGCCAGATATGCCCCCACAGTGCCAGATATGCCCCCACAGTGCCAGATATGTCCCCACAGTGCCTGATATGCCCCCACAGTGCCAGAAATGCCCCCACAGTGCCAGATAAATGCCCCCACAGTGCCAGATAAATGCCCCCACAGAGCCAGATAAATGCCCCCACAGTGCCAGAAATGCCCCCACAGTGCCAGATATGTCCCCACAGTGCCAGATATGCCCCCACAGTGCCAGATATGCCCCCACAGTGCCTGATATGCCCCCACAGGGCCAGATATGTCCCCACAGTGCCTGATATGCCCCCACAGTGCCAAATATGCCCCCACAGAGCCAGATATGCAATGCCCCCACAGTGCCAGAAATGCCCCCACAGTGCCAGAAATGCCCCCACAGTGCCAGAAATGCCCCCCACAGTGCCAGAAATGCCCCCACAGTGCCAGAAATGCCCCCACATAACCAAAAATGCCCCCTGTGTGCCAGAAATGCCCCCACAGTGCGGTTCTCCCCCCCCCCCCCCCAAAAAAAAAAATACCTGCGGCGCTGGGGAGGAGTACTGCTGTCCGCCTGTGTGGGAGCGCTGGCGGGCGGGCGGGCGGGAGGCCGGGCGAGTGAGCCTGAGCCTGAGCCTGGGTCCGGGCTGGCGGGCGGGCGGCCACTTGTGCAGGCGGGCTATGCGCGGCGCCGGCGTCTGACGTTAGATACCGGCGCCGCGCAGCGCGCATACACAGCGCGACCGCCAAATGCTGCAGCAGCACACACACAGGGCCGGCTCCAGCATCGAATATGGCGGCGCCAGCGCGTGGCGCCCATTAAGGGTGGCGCCCTGCGCGGCCGCTCTATTCGAACATGCCTAGAGCCGGCCCTGATTTTGGGGGGTACAGATCTAGGGTGCGGGACCCCCCAAAATGAAGCAGCTGAGTGACCCCAGGGCAACACAAAAGTGAAAAAATATATATAGTGAAAAAGTGAAAATAGGTTAGTGAGAGAGGCTGCTGAAAACAGCAGGGGTAAATTAGTGAGAGGTAGTGAAGGGGGAGATAAAGTAGTGAGAGGTAAAGTAGTGAAAAGTGAAGGTAGGAAATGAATTACATTGAAACAAAACACACGATAGGGATGAAAGTAAATATGAAAATAAGTGTTAATATGTGTTGCTCCTGAGGCAAAACAGCCACAACAATTCAGGGGGACCCACACCCCGGAAATGCACCCCCATCTGATAATCCAATATACATTTGTGCAGGACTCACCTTGCTCTGCATGCTGTCTAAGAAATGTCAGGAACCTAATTAAAACCAATATATAGGACAGGTGGGCGTGGGTGCTACCACCATGCAGAAGGGGTCTCTGGCCTTCTATTGTGTATGTGAATACACAGCATTAGGTATACAGGGGAGGGGTCCTGGGGTGCACACCGGTAATGAGAGGTGCGACCCTGCGGAGACCTTTCAGTAGAACTGCATACAAAGAAAAAGGTTGCAGGTGCACAATTCAAACATTACCAATTTATTAATAATAATTGCAATAAAATTTTGCATTTTAAGCGAGGTTCTTCGCATAGTTATGGCCATAAGTAACGGCTTGCCCACCGCGTCCAGGTGACCTCATTAGTCGGGCAAGTCCCTAACATTTTGGGGGGTACAAATCTAGGGTGCGGGACCCCCCAAAATGAAGCAGCTGAGTGACCCCAGGGCAACACAAAAGTGAAAAAATATATATAGTGAAAAAGTGAAAATAGGTTAGTGAGAGAGGCTGCTGAAAACAGCAGGGGTAAATTAGTGAGAGGTAGTGAAGGGGGAGATAAAGTAGTGAGAGGTAAAGTAGTGAAAAGTGAAGGTAGGAAATGAATTACATTGAAACAAAACACACGATAGGGATGAAAGTAAATATGAAAATAAGTGTTAATATGTGTTGCTCCTGAGGCAAAACAGCCACAACAATTCAGGGGGACCCACACCCCGGAAATGCACCCCCATCTGATAATCCAATATACATTTGTGCAGGACTCACCTTGCTCTGCATGCTGTCTAAGAAATGTCAGGAACCTAATTAAAACCAATATATAGGACAGGTGGGCGTGGGTGCTACCACCATGCAGAAGGGGTCTCTGGCCTTCTATTGTGTATGTGAATACACAGCATTAGGTATACAGGGGAGGGGTCCTGGGGTGCACACCGGTAATGAGAGGTGCGACCCTGCGGAGACCTTTCAGTAGAACTGCATACAAAGAAAAAGGTTGCAGGTGCACAATTCAAACATTACCAATTTATTAATAATAATTGCAATAAAATTTTGCATTTTAAGCGAGGTTCTTCGCATAGTTATGGCCATAAGTAACGGCTTGCCCACCGCGTCCAGGTGACCTCATTAGTCGGGCAAGTCCCTAACATTTTGGGGGGTACAAATCTAGGGTGCGGGACCCCCCAAAATGAAGCAGCTGAGTGACCCCAGGGCAACACAAAAGTGAAAAAATATATATAGTGAAAAAGTGAAAATAGGTTAGTGAGAGAGGCTGCTGAAAACAGCAGGGGTAAATTAGTGAGAGGTAGTGAAGGGGGAGATAAAGTAGTGAGAGGTAAAGTAGTGAAAAGTGAAGGTAGGAAATGAATTACATTGAAACAAAACACACGATAGGGATGAAAGTAAATATGAAAATAAGTGTTAATATGTGTTGCTCCTGAGGCAAAACAGCCACAACAATTCAGGGGGACCCACACCCCGGAAATGCACCCCCATCTGATAATCCAATATACATTTGTGCAGGACTCACCTTGCTCTGCATGCTGTCTAAGAAATGTCAGGAACCTAATTAAAACCAATATATAGGACAGGTGGGAGTGGGTGCTACCACCAGGCAGAAGGGGTCTCTGGCCTTCTATTGTGTATGTGAATACACAGCATTAGGTATACAGGGGAGGGGTCCTGGGGTGCACACCGGTAATGAGAGGTGCGACCCTGCGGAGACCTTTCAGTAGAACTGCATACAAAGAAAAAGGTTGCAGGTGCACAATTCAAACATTACCAATTTATTAATAATAATTGCAATAAAATTTTGCATTTTAAGCGAGGTTCTTCGCATAGTTATGGCCATAAGTAACGGCTTGCCCACCGCGTCCAGGTGACCTCATTAGTCGGGCAAGTCCCTAACATTTTGGGGGGTACAAATCTAGGGTGCGGGACCCCCCAAAATGAAGCAGCTGAGTGACCCCAGGGCAACACAAAAGTGAAAAAATATATATAGTGAAAAAGTGAAAATAGGTTAGTGAGAGAGGCTGCTGAAAACAGCAGGGGTAAATTAGTGAGAGGTAGTGAAGGGGGAGATAAAGTAGTGAGAGGTAAAGTAGTGAAAAGTGAAGGTAGGAAATGAATTACATTGAAACAAAACACACGATAGGGATGAAAGTAAATATGAAAATAAGTGTTAATATGTGTTGCTCCTGAGGCAAAACAGCCACAACAATTCAGGGGGACCCACACCCCGGAAATGCACCCCCATCTGATAATCCAATATACATTTGTGCAGGACTCACCTTGCTCTGCATGCTGTCTAAGAAATGTCAGGAACCTAATTAAAACCAATATATAGGACAGGTGGGCGTGGGTGCTACCACCAGGCAGAAGGGGTCTCTGGCCTTCTATTGTGTATGTGAATACACAGCATTAGGTATACAGGGGAGGGGTCCTGGGGTGCACACCGGTAATGAGAGGTGCGACCCTGCGGAGACCTTTCAGTAGAACTGCATACAAAGAAAAAGGTTGCAGGTGCACAATTCAAACATCACCAATTTATTAATAATAATTGCAATAAAATTTTGCATTTTAAGCGAGGTTCTTCGCATAGTTATGGCCATAAGTAACGGCTTGCCCACCGCGTCCAGGTGACCTCATTAGTCGGGCAAGTCCCTAACATTTTGGGGGGTACAAATCTAGGGTGCGGGACCCCCCAAAATGAAGCAGCTGAGTGACCCCAGGGCAACACAAAAGTGAAAAAATATATATAGTGAAAAAGTGAAAATAGGTTAGTGAGAGAGGCTGCTGAAAACAGCAGGGGTAAATTAGTGAGAGGTAGTGAAGGGGGAGATAAAGTAGTGAGAGGTAAAGTAGTGAAAAGTGAAGGTAGGAAATGAATTACATTGAAACAAAACACACGATAGGGATGAAAGTAAATATGAAAATAAGTGTTAATATGTGTTGCTCCTGAGGCAAAACAGCCACAACAATTCAGGGGGACCCACACCCCGGAAATGCACCCCCATCTGATAATCCAATATACATTTGTGCAGGACTCACCTTGCTCTGCATGCTGTCTAAGAAATGTCAGGAACCTAATTAAAACCAATATATAGGACAGGCGGGCGTGGGTGCTACCACCAGGCAGAAGGGGTCTCTGGCCTTCTATTGTGTATGTGAATACACAGCATTAGGTATACAGGGGAGGGGTCCTGGGGTGCACACCGGTAATGAGAGGTGCGACCCTGCGGAGACCTTTCAGTAGAACTGCATACAAAGAAAAAGGTTGCAGGTGCACAATTCAAACATTACCAATTTATTAATAATAATTGCAATAAAATTTTGCATTTTAAGCGAGGTTCTTCGCATAGTTATGGCCATAAGTAACGGCTTGCCCACCGCGTCCAGGTGACCTCATTAGTCGGGCAAGTCCCTAACATTTTGGGGGGTACAAATCTAGGGTGCGGGACCCCCCAAAATGAAGCAGCTGAGTGACCCCAGGGCAACACAAAAGTGAAAAAATATATATAGTGAAAAAGTGAAAATAGGTTAGTGAGAGAGGCTGCTGAAAACAGCAGGGGTAAATTAGTGAGAGGTAGTGAAGGGGGAGATAAAGTAGTGAGAGGTAAAGTAGTGAAAAGTGAAGGTAGGAAATGAATTACATTGAAACAAAACACACGATAGGGATGAAAGTAAATATGAAAATAAGTGTTAATATGTGTTGCTCCTGAGGCAAAACAGCCACAACAATTCAGGGGGACCCACACCCCGGAAATGCACCCCCATCTGATAATCCAATATACATTTGTGCAGGACTCACCTTGCTCTGCATGCTGTCTAAGAAATGTCAGGAACCTAATTAAAACCAATATATAGGACAGGTGGGCGTGGGTGCTACCACCAGGCAGAAGGGGTCTCTGGCCTTCTATTGTGTATGTGAATACACAGCATTAGGTATACAGGGGAGGGGTCCTGGGGTGCACACCGGTAATGAGAGGTGCGACCCTGCGGAGACCTTTCAGTAGAACTGCATACAAAGAAAAAGGTTGCAGGTGCAAAATTCAAACATTACCAATTTATTAATAATAATTGCAATAAAATTTTGCATTTTAAGCGAGGTTCTTCGCATAGTTATGGCCATAAGTAACGGCTTGCCCACCGCGTCCAGGTGACCTCATTAGTCGGGCAAGTCCCTAACATTTTGGGGGGTACAAATCTAGGGTGCGGGACCCCCCAAAATGAAGCAGCTGAGTGACCCCAGGGCAACACAAAAGTGAAAAAATATATATAGTGAAAAAGTGAAAATAGGTTAGTGAGAGAGGCTGCTGAAAACAGCAGGGGTAAATTAGTGAGAGGTAGTGAAGGGGGAGATAAAGTAGTGAGAGGTAAAGTAGTGAAAAGTGAAGGTAGGAAATGAATTACATTGAAACAAAACACACGATAGGGATGAAAGTAAATATGAAAATAAGTGTTAATATGTGTTGCTCCTGAGGCAAAACAGCCACAACAATTCAGGGGGACCCACACCCCGGAAATGCACCCCCATCTGATAATCCAATATACATTTGTGCAGGACTCACCTTGCTCTGCATGCTGTCTAAGAAATGTCAGGAACCTAATTAAAACCAATATATAGGACAGGTGGGCGTGGGTGCTACCACCAGGCAGAAGGGGTCTCTGGCCTTCTATTGTGTATGTGAATACACAGCATTAGGTATACAGGGGAGGGGTCCTGGGGTGCACACCGGTAATGAGAGGTGCGACCCTGCGGAGACCTTTCAGTAGAACTGCATACAAAGAAAAAGGTTGCAGGTGCACAATTCAAACATTACCAATTTATTAATAATAATTGCAATAAAATGTTGCATTTTAAGCGAGGTTCTTCGCATAGTTATGGCCATAAGTAACGGCTTGCCCACCGCGTCCAGGTGACCTCATTAGTCGGGCAAGTCCCTAACATTTTGGGGGGCACAAATCTAGGGTGCGGGACCCCCCAAAATGAAGCAGCTGAGTGACCCCAGGGCAACACAAAAGTGAAAAAATATATAGTGAAAAAGTGAAAATAGGTTAGTGAGAGAGGCTGCTGAAAACAGCAGGGGTAAATTATCTGATAATCCAATCTGATAATCCAATATACATTTGTGCAGGACTCACCTTGCTCTGCATGCAGTCTAAGAAATGTCAGGAACCTAATTGCCACATTCTAAAGGGATAGTTCGTATATACACAATAGAAGGCCAGAGACCCCTTCTGCCTGGTGGTAGTGTTAATAGAATGTAAAGGTATGCCACACTAAAGCCATCCAGCTCAGCCAGTCCAGAGGCACCACACCTCACACCTCCATTACCCCAATCTGGGTCTAATATTAACCAGCAAGGAGTCACAGTGTGGCATACCTTTACATTCTATTAACACTTTTCACTTATTAATTTTCTAACACTATTTCTCTATTTTAATTACATTTCATGTTTGTATCACCCTCTCTATAGCTTCGGCTTCCTAAATACTAATTTATTAACACTATAGTTTTTTACACTGGTATGTCACGCTGTGCTTTCTGGCTCATTCTGGTGTTTTGGGGTGCCACACCCTGCACCTAGATATAGCGCTAGGGACCCCAAATATACAGAGAGGCCTTGATGCGGCTTTGGGGCTTAACCACACATTTGCGCAAATATGTGTAACGAAGATCTCTGAATTCTATTATCATGTGGGATTTATATCTGGTTACTGTTATCCATTCAGTGTGCTGGGGAAACAATTGCTTTTTTTCTTGCTCAGAAATACCCCTTCCTTTCGAGCACCTGAATGATATCACTAAGCTAATTGAGCATTTACCAATCTATATGTCTGTTGTGAGAGGCAGAGAGGTTTCTGCATTAGGAGGAGGTGCAGGCCCTGACATGCCACATGGAGCATTATGGGGTTGCTCCAAGGTAAGTAGCTCTTAGCTTAGACATATTTTAGTAAGGAGCCATTATCATGTGACTCCTTGCTGGTTAATATTAGACCCAGATTGGGGTAATGGAGGTGTGAGGTGTGGTGCCTCTGGACTGGCTGAGCTGGATGGCTTTAGTGTGGCATACCTTTACATTCTATTAACACTTTTCACTTATTAATTTTCTAACACTATTTCTCTATTTTAATTACATTTCATGTTTGTATCACCCTCTCTATAGCTTCGGCTTCCTAAATACTAATTTATTAACACTATAGTTTTTTACACTGGTATGTCACGCTGTGCTTTCTGGCTCATTCTGGTGTTTTGGGGTGCCACACCCTGCACCTAGATATAGCGCTAGGGACCCCAAATATACAGAGAGGCCTTGATGCGGCTTTGGGGCTTAACCACACATTTGCGCAAATATGTGTAACGAAGATCTCTGAATTCTATTATCATGTGGGATTTATATCTGGTTACTGTTATCCATTCAGTGTGCTGGGGAAACAATTGCTTTTTTTCTTGCTCAGAAATACCCCTTCCTTTCGAGCACCTGAATGATATCACTAAGCTAATTGAGCATTTACCAATCTATATGTCTGTTGTGAGAGGCAGAGAGGTTTCTGCATTAGGAGGAGGTGCAGGCCCTGACATGCCACATGGAGCATTATGGGGTTGCTCCAAGGTAAGTAGCTCTTAGCTTAGACATATTTTAGTAAGGAGCCATTATCATGTGACTCCTTGCTGGTTAATATTAGACCCAGATTGGGGTAATGGAGGTGTGAGGTGTGGTGCCTCTGGACTGGCTGAGCTGGATGGCTTTAGTGTGGCATACCTTTACATTCTATTAACACTTTTCACTTATTAATTTTCTAACACTATTTCTCTATTTTAATTACATTTCATGTTTGTATCACCCTCTCTATAGCTTCGGCTTCCTAAATACTAATTTATTAACACTATAGTTTTTTACACTGGTATGTCACGCTGTGCTTTCTGGCTCATTCTGGTGTTTTGGGGTGCCACACCCTGCACCTAGATATAGCGCTAGGGACCCCAAATATACAGAGAGGCCTTGATGCGGCTTTGGGGCTTAACCACACATTTGCGCAAATATGTGTAACGAAGATCTCTGAATTCTATTATCATGTGGGATTTATATCTGGTTACTGTTATCCATTCAGTGTGCTGGGGAAACAATTGCTTTTTTTCTTTTTCTCTAAATATAATACTCGTTTTTATAATAAAATGGTCTTAACAACAGATGGGTTTGCCTCCCTATACATTATATATATATATATATATATATATATATTTATTTATTTTGTGACAAGGATCACAAACACGGGGACTCAGATGAACACTGTTGTTGTGTTTATTTTGAACAGCAGGTCACCACATAGCAAGTTAAATCCATATGCAGTCGGTATTACAGGCAGTTGCATACAGGCTCTCTCAGCATAGCAGACTCTGGATAGGCTCCAGTGGTCCCTAGTCTAACCCACACAACCCGGCCTATCACTTGGGTAGCTATTCCACCGTCAAGAGCAAGGTGACTATGCCCTGGAAACCCTTCTATCAGGAAATCCCATGTGCTGCTGATCACACACCTTGGATTCTGCTACTGCTTCCAAAACCTGGTCTGGATCCTCCACATTACTTTCACATGGAAAAATGCTGTCTCTGCCACAATATATATATATATATATATATATATATATATATATATATATATATATATATATATATATGAGTAAAGCGCCATGTGTGGGTATGACAAAACAATATAACCAGTCAGAAATTGACAATTACAAACACTCCCTTCTTTGCAGGGTGCCAGCTATCCTCTAGATCAGGCATTCCCAACCACGGTCCACAAGCCACACTAATAGGCCCTACACACTGGGCGAGAATACTGAAAGATATGAACGATCTCGTTCATTAATGAACAAGATACCGTTCATATCTTTGAGTGTGGAGGCACAAGCGATGAACGATGCGCGGCCCCGCGCTCGTTCATCACTGGTGCCCTGTCGCCTGTGCATGAAGGCCAATATGGACGATCTCGTCCATATTTGCCTGCACTTCTATGGAGCCGGGTGACAGGGGGAGTGAAGAAACTTCACTCCCCCCGTCACCTCCCCCCCCCCCCCCGCCGGGTGGCCCGTCGTCCGTATCCGCCGTCCGGCAGCGGATCGCTCAATGTGTAGGGCCCTTAACAGTGCAGGTTTTAGTGATATCCAGGCTTCAGCACAGGTCACTTAATTAGTAGCTCAGTTATTTTGATTTAACCAGCTGTGCTGCAGCCTGGATATCACTAAAACCTGCACTGTTGGTGTGCCTTGAGGACCGTGGTTGGGAATGCCTGCCCTAGATAATCAGTATGGGTAAGATGCTGTTTAAAAATTAAGATAAAATATGGGGGAATAAGTGTCCAAGCGACCAACGGTGTTTGGTAAAATATAAATATTTAAGAAGAAAACAATTTCTTAATAAGGCTAGGAATGGTGGCTTAGTATTAAAAACATTTTTTTATACGACAGACTTATTATAAAAAAACACACACAAAAAGTTTTTTCATAGTCATTAAATAAGACAATGGCCCTCATTCCGAGTTGATCGCGCCAAGCAACTTTTTGCTGCTGGTGCGATCAACTAATCTCTGCCTATGGGGAAGTGTATTTTAGCATAGCAGGGCTGCGATCGCTTGTGCAGCCCTGCTATGCTAAAAAAGTTTCTCACAAATCAAGACCAGCCCTGGACATACTTACCCTGTGCGACGTATCCAGCGATGATGGGCTCGGCTTTGACATCAGACATCCGCCCTCCGTTCGTCTGGACACGCCTGCGTTTTTCTTACCACTCCCCAAAAATGGCCTCCAAAGGTCAGTTGACGCCCCGAAACGCCTTCCTGCAGTCAATCTTCTTGCGGTCACCACTGCGACCGCTTTCTCGACTGTCACGCATGCGCATTCCAGACCCGATCGCACCGCTGCGAGGAAGTGCAGCGTGCGATTGGGTCAGAATGAGGGCCAATAATCTTAGGTAAAACTAGAAGAAAAAAAAAAAAAAAAGATTTTTTAAGAAAAATAACTAAAAATCTTGTAATTTTTTTTTTTTTGTATAAAAGATATAGCTTATCTTTGTGTGGAGAGGGATACCCTCAACTCGTTTGTCTGCCAGACTTCATCAAGGGGTAACAGTCAAGTGAGCAAGATCCATATTTATACTAGAGATGTGTGGGTTCGGTTTTACTAGGATTTACTCAGGTTTTTTCGGTTTTTGCTTATTGGCTATCCAAAATGCGTGACATCTGTGAGCCACTAAGATGCCGTTTCGAGACCTGAGTAAATCCAAGTAAAATCGAACCCGCACATCTCTAATTTATACCTTAGGAGAGAGGTTGCCACAGGCAGTAGTTGTAAACACGAATGGACTTGCTGCGTCTGGCTGGATGCTCCAGGGTGGAAATCCTTGTCTTTTATTCCCCTTGGTTCGTAACAAATTGAATTGGTTTTTTTTTTTGTGTGCTATTTTTCTAGTTTTACCTATATATATAAAGTGTTTTAATAATACACACAGTAGATCATGTTGTGATTGCAGACAGGGGTAACATGTTTCCAGAATTAAGAGCCCTATATAAAGTGTACCTAGATCTTAAGAAATTACCTTTGATAAAGCTGCCATAAGACAGCGAAACGCGTCATAAACCAGCCACTGGACCTTGGACACTGCCTAAAGCTGCACCAAGACAAATAACGGTGGAATCTGCAAGCCATTTGGGACCACCATTGAAAAAAACCACCGTCTAGGGCAAATAAAGGGAATTCTATATTGTGCGTTGGACTCTATTGACATCCTGGACCATCGCTAATTAGGAAAGCCCAAATTAACCCCACAAGACTGACAACTATTCAGATAACGCTGGACAATAGTCCCATTTTAAAAGTTGGCGATTTATGTGCATAATGTCCACCATAACTTGGGATTTAAGAACTACCCATGTCCAAGTGATACTTATAATACCACTTACCAGAGACTGGTAAACAAAGCTCTCTTGTTATCGTACTACGTTTTGCTGTCTTAATGTGATGAGGCTGATTATGTAAGATAAACGCATGCATTAGTATAATTATTATTTTAATAAATTGTGTTTTCTCTGACGTCCTAGTGGATGCTGGGGACTCTGTAAGGACCATGGGGAATAGCGGCTCCGCAGGAGACTGGGCACAGCTAAGAAAGATTTAGGACTACCTGGTGTGCACTGGCTCCTCCCACTATGACCCTCCTCCAGACTTCAGTTAGAATCCTGTGCCCGGCTGAGCTGGATGCACACTAGGGGCTCTCCTGAGCTCCTAGAGAGAAAGTATATTTTAGGTTTTTTATTTTACAGTGAGATCTGCTGGCAACAGACTCACTGCAGCGAGGGACTAAGGGGAGAAGAAGCGAACCTACCTAACTGGTGGTAGCTTGGGCTTCTTAGGCTACTGGACACCATTAGCTCCAGAGGGATCGACCGCATGGAACCGGCCATTGGTGTTCGGTCCCGGAGCCGCGCCGCCGGCCCCCTTACAGAGCCAGAAGCAAGAAGAATCCGGAAAATCGGCGGCAGAAGACATCAGTCTTCACCAAGGTAGCGCACAGCACTGCAGCTGTGCGCCATTGCTCCTCATACACACTTCACACTCCGGTCACTGAGGGTGCAGGGCGCTGGGGGGGGGGGGCGCCCTGAGAAGCAATAAATACACCTTGGCTGGCAAATATATCACAATATATAGCCCCAGAGGCTATATATGTGATAAATACCCCTGCCAGAATCCATAAAAAAGCGGGAGAAAAGTCCGCCGAAAAAGGGGCGGAGCTATCTCCCTCAGCACACTGGCGCCATTTCTCCCTCACAGCTCCGCTGGAAGGAAGCTCCCTGGCTCTCTCCTGCAGTCTACACTACAGAAAAGGGTAAAAAAGAGAGGGGGGGGCACTAAATTTAGGCGCAATATACATATAGCAGCTATAAGGGGATATAATTTAGTTAATCCCTGATTTATATAGCGCTCTGGTGTGTGCTGGCATACTCTCTCTCTGTCTCCCCAAAGGGCTTTGTGGGGTCCTGTCTTCTGTCAGAGCATTCCCTGTGTGTGTGCGGTGTGTCGGTATGGCTGTGTCGACATGTTTGATGAGGAGACTTATGTGGAGGAGGAGCAGGTGCCTATAAATGTGTTGTCACCCCCTGCGGGGCAGACACCGGAGTGGATGGACTTGTGGAAGGAATTACGCGAAAGTGTCGACTCCTTACATAAAAAATTTGACAACATGCCAAATGCGGGGCAGCCGGCTTCTCAGCCCGTGCCTGCCCAGACGTCTCAAAAGTCATCAGGGGCTCTAAAACGCCCGCTACCTCAGATGGCAGACACAGATGTCGACACGGATACTGATACCAGTGTCGACGACGAAGAGACTAATGTAATGTCCAATAGGGCCACTCGTTATATGATTGAGGCAATGAAAAATGTTTTACACATTTCTGAGGTGACCCCAGGTACCACAAAAAAGGGTATTATGTTTGGGGAGAAAAAACTACCAGTAGTTTTTCCCCCTTCTGAAGAATTGAATGAAGTGTGTGAACTAGCGTGGGCTTCCCCCGATAAAAAATTGGTAATTTCAAAAAAATTACTAATGGCGTACCCTTTCCCGCCAGAGGATAGGTCACGTTGGGAAACTCCCCCTAGGGTGGATAAAGCACTTACGCGCTTATCAAAAAAGGTGGCACTGCCGTCCCAGGATACTGCCGCCCTAAAGGAACCTGCTGACAGAAAGCAGGAGGCTCTCCAAAAAGCTATATATACACACACTGGTATTATACTGAGACCAGCTATTGCCTCAGCATGGATGTGCAGTGCTGCAGCTGCATGGTCAGACTCCCTGTCAGAAAACATTGACACCCTAGACAGGGACACTATATTGCTAAACGTAGAGCATATTAAAGACGCTGTCTTTTACATAAGAGATGCACAGAGGGATATTTGCCGGCTGGCATCAAAAATAAGTGCACTGTCCATTTGTGCCAGGAGAGGGTTATGGACCCGGCAGTGGACAGGTGATGCAGATTCGAAAAGGCACATGGAAGTTTTGCCTTATAAGGGTGAGGAGTTGTTCGGGGATGGTCTTTCAGACTTAGTGTCCACAGCAACAGCTGGGAAGTCAGCGTTTTTGCCACATGTCCCCTCACAACCAAAGAGAGCACCGTATTATCAGGTGCAGTCCTTTCGCCCCCAAAAGAGCAGACGGGGTAGAGGCGCGTCCTTTCTGCCCAGAGGCAGAGGTAGGGGAAAAAAGCTGCAGCATACAGCCACTTCCCAGGAACAAAAGTCCTCCCCCGCTTCTTCTGCTAAGTCCGTCGCAAGACGCTGGGGCTCAGCAGGCGGAGCCAGGTACGGTGGGGGGCCGTCTCAAAAACTTCAGCAATCAGTGGGCTCGCTCACAGGTAGATCCCTGGATCCTTCAAGTGGTATCTCAGGGGTACAGGCTGGAATTCGAGACATCCCCCCCCCCCCCCCCCGCCGTTTCCTCAAATCTGCCTTACCAACGACTCCTTCAGAAAGGGAGGCTGTGTTAGAGGCAATTCACAAGCTGTATTCCCAGCAGGTGATAGTCAAGGTGCCCCTACTTCAACAAGGACGGGGTTACTATTCCACAATGTTTGTGGTACCGAAACCGGACGGTTCGGTGAGACCCATTTTAAATTTGAAATCCTTGAACACATATTTAAGAAAATTCAAGTTCAAGATGGAATCGCTCAGGGCGGTTATTGCAAGCCTGGAAGAGGGAGATTACATGGTATCTCTGGACATCAAAGATGCTTACCTGCATGTCCCCATTTACCATCCTCACCAGGAGTACCTCAGATTTGTGGTACAGGATTGTCATTACCAATTCCAGACGTTGCCGTTCGGCCTGTTCACGGCACCGAGGGTATTTACCAAGGTAATGGCCGAAATGATGATACTCCTTCGGAAAAAGGGAGTTTTAATTGTCCCATACTTGGATGATCTCCTGATAAGGGCAAGGTCCAGAGAGCAGTTGTTGGTCGGTGTAGCATTATCTCAGGAGATGCTACACCAGCACGGTTGGATTCTGAATATTCCAAAGTCTCAGCTGGTTCCGGCGACACGTCTACTGTTCCTGGGGATGATTCTGGACACAGTCCAGAAAAAAGTGTTTCTCCCAGAGGAGAAAGCCAAGGAGCTGTCGTCTCTAGTGAGAGGCCTCCTGAAACCAAAACAGGTGTCGGTGCATCATTGCACGCGAGTCCTGGGAAAGATGGTAGCTTCCTACGAAGCGATTCCATTCGGCAGGTTCCATGCCAGAACCTTTCAGTGGGACCTGTTGGACCAATGGTCCGGATCGCATCTTCAAATGCATCGGTTGATAACCCTGTCTCCAAGGACCAGGGTGTCTCTGCTGTGGTGGCTGCAGAGTGCTCATCTCAGAGAGGGCCGCAGATTCGGCATACAGGACTGGGTCCTGGTGACCACGGATGCCAGCCTTCGGGGCTGGGGGGCAGTCACATGGGGCAGAAACTTCCAAGGACTTTGGTCAAGTCAGGAGACTTCCCTACACATAAATGTTCTGGAACTGAGGGCCATTTACAATGCCCTAAGTCAAGCAAAGCCCCTGCTTCAAAACCAGCCGGTTCTGATCCAGTCAGACAACATCACGGCTGTCGCCCATGTAAATCGACAGGGCGGCACAAGAAGCAGGACGGCGATGGCAGAAGCCACAAGGATTCTCCGATGGGCGGAAAATCACGTGTTAGCACTGTCAGCAGTGTTCATTCCGGGAGTGGACAACTGGGAAGCAGACTTCCTCAGCAGGCACGACCTCCACCCGGGAGAGTGGGGACTTCATCCAGAAGTCTTCCAACTGATTGTAAACCGTTGGGAAAGGCCACAGGTGGACATGAAGGCGTCCCGCTTAAACAAAAAGCTAGAAAAATATTGCGCCAGGTCAAGAGACCCTCAGGCGATAGCTGTGGACGCTCTAGTGACACCGTGGGTGTACCGGTCGGTTTATGTGTTCCCTCCTCTTCCTCTCATACCCAAGGTACTGAGGATAATAAGGAGAAGAGGAGTAAGAACTTTACTCATTGTTCCGGATTGGCCAAGAAGAGCTTGGTACCCGGAACTTCAAGAAATGATCTCAGAGGACCCATGGCCTCTGCCGCTCAGACAGGACCTGCTGCTGCAGGGGCCCTGTCTGTTCCAAGACTTACCGCGGCTGCGTTTGACGGCATGGCGGTTGAACACCGGATCCTAAAAGAAAAGGGTATTCCGGAGGAAGTCATTCCTACGCTTATTAAAGCTAGAAAAGATGTAACCGTACAACATTATCACCGCATATGGCGAAAATATGTTGCGTGGTGTGAGGCCAGGAAGGCCCCAACGGAGGTATTCCAGCTAGGTCGATTTCTGCACTTCCTACAGTCAGGGGTGACTATGGGCCTAAAACTGGGTTCCATTAAGGTCCAGATTTCGGCTCTGTCGATTTTCTTCCAAAAAGAACTGGCTTCACTGCCTGAAGTTCAGACATTTGTCAAGGGAGTGCTGCATATTCAGCCTCCTTTTGTGCCTCCAGTGGCACCGTGGGACCTCAACGTGGTGTTGGGTTTCCTAAAGTCACATTGGTTTGAGCCACTCAAAACCGTGGATTTAAAATATCTCACGTGGAAAGTGGTCATGCTTTTGGCCTTGGCAAGGCGTGTGTCATGTAAAAGCCTATTATATATCCTATATTAAACACTCTAAAAGGTTGATGAACACAGTACGCAATTGGCGTATGGAATACCGTAAGAGTACGCAAGTAGCGTACAAACGCGTGGCCGTGGACGAGACGCACGAGCGGCACGTTCGCTCACGGCTTAAAGCGTAAAGGCAAGCACGCTATAGGCTGCCGACTAACGTAATGATACGCTAGCAGCGTAGCGGACGCTCGAGACCACGAGGAGATCACGAGCGGCGCTGACGCTCACAGAGTTAAACCTTTGTAACAATATCATAAACAATGTACTTCAATTGTAAACCTTTGTGCAGTGATAAGGTGTAAATGCAACACAGTGTAAGCTTGTTAGTTTAAAGCTGAATGAGCGATTCTTACACTCTGAGAACCCTTTAGCAATATAATAAACACTCAAATACCGGTCTAAGGGTCTAACACCTTTTAAGGAAATGAATGAACGTTCAATAGCAAAAGAATACACAATACAAGTTATACACTACCAAACTAACATAAAATACCTAACCGAGTTACTACACGTTAAAATACAACAAAGACACAATTACATTTAAAAGGGGGAAGGAGAGAGAGAATGGCTTACAACAAAATAGGAGATAAATATGGTTGCAGAGAACTTACGCACAAGGGGAACAATCGCAAGCGCCTTTCTGGATATCCAGCTCCCGATTATCAGTGATGAGAACCGTTGAAAAGAGTAGAGAGCTGGCCGAGATCAGCTTGTCTTTATATACACTTACACACAGTACAGTACAATGGTCCCTACATTCTTATTGTTCATTGAACACAGGAATTCGTCTCTGCATTATAACAAAAGGTCATAGGTTGGTTCATACAGGTGGGCTGTGACTATTTCAAACTGCTCAGGTGGGAGGGAAACTGGGTTTCCCGCCGCATGGGTAATAAAGTGCAAATATAGTAAATGTCCATAAACTTCTTATGTCCATACCTATACGCACGAGCGAGTAATCCGCTTCAAACCAACACCGGAATATTGCTAATTATATTCTCTTCCGATGGATACTAAACACCACTGTGTAACCCCTGTCTGACCCTTCGTATCATACAAAGAGGAATCTCTCTGTCCCCGAACATACTATATTAACTAAACTTTCAGATTCTATCAAAGGGACCATAATCTACAAAATACATCATATGACTAAAATATGTTACGATTGAGTCGCCCGCTAGACGCACACAAACTCTACCGTAAATGCGCATACCGCGCGCCCGCGAGTGCACGCGACCGCGAGTATACGCACGCACGGGAGAGCTCATGCTCGTGCAGCGGGCACACGCATGAGGTGCATATATGGCAATGTGCAGCGTGATATTTTTCTGACTTTGACAGTCCACCCTTTGGCAGTCGCCAATAACTGCCACTTCCTAAAACAGTTCAAAAAGAGAAAAATATATGTCATGTATAATACATTTCTATGATTGGGTAGGGGAGAAGAGGAGAAGGTGGGAAAATGGTATGACCTAGTGAGATAGCAGAAGCATGTGTGTATAAATCCATGTTTGGGGGGTCATGTATCATCGTGCCGTACGTGTTTTAAATCAAGCTTTGAGGTATTGTGAAGTATACATTTGAATTCCTTCTTATCCCGTGGTACGGGTCTGTGGATGGGCTGTCAAACTTTACCGAGCTCTTTTCGGCTTTTGGTTGCAACAAAATGGGGGAGCACATTTTAATTGATGATACATGAATAGGGGGATATGTGAGTGCTGATATCTGTGCCTATATTCCCTATCGACTATGTGTGTCATTACCTGAAGGTTGTAGAGATGAAGATAAGAAGCAATTATGGTAAATGCAGTCGTAAACTATGTGAGTTTAATGTACATTTGCCGATTGAGGTCTTGTCTTGTGTCTTGTCTTGTCTCGATGTACATGTTGACTATAGTCTCCTTGGGCTTTTGCCAAAGTGCGAGCAAAAGCTTTCTCAATGTCCATAGACTTACAAAAAGTGTTGGGCTAGCGTAAAATTAAAGGTACCAGGGATATGGGGGTCTATGGCATAGTCCATCAGTTGTCTGTGTAAAAGGTTGTCAAATTCTTCTTCCAAGCGGATGTCTTTGTACCTTGGAGGAAAACAAAGGAGAAACGGGTGAAAGAAACGGACCGTGGAATCACATTTTCATCACAACATTGTCTCTATCGTTGGGTCATAAACCAAATCAGTCGTTGTTATTACAGTATCTTCACTTCTTAAACTCATCACTCGGGCGCTACGTTTACACTTTGTTAAAACCCGAACGCATCTAAATATCAGACCGACCAATATGATGACACCCAGAATACACAAAAGAAATTTCCCTACATCCATGATAATACCTTGGGTCCATTCTCCTAAACCAGAGAACCAATTTCGTGGGTTCAACCATGACACCCAACCGGTCAGCTCATTACCCACAGCGGCAAGGGTGAGGTTGTGTTTCCTTCGGAACTCCCATTTTAATTGCAAAATGTCATCCATCTTTTGGTCTATGACCTCGGCCGGGTCCTCTGTGCTGTTTGTAATATACGTGCAGCACTTTATTCCATACTGAGTCGCTAGGGTAACACAATACCCGCCTGTCACAGCTGTGAGATAATTGAGAATCATCCTATGCTGAACCAGTTCTGTTTTATAAGCTTGGAGCTCCCTTCCGGTATACCTGAATGTGTCATCATACATTTCAGTGATATTGTCTAATAAATTTGCAAGCGCAGATATATATTTATAATTTATCACTCCTCTGGCGGTGCGAGTGATATCTAACGCGATTAGGAATTGAATCCCGGTGGATTCATGGATCAGGTCAGAGGCCGGATGCTCTGTTCTTTCTATCAGGTGCCGTTTAACGATGTGCTCGTAATGAGTGTGAGTATAAGGAGCTTGGGCACTGCGGTGAATATCCTTCATTTTAGTGTGGGATACGGTCATTACTTCAGGCAGTACTTTTCCAATATAACATAACCCTTCTGAGTTCGGGGCAAGCCACTTATACGCCTTCCTCCCGCATATGAAGTATGCATCATCGGGGAGAACATATGGGACGGAGTAGGACTTTACCATATTACACATTTTCCATATGAAATCTCCTAACCCTAATTCTCCCATCTGTTTAGTACACATATCAGTTTGTACGATATGTGCACAGTATCCTGGTGATACTTCTCCAACTCTCATGATCCTACTTCCTAGGGTATACCTATATCGGAAATATTTTCCACTACCGGCTATGTGGCGTATAAGTTCTGTATCTGTAGGCATTCTATCGGCTCTGTATGAAAAGGTCATGGTTTGGTTATTCCATGACACTTCCCAATTTCCCGGCTTTCGGGGATTGGAAATGTTAAAACATACTAGGGATCTATCCACATGATATTGGTGGAGCTTCAAGCTAGGAGGACTGGAGATATTAAACCTCCTGTCCACCGGCCTCCCACCACTTAGCTCAAGTACCTCCCCTATAGTTAGAGGGAATGGCACTAATCCTGATTTGCTATGGCCTTGAGGTACTTGAGAGCATACCCAACAATCTGTCTGATTTAACACTTTACCCACTAAGGAGTGATAGTCACTCAATGGATGCCGGTCCATGTGGATATTAAAACTGGATTGGCATTTCTTGATACACCCATCCTCAACTACACTGTCACAGAGTCTACAGATACAGTTCTCTTCAGCAATCAATCCTTCACAATTTCTTCTATTGTCAATGCTACCAGATCGTTTTCTGATACTCGCCTTTATTCGGTGATTATGTTGTTCTTGGAAATCTACGCCTCCATCTCTGTCATCAGAATCCATTCCAGAACCTCTCTCGACCTCCATGGTACTCTCGCCGGAACAGACTGCTCTGGTCAACATCATGGTCAACAGGAAAATCCGGATCACAGTCTCTTGGGGCAAGTCCATCTTATAGGAGGAAATGGAGAAGAATGAGAAGGGGGAAAGAAATAATTGAGGGAGATGGGATGGGAAGTGGAGAAAAAACAATAAAAGGGAACAGGGAATCGACAACTGCCTCCGATCTTATTATTCTCAATGCTCAGGTGCCGTCTCAGTCCTCCTGAAACAGACACTCCAGTGATACAACTTCCTCTACCGTCTGTTCTTTATCACGGGACCTCTCTGGATCAGCAACCTTCTTACAATGGGACGAATGAACCCAAGTCTCTCTCTCGGCAACCTTCAATGCTGTCGTGCTAATCAATAAGACTTGGTATGGTCCTTCCCATCTGTCAATAAGGCAACCTGAGCGTAGAAAATTCCGTATCATTACATAATCCCCAGGTTCAATGTCATGACAATTACTATCTGGCAGATCAGGAACCACTAACTTCAAATTATCATTCTGATTCCTTAGCTGTTTACTCATCTTAACCAAATACTTTACAGTCACTTCATTGTTACACTTCAAATCATCCTGAGGGTTAATCATGACATGCAGTTGTCGACCAAACAGAATTTCAAAAGGGGACAGATTAAGAGGGGACCTGGGAGTGGTTCTGATGCTGTATAATACAAGGGGCAAAGCTTCTGGCCATGTCAATCCTGTTTCCGCCATAACTTTGCTCAATTTATTTTTAATAGTGCTGTTCACTCTTTCTACCTTCGCACTCGCCTGGGGGCGGTACGGAGTGTGCAGCTTACTATCAATTCCCATCAACTTACACATTCCTTGAAAGACATCACCTGTGAAATGGGTACCCCTATCACTTTCAATTATTCTAGGGATACCATATCTACACACAAATTCCTGTACAATTTTCTTAGCAGTAAACATTGCGGTATTTGTGGCCGCAGGAAATGCTTCGACCCAATTTGAAAACACATCTATACAAACTAGTACATACTTCAAATTTCGACAAGGGGGTAATTGTATGAAATCAATCTGTATTACCTGAAAAGGGCCGTCTGTAGGTGGGATATAAGATGGTTCTGTTGGTATTGCCTTTCCGATATTCTTTCTCAAGCAGGTGAGGCAAGTCATTGCCCTCTTTCCCGCATGGGAAGAAAATCCTGGGGCGCACCAATATGCTCTTACCAACTTGCACATCCCTTCCTTGCCTAGATGAGTCAGCCCATGTGCTGCTTCCGCTAAACTTGGAAGGTATGCTCTGGGTGCCACTGGTTTACCCTGCCCATCTGTCCAGAGTCCTGAGGACTCCTGGCCATATCCTTTTGCCCTCCAAACTGCCTTTTCCTGGGTGGAACACAAATTTTGCATTTCACACAATTTCTGTGTGTTGACGGTATTAAATACCATCAGTTGTGTGGTGTCTGTCTGTCTGTCTGGGGGTACCAGCTGCTAACTTAGCAGCTTCGTCTGCTCGGCTGTTACCAAGTGATACCGGGTCTTGGCTATATGTATGTGCTTTACACTTGATAACAGCCACTCTGTCAGGTTCCTGTATCGCTGTTAGAAGCCTTTTGATGTGAGCTGCATGCGCTACCGGTGTACCAGCTGCCGTCATGAAATTTCTGAGGCGCCATAGGGCTCCGAAATCATGGACTACCCCGAAGGCGTATCTAGAATCGGTATAGATATTGGCTGATTTGCCCTTAGCCAATTCACATGCTCTGGTTAGGGCAACCAGTTCAGCAACCTGGGCTGAGTGAGGTGGGCCTAGCAGTTCTGCTTCTATGGTGCCTTGGTCATCTACGACTGCGTATCCAGTACACAAGTCTCCCGAGTCCGTCTGTCTGTGACAACTACCGTCAGTGTAGAAAGTAAGATCTACATCTTCCAATGGGTTGTCACTGATGTCAGGCCTTGCCGTGAAATTTTGGGTCAAATTATTCCATACAATCATGTGAGTCAGTGTCTGTACTAAATCCTCCTTCACCATCACTCTCATCCCCCACCCTTTGTGCCTGTCCAGGCACACCTGGGAGATACGTTGCTGGATTTAGTGCACTGCATCTCTTTATGGTGATGTTTACAGTGGCCATTAGTGCTAATTCCCACCTTGTAAACCGTGCGGATGAGACATGTCTGGTTTGGGCAGAATTTAGTAAGGCTGACACTGCATGAGGTGTATGGATTGTGAGGTTGTGTCCTAGCACTACATCTTCGCTTTTCGTTACTTGCAATGCTATTGCAGCGACACTTCGCAAGCATGTGGGGAGGGATCGTGCTACCGTATCTAGCTGAGCGCTGTAGTATGCTACCGGCCTGCTGGCATCACCGTGCTTTTGGGTTAGGACGCCTGCCGCGCAACCAGCACTTTCTGTTCCGTACAGCTCAAAGGGCTTCCCATAGTCTGGCATACCTAATGCTGGTGCCTACGTTAGGCACTGTTTAAGTCTCTCAAATGCCATCTCGGATTCGTCTGTATGCGAAATCCGATCAGGTTTGTTTGATGAGACCATCTCCTGCAAAGGTAATGCTAGAATGGAAAAACCTGGGATCCAGTTACGGCAATACCCACACATTCCTAGAAACGTTCTGATCTGTTGCTGGGTTTGTGGCAGAGTCATGTCTCGAATTGCTTGAATTCTATCAGCGGTCAGGTGTCTCAGTCCTTGTGTCAGACAGTGTCCCAGATATTTTACTTTAGTCTGGCATAATTGCAACTTGTCTTTGGAAACCTTGTGTCCTGTGTCTGAAAGATGAAACAGGAGCTGTTTCGTATCTTTCAGGGACGCTTCCAGTGAATCTGAACATAGTAGTAAATCATCCACGTACTGGATCAATACTGATCCACTCCCTGGTTGGAAAGACTGTAAACAATCATGCAAAGCCTGTGAAAATATACTTGGGCTGTCTATGAAACCTTGTGGTAATCGAGTCCATGTGTATTGGACTCCTCTGTATGTGAATGCAAACAAATATTGGCTGTCAGGGTGCACAGGTACCGAGAAGAAGGCGGAGCAGAGGTCAATAACAGTGAAAAATTTCGCAGTGGGAGGGATTTGCATAAGGATGACAGCTGGATTTGGCACTACGGGGAACTGACTCTCAACTATTTTGTTAATCCCCCTTAGATCCTGCACTAGCCTGTAACCCCTCCCCCCACTCTTTTTCACAGGGAAGATGGGACTATTGGCAGTGCTGGATGTTCTTACCAGAATGCCCTGTTGTAGCAAGCGCTCTATTACGGGGTATACTCCTAACTCCACCTCTGGCTTCAGAGGGTATTGTGGGATTTTTGGAGCTATCCTACCATCTTTTACTTGCACAACGACTGGAGCTACGTTTGCCATTAATCCAGTGTCTTGTCCATCTTTAGTCCAAAGTGACTCTGGTATTTGGGATGTCATTTCTTCTACCTGGGATGAACTCCTATTTATCATAACGGTATGTGACATTAATTTTGATGGGGAGTCTAGCATGTCTCGTACTTCCTGGGCGTGATTCTCAGGTATGTCTAAGAATACACCTTCAGGAGTACAATAAATGACACACCCCATTTTACACAATAAATCTCTTCCCAGGAGATTAGTCGGTGCCGATGCAGCCAGCAAAAAGGAATGCTTGGTATGCAAAGGCCCTATTGTAATCTCTGCTGGTTTGCTAACAGGGTAGTGCTGTACTACTCCAGTTACTCCCATGGCTGGAATTGTTTTACCAGTGGTTCTCATGCCCACTGTCGAATTTATCACTGATTTGGCCGCCCCCGTATCTACAAGGAAATTTAATGATTTACCAGCTACATCAATTGTGATCTCGGGTTCACTTCCAAGACTTGCAATCAATTTCACTGGCTGCAGATTACAGGTGTGGCCACACCCCTATTGGGTATGGTGACCTCCCTGAATTGCGCTGGCAGCAATTACTTGTGGTGGGGGTAGATGGGAACTATCAGAGATTTGCCAGTCTCTTCTTGGGGGATACCTTTTTGTTTCCCCTGCATGTGGCTCATAGCTCCGCCCCTTCGGTCCTTGATCCCAATGTCTCGTATCAGGTCGTTGTCTATAGGGTTGATATGAATTTTGTATTTGTTTTGCTTTACAATCACGTGACATGTGTCCCTCTCTGTGACAACTATAACATTTTATACCTCTTGACTTACCCACAGGGGTCACAGTTCTGGGCTGAGGTGGCCGGGTAGTGAGGGCCTGTATGCTTACAGCCATTAACTTATCACTCTGTGACTCCCTGTGTCTGATGATATTTCGATCATGCCCAGCAGCAGCCTCTCCCAATGCATCCACCGACATACCTCTCCAATCAGGCCTAGTGGTTTGTATTCTATTTCTTAAAACCTCCTTTAGACCGTCCATTAATACTGAAACAGCTACTTCCCTGTGGTGTACATTAGTTTTAATGTCATCTATACCAGTGTACCTAGCCATATCCTGCAGAGCCCGGTGAAAATACTCTGGTGTGGATTCACCTTCTTTTTGTTTTATGGTAAAGATTTTATTCCACTTTACAACTGCAGGAAAATATACCCCTAACTGTAAGTTGATTCTCTTTACATTATCCTGATTATATTCGTCTGTTAGTGGTACTTCCTCATCTAACTTGCAATCAGCGATAAACTTTAATGGATCAACACTGGGTGGTAAACATGCCCTCAAAACTGTCCTCCAATCTTTGTTATTTGGCTCTGCAGAATTTCCTAGCTCCCTAATATACTTTTGACATGCAACTAAGTCTTTTCTAGGATCAGGGAATTCAGACATCATTGATCTTAATTCTGCTCGGGAAAAGGGACAGTGCATGGCGATGTTCCTGACAGGAGTTGCCCCTGAAGCTTCAGTTTTTCCATTTGGCACTGCTATTACCCTAACGGGATTAAGTCCAATAACATCATTCTGAGTAGATTCTACAACATGTGGTGAAATGGTTTCAGCATAGTGTATGGTGCCGTACTTACCAGTCGATACGACCTCACCTGTCCCTCCGCTAGGGGCCTTTGATACTAATCTTACGGGTTGAGTCGTGCCTACTGCTGTTTCTGATATGGTGGCTGCTAGGGAGAGTGCTGATATTGTTGTGGGCTCATCCTCTTGGTCACAATCCTGGGGAAAGTTCAAAACAGGGTACAACTTGCACGGATTAGTGTTAGCATTAATTACTTTGGTTACATTATCCTTAACTTCTACACATTTAACATGACCCTGAGTGCCATTCTCTGCAACCAATTTCTCTCCAGGTATGTATGGTGGTGGGGGTGCAGTGGCTATCAGTTTCCTGATAGGGTTAGATCCAGTGGCTTGCGCCAACCCCCTTTGTATTTCACCTTCCTGTTGCCACAATGTTAAATAATCATAATGTCTAATACGCCTTTTTGAAGATTTAATCAGGCACACTCTTCTCCTTAAATTCTGTAACACTTCTGGGTTAAAACTACCTACCCGGGGAAACTTTTCCCCGTCATGCACAGTCATCCTTTCCCATTCATTGCACAACATTTCTGTGTGATGACCATATTTCTCACACATGATATACCTTGCCGACCCGATTGGTCGGTTTACCAAATCAACCTGAACCTGGGTTAATCGCCCCTTACCTGAACAACTGGCCCCCATCTCTGCAGGTGCTGCTTTCACTACCTCTGACTTCAAATCAGGGTCTTCGGCAACCCTTACAAAAACCAAGATGCTCGGGGTAAGGCTGCGGTGGGGGTTTTGCTCCGAAGTCCACCCACTTAACTCCCGTCCACGCTGGCCAATACGGCGACCAAAGTTCCCAGAGGTTCCGTACCCAACCTAGGGCACCTAAGTACGTCTACTTGCTCGGGTGTGTGGTAGTGCCTTACCCTCCCCAGCAAGTATCAGTCGCTGGAATGTCCCTGAGTGATCAGGCTACTTCCCTTAAAATAAAAAAAAATTACACAAATCACGTTAACAATGTGCAAGCAGCGTTCTTCTGAATTCAAGATACGCTGATGCACACAATCACATGCGGTACAATCGTATCTGCACACAAGCAACTAATCTTATGTGCGGAACGATCAGTGGAATCGAAAATTTCGGCTGCAAATTCCTTCAGCAATGAGCTTCTTTGGCCTATATGGGTCTAGCACCAACCCTCTTCGGTTGTGCTTCTCTACTTCTAGTCTGCTGTACCTGAACCTCCTGTTCTATGACCTCCTGGTCTGTGACCTCCTGGTCTGTTATGTACAGCAGACTCTACTGCTCATAAATGTGTCGAGACTAACAAGGGACGCCTCCCAAGCCACCCCACGATATCACTCTCGCTGGTGTACCTCTTTCTACTGGCCTATGGTTCCCACTTCCGTAATAAAAGAGAAATCTTATATATACACACTCTTACATTCGAACACTCTTATTTCTGTACAGAATTCCTTTCATTCGGTAATAGTCTAACCCAGAAGAATTACAACAGAGAAAGTCTTTTTTTTTTAACTTGAAACTTTTGGATTTGAGATAGATTTGCGTAATTTTCGCGTTACTTCCTTATCGCCTATCAAAACACTATCGTGCGGTTTGTATTATGTGGGCGTATCCGTACGCTCCGTTGCGTGATATGCGCTCCGTGCGTCGACCCTTGCGTTGCGTACGCCCTGCCCTTGTAAGGACACGTGTACGCAGACCAAGTACGTCCACAGTTACACACTACACGTTTATCAATGTGAATGATCTTTAACAGTAATCCTTCACTGACCACCACTCAAATCTCCCTTGTTTTCTAGGCGAGATTGTGTGCGTGCCTTTTACAATTATTCCCTTAAATATTACTTTTAACTATTAATAACAACAAATGTCTCAACACGTTATCACTAGTGTGTGGCAATCAGGAGAATGAGGTACGGACAAATAATGCTAGACACGAAATACAGGTGTGTGTGCTTATGCGTACGTTCGCAAAACAGAAACTAAACAGGTTTTAAAAGACAATAACGTACTGTTCCTACCTTTCGGTTCCGGATTCCTTCAGCACTCCTTACTAAGCGAAGCAGACGCTTATCTGGTCAGCACTACGAGGAATATTACCTCCCGCCTTTTGCTGACCGATAATGTCTGCTGAAATTACCTAGTGCAGATATGTGAAGAGCGGGCGAGTCCCCAATTGTAAAAGCCTATTATATATCCTATATTAAACACTCTAAAAGGTTGATGAACACAGGCCCTCATTCCGAGTTGTTCGCTCGGTATTTTTCATCGCATCGCAGTGAGAATTCTCTTAGTGCGCATGCGTAATGTTCGCACTGCGCATGCGCCAAGTAACTTTACTATGAAGAAAGTAATTTTACTCACGGCTTTTTCATCGCTCCGGCGATCGCATTGTGATTGACAGGAAATGGGTGTTACTGGGCGGATGTATGGCGTTTTATGGGCGTGTGGCTGAAAACGCTACCGTTTCCGGAAAAAACGCAGGCGTGTCTGGAGAAACGGTGGGAGTGCTTGGCCGAACGCTGGGTGTGTTTCTGACGTCAGCCGGGACCGAAAAGCACTGAACTGATCGCACAGGCAGAGTAAGTCTGGAGTTACTCAGAAACTGCTAACTCGTTTTTGATCGCAAAAATGCGCATACATCGGTCGCACATTTAAGAAGTTTAGATTCACTCCCAGTAGGCGGCGGCTTAGCGTGTGTAACTCTGCTGAAATCGCCTTGCGAGCGAACAACTCGGAATGAGGGCCACAGTACGCAATTGGCGTATGGAATACCGTAAGAGTACGCAAGTAGCGTACAAACGCGTGGCCGTGGACGAGACGCACGAGCGGCACGTTCGCTCACGGCTTAAAGCGTAAAGGCAAGCACGCTGTAGGCTGCCGACTAACGTAATGATACGCTAGCAGCGTAGCGGACGCTCGAGACCACGAGGAGATCACAAGCGGCGCTGACGCTCACAGAGTTAAACCTTTGTAACAATATCATAAACAATGTACTTCAATTGTAAACCTTTGTGCAGTGATAAGGTGTAAATGCAACACAGTGTAAGCTTGTTAGTTTAAAGCTGAATGAGCGATTCTTACACTCTGAGAACCCTTTAGCAATATAATAAACACTCAAATACCGGTCTAAAGGTCTAACACCTTTTAAGGAAATGAATGAACGTTCAATCGCAAAAGAATACACAATACAAGTTATACACTACCAAACTAACATAAAATACCTAACCGAGTTACTACACGTTAAAATACAACAAAGACACAATTACATTTAAAAGGGGGAAGGAGAGAGAGAATGGCTTACAACAAAATAGGAGATAAATATGGTTGCAGAGAACTTACGCACAAGGGGAACAATCGCAAGCGCCTTTCTGGATATCCAGCTCCCGATTATCAGTGATGAGAACCGTTGAAAAGAGTAGAGAGCTGGCCGAGATCAGCTTGTCTTTATATACACTTACACACAGTACAGTACAATGGTCCCTACATTCTTATTGTTCATTGGACACAGGAATTCGTCTCTGCATTATAACAAAAGGTCATAGGTTGGTTCATACAGGTGGGCTGTGACTATTTCAAACTGCTCAGGTGGGAGGGAAACTGGGTTTCCCGCCGCATGGGTAATAAAGTGCAAATATAGTAAATGTCCATAAACTTCTTATGTCCATAACTATACGCACGAGCGAGTAATCCGCTTCAAACCAACACCGGAATATTGCTAATTATATTCTCTTCCGATGGATACTAAACACCCCTGTGTAACCCCTGTCTGACCCTTCGTATCATACAAAGAGGAATCTCTCTGTCCCCGAACATACTATATTAACTAAACTTTCAGATTCTATCAAAGGGACCATAATCTACAAAATACATCATATGACTAAAATATGTTACGATTGAGTTGCCCGCTAGACGCACACAAACTCTACCATAAATGCGCATACCGCGCGCCCGCGAGTGCACGCGACCGCGAGTATACGCACGTACGGGAGAGCTCATGCTCGTGCAGCGGGCACACGCATGAGGTGCATATATGGCAATGTGCAGCGTGATATTTTTCTGACTTTGACAGTCAGAATTGGCGTCTTTGTCATGTAAAAGCCCCTATTTGATTTTCCATATGGATAGGGCAGAATTGAGGACTCGTCCCCAGTTTCTTCCTAAGGTGGTATCAGCTTTTCACTTGAACCAACCTATCGTGGTGCCTGCGGCTACTAGGGACTTGGAGGACTCCAAGTTACTGGACGTAGTCAGGGCCTTGAAAATTTATGTTTCCAGGACGGCTGGAGTCAGGAAGACTAACTCGCTATTTATCCTGTATGCACCAAACAAGATGGGTGCTCCTGCTTCAAAGCAGACTATTGCTCGCTGGATTTGTAGCTCAATTCAGCTTGCGCATTCTGTGGCTGGCCTGCCGCAGCCTAAATCTGTAAAAGCCCATTCCACGAGGAAAGTGGGTTCTTCTTGGGCGGCTGCCCGAGGGGTCTCGGCTTTACAACTTTGCCGAGCTGCTACTTGGTCAGGGGCAAACACGTTTGCAAAATTCTACAAATTTGATACCCTGGCTGAGGAGGACCTTGAGTTCTCTCATTCGGTGCTGCAGAGTCATCCGCACTCTCCCGCCCGTTTGGGAGCTTTGGTATAATCCCCATGGTCCTTACGGAGTCCCCAGCATCCACTAGGACGTCAGAGAAAATAAGATTTTACTCACCGGTAAATCTATTTCTCGTAGTCCGTAGTGGATGCTGGGCGCCCGTCCCAAGTGCGGACTGTCTGCAATACTTGTATATAGTTATTGTTAACTACAAGGGTTATTGTTGAGCCATCTTTTGAGAGGCTCTGTTGTGTTCATACTGTTAACTGGGTATATTATCACGAGTTATACGGTGTGATTGGTGTGGCTGGTATGAGTCTTACCCGGGATTCAAAATCCTTCCTTATTGTGTCAGCTCTTCCGGGCACAGTATCCTTACTGAAGTCTGGAGGAGGGTCATAGTGGGAGGAGCCAGTGCACACCAGGTAGTCCTAAATCTTTCTTAGCTGTGCCCAGTCTCCTGTGGAGCCGCTATTCCCCATGGTCCTTACGGAGTCCCCAGCATCCACTACGGACTACGAGAAATAGATTTACCGGTGAGTAAAATCTTATTTTTTAATATTCTTTACATCTGTCTGCTAAATACAATTTTAAGCGCTGTTATCTATATTACTTTGTTCGATTTTTATATTGTGGATTGATTATCCCATCTATACAGCTGTTGGGAAAAGGTTAGCTCGGAGAGGCGTCTGAATAGATATAGCACTTGGAGGTTATAGTCTTTTCCCTTTAGCGATATAGTATGTGTGTGAGAATAGGGTCATGTGTTTGTGCGCTCGGTATTAGACAAACACACATCTTGGAGGATTGTTTGCCACAGTTGAATAACGAGAACAAATAGTCTGAGGTACTGAAGGATAAACAAGGTTATCAAACATAAAAACCAGAATAGACAAAGCTCGCTACTAGCAGAGACATGATGTAGTGCAAGGCACTAAACTATCTAAGTGTCAGACAAAAATAATAAATAACAACAAATGGTGTAAATAGAGAAGTGTGAAGGTCCCCGTGTTTGTTTTTTGTTATTGGATTTGGGGGGTGATTCCGATTTGTTCGCTCGTTGCCGATTTTCGCTATACTGCGATTATCCACTAACTGCGCATGCGCAATGTTCGCAGAGCGCATGCGCTTAGTTATTTTGCACAAAAGTTAGGTATTTTACTCACGGCATAACAAAGCTTCTTCATCGCTGTGCTGATCGTAGTGTGATTGACAGGAAGTGGGTGTTTCTGGGCGGAAATTGGACGTTTTATGGGAGTGTGCGGAAAAACGCAGGCGTTCGAGTTCCAAAACACGGGAGTGGCTGGATAAACGGGGGAGTGGCTGGGTGAACGCTAATTGTGTTTGTGACGTCAAACCAGGAACGAAAAGGACTGAGCTGGTCGCAATGGCTGAGTAAGTCTGGAGCTACTCAGAAACTGCGGGGTAATCGTTATGAGAAAATTAGCGAAGCTTTTGTTCGCAATTCTGCTCTGCTAAGATACACTCCCAGTAGGCGGTGGCTTAGCGTGTGCAATGCTGCTAAAAGCAGCTAGCGAGCGAACAACTCGGAATCATCCCCTTGGTTTGGAAACCATTTTTGTCTTTTGGTTTTGCTTTTGACTTGGCCAAATTTCCTTGTGTGTTTTGTTATTGATATTGGGATGTAGGGGGTAATTCAGACTGCAGCGGCAGTGATCGTAGTCTGAATTACTTTGTGGAGAGTGCACTCGCAGCGGCCACACTGCATGTGCACAGCCCGGGAGCTCAGTGAGATGCTATCAGAATCTCACTGGCTGTGATCGCCTTTGCCTGATTGACAGGCAGAGGTGGTCGCGGGGCGTGCCAACGGTGCTAGAACGCTTTGGTGGGGGCGGTCTGTACAATGGAGGGGTGTCCGGACTATTGGGGGGGGGGGGCTGCAGCGGCTGCATGACATCACATGCAGCCGCTGCAACCCAGAATGCGACGGGTAGCTCTCTGCCAGTCATGCAATGATTTTGTACCTGTGCGTGTGGGGGGGGGGAGGAGGGGGAAGGGGGAGCAGGGCCTGACATGCGGGGTGGACTAGCCCTGTGCTGGGTGTCCCCCCGCATGTCAGAGTGAATGATCGCAGATGTGCTAAATTTAGCATATCTAGTATGAACTCTGAATTACCCCAGTAGTCAGGATCCTGGTGATCAAAATTCCAACAGTCACAATACCGGCTGCGGAATCCCAACAGTCAAAATACAGACAAATCCCGACAGTAAGTATTGGGTATAGGGTTAGGTTTAGGCACTAGGGGAAGGGTTAGGCCGCCAAAGGGGACAGTTAGAGTTAGGCTGCGGGAGGGGATGGTTAGGGTTAGGCTGCTGGAGGGGATGGTTAGGGTTAGGTTATGGGAGGGGAGAGTTAGGGTTAGGCTGCGGGAGGGGATAGTTAGGGTTAGGCTGTGGGAGGGTTAGGGTTAGGCTGCAGGAGGGGAGGGTTAGGGTTAGGCTGCAGGAGGGGAGGGTTAGGGTTAGGCTGCGGGAGGGGAGGGTTAGGGTTAGGCTGCAGGAGGATATGGTTAGAGTTAGGCTGCGGAAGGGGAGGGTTAGGCTGCAGAAGGGGATTGTTAGGCTGCGGGAGGGGATGGTTAGGGTTAAGCTGCGGGAGGGGAGGGTTAGAGTTAGGCTGCGGGAGGGAAGGGTTAGGCTGCGGGAGGGGATGGTTAGGGTTAGGCTGCGGGAGGGGAGGGTTAGAGTTAGGCTGCAGGAGGGATGGTTAGGGTTAGGCTGCAGGAGGGGAGGGTTAGGGTTAGGCTGCGGGAGGGGAGGTTTAGGGTTAGGCTGTGGGAGGGGATGGTTAGAGTTAGGCTGCAGGAGGGGAGGGTTAGGCTGCAGGAAGGGATGTTTAGGGTAAGGCTGCTGGAGGGGTGGGTTAGAGTTCTCACCAAAATTCATTAGGATTGTGACCGTCGGGATGGTCACCGCTGGGATATCGTACCCAAACCTTGATATTTTGTATTTCACTATAAATTGTCTAAAACAGTTAAAAGTATTTAATTGATTTATTTTTTTAGTTCCTTCATTATGATTAATATCATTAGGAGCATATTAAATTGCAAACATTACAGGATTTTTTTATCAGCACCCAATAATTTGGGCAGCCACAGGGTTTTTGATATTAATTGCATGCGAGAAATTAGGCTTTAATCATTTCTAATTACTGCACCGTTTGTCTCACATGTCAAGAACAGGTGCACAGCCAGGGAAAATAGGTAATACACGTAAAAATGGTACAATCATGTACACAAGTAGATGACAATCAATGTATACAAGTAAAAAACAAATGAGAAATGTATCAGGATATACAAAACACCTCTCAGTATAACAGAAAGCAATAAGAGCCCACAAGTGCCATATGAGATTGCATACCAAGTAGTTAATGAAAGTGACCACTACAGGGGGCATATAGAGGCACAGAGATATCCCGCATAATAAATCTTAAATAAAATAATCGCATTGCAGTACAGAATACAATTAACAAATACTAAATCAACTACCAAATATCAAAACAATACGAAAACCATCCAAAACCACCTCAAAGCTCCACCCTGTATGGCCTAACCCCAACCCAGGCATACTCGGATCCGAGTTCCCCCTTATTGAACCTACAGCACCCTAATTAACTAACCCCCCCCTTCCCCCACTTGCATAAGAATATTAAAGACACATGACTAACTAGAGCAAAGAACCAAATGACCTTAAGCTGGGTTTAGCCAGCCCTGGCCCTCCCAATACACACAAAAATGGACTACCAACTGTAAACCATTAGCCGTATTAGCAAATTTCCATTCCCTCCTAAACAGTTAATAACAAATTGACTAACTATCCTCCGCCTCACCTAAATAAGGATATCAAAGACTCATAGTGATAGCGAAGAACCGTATGACCTTAAACCGGATTAAACCAGTTCCAGCTCTCCCACTACCCACAAAACATCAACCATAAAAAATATTAGCAATATTTAGCAGATACACATAGAGTACATAAAAATCACAATAGTATAAAATTAACAGGTGTCACGGCTGAGGTTATTTGTGAACCCGGACTAGTACTGGACACTGGGTTTGGTCTTGAACGTTGTGGACAGAATTGGGCTGGCTTGATGGATGATCTGCTCATCCAGACATGGCAGTTAGGCAGTAGGTACTATGAAGAAAGCTGAACAGCTATGGGTACTGGAACACTGGTGGTGTGAGCCACCAGTGCAATGAGTAGCTGGGTTGTCACTTAGTAGAAAGTCACATGAGGACTGGTGAATTGAAGGAATGTTGGGGGAGCCAGCAATGCAGAAGATTCACGGATCACTGGTTGAAACCAGTGCAATAACTGTAGAGGAAGCTTAGGACATCAGCAATGCAGACAGTTCACTGAAGGCTGGGTGGCACCAGCACAGCAGTTGTAGGAGAAGCCGAGGACATCAGCAATAATTGTAGAGGAAGATGAGGACATCAGCAATAATTGCAGAGGAAGTTGAGGGCATCAGCAATAATTGTAGTGGAAGCTGAGGGCATCAGCAATAATTGTAGAAGAAGCTGAGAGCATCAGCAATGCAGACAGTTCGCTGAAGGCTGGATGGCACCAGCACAATAGTTGTAGAGAAAGCCAAGGACGTCAGCAATGTTTGTAGAAGAAGCTGAGGACATCAGCAATAATTGTAGAAGAATCTGAGGGCATCAGCAATAATTGTCGAAGAAGCTGAGGACATCAGCAATAAAGTTTTCCAGAGGCTGGGCAAACTGTGGCAGCACAGTGGAATTCCAAACGCTGTGTATAGCAGTGTTAGCACCGCTGATTTTCCAGGTGCTGTGATGTAATGATTCTGCACAATGTCTGAGTTTATGCTGCAAGGTTGTAAAACAGCAGTAGCAGGTTTTCCTGATACCGAGGTGCGCTACCTTGCGCAGCAGTTTAACTTGGAGCTGGTTGGAACCAGCAGAGTCTCTAATGCTGCTAGGGATAAAGGACAGTCCCTCTGGATCACTGGGGGACTTCCAGTAAATATGGAGATGCCGGGTTGTAGTGGCAGTGATGGCCCTTTAAATCATCCAGGGAGTCAGGGAGTGTGTGAGATGACAACTCCACTGAGACTATAATCAGCAGGAGATTCTGGAGCTTACTCCAGGCTGAGAGACACCAAAGCACTGACAGCTTGCTAGTACTGAGACCTGGAACTTATACCCAGCGTTTACAGCTGAGTGGAGGAGCGGCTCACACGATGCGGACGTAAATCCGGATTGGTTCCTGGAAGATCAGGTGATTGGAGTCTGTCATGGCGCTGTCCATTAAGGTGAACGGCGGGAACCTTGGCGTGCTGTGGCCGGGCAGGGAGACATTTGTAGAGAGACACAGACGTGCGGCGAGCCGCAGGACACATAGGGTAGCTCCTAGATGAAGGATCGAGCCCAGGCTTGCGGTGGAGGTAAGATAAAGCGTGGCTAGGGAGCGCAAATAACCTCCGTTTTGTGACAACAGGATATTACCCAGACATACCAAATCACAGTTGTATAAAAAAATAATAAAAATACAAGGGGATAATAACTATTCCCACCATCCAAGCTTAGCAATATATGCTGACGTAGTGTTACGTTAGTCCGGCCAAGACTCTGCTCCTTGGTAGGATAAGCCGTAATAAACTCGGTCCAGCGCATACAATGAGCAATAGGAGAATATCTAGAGAATTCAAGTACCAAGTTCCACGATGCTGGCTCAGTGGCAGGAGATACAGAACAAATGTTTGGAGAGGATACAGCATGTTCAGAACCGAGATGACAGAAGACATTAGGAGCAATTCCATCGAATGACAACAAACAATCCAAAGTATGCTCATACATAGGTGATACAACAAAATGGGTCTTTGGATAGTCCGCAAGGGAGTCAAGGCACCCAGGTATTGGATCGTATCCAGTACTATAGTATCCACAGTCCCGACAGGATTCAACTGGAAACTGTTCTTTCACAGGGAGCACACTGGAAGCAACTATGGAGCTCGGAGATATAGCCACCATTTTGTGAATCTTAGTAATAAGTCTCTCAGTGGAGGCATTAATGGCCTGAATTATGTGCTGCAGAGAGCTGACCATCTTGAAGGCATACAGACAACAATGCAGGAGACGGAGCACAGTAGATAGATCTGAGCACCAGCTGGGACGGCCACAAATGTTCCAGAACTGCATGAGTCTCAAGGCACCAGGTAATAAAGACCTCCAGGGGCAAGATGGCGGAGGCTAGCATGCCACCAAATCTCACCAAGCTTGGAGCACAGATCAAGCAACTGGCTAACGGGAACAGGCACACTAAACTGAAGTAATGTAAACAGGCCAGCTGGCAGCTCCCCTCACCACCAAGCGCGCTGTGCAGCAGGGATATCCAGAGGGCTGTCAGGGGAGAAGTCAGCAGCAAAATGGCGTCATCCAGTATCACACATCCACAAGTGCCAGGACACACAATCGGGTACCAGGGGAGAGACACACAGAAGGAGCCGGACGGAGGATCCCTGAAGACACAGCTGAAGAAAGGGACACAGCGGCAGGTAAGCGCTATATACAGCACTGCAGCTGCCAGAACCGGAGGAAGAGGAATCGGGACTCTATGCAGAGGCTTAGCTGGCCGGCATATCTCTAGGACACATGCAGGCGAACACCGAATATACAGCACTCCAAGAGCCCCTTAGCAGCAGGAGAGGATTCTGCAAAAATACAAGCAGTTGGGGGGAGAAACAACCACTTATAGGATTATATCCAGGATATCAGTGGGAGAGCCGGATAAATGCTGTCTGTTCCCAGCTACTCCAGGCCACTCCCTGGGAAAATGGTGTTTTGCTACGTGACAAGGTCCGATTCCGGCACGCAGATTCAAATCCTTATTTGGTACTACTAGGCGGGTGTACATCGGTATGCCGGTGTTCGGGATCCTGGCTGCTGAATGCTGGTAGGGTGGTGGGCATGCGGACCATCGGGATTCTCAGTGGGTGGGATGTAGAGGGAGGTAATGTGACCGGCGGTCACATAACTACATCCCCTACTAGACACCCTTACATTTTGTTCTGTTGGTTTTCTGCAAGTCCGAATTGCTTATCTCTAGTATTTGGTAGGGAAGTACAGGTTCGGTTTTTGGAAAAGCTAACCCGCCTGAACTTGCCGTATCTGAGTACATCTGAGCACCAACTTAGATTTTCTCCTGAAGCTGAGATTCCAAAACGAGGCAAAAAGTTATCATCCCGGCATTGGATTTTGTGTATTTTGGATTCCATAAAAGTTCCTCTATTGGTGATCGGGAGCCATTTCACAAAGGATGCTAGTGGGGCATGGGGCAATAGGGTGTGGGGCATTTCTTGGGTCTGATTGATGCACTGCCTTACACCCCAAGTAACCTGTTGGTCACCATGGATGTTACATCGTTATATACCGTTATCCCACATGGAGATGGGATTGATACTGTGAGATGGATGTTGATTGATCTCCATGGGGGCTCTCCTCCAATTGATTTTCTAATTGAATTGCTTGAGCAAATTTTAACATGCAACTACTTCTGTTACGGTGAGCGGTATTATCGCCAAACGGCGGGTACGGCTATGGGCAGCAACATAGCACCTTCGTACGCTAATCTGTTCATGGATGCCTAAGAAAATGAAAATATCATCCCGCTGTTTGGAGATAGTATTGCTTTTTACCGTAGATTTATTGATGATTTTTTTTTTTATTGTGGAGTGGTACAAAAGAATCTTTATTGGCAATGGTACAGCATGTTAATAGTCTTAATTCCCCTATTAGACTGACAATGAAGTTTAGTAGTCAGACAATTGATTTTCTTGATGTTAGCATCTTTACCAAGGAACTGGGCTATGGCTACAGACTATTCCGGAAAAATACGGATCGCAATACCCTGTTGCATTTTGACAGTCATCACCCAGGAACACTCAAGCAAAATTTACCGATCTCTCAATTTTTGAGAGTTTTACGTAATAATTCTGAACCAGCTACAGCACAACTCCAGCTTGATGAGCTGAAACAGAGGTTCTTCACACTTGGCTATGATGAACGGATCATTAACAGATGTCTGATTAAAGCTAAGGACATTTTCAATAAGGGCAATCCGTCCAAGAATGATAATCTATTTGTGGTCACTGCTACCTCGATGTTGCTGGACCGATTATATGTAAATCCGTACAAAAAGTGTGGCCAGTTGTTAAGACCTATCCTATCCTGGCTAAGAAGTTACCTATGAAACCACTAGTAAGCTTCAGACGTGCACATAATCTGAATGATCTACTAATGCGACCTGACAGGGTACAAACACAACCTACAACAACATGGTTGACACTAAGTAAATTGGGCTGCTATCGATGTATAAATTGTACGACTTGTAGAAGTATGATAGCGGGTGAGTTTTTTCATCACCCACATACTGGTAAAAAGATCTTTATACGTAAGAGAGTAACATGTACCACTGATTTTGTTTTTGTTATTTACATCCTGTCATGCCCATGTTCATTGGTATATGTGGGCAAAACAATATGCCCATTTCGTGAAAGAATGGCAAACCACTGCCTATCCATCAGGACAGCATTAGTGGATGGTACTTCTGACAAGCCTGCGGCTAGGCACTTCGTTGAGGCCAGATACTCCCTAGCATCGCTAAGATGTATGATAATTGATAAAGTGGATCCACCAAGAAGGGGCGGAGACCGCGCTAAGATGCTACTAAAACGTGAGGCCTCATGGATGTTTCATCTTGACACTACCCGACCACGTGGCCTTAATGATGCAATACATTATGGCATATATCTGAGTTAAACTAAGGAGATTAATTCTCAATTCTTTTTTCTCTTTTTCTTTTTTAAATTTTTTTTTGCGATCTGAAAGTTTTTCATGGATGTTAGTCTGTGGCCTTTCTAACTATATATTTACTTTTACAGGTATAAAGTATAACGAGCGTCTGTATATTTCATGAGAACTGTGGACACTTATGGATGTGGTTCTCACCACACGATTGCTACATATTTATATAACTTATCAAGTGATTGTATTTTTATACAGTGTGTGCTGGATGGCCAGTGGAGATATCCGCACTTTGCATTAGTATAGACTCTGGTCCCATTCATCACATTTTTATGCTGGATTGACATCATTGGTCTGTATTGACGTACAGGATGTCATCTCACAGATCAGATGATGTGATTCTTTGGGAGATAGCTACATATACTGCTGCTTGTTTAAGCAATTGTTTAAATGATATATGGGATTTGCTGTATTTTATGTTTATTGTGGATTTGTTTATCTAGTGAATCAACAGTTATCTTACTTCCGGTCCGAAAGTTCAGTCATGCGTCCCAATGACAGGAAGTCGTTGGAGGAGAGGAATGAGGCGCATGCATCAATACCGTACAGCTGGTGTGTGGCTGTGGGTGATGCAGCGCCGCTACACACCTCCTGATGACTCACTTAGTTGCCCGCTATGTGTGCCTTACAATCACTGCTAGATGAAGGTGATCAATGTGGTGTGTCCCTGTATTATGATACTTCTGAGCCGCGTGACCGGATATGCGTTCCACTGACCGGGGGTAACCCTGGCGGTGGAATGCACACTGCTGATTATGATTTGTGGCTCCCGCGGACGATCTGGCACCTACTGTATGATGTATACATGGCCCCCACATTGGTATTGTAATGTTTTTACTTATTAAGTTATGGTGCTGTGTATGATATCCTCAGGATGCATTTTTTCAGTACACTAAGATTGATTGATCACTTATTGTGGGTGGTTCCTGCTTGATTGATGGGAGGAAACATGTGGTGGTATAAATGTTGGTCCTGTTCACTGTCTGATTATCATGACAAAGGTCCACTACAGGACCGAAGCATTGATGTGATTTGCCATATCCCAATGCTCTGAATAAAGGATTTGATTTTAAGAAGTCTGGTGAGTGCTCCCCTGTCCAATGAATTGTCAAAGTCAGAAAAATATCATGCTACACGTTGCCATATATTCACCTCATGCGCGTGCCTGCTGCACGTGCACATTCTCTCCCGTGCGTGCGGATACTCGCAGCCGCGTGATGGCGCCTCGGCCATGCGCTCTAGTGCGTGGTATGTGCATTTACGGTAGAGTTTGTGTGCGTCTAGCGGGCGACTCAATCGTTAAATAATAACACCAAATAGTATGTTTTATAGATAATGTTCCCCTTAATAATGATTGTAAGTTTGTTTAATGTAAATGGTCGCTGGACAGAGGAATTCCTCTTTGTATGGTACGAAGGGTCAGACAGGGTTTGAACAGCTGTGTCTGGTACCTAACTAAAGAACATTTTAATAGCAACAATCCGGTGTTGGTTAGGTAAAGATTAATCGCTCCTGCGTATAGTTATGGCCATTAGTAGATTCTGGACATTTCATATATTTGCGATTCATTACCCATGCGGTGGGAATCTTCAGATTCCCTCCCACCTGAGCAGTTTGATATAGTCACAGCCCACCTGTTCAAACTAACCTATGACCTTTTGTTATGATGCGAGGAGACATTCCTGTGTCCAATGAACAATGAGATTATAGGTCCCTTTGTAGTATACTGTACTCAGTGTATATAAGATCAGCCAGCCTGGGCAGCTCCCTCACTCTCCACAAACGGTTTTCATATTGACTAACTCGGAGCTGGTACCAGGCTGCGCAGCGATCATTCCCAGTGTGTGTAAGTAATTCTCTGTAATCATCTCGCTCTTTGTTTGTATTGGCCACATTCTCTCTCTCTGTTTAGTATAAGATTGTAACGCTATTGTATATTTCTGTCTAGATATTCTGTTAGAATGATATGTTAGCTTGTAGTGTATGACTTGTAACTGTTTCCCCTTTTCAATATAACTAAAAGCTTGTTAGTAAAGGTGTTGGAACCTTAGCACGGTATCGTGTGTTCATTACATTGCAGAGGGTAATAGGAGCGTCTCGATCGCTCAAACAGCTTTAGTGTTAATCAGGTTAAGCAGCGTTATATCGCTACAGTGTTTCAGAACAAAGTTTACAGCATAAGAGTATCCTTTCTGTGTGTTACATTCAAGGTTTACTGATTATCATCTTGTGAGCGTCTGCGCTGCTCGTGATCTCCTCGTGGTCTCGAGCGTCCGCTACGCTGGTAGCGTAGCATTACGGTAGTCGCTCGCCTATAGCGTGCTCGACACCACGCATTAAGCTGTGAGCGAGCATGCCGCATGTGCGTCTCGATCACGGCCGAGCGTATGCTACGCTAAGTGCGTACCCTTACGGTACCCCATACGCCAATTGTGTATTAAGTCTCTTACCCATATAGTGAAGGTTATAAGGTAATCTAAATCAGCATTATCAATTGGCGGCTCGTCCGTCCTCCACATATCCGCACTAGCGAAAACAAACGTTATCTGTCAGCAAGGGCGGGAAGGCAGTATCCCTTCGTATCGGGATACAGTAGTGCTGGCTAGAAAAGCGTCTGTTTCGCTACGTTGAAGGAGTGCTGGTGGAATCCGGAACCGGAGGTAAGAACAATACGCTAGTGTCTTTTAAAACTGTTTATTTCTGTTTTGCGTACACACGCACGCACACACCTGTATTTCTTTTCACTTGTGTATTTTTCACATATCACTTTCCTGGTTGCCATTTCACAATTGATAACGTGCTGAGAAAGATTTGTTGCTATTGGTAGTTAAAGAGTAAAAATAATACGTTAAGGAGTAATTTGTAATACACGCGCACGGCTTGCCTAAGATACAAGGAAGTTTGGTGTGGTGTTCAGTAGATGATTACAGTTAAAGATCATCTACATTGATATAAACGTGTTAAATTGTATTTCTGTGGATATACCTGGCTGGCGTACACGTGTCTCTAACAAAGGGCGGGACTAGTGTACGCGACGCAAGGGCCGACGCACGGAGCGTATATTACGCAACGGAGCGTCTGGGTACGCCCACATAATACAAATCACACGATAGTATTGTTTTAATTAGGCGATAAGGAGGCAACGCGATAATAGCGCAAATCGATCTCAGTGTCCAAAATTTTAAGCTAATAGATCCTTCTCTAGTTGTAACTCCTCGGGATTAGCCTGCGATACTGAATGAAAGGGATTTCTGCGCAGAAACGAAAGTAAAGAGTATATGAGGTGAAAGAGTGTGTATACATATATATAAGTTTCTAATTTTTGGGGGTTTGAACCAAGGAAATCATCGAGTTCTCGTGAAGGTACATACGTGTAAGTGACTGCATGGTGGCTTGGGAGGCATCCCTTGTTAAACATAAAAAAAAAAAAGAGCATTAGAGTATAGCAGACCAGGAGGTCTACTGTAGCACAGACCAGGAGGTCCAGACAGACCAGGAGGTCTAGGTACAGCAGACTAGGAAGTCCGCTATAGATAAAGAGTAAAGGAGCACAACACCAGGAAGGGTTGGTGCGGTACCCATATAAGCCATTAAGCTCAGGCTGAAGGAATTCGCAGCCACAATTTTCGATTCCACTAGTCGCTCCGCACATAAGATTAGTTGCTTATGTGCAGAACGATTGTACCGCACGTAATTGTGTGCATTAGTTAGTAACTTGACCCAGTACCATTTGCGTACGCTAGAGGGGTCATAAGTCTATTTGTACATTCTAACGTGATTTGTGTAATTTTTTTATTTTAAGGGAAGTTCGCTAGTCACTTGGGAACTATCCAACAACCAATAGTTACTGGAAAGGGTTAAGTGCTCTTCGGATCACACCCACATGTTCCAGTAAATAGAGGTTCAGGTCGCAGGGGCCCTAGGTCGAGTACGCCAGCGCTAGAGCAGTGTGTGGGCGTATTGGTCGACGTGGGCGAGTGAGTGGAGTATTCGGTAAACTGCCACCGCCGGCCTACCCCGGACATCTTGGTTTTTGTAAGGGTTCGCTGAAGACCCTGATTTGAAGGTCAGAGGTAGTGAAAGCAACACCTGCAAAGATGGGGGCCAGTTGTTTAGGTAGGGGGTGATCAACCTCGGTTCGGGTTGATTTAGTAAACCGACCAATCGGATCGGCAAGGATAACGTGTGATACAGACCGAGAAGTCGAAATGGATCACACACAAAGGTATTGTGCAATGAATGGGAAAGAATGACTGTGCACGATGGGGAAAAGTTCCCACGGGTAGGCAGTTTTAGTCACGAGGTGTTACAGAATCTAAGGAGAAGGATATGTCTCATTAAATCTGCAAAGAGACGGATCAAATATTATGATTGTTTACAATTATGGCAACAGGAAGGTGAAATACAAGGAGGATTAGCTTACACAGCTGACTTTCACTGTGGTAACAAAAATATGGCAGCGAGAGAGAGGGTGGTTACAGAGAATGGCACACTGGTGTTTGATAAACATGCACTTAGCAACTGTATTATAGATGATAAGAACAATTGTAATAAATGTAACAAGAATAATTGTAATACTGTTAAATGTACAACTATTAACCCATGCAAGTTGCACCCCATGTTAAACTTCCCTCAGGATTACCAGCAAGAAAGTGAACCTAGCACGATGTCGGCATCTTTTCCAGCAGCCATCACACAAGACGTCCAGGTGGACACGACCAATTCGGTAAAGGCAATAATCAAACCCCCTAACGGAGGGTCAGGTGAGGTCGTGTCAACAGGTAAGTACGGTATTGTATGTTACTCACAGACAAATGCATCTTACACCGAAGAGTTAACACAAAATAGCATAATGGAACAAAATCCTGTCAGGGTGAACACAATCCCCAATGAAAGGACTAATAGTCACAAGGTCACTCCCATCAGAGACATTGCTATGCAATGTCCCTGGTCCAGGATGGAATTGATGACAATTATGTCTGAATTCCCTGATCCCAGGAGAAATCTAGCCGCATGTCAGAAGTACATTAGAGAGATAGGTAATTCTGCAGAACCCACCAACAAAGGTTGGCGGGCAGTGCTGAGGGCATGTCTGCCCTCCAATGTTGATTCTGCGAAATTTATTACTGATTGTGAATTAGACACCGAAGTACCTTGTACGGAGGAACACAATCAGGAATGTATTAAGCAGATCAACCGACAGTTAGGAGTATATTTCCCAGCCGTTGTCGAGTGGAACGAAATCTTCTCCATAAGACAAAACGAAGGGGAAAGTACTTCTAATTACTTTCATCGGGCACTGCAGGAAATGGCTAGATACACTGGTATAGAAGATATTAAAACAAATGTACACTACAGGAAAGTAGCAGTTTATGTGTTAATAAATGGTTTAAAGGAAGTATTAAGAACGAGTATACAAGCCTCTCTACCTAACTGGAGAGATATCTCAGTGGCCGATTTGAAAGAGTCCGCTATTAATCATGACCGGAACATTAAAAGCAAGCCACAAACCCCTGTGAATAGGTCAAAAGTAAGAAGGTGTTACAACTGCTTAAGGGAAGGTCATGTTGCACGAGATTGTAGGTCTAAAAACACACACAAGATATATACACCCCTAGACAACGACATGACCATAATAGTCAAAGAATCAGGGAAACACAGGAAGAGCGGTTGATGGTGATGAGCATCCAAGCGTTTGAGGAGGCATCAAATCAACCAAGACCTCAGGTCACTGGCACTTGGAGGAAGCCCAGGGCTTGTTATCTTTGTAAAAGAGAAGGGCATCATGCCAGCAACTGTAACAGCCCACATAAAGTCAGACCCCCTAGACAAGAACACGAGCAGAGTTACGACACTCTGAAGTATAATCAGGTATCACACATGTCAAATTTTGGTCCACACATATAATTTATGATTAGGAAAGCTGATCATTAATCTTGATAAAGCCTGAGGTAACAGTTAATAAATTGGGAGGTTATTCCTTGAAGACACAGGAATGACCGGGTAATAATTGTAATGTATCTGTAAAATGTTTCTTTTTCCCCATCTCTGACGTTCACCACAACAGCTCCAACATCACCTGACTACCTGACCTTTTCAACAGTCTACCAAACCCCAGTATGACCTACCAGCATCGATGTATCCTGGCCAGATACAAAGGGTGGAGTATGGAAATACTGGTGGGAGAGACTATGCAAAGATACCATTGGACATGTTGGTGTGACAGCCTGATGGTGAACGGAAGATCTGAAAATGAGTTTCTTTTTTTTTTTTTGTTTAATGCAAAATGTGATGAATTGTTCTCTCTCTCGTTTGTTTTTCTCTCTTCTCTTCTTTCTCATGTTTTAAAGATGGTATGTCACACATCAGTTGGACAAATGGTAATGCAAGATTTTTGCTCCTTACAGAAAGATCGCAGATTTGGAAGGAATATTGTATCACCAGAATGTTCGTTTGGAAGACTGAGAGACAGCACCTTTGAAATGACAGCAGAGCAAGAAGAACAACAAGACTAAAGGACAAAAGCATCATAACATTTTTTTCTTTCCCCTCAAAGTATTTTTTTTTTGTACCCCCATTACAAATTTCTCTTTCTCCTCCTGTAAGATGGACTCGCCCCAAGAGACTGCAGTCCGTGTTTTCCTGTTGACCATGATGTTGACCAGAGCAGTCTGTTTCGGTGAGAGTACCAGTGAGGTCGAGAAAGGATCCAGAATGGGTTTCTGATGACTGAGACGTAGGTGTAAATTTCCAATAGAAACACAATCACCAAGCAAAGGCGAGTACCAGAAAACGATCTAGCAGCCATGTTATTTGTAGACATTGTGAAGGATTGTTAGCTGAAGAGAACTGCATCTGTAGACACTGTGACAGTATAGTCGAGGATGGGTGCATAAAGAAATGTCAGTCCAGTTTTAATGTCCACATGGACCGGCATCCATTGAGTGACTATCACTCCTTAGTGGGTAAAGTGTTAAATCAGACAGACTGTTGGGTATGCTCTCAAGTACCTCAAGGCCATAGCAAATCAGGACTAGTACCATTCCCTTTAACGGTAGGAGAGGTACTTGAGCTAAGTGGTGGGAGGCCGGTGGACAGGAGGTTTAATATCTCCAGTCCTCCTAGTTTGAAGCTCCACCAATATCATGTGGATAGGTCCTTAGTGTGCTTTAACATTCCCAATCCCCGAAAACCGGGAAATTGGGAAGTGTCATGGAGTAATCAAACCATGACATTCTCACATAGAGCCGACAGATTGCCCATAGACACAGAACTTATACGCCAGATAGCCGACCATAGAAAATTCTTTCGGTATAGGTACACCTTAGGAAGTAGGATCATGCGAGTTGGAGAAGTATCACCAGGATACTGTGCACAGATCGTACAAACTGATACGTGTACTAAACAGATGGGAGAATTAGGGTTAGGAGAGTTCACATGGAAAATTTGTAATATGGTTATGTCACACTCCGTCCCATATGTTCTCCCCGATGATGCATATTTCATATGCGGGAGGAAGGCGTATAAGTGGCTTGCCCCAAACTCAGAAGGGTTATGTTATATTGGAAAAGTACTGCCTGAGGTAATGACTGTATCCCACACTAAAATTAAAGATATTCACCGCAGTGCCCAAGCTCCTTATACTCACACTCATTACGAGCACATCGTTAAACGGCACCTGATAGAAAGAACAGAGCATTCGGCCTCTGACCTGATCCATGAACCCACCGGGATTCAATTCCTAATCGCGTTAGATATCACTCGCACCGCCAGAGGAGTGATAAATTACAAATATATATCTGCGCTTGCAAATTTATTAGACAATATCACCGAAATGTATGACGACACATTCAGGTACACTGGGAAAGAGTTACAAGCCTACAAAACAGAACTGGTTCAGCATAGGATGATTCTCAATTACCTCACAGCTGTGACAGGCGGGTATTGTGTTACCCTGGCAACTCAATATGGAATCAAGTGCTGCACGTACATTACAAACAGCACGGAGGACCCAGCCGAGGTCATAGACCAAAAGATGGATGACATTTTACAATTAAAGTGGGAGTTTCGAAGGAAACACAATCTCACATTCGCTGCTGTGGGTAATGAGCTGACCAGTTGGGTGTCATGGTTGAACCCACGAAATTGGTTCTCTGGTTTAGGAGAATGGGCCCAAGGTATTATTATGGATGTAGGGAAATTTCTTTTGTGTATTCTGGGAGTCGCCATATTGGTTGGCCTGATATTTAGATGCGTTCGGGTTTTAGTGAAGCGTAAAAGTAATACCAGGGTGATGAGTCTAGGGAGCGAGGACACTGTACTAACAACAACTAATTTGATTTATGACCCAACGATAGAGACAATGTTGTGATGAAAATGTGATTCCACGGTCCGTTTCTTTCACCCGTTTCTCCTTTGTTTTCCTCCAAGGTACAAAGACATCCGCTTGGAAGAAGAATTTGACAACCTTTTACACAGACCATTGATGGACAATGCCATAGACCCCCATTTTCCCTAGTGACTTTAACCTTTACGATAGCCCAATACTTTAAAGATTGTAAGTCTATGGACATTGAGAAAGCTTTTTGCTCAAGCAATTATAGCAAAAGCATCGGGAGACTACAGTCAACATGTACATCGAGACAAGACATCAGACAAGACCTCAATCGGCAAATGTACATTAAACTCACATAGTTTATGACTGCATTTACCATAATTGCTTCTTATCTTCATTTCTACAACCTTCAGGTAATGATACACATAGTCGATAGGGAATATAGGCACAGATATCAGCACTCACATATCCCCCCAATCATGTATCATCAACTAAAATGTGCTCCCCCATTTTGTTACAACAAAAAGCCGAAAAGAGCTCGGTAAAGTTTGACAGCCCATCCACAGACCCGTAATACGGGATAAGAAGGAATTCAAATGTATACTTCGCAATACCTCAAAGCTTGATTTAAAACACGTACGGCACGATAATACATGACCCCTCAAACATGGACTCATACACACATGCTTCTACTATCTCACTAGGTCATACCTTTTTCCCACCTTCTTCTCTTCTCCCTTACCCAATCATAGAAATGTATTTACATATGACATATATTTTTCTCTTTTTGAATTGTTTTAGGAAGTGGCAGTTATTGGTGACTGCCAAAGGGGGGACTGTCAAAGTCAGAAAAATATCATGCTACACGTTGCCATATATTCACCTCATGCGCGTACCTGCTGCACGTGCACATTCTCTCCCGTGCGTGCGGATACTCGCAGCCGCATGATGGCGCCTCGGCCATGCGCTCGAGCGCGTGGTATGTGCATTTACGGTAGAGTTTGTGTGCGTCTAGCGGGCGACTCAATCGTTAAATAATAACACCAAATAGTATGTTTTATAGATAATGTTCCCCTTAATAATGATTGTAAGTTTGTTTAATGTAAATGGTCGCTGGACAGAGGAATTCCTCTTTGTATGGTACGAAGGGTCAGACAGGGTTTGAACAGCTGTGTCTGGTACCTAACTAAAGAACATTTTAATAGCAACAATCCGGTGTTGGTTAGGTAAAGATTAATCGCTCCTGCGTATAGTTATGGCCATTAGTAGATTCTGGACATTTCATATATTTGCGATTCATTACCCATGCGGCGGGAATCTTCAGATTCCCTCCCACCTGAGCAGTTTGATATAGTCACAGCCCACCTGTTCAAACTAACCTATGACCTTTTGTTATGATGCGAGGAGACATTCCTGTGTCCAATGAACAATGAGATTATAGGTCCCTTTGTAGTATACTGTACTCAGTGTATATAAGATCAGCCAGCCTAGGCAGCTCCCTCACTCTCCACAAATGGTTTTCATATTGACTAACTCGGAGCTGGTACCAGGCTGCGCAGCGATCATTCCCAGTGTGTGTAAGTAATTCTCTGTAATCATCTCGCTCTTTGTTTATATTGGCCACATTCTCTCTCTCTGTTTAGTATAAGATTGTAACGCTATTGTATATTTCTGTCTAGATATTCTGTTAGAATGATATGTTAGCTTGTAGTGTATGACTTGTAACTGTTTCCCCTTTTCAATATAACTAAAAGCTTGTTAGTAAAGGTGTTGGAACCTTAGCACGGTATCGTGTGTTCATTACATTGCAGAGGGTAATAGGAGCGTCTCGATCGCTCAAACAGCTTTAGTGTTAATCAGGTTAAGCAGCGTTATATCGCTACAGTGTTTCAGAACAAAGTTTACAGCATAAGAGTATCCTTTCTGTGTGTTACATTCAAGGTTTACTGATTATCATCTTGTGAGCGTCTGCGCCGCTCGTGATCTCCTCGTGGTCTCGAGCGTCCGCTACGCTGGTAGCGTAGCATTACGGTAGTCGCTCGCCTATAGCGTGCTCGACACCACGCATTAAGCTGTGAGCGAGCGTGCCGCATGTGCGTCTCGATCACGGCCGAGCGTATGCTACGCTAAGTGCATACCCTTACGGTACCCCATACGCCAATTGCGTATTAAGTCTCTTACCCATATAGTGAAGGTTATAAGGTAATCTAAATCAGCATTATCAGAATATAGATAGATAGATAGATAGATACAGGGGCGTCGGAATGGGGGGGGGGCAAGGGGGCAGCTTGCCCCCCCAAATATGACAGAGGCGCAGGGGAGCGATTGGCTCCGGCGCTACCCGCTCAGCAGTCTGCAAAGGCGCTCTGTCCGCTCTGCTACTTGTGCTGCCGGCTACCACTGCGCCGCCTGACACACTGCATGACAAGCAGCGGCGCCGGCAGCACAGGGATGGGAGCCCCGCTGTTAGATCGTGTGACTCACGGTGTGAGAGCACGTAACAGCAGCAGCAGGGGAAGTCCCTGTAACTCACAGTCTCACTGCGGTGCCGAGCATCAGTCTCCTCCCTGATCTTAGCAACAGGGTCACAATAGCATGTGCCGAGCTGTGATTGGAGGAGCTCGGCACATGCAAATTATAAGAGCCCCTGATTGGCAGAGCGGTCACATGCTCCTCTGACCCCTGCTGGAACACGGAGTGAGGATCTCACAGACTCAGATAAAGCACCTGGGCATATTATATGAGAACAGGGAAGTCTCACTCTAAAGGTTGCTTCTTATACAGGTTTGCAGGCAGTCTGTGTCTTGTTGGCTGAATCTAGAGGGGACTCCGGGGGCATGAGAAAAGACTGGGAATGCAGAGGGAAGTGTGAGATAGAGGGGCTGGGGGAATCAGGAACTTTGAGGGTGCAAATAAAGGAAACTGAGGAAAGAGATAAGGGGGTCAAGGTGAGTGCAGCTGGAAAGGCAGAGGAGTAGGGAAACCCTTAACTAGGTCAGAGGCTACACATCAGAGTGTGCCCTGCAGAAGGTGCACAACTGTGCATTACAGTGTCAGCTCCCAGAGAGACTTTACAGTGCATTACAGAAGTATACAGTACTTAATACCGTGTGCTGTAATGTGAATTTCGGCTCATTCAGTGTGCTACAATGTGAATTTCGGCTCATTCAGTGTGCTACAATGTGATTTTCGGCTCATACCGTGTGCTACAAGGTGAATTTCGGCTCATTCAGTGTGCTAGAATGTGAATTTCGGCTCATTCAGTATGCTATAATGTGAATTTCGGCACATACCGTGTGCTAGAATGTGAATTTCGGCTCATTCAGTGTGCTATAATGTGAATTTCGGCACATACCGTGTGCTAGAATGTGAATTTCGGCTCATTCAGTGTGCTATAATGTGAATTTCGGCTCATTCAGTATGCTATAATGTGAATTTCGGCACATACCGTGTGCTAGAATGTGAATTTCTGCTCATACCGTGTGCTATAATGTGAATTTCAGCTCATTCAGTGTGCTAGAATGTGAATTTCGGCTCATTTAGTGTGCTACAATGTGAATTTCGGCTCACTCAGTGTGCTATAATGTGAATTTCGGCTCATTCAGTGTGCTAGAATGTGAATTTCGGCACATACCGTGTGCTAGAATGTGAATTTCGGCTCATTCAGTGTGCTACAATGTGAATTTCGGCTCACTCAGTGTGCTATAATGTGAATTTCGGCTTATTCAGTGTGCTATAATGTGAATTTCGGCACATACCGTGTGCTAGAATGTGAATTTCGGCACATACCGTGTGCTAGAATGTGAATTTCGGCTCATTCAGTGTGCTACAATGTGAATTTCGGCTCACTCAGTGTGCTATAATGTGAATTTCGGCTCATTCAGTGTGCTAGAATGTGAATTTCGGCACATACCGTGTGCTAGAATGTGAATTTCGGCTCATTCAGTGTGCTACAATGTGAATTTCGGCTCACTCAGTGTGCTATAATGTGAATTTCGGCTCATTCAGTGTGCTAGAATGTGAATTTCGGCACATACCGTGTGCTAGAATGTGAATTTCGGCTCATTCAGTGTGCTACAATGTGAATTTCGGCTCACTCAGTGTACTAGAATGTGAATTTCGGCTCATTTTGGCTCATTCAACAAGCTAGAATGTGAATTTCGGCTCATTCAGCGTGCTAGAATGTGAATTTCGGCTTATTCAGTGTGCTACAATGTGAATTTCGGCTCATTCAGTGTGCTACAATGTGAATTTCGGCACATACCGTGTGCTAAAATGTGAATTTCGGCTCATTCAGTGTGCTATAATGTGAATTTCGGCTCATTCAGCGTGCTACAATGTGAATTTCGGCTCATTCAGTGTGCTACAATGTGAATTTCGGCTCACTCAGTGTGCTATAATGTGAATTTCGGCTTATTCAGTGTGCTACAATGATCCTGCTAGAATGTGAATTTCGGCTCATTCAGTGTGCTATAATGTTAATTTCGGCTCATTCCGCCTGCTAGAATGTGAATTTCGGCTCATTCAGTGTGCTAGAATGTGAATTTCAGCTCATTCAGCGTGCTAGAATGTGAATTTCGGCTCATTCAGCGTGCTAGAATGTGAATTTCGGCTCATTCAGTGTGCTACAATGTGAATTTTGGCTCACTCAGTGTGCTAGAATGTGAATTTCAGCTCATTCAGCGTGCTAGAATGTGAATTTCAGCTCATTCAGTGTGCTAGAATGTGAATTTCGGCTCATTCAGTGTGCTATAATGTGAATTTCGGCTCATTCAGTGTGCTAGAATGTGAATTTCGGCTCATTTGGTGTGCTAGAATGTGAATTTCGGCACATACCGTGTGCTAGAATGTGAATTTCGGCTCATTCAGTGTGCTATAATGTGAATTTCGGCTCATTCAGTGTGCTATAATGTGAATTTCGGCTCATTCAGTGTGCTAGAATGTGAATTTCGGCTCATTCAGCGTGCTAGAATGTGAATTTCGGCTCATTTTGGCTCATTCAACAAGCTAGAATGTGAATTTCGGCTCATTCAGCGTGCTAGAATGTGAATTTCGGCTTATTCAGTGTGCTACAATGTGAATTTCGGCTCATTCAGTGTGCTACAATGTGAATTTCGGCACATACCGTGTGCTAAAATGTGAATTTCGGCTCATTCAGTGTGCTATAATGTGAATTTCGGCTCATTCAGCGTGCTACAATGTGAATTTCGGCTCATTCAGTGTGCTACAATGTGAATTTCGGCTCACTCAGTGTGCTATAATGTGAATTTCGGCTTATTCAGTGTGCTACAATGATCCTGCTAGAATGTGAATTTCGGCTCATTCAGTGTGCTATAATGTGAATTTCGGCTCATTCCGCCTGCTAGAATGTGAATTTCGGCTCATTCAGTGTGCTAGAATGTGAATTTCAGCTCATTCAGCGTGCTAGAATGTGAATTTCGGCTCATTCAGCGTGCTAGAATGTGAATTTCGGCTCATTCAGTGTGCTACAATGTGAATTTCGGCTCACTCAGTGTGCTAGAATGTGAATTTCAGCTCATTCAGCGTGCTAGAATGTGAATTTCAGCTCATTCAGTGTGCTAGAATGTGAATTTCGGCTCATTCAGCGTGCTAGAATGTGAATTTCGGCTCATTCAGCGTGCTAGAATGTGAATTTCGGCTCATTCAGCATGCTAGAATGTGAATTTCAGCTCATTCAGTGTGCTAGAATGGGAATTTCGGCTCATTCAGCGTGCTAGAATGTGAATTTCGGCTCATACCATGTGCTATAATGTGAATTTCTGCTCATACCGTGTGCTATAATGTGAATTTCAGCTCATTCAGTGTGCTATAATGTGAATTTTGGCTCATTCAGTGTGCTATAATGTGAATTTCTGCTCATACCGTGTGCTATAATGTGCATTTCGGCTCCTACCGTGTGCTACAATGTGAAAGGAGCACCAGTACTAGATAGTAGAAGGGATAAAACTACACTGAAGGACACGCCCCCTGTTGAGTGGCCACGCCCCCTTTTCCAGAGCTCGACGGCTGTCTCTCCTTCATAGTTGCATTACGGGGAGGAGGCGTGGCTATGGTCCCAGGATGTCCCAGCCTGGCCACGCCTCCTCCCAGTAATGCATCTGTGAAGGAGAGACAGCCGGCGGTGGCTAGGACACAACTGAAGATAGGAGGACACAGCACCCTGCGGTAGCACACTGTTTTTAAAGGAGATGCTGCCCGCGTGGATCTGGAGGTAAGCGCTCATCCGCACAGCGGTGGGCGGCTAAAAAGGAAGAGGAGGCCGGCAGCATAGGGGCGCCAAAACACTATTTTTCTACGCCCCCCCCAACCTAAAAACATTCCAGCGCCCCTGGATAGATGGTTGGATGGATAGATAGATAGATAGATAGATAGATAGATAGATAGATAGATAGATAGATAGATAGATAGATAGATAGATAGATAGATTTACAATATTTAAATGCCTTTAGGACTCTTAGGAGTCAGACTGGAGAGGGAGCATTCAAAGGCAAAGTCAGTAAAGGTGCACTGTGTCACTGTCAAATCATTCCTATTAAAAAAAGCAAAACAAAAGCCTGTAGGAGCACTGTATTAAAGAGGCACTGTGTCATCGGGTTCACTACGGCTGGCCGGCGGTCGGGCTCCCGGCGACCAGCATCCCGGCGCCGGGAGCCCGACCGCCGGCTTACCGACAGCTTGGCGAGCGCAAATGAGCCCCTTGCGGGCTCGCTGCGCTCGCCACGCTACGGGCACGGTGGCGCGCTACGCGCGCCACACTATTTTATTCTCCCTCTATGGGGGTCGTGGACCCCCACGAGGGAAAATAATTATCGGTATTCTGGCTGTCGGGCTCCCGGCGCCGGTATACTGAGCGCCGGGAGCCCGACCGCCGGCAAACAGAAGACCACCCGTGTCATCATGTATTATGTAAAAAACAAACGCCAGTAGATTTGTATTACTGTACTTTAGTGACGTGTGGTGGGGTGAGGCAGGAGAGGCAGAGCCTTTCCTGTCATTCTCCAGTATATGCTAGAGTTTTGACTATATAAAGTATATGAAAAATATAAAGAATATATTCTACATATCTTCTTTGTATTATTCTAATAATTTTTATAGTCAAAACTCTGGAGTAAAAAGTCTTTGACAGGTGAGACAGTAATACCAGCACCCCCCCCCCCCTATCCTCACCCCGCCTAACTTTTCTGCACATCTCTGATCAAAACTGACCAAATTTCCAGGAGTTTATTCTGCTGTACCTGTGTATAATGCCCATTTCAACCCTTGGGCTCATACATTGTGTACTAGCATGTGCCTCCTCAGTCATTTCCCTCAGCGCATGTCCCTGCTATACTTATTAGAGCACTGTGTCAATTATAAAATTATGAAAATAGGTGCTCTGTATTATTATAGCTTAAAGGTTCATTGTGTCATTAAAAATTAAAATAAAGGGGGGCGTGGCCTGGAGTTTGGCTGAGCAGGCTGCACTTTGTGTGAGCTCCGAGGGACCTGGGAGTTTTTATGTAATAACTCGACCTATTTAAGCCTACCACCCGCCCTAAGTGCTCTTATCTACTAACTATTATCAGTGGAGCAGGTAGTGGGACGGTGCTGCGGAGTCGGGGAGCCGGTTTCCTGGCTCCTGCGGACTGCGGCCTACCCATTGCCCTGAAGCCGGGGCCTCAATTTATACAATACCCACGGACGCGTTGCTGGCCCGCCCGGGTCGCCTGTGGAGCCTTCCTTCACCCTACCCCTTGCTGGGACAACACTATAACACACCCGGTGCTCATACCTGCCGGACGGGGGTGATCCAGGACCTGATCGGGGCCGAGAGGTGCACCCCGGAGGACGGGCGGCGGCCATCTTGGGAGCTGAGCGCTGCGGAGAGACTGGACGGCGGCACGGAGGAGACGTCCGGCGGCCCCCGGGTGTGAGCGGCCTGCTGACCCGGCATCAGGAAGGTGACTGAGCCTCCCCTCCCCGTGCGCTTTTCCCAGAAGCCCGTGGCGCACTGCTGCGGGCGGCCCTCTGCCTGTCATCAGCTTGGCGGCTCGTACTGCGGGTGCCCCCCGGCTACTTGGGGCCCTGTAGCAGCATCTTTCCGCACTCGGGGGTCAACCCTGCCCTGTACGGACGGCGGGGACCCCCCCCCTCTTCTACTCACTTCATCAGCTTACTCTTGGACGCCTGGGGGATCCGTGGAGCTCCTGCATCTCTGAGTCCGCCCGCGGCTGTGGGGGGCTCGCAGGGCGGCGGGGAAAGATCGACGCGGCTTCCTGCGGCCCTCGACTGTTCCGCGCTGGGCTGGGGAGCCGGGGGTGGCCGCCCATTATACTACAGTCAAAGGGGCGACTGGGGCGAAAGTGACGAACCTGCCCCCCAGCATTACCGACACGCCTCCCGGCATTTGAAATTCTCCCTGGTGGTTGGGCGGCACCCCTAACTCTCCATTTGGAGTCGACTGGGATTCTCCCTCACACAGTTATAATACCCCTTTGGGGGGCCTAGTCCTTGATCTCGACCCTCTATGACCCCTGACCTGAGTGTCCCTGGGATGCTTGATTTGCGGGGACGGAGCTATCCCATGTGCTTCATCTGCGTGCACGAGAAGATGGCTAGCCTCATAGCCTGGTCAGCCCTGCTCATGCCAATGTAAACCGGGACGTATTTCCCACCCCTGCCATTATCTACGTGACGTCCTGGTTTTCCCGGAGTCGGTGGAGCCATCTTTCGTTTGAGGTGTCGGGAATCGTTGAGCTATCTTCCTTCGGGCCTTAGTATGCCTTCTAGATGCAGCAAGCCGGCTAAGCCTGCACAGCAGCTTTCATTTTTCAAGTCATCTCCGAGAATGCCGGGCCCTAAATCCACCGGGGCCTCTTCAAAAGATCCAGTCCCTCAGTCTCCTCCCTCACTAGAGGTGCCTCCTTCCACAACTATAAGTGCCTCGAGTCTGGACAAGGTCGGAGATGGAGATGCCCTCACTGTGGGCACTATGAAGCTACTTTTGTCACGCTTTAAGGAGGAAGTGGCGGCTGAGTTCCGTACGACATTATCGGCGTGTCAACAATCTATAGATGACCTGGGTGGCCGAATTGACCATTTGGAAACTAAAATGGAGGAAGTCGTGGGGTCCCATAACGGCCTACTGGACTCTCATGATGCATTAGAGGCGGAGGTGAGGCTTTTGCGGGATAAAGTCACAGATCTGGAGGACAGATCGCACCGCAGCAATCTTAAGCTACGTGGAGTCCCCGAATCGGTGTCACACAGCAGTTTACACGATTACGCAGTGGCCCTATTTAAAGCTCTTTTACCTCAGTCTCCATCGACAGACTTCCTAATTGACCGAATACACCGGTTGCCAAAGGCCAGGGCGGCCCCAGGAGATGCCCCCAGAGATGTCTTAATGAAAATGCACTATTTTCACATTAAGGAGGCCTTACTGAAAGCATCTAGACCGACATCAGACACCTCCTCAGCCCTTCACGGTCTTCAGCTCTTCGGCGACCTGTCTGCAGCCACCCTTTACAAACGACGGTCGTTTTACCCTATCACTACGGCCCTCAGAAAGGCGGACATCCCTTATCGCTGGGGTTTCCCTACCAAGCTGCTGATCCCCCGAGATGGCTCCACTGTCTCTGTTTCTACTGTGGACGAGGGGTTGAAGTTACTTAAATCATGGAACATTATGGAGCCCGCTGCAGACTCCTCCCCTCACCGACTTCAGCAGGACTGGTCCTCGGTGAAGTGAAGTTACCTGCTCGGGGTCGAACAGCCTCGATAGATGCTAGATTTCTTCTGTTACTACTCAGGGGACTCTCCAGTTAGATTTGTTCGCTTTATCACTGTTACCTTTACCCTTATATGACGGACCGTGGTGTGTCAGGGGAGGCGCTGAGTATAGTGGGCGATTAGTCCATGTTTCAGAAATATTTTCCTGATTGTATACTTTGACTTACTAGTTGCCCAGTGTTTTCTCTTTTTTTTTTTTTCTGGGTATTTTGCCTGGCGCCTCCCTAGACATAGCAGTTTTCTATTAATATTGGTCTGTGGAGAAAGTTTAAGAGTTTAATATGTGAGGAGGGTCCCTGGGGTGGTGCGGATGGCTCTACTGTTTTTTTGGGGGATTTGATCTTCATGTTGTGTTTCCATGTAGGAACATTGTTTTGTTTTACATTTTCTGAGCTTTAGGTTCTGTTTCTGTTCGGGTAGATTCAGCCGCTCTCATAGTATCAGGATGTTTTCTTTGTGCTCTTCAGTTTACAGTTTCAAGTATGGCAGCGGGTGTGAGTTATGCCACTAACCCCTCCTATAGCCTACACAGCCGCCACATTATGGCGACTGGTTGTGATCTCAAGAGAGATCAGTTCAGTTCTGTTTTTTTAATTTTTTTTATGTCTTCCCTCTTGTTTTTTGACATGTTTCCCTATCCCTATCAGGTATGTCTAGTTAAGCACAGAAATTGGTCAACGGAATCATCAGCTATATCTCCTCCGGAATATGGTGAACATAGTCTCCATTAACGCTAAAGGGCTTAACTCTCCTCAAAAGCGAAGAGTGGCCTTGAATTATTTTTATAAGCTTAGGGCAGATGTGGTAGCAGTGCAGGAGACACATTTTCAGAATCAAAATCCCCCTCTCTTCACTAATTCACGTTACCCCCATTGCTTTACTGCCAATGGGCCCGCCAAGAAAGCGGGCGTGGCTCTTCTTATAGCACAACATTGCTCGTTTGTTTTGTCCACTAAATATGAAGACCCAGCAGGGAGATATTTAATCTTAGTCGGTCGGCTAGACAATATGGAGACTACTCTGGTCTCTTGCTACGCCCCTAATACCAAACAAATTTCGTTTCTCAGAACATTCTGTAGAACTCTCCAGGATCATGCTAAAGGTGCCCTTTTGATCCTAGGAGACTTCAATATGGTGTTGGACCCCGTTATTGACCTCTCCCGTCCGACCGAACCCTTCGTAGCAGTCCGCCCCGGGATCCCTCGGGCAAGTTTGGTCAACTCTTGGCAGAGTACGCGCTATATGATGTGTGGAGAGCTAGACACCCTGCAGAACGGGATTACACTTTCTATTCCCATGTACACAGTTCATACTCTAGAATAGACTTAGCACTAGTTGATAAGTGGACCTTAGCGGCTATTAGGAGGGTGGGTATACTACTGATGTCCTGGTCAGATCATTCGCCACTTGTAGTAGTTTGGGATACCAGTAAGAGGGTGGTCCCCCACGGCCCCTGGAGACTGGGCCCCTGCCTCCTTGCCCGCCCTGAGGCTCAGCAGGCTATCCAGCAATCCCTAGATTTATATTTGACTACAGATTGCCCCAAAGATACATCTGTTTTCACCCATTGGTGCTCTCTGAAAGCCGTGGTTAGAGGTTCCGCGATCCAAATAGCAGCTAGCCTTAAACGCGAATATAGACATAGACACGCCTCGGCTGAAAGAGAGGCTGCCCGGCTGGAATCTGCGCATAAACTTAGCCCTGATAATAAATCCCTCTATAAGCAACTTCTTGAGGCCCGTGAAAAAGTTAATATATTTGCTTTAACTGAAGTTCACCGCAATTTGCAGCGGCTTAATCAAAAGTACTATAGGCTGGGAAATAGAGTGGGACGTTTACTGGCGCGTAAATTGAGGGGGCGTAGAGCTATGGAACGCATACACGCTATCCATACATCCTCTGGAGTTAAAGTAACCGATCCGGTTGAGATAGCAAATGCGTTTGCTGACTATTATTCGCAACTGTATAACCTCAAAGATGACCCTGGTACCCCTCAACCTACCCTGGCAGATATTGCCGTTTTTTTAGACAGGTTGTCGCTCCCTACTATTGATTCTCGGACTCGTGAATCCCTTAGCTCTCCCTGGCTACTCGAAGAAGTCGAAGCGGCTATAGATTTATGCCCAATGAATAAGGCCCCCGGCCCAGATGGGTACCCTTCTAACTTTTACAAAACATTTAAATCAACTCTTGGCCCACTTTTACTGTCGGTCTTCAATGAAGCTTCTGATTCCACATGTTTTCCTAAGGAGATGTTAGAAGCCCGGATTGTTACCATTCCTAAGCCAGGCAAATCTCCTACAGTGGTTCAGAATTATCGTCCCATTGCATTGCTGAACACCGACCTTAAATTGTTCGCTAAGATGGTTGCAAATAGGATATCCCCTCTCCTGCCTAGCTTGATCAACCCTGACCAGGTGGGTTTTGTTCTGGGCCGGCAAGCGTCAGATAACACGCGCAGGGTTATTAATTTGATTGAATGTTGCCAGGGCCGGAACGAACCTCTCTTGCTCCTTTCTCTGGATGCAGAAAAAGCATTCGATAGGCTTCACTGGGACTATTTACGGGCTACGCTGGGCCGTTTTGGATTTGCGGGTAGGATTCTTGATTCCATTTTAGCTTTGTACTCCTCACCCTCGGCTTCGGTTTTCACCAATGGTTGCAATTCTTCTACATTCAATATTATTAATGGGACTCGTCAGGGATGCCCGCTATCCCCTCTCATCTTTGTTTTAGCTGTGGAGCCTCTGGCGGAGCAGATTAGGATGTTGGACTCAATTGTAGGCCCAGTGGTGGGAGGGATGCCTCATAAAATATGTATTTTTGCTGACGATATTTTGGTATGTCTTAGAGAGCCTGAAGCGTCTCTACCACATTTACACTCTCTCTTAGACTCTTATGCAGCGGTCTCCTACTACAAACTGAATACCACAAAGACGGAGGCCCTCCCTCTGAATATTCCCGATAGCGCTCTTAGACGTTTAAAGGATAACTATAAGTATGCGTGGCAAATTAGATCACTTAAATATTTGGGTGTGCATTTATCTAGGGGACGGGACTTAATAGGTTGTAACTACGACCCACTCTTTCGTGCATTTGAACTGTTTATTAAAGACTGGATGATGCAGGAGGTTTCCTGGGTCGGACGGGTGGCAGCTGCAAAGATGGTTCTTTTACCAAAATTTATGTACTTTTTCCGCACCATCCCCAGGACCTTACCCAAAGACGTATGTAATAGATTTAGTCGTTTATTATCTAGTTATGTTTGGGGGTCTTAAAGCCGAGAATAGCGAAATACACTTTAACGGCTCCAAAGTGTGCCGGTGGAGTCGCATATCCTGATCTAGAGAGATACCATACTGCCTGCTTACTTACCCAGGCCAGAGATTGGTTTACCCAGGATACTCCTAAACCATGGGTAGACCTAGAACAGAATGCGGTAACCCCCTTTACATTGTCGGACTTGTTTTGGATGCCTACTGCTTCACTTCCTGATAGAATTGCGGAGAACTCCGCGGTCCATGCAACGTTGTCTGCGTGGAGAACCGTACTTAGATACCTCCCTGCTGGCGCTTTACCCTCCCCACAGATATCTCTCCACACTATAGCTCTATTGATCCCAGACTTACAATTACACCATTGGCGAGACATGGGTCTTCGCACCTTACAGGATGTACTTCAAGACGGTGTTTTAGTTCCTTTTTCCCTACTCCAGGAACAATTTCAGGTACCTAAACAAGATTTTCATAAATACCTGCAATTGCGGCATTGGCTTCAAAGCTGCTCGCCCAGCCGTGTTCTTTAAACCGGTCTCCCCAAAATAGTGATGTCTCTACTAGTGCCTAGCGGTAATAGGGGGGGCATCTCCAGATGGTATCAACATCTGGTGACTGGGTCCCGCCAGGGGGCGTTCCCCTCACAGACTAAATGGGAAAAAGACCTCCCTGTGGTCTTTAATGAAGATGTCTGGACAGTTATCTTTAAGTCCTGCTTTAAAATTTCCAGATGTATAAATCATTGTGAAATGTATTATAAACTGGTTCATAGGGTATATTTTACACCGGAACATTTGCATAAGATTTGGCCTGATGTCTCCGCCAGGTGCTGGAGGAATTGTGGGATGGTGGGAGATATCCTTCATGTTTTCTGGTTATGTCCGGTAATCCAGTCGCTCTGGAGGGAGGTGTTCCTTTTCATTTCCCACATACTGGGAGTGGTCCTTATACCCGACCCCCTTTTGGCACTCTTTCATTATTATGAGGGTGAGATGTCTAGCGGTGATAGATACCTCTTGGGCCACATTCTCATAGCTTCTAAAGCCGCCATTGCCTCCAAGTGGAGGTCGGCGGTTATCCCCAGTCTATCAATGATAGAAAATAAAATCCATCAACATTATGTTTTTGAAACAGCAGAGGGCAAATATTTTTCAGACTCTACCTCTATTAGTAGGAAGTGGTTTAAATGGTCCATGTATAGGGAGAGATCGGGCCACATGGGTGTATCTGGTGCCCCGAATGACCTACCTGACCTTTCTGTGCTTCACTCCCCGGTCCATACTGGACCTTAACTAGTTAAGAGATACAGACCTTTTCTTCTTCATTACCCTTTGATGTTATTGTTGTATTAAGACGTCCCTGATACATTCCCTCCCTCCCTCATGTCTTTATTAGTTTTGTTTTGTACATGTTATCCCCCCCCCCCTTTTGAGTTTGTTTACCAATTTGAATGTATCTGTAATCTGTGTGAAAACTCAATAAAAATGTAATATTAAAAAAATAAAATAAATTAAAATAAAATAAAAATCTAAAGAGGCACTGTGCGGCACTGTGTTGTGTGTACAGGGCAGGCACTGTGTTAAAAAAAATGAAAATAAAACTAACGTTCATTAGGTGCCATTACAAGAAGCAATGTGAGTCACAGTGCAAACATTCTCTCTCCTCTCTCTCTCTCCCTAACACTCTCTCCTCTCTCCCTAACACTCGTGGGCCAGTATTTACTAAAAATCCGAGTTTGTCCGATTTGTGTTTTTTTTTCTAAGTCCCAATCCGGGAATTCACTAAGCACAAATCTCGGCAGTGTTTGGACTATTCGTAATGATTTGAATGACAACGTTCAGAAATACGAATGAATAGACATAGAATACGGGAATTCACTATTCATTCGTATTTGGGTGTTAGTCTCTGAGTGCTCAAATGCGGTCGTTTTTTTTTTTTGCGATTCGTTAAAAAAAGCGGCAAAAAAATAGACCTGCTTTTTTCAGGCGTGTTTACATGTGTTGCAAATAAAAAAATCACTCACACCTGAATTAGGATGCCTATAAAAGGATGTTATGCCCATTTCAATACACCTACACTCAGAAATGGCAGCAGGACTGTGGGCCAGTGATCTTTTGTGTGCTGTGGGATTCCTCAGACTCAGACATCAGCCTGTAAGTACCCAGGGCCAAGAAACTGAACATGGTCAGCAGGTTGTACAGGTTCCGCGGAGGCTGCGCAGGCCTCGTTTTTTTAGGGGGTGTTTAAACTTGAACGCATTGTCCGATGATAAGGTCATACAGATGTTCCGTCTAAATCATAACAACATTTTCCGTCTGTATGACCTTGTCAAACTGGGCCTAGACCCTGAGACGGCACGCTCTCGCTCTGTCTCAGGCCTGCACAAACTCCTGGCTGTGTTGCACTTTCTGGCTACTGGCAGCTTTCAGGCTGTGTCTGGGGATGTCATAGGAATCTCACAGCCCTCATTTTCCAGAATCTTAACACAGGTGATGTATACCTAACTACGTCTTCTGTTTTTTGTTTGTTTTAATTTCTCGGTGGCCAGTTCTGTCCTAAAATCTCATGTTTATTGTTCTTTAAAACATACACACAGGTGTTGGCTGTTTTGCAGCCCCACATCGAGGCCTCAATCTGCTTCCCTACCCAGGAGTCTCAGTGGCATGCCGTCAGGGTAGATTTCTATGAGCTGGCTGGCATGCCCAATGTGCTTGGAGCCATAGATTGCACACACATTCAGCTGAGACCACCTAGGGGCAGGCAGCACATATATACTAATCGCCGATTCGAACACTCCACAAATGTGCAGGTGGTTTGTGATGCAAATCTCAAAATAATGAGTGTTGTTGCTGGTTACCCTGGGGGCTGCCATGACTCCTTCATCCTCAGTCAGTCATCCCTCTTTGATAAGTTTGAGGATGGACAAATGCCAGATGGATGACTGCTGGGTATGTAATTTGATATGTGTAGGCCTGCGTATACTTTGTCCAAATACAGGTGCAGATGTATTAACCTGTAGAAGGCATAAGGAAGTGAGAAACCAGTGATATGTGCAAGGTGATAAAGGCACCAGCCAATCAGCTCCAATATGTAAATGAATATTTAGGAACAGATTGTCTGCTGCCTTTATTACCTTGCACATATCACTGGTTTATCACTTCCTTATGCCTTCTACAGGTTAATACATCTGCCCCACAGTGTGTTACTTATGTGTTGCTGTATCTTAACATGAATCACGTTACTATATCTGTCTTTTAGGTGATGGAGGATATGGCTGTTTCTCTTGGCTTCTAACTCCATTGTCCCGACCTGATACCCCTGCTGAACACAATTACAATCATGCACATAAGTCCACGCGGAATGTGATAGAAAGATGTTTTGGTGTGCTGAAATCTAGGTTTCGGTGTCTGGATAAGTCTGGTGGCCTTTTGTTGTATAGTCCCTCCAAGGTGACTCAAATTGTGTTCTGCTGCTGCTTTCTTCATAACATGTGTTTGCAACAACATCTGCCACATGTTGAGGAGGAGGAGGAGGAGGAGGAAGAAAGCAGCCAGCAAGCAGAGGAATTAGAGACATCTGGTGATACTTGGAGTACAGATGTAGGGAGGCAGGTTAGGCAAGAGCTCATCACTCGCTATTTCTAAGGTAAGTTTGGTTTGCTTATTTCATTTGTTGTGTAATCATAAATAGATGTTTTGCCATTTTTATTGGCTAAACCATTACTCAGAATGTGTCTGTCTCCTTGACACATACAAACATACCCTCGCTTTATGCAAAACAAATGTCGCATGTGTATTGTGTGTATTTTTAAACTCAAAACAACAGATTATGAGTGGCATGCAATAAGTCTGGATAAGTGATCGTAAACTTGCAGTGCTAATTTATTACAAGCCCACATAATCCATTTAGTATTTCACTTTATCATTGTGTGTAACGTCATAATGCACAGGTTCACAAACTCAGCCCTCAGGACTACACACAGTGCATGTTTTTCATGTAACCCAGTAGAAGCACAGGTGTATGAATTACTCACAGACATATGTTAAAAGGTTCACAGGTGGAGCTAATTATGTCACTTGTGATTCTGTGAGTAGACCTGCAAAACATGCACTGTGTGGGGTCCTGAGGGCCGAGTTTGAGAACCTGTGTTCCCAAAAAACACTCCTCAACATATAATATGTTAGCCTTGAGGAATACATGTGTCCCTATGTGTGATGCTCCATCATATTTAAGAGACACAAACTTACTGTAATCAGGAATAATTTATTTCCTAATGTTTGATGCAGTAAACTTGCTGATGTGTAAGTAAATACACAGTTTGCCACATATATACATTATTATACACATTCTTTGTTTTTTGGTTAAAAAGTTCTTATTTGTTGGTTTCTGCATCATGTGTAATAACATTCTTACTAATTTTTAACACACACAAACATGTCCCAACAATACTGACATTCATTTTGTCAATGTTTTTTTAAAAATTCAATGCCAACATATTAAAAGCTTTTTACGCAACTCAATTGTGTTCTTCTTGTAATGTTGTATAGAGAAGAAAATCAGATTTCACTCACCGGTAAATCTATTTCTCGTAGTCCGTAGTGGATGCTGGGGACTCCGTAAGGACCATGGGGAATAGACGGGCTCCGCAGGAGACTGGGCACTCTAAGAAAGATTTAGTACTACTGGTGTGCACTGGCTCCTCCCTCTATGCCCCTCCTCCAGACCTCAGTTAAGGAAACTGTGCCCGGAAGAGCTGACATTACAAGGAAAGGATTTTGGAATCCAGGGTAAGACTCATACCAGCCACACCAATCACACCGTATAACTTGTGATAACATGCCCAGTCAACAGTATGAACAACAGAGCATCAGCCAAACCTGATGCAACCATAACATAACCCTTATGTAAGCAATAACTATATACAAGTATTGCAAAAGAAGTCTGCACTTGGGACGGGCGCCCAGCATCCACTACGGACTACGAGAAATAGATTTACCGGTGAGTAAAATCTTATTTTCTCTAACGTCCTAGTGGATGCTGGGGACTCCGTAAGGACCATGGGGATTATACCAAAGCTCCCAAACGGGCGGGAGAGTGCGGATGACTCTGCAGCCCCGAATGAGCAAACACAAGGTCCTCCTCAGCCAGGGTATCAAACTTGTAGAACTTTGCAAAGTTGTAATGCCGAGACCCCTCGGGCAGCCGCCCAAGAAGAGCCCACCTTCCTTGTGGAATGGGCTTTTACTGATTTTGGAGGTGGCAAGCCAGCCGCAGAATGAGCCTGCTGAATCGTGTTACAGATCCAGCGAGCAATAGTTTGCTTTGAAGCAGGAGCACCCAGCTTGTTGGATGCATACAGGATAAACAGCGAGTCAGGTTTCCTGACTCCAGCCGATCTGGCTACATAAATCTTCAAAGCCCTGACTACATCTAGTAACTTGGAATCCTCCAAGTCACGAGTAGCCGCAGGCACCACAATAGGTTGGTTCACATGAAAAGATGACACCACCTTTGGCAGAAATTGCGGACGAGTCCGTAATTCTGCCCTGTCCAGATGGATAACCAGATAGGGGCTTTTACATGACAAAGCCGCCACTTTTTGACCACTTTCCACGTGAGATATTTTAACTCCACGGTCTTAAGCGGCTCAAACCAGTGAGATTTCAGGAAACTCAACACCACGTTAAGATCCCAAGGTGCCACTGGTGGCACAAAAAAGGGGCTGAATATGCAGCACTCCCTTTACAAACGTCTGAACTTCAGGTAGAGAAGCTAGTTTTTGTAAGAAGAAAATGGATCGGGCCGAAATCTGGACCTTAATGGACCCCAATTCTAGGCCCAAAGTCACTCCCGACTGTAGGAAGTGAAGGAAACGGCCCAGCTGGACTTCCTCTGTAGAGGCATTCCAGGCCTCACACCCAGCAACATATTTTCGCCGTATACGGTGATAATGTTTAGCCATCATGTCCTTCCTAGCCCTTATCAGCGTAGGAATAACCTCATCCGGAATCCCTCTTTTCTACTAGGATCCGGCGTCCAACCGCCATGCCGTCAAACGCAGCTGTGGTAAGTCTTGGAACATACAAGGTCCCTGCTGCAACAGATCCTGCCCTAGAGGCAGAGGCCATGGGTCCTCTGTGAGCATTTCTTGCAGCTCTGGATACCAAGTCCTTCTTGGCCAATCCGGAACAATGAGTATTGTTCTCACTCCTCTTTTCCTTATGATTCTCAGCACCTTGGGTAAGAGAGGAAAAGGAGGAAACACATAAACCGACTGGAACATCCACGGTGTCACCAGTGCGTCTACAGCTATCGCCTGAGAGTCTCTTGACCTGGCGCAATACCTCTGTAGCTTTTTGTTGAGGCAGGATGCCATCATGTTCACCTGTGGCAGTTCCCACCGACCTACAAGCTGCGCGAAGACTTCTTGATGAAGTCCCCACTCTCCCGGGTGGAGGTCGTGTCTGCTGAGAAAGTCTGCTTCCCAGTTGTCCACTCCCGGAATGAACACTGCTGACAATTCGCTTACGTGATTCTCCACCCAGCGAAGAATTCTGGTGGCTTCTACCATCGCCACCCTGCTCCTTGTGCCGCCTAGGCGGTTTACATGAGCCACTGCGGTGATATTGTCTGACTGAATCAGAACCGGTTGGTCGCGAAGCAGGGTCTCCGCTTGACTTAGGGCGTTGTATATGGCCCTTAGTTCCAGGATATTGATGTGAAGGCAAGTTTCCTGCCTTGACCACAGCCCTTGGAAATTTCTTCCCTGTGTGACTGCCCCCCACCCTCGGAGGCTTGCATCCGTGGTCACCAGGACCCAGTCCTGAATGCCGAATCTGCGACCTTCGAGAAGGTGAGCACTCTGCAGCCACCACAGGAAAGACACCCTGGCTCTGGGGGATAGGGTGATTAACTGATGCATCTGAAGATGTGAGCCGGACCACTTGTCCAGTAAGTCCCATTGGAAGGTCCTCGTATGGAACCTGCCGAAGGGAATGGCCTCGTATGATGCCACCCTCCTTCCCAGGACCCGAGTGCAGTGATGCACTGACTCCTGTTTTGGTTTTAATAGATTCCTGACCAGTGTCACGAGCTCCTGAGCTCTCTCTATCGGGAGATAAACCCTTTTCTGGTCTGTGTCTAGGATCATGCCTAGGAGAGGCAGATGAGCTGTAAGAACCAACTGCGACTTTAGAATATATAGAATCCAGCCGTGTTGCCGTTACACTTCCAGAGAAAGTGATACGCTGTTCAGCAACTGCTCTCTTGATCTCGCTTTTATGAGGAGATCGTCCAAGTACGTGATAATAGTGACACCTTGCTTCCGCAGGAGCACCATCATTTCCGCCATTACCTTGGTGAATATTCTCAAGGCCGTGGAGAGACCAAACGGCAACGTCTGAAATTGGTAATGACAATCCCGTACCGCAATTCTGAGGTACGCCTGATGAGGTGGATAAATGGGGACATGAAGGTATGCATCCTTTATGTCCCGAGTCACCATAAAATCTCCCCCTTTCAGGCTTGCAATAACCGCTCTTAGCGATTCCATCTTGAACTTGAACCTTTTCAGGTATATGTTCAGGGATTTTAAATTCAATATGGGTCCGACCGAACCGTCTGGTTTCGGGACTACAACATGGTCGAATAATAACCCCCTCCTTGTTGAAGGAGGGGAACCTTGACCACCACCTGTTGAAGATACAATTTGTGAATTGCAGTTAACACTGTTTCCCTCTCGTGGGGGAAGCCGGCAGGGCCGTCGGTGAGGGGGCATCTTCTCAAAGTCCAGCTTGTATCCCTGAGACACAATATCTATTGCCCAGGGATCTAACAGGGAGTGAACCCACTTGTGGCTGAACTTACGAAGGCGTGCCCCCACCGGGCCTAGCTCTGCCTGTGGAGCCCCAGCGACATGCGGTGGATCTTTGTAGAGGCCGGGAGGACTTCTGTTCCTGGGAACTAGCTGTGTTGTGCAGCTTCTTTCCTCTGCCCCCGCCTCTGGCAAGAAAGGACGCACCTCGGACTTTCTTGTTTCTTTATTCGAAAGGCTGCATTTGATAATGTCGTGCTTTCCTAGGCTGTGCAGGAATATAAGGCAAAATATCAGAATTACCAGCTATAGCTGTGGAGACCAGGTCCGAGAACCCTTCTCCACACAATCCTCAGCCTTCCATATGCCTCTTAAGTCGGCATCATCTGTCCATTGCACATTCTACAGGACACGTCAAGCAGAAATCGACATAGCTTTGACTCTAGGACCCAGTATACTCATGTCTCTTTGGGCATGTTTTATATATATATACCTATCTCTTAAGACAGCATCTTTAATATATATATCTCTATATATACATATATATATATATATCTATATGCATACTAGGGTCTCAATCTCTGCTGATAAGGTACCTGTCCACGCTGCCACAGCGCTATAAACCCATGCCGACACAATTGCCGGTCTGAGAAGTGTACTAGAATGTGCACGCTATCTGCAGGATCCCTGAGAATAGCTAGTGCTACCTTCTGTGCAAACGTGACACCCTAGGGGAAGATTCCCATCACATCCTGGCCCTAGTGGGGAAAGGATACTGCCTGAGAATTCTTTGTGGGAAGCTGCAGTCTCTTGTCTGGAGATTCCCGCTCTTTTTCCTCATGAGAGGAGGGAAATTTACCTCAGCTTTCTTCCCCTTAACATGTGTACCCTTGTGTCAGGGACAAATGAGTCATCAGTGATATGCAAATCATCTTTTATTACAATAATCATATATTGAATACCTTTCAGCCATTTTAGCTGTAACTTTGCATTATCATAGTCGACACTGGAGTCAAACTCCGTGTCGATATCAGTGTTTATTATTTTGGATAGTGAGCATTGTGAGACTCTGAAGGTCTCTGTGACATAGGGACAGACATGGGTAGATTTCCTGTCTGTTCTCTAATCTTTTGTGCAATAAATTCACCTCAGCACTTACACATATCCAAACAGGTGTCGGCGTTGTCGACGGAGACACCCTCTCACACACATATTTGCTCTATCTCCTCCTTAGGGGAGCCTTTTACCTCAGACATGTCGACACACACGAACCGACACACCACACACACAGGGGATGCTCTATTTGAAGACAGTTCCCCCACAAGGCCCTTTGGAGAGACAGAGAGAGAGTATGCCAGCACACACCCCAGCGCTATATGACCCAGGAATCACACAGTAACTTAGTGTTAACCCAGTAGCTGCTGTATATATTGTTTTTACGCCAAATTTATGTGCCCCCCCTCTCTTTTTCACCCTCTCTATCGTGCTTCTGCAGGGGAGAGCCTGGGGAGCTTCCTCTCAGCGGAGCTGTGGAGAGAAAATGGCGCTGGTGAGTGCTGAGGAAGAAGGCCCCGCCCCCTCAGCGGCGGGCTTCTCCCGCGATTTTGTGTAAAATTAATGGCGGGGGCTCATGCATATAACAGTGTCCAACTGTATATATGCTGCTTTTTGCCAGGAGGTAATCAATTGCTGCCCAGGGCGCCCCCCCCTGCGCCCTGCACCCTACAGTGACCGGAGTGTGTGGGTTAGTGTGGGCGCAATGGCGCACAGCTGCAGTGCTGTGCGCTACCTCATATGAAGACAGGAGTCTTCTACCGCCGATTTTGACGTCTTCTTGCTTCAACCCGCCGGCTTCTGGCTCTGCGAGGGGGACGGCGGCGCGGCTCCAGGAACAGACGACAAGGTCAGGTCCTGTGTTCGATCCCTCTGGAGCTAATGGTGTCCAGTAGCCTAAGAAGCGCAACCTAGCCGCAGTTAGTAGGTTTGCTTCTCTCCCCTCAGTCCCACGTAGCAGAGAGTCTGTTGCCAGCAGAAGCTCTCTGAAAATAAAAAACCTAACTAAAATACTTTCTTATCAGCAAGCTCAGGAGAGCTCACTAAAATGCACCCAGCTCTGTCCGGGCACAGATTCTAACTGAGGTCTGGAGGAGGGGCATAGAGGGAGGAGCCAGTGCACACCAGTAGTACTAAATCTTTCTTAGAGTGCCCAGTCTCCTGCGGAGCCGTCTATTCCCCATGGTCCTTACGGAGTCCCCAGCATCCACTAGGACATTAGAGAAAGGTAAAATAGTTGTCAATAACATTGTAATTTGGATTGTCTGCAGGAAAAGAGAATGATTGGAATCTAGAAAGAGTAATGATTAGAAAAAAATCAAGTGGTCAGTTTACTTCCTGCTAAAGACATTCTGCCTGGCTGCCAATTATTGTGTCTGCAGGAAAAGAGAATGATTGGAATCTAGAAAGAGTAATGATTAGAAAAAAATCAAGTGGTCAGTTTACTTCCTGCTAACATGTATGTGCGGCTCCATCAACATTTCCCTCCTCCAATACCAAAAAAAATGGTAAAGAATAAATGTGCGTACAAATTTTATGTTGTTGTTTGTACCACTTATAATTAATGATGTTGTAAAAATTGTCAAGGAGCTAAGTGTTATATATTTTTGGCCAAACATACACTTACTAACTATTTTGAGTTAGTTATCACAAATGTCTAACTTGTATTATGTTCACTTTTTTTTGGTGGCTGCTTGTCCTGCCCTTTGCCTTTAGCACTGTCATGTTGTCGTGCTCTGGTGGAGCGTCTTGGTGGTGATGAGACTGGCGTGATATTTGGAGTAGTCGTACCAGAACTGCTGCTTGTTTGCTGCTGGTGCATGCATCTGAGTGTTTCATTCAGGTTAGTGAGGGTGGCATTGAGTTCACGTGTAGTAGCATTTTGATTGTCTACAATTCGGAATAAAGTTTCATTAATCTTTTGATTGTTTTGAAAAATGTTCATATAACTTTGCTGTTGTCTGTGCTGTTCTTCCATTAGTCTGTGCTGTTCTTCCATTAGTCTATGCTGTTCTTCCATTATGCGCTGTAAGTTGCCCATGACCTGTGTAATGTCTGTACGCATGAGTTCCATGGTATTGCCCATTCTGGTTGTTTGTTCATTTTGTCTACTCAGATTTCTTGATATTCTTCTGAGGTGAGATGGTAGGCTTGCAAACATTTGTGTCTGCCTACGCAGGCAATCTTCATTAGTGGCCTGCTGTCTAGCCCAAATGGACCAAAACACCTGATCAGGGCCTTGTGTTACTGGTGTTGTTGGGCTGTGTTGTAGTGGTGGTGTGCTTTGCTGTGGTGGTGTACTCACAGCTGCTGGGGGGCTCATTCCTTGCCTTAATGGCTGCATTTCTAAGATGTTTGTCTCCTCCATGTCACTGTGTTGCTGTTGTTGAGGAGGGATGCTGTTCCCAGGACTAGAAGCTGAAATGTTCAAATAATCTCCGTTAGCTATCCATATGTTTGAGAAATGTAAACAAATCACTACACATGGAACACATGTCATTCACTGTTGCTTTCAACTATTCTGCCTAGCAACATCATCACTCATAACTTAAATACATACATATGCCTGTTTGTGGCAAATGTGTCTGGTTATTTAATTGTGAAAGCAAACACTTTATTTTTATTGTAGCTCACACATACTCCACCATAAAAACACATTGGAATCCATAATGCGTTACCTTATAGCTTTGAACAAACAAACAAACATAGTAATGTTTTTATATGTATTTTGCAATGTTACCTCAAACACACATGTGAAATTTGGAAAAACAACCTTACTTTTTTCAATTAAAAAAACATGCTTTTTTGTTGCAGCATCTTACACACAATGTCATACTGTATGGCTCAAGTGGACATACATATCTTTACTGGATGTGGACAAGGCCATTTAGCTAGGATTCCATTTCAGCTTTTACTTACTGCGGTAAGTATCTAAGTTTTTGATGTGTTTTGCCTTAATGCGGTTATGTTAAATTTAGATTACGTTCTGAAATTTTTTACATTTATTTCAGTTTGATACTCACAATCAAGATGAGGGGAGTGTGGATGACGTCTTGGAGGTGTGTCCAAAATTTGGATTGGGGGGACAGAACATACGGACGATAATCTTTGTGGCGGGGTAGCCTGCTGTGGTTGGCCCGGGACATACGACCTTGCTTTCTTTTCGGCCACAGGTTTTTTGTGGTGATGTCTTACAGAAGTGCCACTTCTGCTGCTCCATACTTCTTTTGATGGACCTTTTAATGAAAGTGCAATTTTGTTATGGCCATTCCTTTACAAACATACCCTATACTACAATGGACACTTTACCTGCTTCCGCAGCGTCATCATCATCAGATGTGATAGGAGTTACTGGCCGACGAGTAGTACTGATTTTTTCAAACACTGTATAAAATAAAAAATTAAAAAAATATTCATGCTATTGTGGATACATCCACCCATTATGCTTATAAACATTTATTCTTTAAGAAATGCTTGGTTTAAAAAAAAAAAAAAACATAAGGACCGGAAACAAAAACAAAAACATAAAACAATAAACATTGTCCAATAGACATATGCACTATGGCAAAATCAACACAGAAAAACATGTACAGGACACTGACATAGGCCACAAGTAAAAAAAAAAAAACATTACCAACCAAAAACACACACATCTTCATTTTGTATTGACTGGAAAAATATTACAGATGCAATATATAAATTGCTCTGTGATGTGGCACCCCAAACACACATTACCACTATATGAGCCAAACCAAAATGTAGCAATATTTTAAAAATTACACTGCAGTGTGGTGTCACGGTACAAATACAAGCTAAAAATTATCAATGAAATTGTGTTATTTTGTTTAAAAATTTTACATTAATAATGACGTTACACATGTAAGTGGTTTCCAAACCACTTTCCACTACTCCAGCCTCTAACATGACAACCACTGTTTTTTAAACATTGCACATGGATCACAAAAATATAAAACATAGTCACAATTTTTAAATAAAAAACGCCCAAAAGGAAAACATTATTGCTGGACAATTCAGAGACACACCAAGTCCAAACTACACATGCAAAATATCTTTCATAAAAACACATGACATAAAATAAAGTAAGATGTTACATTGGCTTTTGTATAAAACATTAACCAAAACAATGTATTTGCTGACACACACTTGAAGATGGGAGTAATATGCAACGTCACATGACACACATTTAAAAATAAAAATAAAAAAATAAAAAAATCATAGAATGTAAATGCAAATACACATGCTCACCATTCTTCCTAGGCCTATCTGAATCCCGGACATGGGTTGCAGAGACAACTTCAGGAGGTATTACACTCCGCATGGGCTCCTCATACTCCAGATATCTTGCAATATAGGGCTGCCCACCACCGGTTTTCCGAGCCGACTTGGCCTCCTTGGCCATTTTGGACTTGACACGTCGCTTTATGTCATAGTACCGTTTGCGGCACGTGTCCTCCGTCCGCTTGACCACCCCCTCACTATTGACAGCAGCAACAACTTTCGCCCACAACACCGTCTTCCTCCGTGTTGGCACCTTGGCGGACTCAGGGCCAAATAGCTGCCTCTGATACTTCATCAGCTCACGCACCAATGCCACATTTTCAGCAAAACTAAACTTTACATTCCGCCCAGTCTTAGTAGTGGTGCGTGGCTGCGGAGCACTCTGACTGTCACTATCACTTGAGGCTGCTGCAGCAACCTCACCCACCTCCTCCACCTCACTAACCTCACTAACACTCACCTCCTCCACCTGACCAACCTCCTCCCCCTCACTCACACCCTCCACCTCACCCACCTCTGAGTCACACATAATTGTGTGTCTAAACAGTTAACACAGAAAGAAAAAACAACAACACACTCCTCCACTACCACTACACAACTCACACACACACACACACACACACACACGCGCGCACACACACACACACAAACACTGACAAGGGACTATAAAGAAAAATAACTTGGACTAAAAATTAAACAAAACCACAAAATACAAGACAACAAGAATGACAAGACGACTTTCAAACACAATATCACACTCAGAAATCGCTACCAACACTCCTCACCAAACCACAAATTCACCTACCTCCACAGCACAACCTCCCTCCTCCTCACCACTAACTAAACCCACGAGGTGCAGACGGTTTGGGGCGTATTTATATGGTTGCGCACAGACACTCCTACCATCTGAAACACAACCAATCACGAACGGGGATGAAAATCGAAACTGAAAGTGAAAATGCGGCCGAGGGAAAAAAAAACCCTGCCGTGTTTAACTTAGGAAAAAACCCAGCAAATACTACAAAAACACGTACGCAAACGACAATGACGGCCGTAAATGTGCCAAAAAAAAACGACTGGCATCGACATCGGAAAACACGAAAACCATAAAGTCGACTGCTTCGTAACTTTGCGTATATGGATTCAAAAAGTTGCATGAAAATGCACCCGATACAAAACGAGTTTAAACACTACACAAACCGACTCAAACACGAATATTAGTAAATATTGCCCTTGGTCTTCTCTCTCTCCCTAACACTCTCTTCTCTCTCTCTCTCTCTCTCTCTCTCTCTCTCTCTAACACTCTCTTTCCTTTCTCTCCCTCTCCCTAACATTCTCTCTCTCCTCTCTCTCCCCCTAACTTTCTCTCTCCCCTCTTTCTCCCTAACGCTTTCCTCTCTCTCTCCCTAACACTCTCTCTCCTCTCTCCCTAACAATCTCTCTCCTCTCTCCCTAACACTCTAGCTTCTCTCTCTTTCTCTCCCTAGCTCTCTCCCTAACACTTGCTCCTCTCTCTATCCCTAACACTCTTTCCTCTCCTCTTTCTCTCCCTAACACTCTCTCCTCTCTTTCTCTCCCTAACACTCTCCTGTCTCTCTCCCTAACACACACACACTCTCTCCCTAACTCTCTCTCCTCTCTCCCTAACACTCTCACTCCTTTCTAATACTCTAGCTTCTCCCTCTCTCTCCCTAACACTCTTTTTTTCTCCCTCCTTCTCTCTCTCTCTCTCTCTCTCTCTGTCTCCCCCTAACATTCACTCTCCTCTCTCCCTAACACTCTTCTCCTATGTAACATTCTCGCTTCTCTCTCTCTTTCTCTCCCTAACACTCTCTCTTCTCTCTCTCTTTCCCTAACACTCTCTTCCCTTGACTCTGTTTCTCTCTCTACCTGATACTGTCCCTTTCTCTCCCTCACTCTCCCTGACACTTAGTCTCTCTCTCCCTCCCTCTGCCTTTCCACCTCCTTCCCACCATGGTGCCACCTCCATTTTTGTCACCATAGTACCGCCTCCTCATCCCCATTGGCTCCGCCCCCGGGGGGCCCCAAATGAGGATTTATCTTGCCCCCAGCCCATTTTTATTCTGACACCCTTGATATATATATATATATATATATATCAGTTGATAGAAGAGCAGGAACAGCAATCCAGTTCAAGTGCTGTGGCTACTGTCAAACATGATAGTACTTCACCATCTACTAAAGGTGGTCCAGGAGACACAATGTTTAAGAAAGGGCACCTACAGTAAAATCTAAATATTTAACAATGTTAAAGAAAACATAACCTCTAATAGTAAAGGGAACGTTTACAGTCAAAAAAATCGTAAAATTGGCATAGTACAATACACCACACATAGGCCCTCATTCCGAGTTGTTCGCTCGTTGCCGATTTTCTCTATATTGCGATTAGTCGCTTACTGCGCATGCGCATGGTTCGCAGAGCGCATGCGCTTAGTTATTTTACTCAAAAGTTAGGTATTTTACTCACGGCATTACGAGGATTTTTCTTCGTTCTGGTGATCGGAGTGTGATTGACAGGAAGTGGGTGTTTCTGGGCGGAAACAGGCCGTTTTATGGGTGTGTGTGAAAAAACGCTGCCGTTTCTGGGAAAAACGCGGGAGTGGCTGGAGAAACGGGGGAGTGCCTGGGCGAATGCTGGGTGTGTTTGTGACGTCAAACCAGGAACGAAACTGACTGAACTGATCGCAGTGGCAGAGTAAGCGTCGAGCTACTCAGAAACTGCTAAGAAATTTCTATTCGCAATTTTGCGAATCTTTCGTTCGCAATTCTGCTAAGCTAAGATACACTCCCTGTAGGTGGCGGCTTAGCGTGTGCAATGCTGCTAAAAGCAGCTAGCGAGCGAACAACTCGGAATGAGGGCCATAGTTGCAAGAAAAGGCTCACTATTTGTGAGTGGTGGTCCTGCTAGTGCTACTGCTGTTTTGTGCACTAGAAGAATGCCTATTGCGGAAGCCAGGGCCAAGCACAGTCAGGCATCTTCTTCTGTAACCTCATATGATGATGCAACGCCTTCTTGCTCTGAGTCTAGTAGATGTGCCACCTTTAAAATAGAAAAATCTGTGCCTAAGAGAAGAACACTAAGGGGTATATTCAATTGAAGTCAAAAGCTGCTGTCTGTCGAAAAGACGTCAGTTTTTCGACTTTATTAGGTCGGAAGGGGTTCCGACCTATTCAATATAATCCCAAATTATTCGACAAGTCGAGGAATTTGACTTGTCGAAAAGCACGTGGATCGGCGGAACAGCTGCCGATCCACATGCTTTTGTCGAAAACGGGGCTAAAACCGTCAGGTTTTGGCCCCATTTTTGACCATCTCAATCCGACTTTAAAAAAAGTCGGATTGAGGACATGAGACGGGGTAGCGGGGCGGCGGGCTGCAGGGCACTACCTCTGATGGGTGCCCCCCGCCAGGCTCCCGGCAGCGCACCGTGGCCTCTGCTGACAGGTCCCCTGCCACCGCTGACTGGTCCCCTGCCACCACTGACAGTCCCCCTCCACCGCTGATTTGTCCCCCGCCGCCGCTGACAGTGTCCACCACCGCCTGACAGGTCCCCCCGGGCCATGCAGATACCTCCCCCGGGTGCTGCTGATAACTCCTGCGGCTGCCGCTGATGGGTCCCCCCGGCCGCCGCAGATGCCACCCCTGGCGCCGCGGATAACTCCTGCGGCAGCTGCTGAAGGATCTCCCCAACTGCCTGACAGGTGCCCCTGGCCACTGCAGTTACCTCTCCCTGGCCGCCGCTGATAGGTGTGTGTCCCCCCGCCGCTGCTGACAGCTACACCCGGCAGCTGGTAGCAGCAGCAGGATGGGACACCGTGAGCAGACAAATCCGATAGTCGGATTTGGCCGCTCATTTGAATAGAGCTTGTCAGATCCATTCCGACAAATGCATGTGGGAATGGATCCGACTTTAATTGAATATACCCATAAGACTAAAGAACAAACTGTGTGTTCACAAATCCCTGAAGAGAGTCTAGTGTTGTCCAAGTTAGCTATGTGTGAGTCTGACATTTTGTCACACTGTACTCGTATAGAAACATCTTTCTACCATTTCAAATGCAAATGTGAAATGCAAATGTGGGGATGCGCAGCACAAGTAAAGATGGTGACATAGAAATTGAGGATGCTAATGTGGATGTGCAACAGCATGAGGGGGGTATTTGTGTATCAGGAATCAATAGGAATGTGAGATGTTGAAACCCGGTACAATTCCCTTTATGGCCAGTACAGACCATAGAAAATTGTACTTTTCTGGCCAAAAAGGTACAGATGGAGGGTATGTGTTAGACAGCTTTATTTTTACATTGCAATTTGGGTTTCCGTTTGGACACACCCCACCCAAATCTAAAGGTGCCTATACACTACTGCGATTTTGCCTGATTTCATCCGAATCGGGCATTTCGGGATGATAAATAGGATGACAACGGGCAAATCGCATGTGCTTTACTTCTGATCCGATGCGCGGTCCCGTGAGCATCGGATCGGAGCCCCTAGATTGGAAGTACTGCACTATAAATATGTCGGATCCCGCAGGCATGGCTGGGATCGCATATGATACATCCTATGCAAAAGGACCGCTTATGATGTATTGTATGCAATCCTGCATACAATACATCCTTGGCGGTTCAAGGGAAATCTTATGTGACTTCTCCCTCGGAGAAGTCGCATAAGCGTATGGGCACCTTTACTCTTTCTGCACATGTTGCATCTGCCCCCACCACCACCTCCAGTGCAACATGGGGGTAATTCAGACCTGATCGCTGGGCAGCGATTTTTGCAGCCCTGCATTCGGATAGTCGCCGCCTACAATGGGACTATATTTCAGCTGTGCAAGTATGCGATCGCATGTGCAGCAGAGCTGCACAAACTGATTTTGTGCAGTCTCTGCGCAGCCCAGGACTTACTCAGCAGCTGCGATCACATCAGCCTGCTCAGGACCGGAATTGACATCAGACACCCGCCCTGCAAACCCATGGACACTCCTGCGTTTTTCCAAACACTCCTTAAAAACGGTCAGTTGACACCCACAAACGCTCTCTTCCTGTCAATCTCCTTGCGATCACCCTGGCGAATGGATCTTTAGCACAAACCTGTCGCTGACCGGTGAGCAGCTTTGTCGCTGTGTGACGCGTATGCGCATGCGCAGTTTAGGTCTGATCGCCCGCTGCGCGAAAACGTACAGCAGCGATCAGATCTGAATTACCCCCATGGTTTTTCCAAGGTGCACAGTAACTTGTTCCCAATTCAAAATCAGGCCCCATACACATTTTAGCAGAGATGCGTGGGTTCGGTTCCTTGAGAACCGAACCCTACTGGACTCCACGCTCTGAGCCCGAATCCGAGTCAGGTTCGGGTTTTCCCGCCTGACTCGGAATCCAGAATGAGGCAAAACGTCATCATCCTGCTGTCGGATTCTCGCAGGATTTGGATTCCTTATAAAGAGCTGCAAGTCCCCGCCATTTTCACTCCGGCATTGGAGAGTGTAGAGAGAGGACGTGTCTCCGTTCTCTCAGTGTCCGTGTCTTGTGCAGTATTTATCCAGTCACAGTGGTTGTGTCCTCTTGCTGCCATATGTCCAGTGCTGCTGTATAAGTCCGGTCCAGTGGTGCTGTGTCATGCTGCATCAGTTCAGTGGTGCTGTATAGTGCTGCATCAGTCCAGTGGTAGTGTCCTGTGCATCAGCCATCAGTCATTCCAGTGACCAGGCAGTCACAGTGTTATACTCTACTGCCATATGTCCAGTGCTGCTGTATAATAATAACAAGTCCCTTACAGTGTTGCTGTGTTGTCCTGCATCAGACCAGTGGTAGTGTCCTGTGCATCAGCCATCAGGCAGTCACAGTGGTATACTCTGCTGCCATATGTCCAGTGCTGCTGTATAATAATAACAAGTCCCTTACAGTGTTGCTGTGTTGTCCTGCATCAGACCAGTGGTTGTGTCCTGTGCATCAGCCATCAGTCATTCCTGTGACCAGGCAGTCACAGTGGTATACTCTGCTGCCATATGTCCAGTGCTGTTGTATAATAATAAAAACAAGTCCCTTACAGTATTGCTGTGTTGTCCTGCATCAGACCAGTGGTAGTGTCCTGTGCATCAGCCATCAGTCATTCCAGTGACCAGGCAGTCACAGTGTTATACTCTACTGCCATATGTCCAGTGCTGTTGTATAATAATAAAAACAAGTCCCTTACAGTGTTGCTATGTTATCCTGCATCAGACCAGTGTTAGTGTCCTGTGCATCAGCCATCAGTCATTCCTGTGACCAGGCAGTCACAGTGGTACACTCTGCTGCCATATGTCCAGTGCTGCTGTATAATAATAACAACAACAAGTCCCTTACAGTGTTGCTGTGTTGTCCTGCATCAGACCAGTGGTAGTGTCCTGTGCATCAGCCAGCAGTCATTCCTGTGCCACATACTGTATTGTGTTATATAACTCCAGAAAAATAATGGAGAACAAAAATTTGGAGGATAAAATAGGGAAAGATCAAGAACCACTTCCTCCTAGTGCTGAAGCTGCTGCCACTAGCCATGACATAGACAATGACATGCCATCGTCGTCTGCCAAGGCCGATGCCCAATGTGATAGTAGAGGGCATGTAAAATCCAAAAAGCCAAAGTTCAGTAAAAAGACCCAAATAAAAGAAATTTAAATCGCCTGAGGAGAAACGTAAACTTGCCAATATGCCATGTACAACACGGAGTGGCAAGGAACGGCTGAGGCCCTGGCCTATGTTCATGACTAGTGGTTCAGCTTCACATGACCATGGAAGCTGTAAGGATTATATCTCTGAACCACCTCGATTTGATGACCCCTTAGGTACCCGGAGAGTAACTCTTAACACAAAGAGTAAGCACGCAGCTGTAGTTAAGAATCACTCTGTTTATTGTAAAAATTACAGCGTACTATATAGATAAGAAACATGGGTGTATACAATATGTGCAAGCATATGATTGGATAAATAGAAGTAGCATACGACATTACATGCAGGATATCATACAGCATGAGGACATCATGAGCTCTATGTCCATATAGGGGCTTCCGTACACGGACAGGAGTACGTGTCGAAGCTAAGGCATAGTATCAGTGTGGGATAACTTTGCAAGGTCATAACCACAATAGAAAACATCGAGACATTCTTGTCTCTGTAGCAATACAGCAAGAGAAGAACATAGACCCTTTAACCCTTCAATCCCCTCTTAGAATCACAAATTTATATTATGTGATTCTTACAATGGGATTTCTTTAATCGATAAGTGGCTAAGTATTGGGCGTAGGCCTTAGGGGAATCATCACGTAAAGTGGTGATGTCTTCGTACATAAGTGCGTTGTCGATACCTTTGGAAGTGAGCTTTCTGCAACAGGGTATTACGCAGTATACAACAACACAGATGAGAATAAAGGCAATTAGTATGAAGATTCCTAACTGAACGAGGGCTTGTTTCCAATTTTCAAACCAGCCAAAGTATTGGCTCCAGGGGTTGTCAATACCAGAATTTCTTTTAAGTTCAATGGATAAGTTTTCCAGTTTGTTTATGGCCAAGGTGACTTTGCCATTAGGGCCAGTATTGTCAGGTATGTAGGTACAACATCCTTCTACCTTCCCAATATAGACACAGGTGCCCCCTTTCTCTGCTAGTAGCATATCAAGGGCCATGCGGTTTTGGAATGTCATTTGGGAAGTGGCTTCCAGTTGCTCAGCTATGCCTTTAAGAGCATCCTTTGTGTAATTTATAAATCTCTGCTAATTATAATAAATGTAATTAATCCAAGCAACATTTTTATTCACAGTAATTATGGGTATTAACGATTCAAACCCAGCTGCCACTTGGTCCCCGGCTTTAAACTCATTTGGTACACCCCTAGGTACCCCAATAGTATCTATATATACATGTGGATCAAAACTGCCCCCTGGGCTTTCCCTCTTTCTTCTCCTGGGGGTTACAACGGGAGAGGGAGGCTGCTCCTCTCCTGGGATGATATGGAGGGGCATGATCACCTTAGCCAGGGCACATTCTCCTTGCCAAGTAGTATCTAATTTTGTTCTTAATTTCATATCCCCACAGATATAGTAGATGTCACCTAAGGATTTGGTTTGATTCACCAGGACAGTAGTCCTTTTAGATGTACAGTAACCTGGGGGGAAGGTTTTCAAGTCCCTGGCGCTGGAAGTGTTAGAGACATAACAGGTGTAATTCCCTGGATATATGGTTATGGTATTACCTGGATTGGGGTCTTTTGATAGGATAGGATATTCCTTTTTCCACATTTCACATTGACTGTCATTGGTTTTGGTGCCGTTGTAAAGGCTGAAAAAACAACTTTCCTGCTCTAGGGGTATATTAAGGGGCACTGTGCCTAGGTGAGGCCTAGATCTGCCACAAACATAGCAGTTACTTTTATTATGTTTATTGGCGCTATATTTCATCCATTCTAACCAGAAATTGATGTCAGAGAAACCAGTTTCAATAGCTAGGATGTCTTCAAAGGTGGGATTGTTAATGGCTATCATATCCTTGAAGGTAGCTATATGAGGCCTTAGGGGTTTACCTTGGGGGATAGCCTTAGACTGATACGCTGGATTGTTAAACATGTCCCATAAATGAAAGCTTTGCCTTTCGCTATAGTACCCTGTTCCCCACCATATTCCAACTACATAGGTACCATTATCTGCTCTGCTGGGGCGTTCTATGTTTAATCTGAACCTATATGCACTTGGGCCCTCGTCCATCTTAAAGATAGACATTCTAGAGAGTAGAGGTATTCCACCAGGTTGGCTCCATCTATTTAAAGCGTCTGATGGTCTGTACCCCCAGTCAATTCCTGTGTTCCACCCCACAGATCCCCAGGAATCACAGTTGTATCCCCACCATGAATCAGTAACACAAATATAAACTGTCTCAGATATTCCTGATTTTCTTTTTTTGTGTATAGAGTGTTTTGCTTCAGCAAGCTTGGAGAACATAAAGTAATCTAAGACATAGGTGGCTACGTGTGTGTTGGAGGAGTTATACCATAAGGTGGTCACCCCTTCCTTTTGTGAGATGTTAACCTCAGTTCTACAGGGAAGTGTTAGGACTGTGATGAGGGTTAGGATAACACATGCCCAGCGGGGTCCGTGGTTCACAATCATCTTCTCCATGTGTGAGGTCATCTTGGTTGGAGGTCAGGGCTGTCTGCCCCCGTTAGTACCTCTCCTCGTTGGAGGTCAGGGCTGTCTGCCCCCGTTAGTACCTCTCCTGGACTTGCTTCGCGGTTTGGGCTGGGTATCTTCTTTACTCGGGATGCATGGATCCAGGTGGGCCCCTCCTCAGTAAGGACAGCTGTTCTGGTCACTGCTACAACTTCTGTCTCTGGACCATAGGCAAAATCTCCTGGACCTTTGTTCCTGGGGAGCACTTTCACAATGACCTTGTCTCCGACCTGGAAAGGATGTGCTGGTTCCTGTGGGTTAGAAGGATTTTTACAAGCAACCTTATGTTCAATCTCATCTAGTTTTGTTATGAGGGACCTGACGTATTCTTCCCTTATGAGCTCTAAGTCTCCTTCCTGTACTACTAATGGTTTCTTAGCCCAGGGTGTGGGGAAGGGTCTTCCCATGAGTATTTCAAAAGGTGAATAACCTAGGGTTTTCTGGGGAGTTATTCTGATTTCTGCTAGTATGATAGGGAGGGCTTGCTTGAGGTATACATGGTTTCCCCTCTTTGCAGATTAATCCTGTTTTAGGATTCTTCTGCATTATTGGAAACAACCAATCAGCTAAATCTTTGGGGGAGGCAGAAACTTGGAGTTCAGTAAATAGATACTGATCATCTATCATGGGTGGGGTTATGACGGCCATGGCTTGGTATGTGGAGTCATTTGGTCTAGCACAAGAGCCGTCAACAGAAACATGGTCAGAGCCAGGAACAGGTATGGGGGACATGTCCAGTCGGGGAGATGTCTCAGTCTCTATGGTCAGACAGCAGTCATGGTCGTCGGGCAAGTCATCTTGGGGACCTTTGAGACCAAGGAGAGCATTTAAGATAGGGGCAGGGCCTGAAGTTGTATTAGCATACTTGATGGTGAGGGAGGGATTTCCCAGCAATTGTACTTCATAGCCACTAAGGCGTTGGGCAGACATGTGTTGTGTATGTAATCCTTTAAGAATGGCCAAAACATCATGGGTTGTGTGAAGTACAGTGGTGTGTCCTAGGGTGAGTGTAGTTGCCATTTCAGCTACCATTGCACAGGCCGCTAGTGCCCGAAGACAGGCAGGCATACCTTGGACCGACACAGGCATTACTTTGGAAAAGAATGCCACGGGGCGCAGTTTGCCTCCATGAAATTGAGTCAGTACCCCCGCCATGGTTTTACAGTTGTCCCTTGCATATAAATGAAACGGCAGTACATAGTTTGGGAGGCCCAGTGCCGGACTTTTTACCAACATACATTTTAGACTTTCATATGCAGTTAACATTTCTTGTGACCATTGAATCTGTTTAGGTTTGTCATTGAGAGTGGCTTGTCTCAAGATATTGTCATAGTAGGAACAATCAGATATCCACTGTCTGCAATAATTAATCATGCCCAGAAAGGATAGCATTTCCTTCTGAGTAGTTGGGGTGACCAGGCCCAATACAGACTGAATGCGTTGTGGACTGATTTTCCTTTCTCCCTCTGTGAGTACAAAACCCAAATAATCGACATGCTTTTTACACCATTGCATTTTTGTTTTAGACACATTCACAGAGCCAGTTTAACAGTGATATACCATCCTGTCGGCAGGCCTCCTCCGTTTGACTACAGAGAAGCAGATCATCTGCATACTGTAGCAGGACAGAACCATAGGGGGGGTGCCAGGGAACTGCTTGCCCTCAAAAGAAAAAGCAAAAAGTAATTGTGTCTGAGGGTCCACTGGTATGCTGAAAAATGCATTTTTTAAATCAATTACTGGGAAAAATGCAGCGTGTACAGGGATGGCTGAGATGAGTGAGTTTACATCAGGTACAATAGGTGCAATTGGAACAATTAGCTGATTAATTGCCCTAAGATCTTGTACAAACCTTATAGTCCCATCTGATTTAGCTACAGGGTTAACTGGTGTGCAGTATGGGGATACTACATGTTTGAGAATGCCTTGCTTCAAAAATTGTTGTACCATGGGTCTAAGACCCTCTATCTTTTCTTGTGACAAAGGGTACTGTTTGTGGTACACTGGCTGTGAGTCTGGTTTGAGTGTGGCCTTGTATGGTGTGCAAGATATCAGTCCTGTGTCGAAGGGACCTTCTGCCCACACAAGGGGGTCTATTGTATCTAGTTCAGTGGTCTCAGTGAGCACGGGGAAGTGTGGTGAGGTTATGTCCATACCCCCACCAGTAGGGGTGATGGTTATCTGTAGTTCAGTAAGGAGGTCTCCTCCCAGCAAGTTAACTGGACAGTCAGGTATGACAGTGAATGAGTGAGTCCCTATGTAATGTCCCCGTGGTGTGTCAATAGGGATAGGTACAGTGGAGTAAGCTTTTGTGGGTATCCCATTGATTCTCATTGAAGGAGCGGACTTTCTCAGGGGCCCATGGTACTGGTCCCTGCACAGAACACTGGTGGTGGCCCCGCTGTCAATCAGGAATGGGACACTTGTTCCATTGACACCTAGATTGATCATTGGGGGTTCCTTCCAGTGTTCTGTGAGCTGCATGAAAGTCGGGACACCCTCCTCCGGGCCCCGTCAGCGGGGCTGTCCCTACCAGTCAATCTGGAACCTTGGGGGGTCCCTGGGAACGTTGCTAAGGGGGGCAGATTCAGTTGATGGCTGCCTAGGTTTGTTAAGGGGGTAGGGGCAGTCCCTAGCCCAGTGTCCATCCTTGCCACAGTTAAAGCAGGATGTATGTCGTCTGTTTGGAGGTGCAGGGGGACCCCTATTATGTGGGGTGTCCCGCTGGGGGCGAGGGTTCCTGTGTTGCCTCCGGAGGTTCTGAAAACTGTGGGTCAGTACGTTTTGAGTTTTCTTTTTAATGTCAAAACAGCCTGCTGCTTCCTTCTCATATAAATGTTTACTGAATTCCTCAATGTTGTCTGAGGTCCAACTAGAAACACTTTGTTTTACTGTCAAGGTCACAGAAGGCAGTAGGTTGTTTATAAATGTGGAAATAAGTAAGCTGTCAGTATTTACTAGGGTGAGACCTGCTTCCTCTGACCAGCATTTTTTTTTAAATCTCTTCCAGAATTCAGTCACATTCTCACTAGGTTTCTGTTTGCAAGCTACTGCTAGGGACGAGCGGGTTTTAAACACTGCGTCCAGATGTTCACTCAGTTCATCCCACTAAATTGTCTAGCCAGGGGTTAACAAGGTAGTAATTTGTAGGGGAGACACGAGCAACATATTCCTTGCAGGTCTCTCCCGGGAGGGGAGGGGGGTATTCAGTCTCTTTACTCTGATCTGATCCCATATTACCAATAAGTAACTAACGTGTCTAAACTGAATTAATAACAATCTTTATCATAAAAAAAAACATAGATTGTTCCAAACACAGTGTCATATAGTGCGTGTACACTTACCACCCACGCAATATATTTCTAAAAGAATTCACAAATAACAGGGAAGGGGAACAATAGTCTATGTATGCATTCAGCTGATCTGATCATAGATCATTGGTAACATGTGGGAGTGCATATTTCCTACACAAACTACCGGGAACAGAAAACAACAACAGTACAACTTGTGATACCAAATGTACGTACACTTACCACCCGTACAATTAATATCTCTGCAATCGTGGACAATGTTATTTGTTACAAATCAACTTTCAAATGTACTTAAAATCACTGTAAACAACAATGTCCTCTGGCACTCAGTGTCCGTGCACTTACCACCCGTTCACTGAGTGTCCTTAATAGAAAAATTACAATATGAGTACTTATAAGACAGACATACAAATATTTAGGTGATCAAATCGAGGAGGCGTTGTTATTTGGACCCCTGGTCCATCTATGGTATCCCGGATACCTGTGCCTTTAAAGATTATATGGACCCCTGGTCCTTCTATGGTATCCCTGATACCTGTTTTATGACGCCTTAAATACGTGGACCCCTGGTCCTTCTATGGTATCCCTGATACCTGTTTATGACGCCTTAAAAAAAAATCCTTTACATAAAACTACGTAACATTAAGTCCCGGACTTAAATATTACCTTGTCATGTGTTCCCGGAACACGGAGTGAGTTCAGATCCAGTAGATGGTCGCAATCCCTTAGCGGACAAGACAGACAACAAAATTCTCTATCTTACCGATCAGGGGACGATCGGCTGGATTCCGGACTGAGCCCCCAGACTGTAAGGATTATATCTCTGAACCACCTCGATTTGATGACCCCTTAGGTACCCGGAGAGTAACTCTTAACACAAAGAGTAAGCACGCAGCTGTAGTTAAGAATCACTCTGTTTATTGTAAAAATTACAGCGTACTATATAGATAAGAAACATGGGTGTATACAATATGTGCAAGCATATGATTGGATAAATAGAAGTAGCATACGACATTACATGCAGGATATCATACAGCATGAGGACATCATGAGCTCTATGTCCATATAGGGGCTTCCGTACACGGACAGGAGTACGTGTCGAAGCTAAGGCATAGTATCAGTGTGGGATAACTTTGCAAGGTCATAACCACAATAGAAAACATCGAGACATTCTTGTCTTTGTAGCAATACAGCAAGAGAAGAACATAGACCCTTTAACCCTTCAGAAGCCCTCATCCTCCCGCTAGAACGTTAAAAGAGTTAAGCTGGAAAAAGCACAGAAAAGAACTGTGCGTTCTGAGATGGTATCACAAATCCCCAAGGAGAGTCCAAGTGTGTCGGCGGTTGTGATGCCTGACCTTCCCAACACTGGACGGGAAGAGGTGGCTCCTTCCACCATTTGCACGCCCCCTGCAAGTGCTTGAAGGAGTACCCACAGTCCAGTTCCTGATATTCAAATTGAAGATGTCACTGTTGAAGTACACCAGGATGAGAATATGGATGTTGCTGGCGCTGAGGAGGAAGTTGACGATGAGGATTCTGATGGTGATGTGGTTTGTTTAAGTCAGGTACCGGGGGAGACACCTGTTGTCCGTGGGATGAAGAAGCCCATTGTGATGCCTGGGCAAGCTACCAAAAAGCCACCTCTTCGGTGTGGAATTATTTCTCCACAAATCTGGACAACAGGTGTCAAGCCATCTGTAGCATCTGTCAATCTGTAATAAGTAGGGGTAAGGATGGTAACCACCTAGGAAAATCCTCCCTTATACGTCACCTGCAGTGCGTTCATCATAAGTCAGTGTCAAGTTGTGAAACTTTGGGTAAGAGCGTAAGCAGTCAACTGACACCTAAATCCCTTCTTCCTCCTGTACCGAAGCTCCTGCAAGCCACACCACCAACTCCCTCAACGTCAACTTCCTCCTCAGTCAGGAACGTCAGTAGTTCTGCAGGCCATGTCACTGTCAAGACTGAGGAGTCCTCTCCTAACCGGGTTTCCTCCCGTGGATCCTTGAGTGGTAGGCCTGCTGTTGCTGCCGCTGCTGTTGTTGCTGCTGGGAGTCGATCGTCATCCCAGGGGGGAAGTCAGAAGACCACTTGTACTACTTCCAGTAAGCAATTGACTGTCCAACAGTCCTTTGTGAGGAAGATGAAATATGACAGCAGTCATCCTTTTTCCTTTTGCAAAGCGGATAACAGGTCTTGACAGCTATGTTGGTGTTAGACGTGCGTCCGGTATCTGCCATTAGTTCAGTGGGACTTAGAGAATTGTTTCAGGTACTGTGTCCCCGGTATCAAATCCCATCTAGGTTCCACTTCTCTAGGCAGGCGATACCGAGAATGTACAGAGACGTCTGAAAAAGTGTCCTTAGTATCCTACAAAATGCAGTTGTACCCACTGTCCACTTAACCACGGACATGTGGACAAGTGAAACAGGGCAGACTAGATGTATGGCCTCCCACAGCAACACCAGCAGCAGCACCAGTAGCAGCATCTCGCAAACGCCAACTCATTCCTAGGCAGGCTACGCTATGTATCACCGCTTTCCGTAAGAGGCACACAGCTGACAACCTCTTACGGAAATTGAGGAACATCATCACAGAATGGCTTACCCCAATTAGACTCTCCTGGGGATTTGTGATATCGGACAATGCCAGCAATATTGTGCGTGCATTACATCTGGGCAAATTCCAGCATGTCCCATGTTTTGCACATACAATTAATTTGGTGGCACAAATTTTTTTTTTTTAAATGACAGGGGCGTGCAGGAGATGCTGTTGGTGTCCCGAAAAATTGCTGGCCCCTTTTGGCATTCAGCCACTGCGTGCCGAAGACTGGAGCTCCATCAAACACGCCTGAACCTGCCCTGCCATCACCTGAAGCAAGAGGTGGTAACGAGGTGGAATTCAACACTCTATATGCTTCAGAGGATGGAGGAGCAGTAAAAAGCCAAGCCTATACATCGACCTACGATATAGGCAAAGGAGGGGTAATGCACCTGACTCAAGCGCAGTGGAGAATGATTTCAGTCTTGTCCAAGGTTCTCCAACCCGTCGAACTTGCCACACGTGAAGTCAATTCAGACACTGCCAGCTTGAGTCAGGTCATTCCCCTCATCAGTCTTTTGCAGAAGCAGCTGGAGAAATTGAAGGAGGAGCTAAGATGAAGCGATTCCGCAAAGTATGTGGGACTTGTGGATAGAGCCCTTCATTCACTTTGCCAGGATTCAAGGGTGGTCAATCTGTTGAAATCAGAGCACTACATTTTGGCCACCGTGCTCGATCCTAGGTTTAAAACATACGTTGTATCTCTCTTTCCAGCAGACACAAGTCTGCAGAGGTGCAAAGACCTGCTGCTTAGTAAATTGTCAACTCAAGCGGAACATGACCCGTCAACAGCTCCTCCTTCAATTTCTCCCACCACTGGGGCTGCAAGGAAAAGGACAAGATTTCCTAGCCCACCCGCTGGCGGTGATGCAGGGCAGTCAGGAGTGGTAGCTGACATCTGGTCCGGACTGAAGGACCTGACAACAATAACTGACATGTCTACTGTCCAGGGCCGGCTCCAGGCATGTTCGAATAGAGCGGCCGCGCAGGGCGCCACCCTTAATGGGCACCGCGCGCTGGTGCCGCCATATTCGAACCTGGAGCCGACCCTGTGCAGCATTGGCCTTGAACTCTTGTGTGCGCTACGCGCGCTGAGCGGCGCCGGTGTCTAACGTCAGGCGCCACGCAGCGCGCATAGCACACACAAGCGCTTTGGAGGCTGCCCGCACCCGGACCTGCACCCGCCCGCACCCGGACCTGGACCCGCAGGCAGCAGTACTCCTCTCCCTCCCAGCGCCGCAGGTATTTTGGGGGGGCATTTATGGATGGCACTATGTGGGGTCATATCTGCACTGTGTGGGGTCATATCTGCACTGTGGGGGCATTTATCTGGCACTGTGGGGGCATTTATGTATCTGGCACTGTGGGGGCATTTATGTATCTGGCACTGTGGGGGCATATCTGGCACTGTGGGGGGCATATCTGGCACTGTGGGGGCATTTATGTGTCTGGCACTGTGGGGGCATTTATGTATCTGGCACTGTGGGGACATTTCTGGCACTGTGGGGGCTTTTCTGTATCTGGCACTGTAGGGGCATTTATGTATCTGGCACTGTGGGGGCATATATCTGGCACTGTGGGGGCATTTCTGTATCTGGCACTGTAGGGGCATTTATGTATCTGGAACTGTGGGGACATATCTGGCACTGTGTAGCCATTTATGTATCTGGCACTGCTGGGGGGCATGTCGTGTTGCTGACATTACTGGGGGGCATGTCATGTGTAGCTGGCACGGCTGGGGAGCATATCATGTAGTGTTCCCGCTAGGCGTCTGTGGCTAGGCAATGTGTCTCAGTGCTCTGCCTGGCGCAAAATGTCTAACGTGCTCTGCCTGGTGCAAAGTGTCTAACATGCTCTGCCTGGCGCAAAGTGTCTAACGTGCTCTGCCTGGCGCAAAGTGTCTAACGTGCTCTGCCTGGCGCAAAGTGTCTAACGTGCTATGCCTGGCGCAAAGTGTCTAACGTACTCTGCCTGGCGCAAAGTGTCTAGGAGGTTCTACCTGGTGCAGTGTATATTAACTGCACTACTGTGTGGTGTAATGCGAATTGCCACTATTATGTGGCCACGCACCTTCCCCACGAATCAACACCCCTAAATTTTTGCTGCGCGCCTGCGGCGTGCACTGTCCATGCTTTACCATGTAGGTACATGAGCACCAAGCATTACAGTATGTACATCATTTTGCCCTCCTAACTTAAAAATGTGCCCTCCCTGTGATCATCACTCTGCCCTAAAAAGTGAACACTATCATGTGTAGCTGGCACTGCTGGGGGGCATATTGTGTGTAGCTGGCACTGCTGGGGGGCATGTCATGTGTAGCTGGCACTGCTGGGGGGCATATCATGTCTATCTGGCACTGCACATTATGTGTATCTGGCACTATACTGGAGACATTATGTGTATCTGGCACTATACTGGAGACATTGTGTGTAAGGAACACTACTACTGTGGCTGTTATGTGTAAGGCTGCTAACTGTGTGCGTAGAGGGGGTGTGAAAATATATTTTTTTATAGCCTAATAATATGAAGTTATGAGTCCACGCCCACTTTTCCAGAGGCCATGCCCACTTTTCCTAATGCGCGCATAGGGTTTGGGGGGGGTGCTTTTACATGTTCTCGCTCAGGGTACTAGTAGGCCAGGAGCCGGCCCTGCTATTGTCACTGCATATGATTCTGTCACCATTGAAAGAATGGTGGAGAATTATATGAGTGACCGCGTCCAAGTAGGCACGTCAGAAAGTCCGTACGTATACTGGCAGGAAAAAGAGGCAATTTGGAGGCCCTTGCACAAACTGGCTTTATTTTACCTAAGTTGCCCACCCTCCAGTGTGTACTCCGAAAGAGTGTTTAGTGCAGCCGCTCACCTTGTCAGCAATCGGCGTACGAGGTTACTTCCAGAAAATGTGGAGAAGATGATGTCCATCAAAATGAATTATAATCAATTCCTCCGTGGAGACATTCACCAGCAATTGCCTCCAGAAAGTACACAGGGACCTGAGATGGTGGATTCCAGTGGGGATGAATTAATAATCTGTGAGGAGGGGGATGTACACAGTGAAAGGGCTGAGGAATCGGAGGATGAGGATGAGGTCGACATCTTGCCTCTGCAGAGCCAGTTTGTGCAAGGAGAGATTGATTGCTTCTTTTTTGGTGGGGGCCCAAACCAACCAGTCATTTCAGCCACAGTTATGTGGCAGACCCTGTCGCTGAAATGATTGGTTTGTTAAAGTGTGCATGTCCTGTTTATACAACATAATTGTGGGTGGGAGGGCCCAAGGGCAATTCCATCTTGCACCTCTTTTTCTTCTTATCATCATGTGCTCTTTGGGGACTATTTTTTTAAAGTGCCATCCTGTCTGACACTTCCGTATATGTCCAATATAATTCCAGTGATTTTGCCGTATAATTCCAGTGATTTGGCTGTATAATTCCAGTGATTTTGCTGTTTAAATCCAGTGATATTGCCATTTAATTCCAGTGATTTGGATGTATAATTCCAGTGATTTGGATGTATAATTCCAGTGATTTTGCCATTTAATTTCAGTGATTTGGTACTTATAATTCCAGTGATTTGGATTTATAATTCCAGTGATTTTGCAGTATAATTCCAGTGATTTAAACGTATAATTCCAGTGATTTGGACGTATAATTCCAGTTATTTTGCCGTATAATTCCAGTGATTTGGACGTATAATTCCAGTGATTTGGATGTATAATTCCAGTGATTTGGACATATAATTCCAGTTATTTTGCCGTATAATTCCTGTGATTTGGACGTATAATCCCAGTGATTTGGATGTATAATTCCAGTGATTTGGACGTATAATTCCAGTTATTTTGCCGTATAATTCCAGTGATTTGGACGTATAATTCCAGTGATTTTGCTATTTAATTCCAGTGATTTGGACGTATTATTCCAGTGATTTGGATGTATAATTCCAGTGATTTGGACGTATAATTCCAGTTATTTTGCAGTATAATTCCAGTGATTTGGACGTATAATTCCAGTGATTTTGCTATTTAATTCCAGTGATTTGGATGTATAATTCCAGTGATTTGGACGTATAATTCCAGTGATTTGGACGTATAATTCCAGTGATTTTGCAATTTAATTCCAGTGATTTGGACGTATAATTCCAGTTATTTGGACGTATAATTCCAGTGATTTGGACGTATAATTCCAGTGATTTTGCAGTATAATTCCAGTGATTTGGACGTATAATTTCAGTGATTTTGCCATTTAATTCCAGTGATTTGGACGTATAATTCCAGTGTTTTTGCCATGTAATTGCAGTGATTTGGACGTATAAATTCAGTGATTTGGACATATATTTCCAGTGATTTGGACATACAATTCTAGTGATTTTGCAGTATATTTCCAGTGATTTGGACGTATAATTCCAGTGATTTTGCCATTTAATTCCAGTTATTTGGACGTATAATTCCAGTCATTTTGACATTTAATTCCAGTGATTTGGACGTATAATTCCAGTGATTTTGCCATTTAATTCTAGTGATTTGGTCGTATAATTCCAGTTATTTTGCCGTTTAATTCCAGTGATTTGGACGTATAATTCCAGTCATTTGGACATATAATTCCAGTGGGAATTGTTTATGTCGCTTGGCTTAGTCATACAGCTACGTCATTGCACTTCTTCAACATCTTTGCATGAGGTGCTGTTTGGGGCCTAGTTTTTGTAAAGTGCCATCCTTTCTGACACTGCATATGAGTCCAGGGGTACTGCTGTATTAGTCCTGGAGTACTGCCGTATAAGTCCACCAATTGCAGAAAGATGAAAAATGACAGGGGCGTGCAGGAGATGCTGTCAGTGAACCGAACAATTGCAGCCCACTCTCGACATTCAGCCACTGCGTGACACTACTAGATGGGCTAGGTGGTTGTGTCACTTAGCTTAGTCATACAGCAACCTCGGTGCACCCTTTTTACTTCTTTGCATCATGTGCTGTTTGGGTCCTTTTTTTGGATATCTGCCCTCCTGTCTGCCACTCCTAGATGGGCCAATTGTTTGTGTCGCTTGGCTTAGTCATACAGCTACCTCATTGCACCTCTTCTACATCTTTGCATGAGGTGCTATTTGGGGACTAGTTTTTGAAAAGTGCCATCCTGTCTGACACTGCAGTGCCACTCCTAGATGGGCCAGGTGTTTGTGCCGCACACTTGTGTCACTTGGCTTAGTCATACAGCAGCCTCGGTGCACCTCTATTTCTTCTTTGCATCATGTGCTGTTTGGGGCCTTTTTTTATATCTGCCCTGCTGTCTGACACTGCAGTGCCACTCCTATATGGGTCAGGTGTTTGTGCTGCACACTTGTGTCATTTAGCTTAGCCATACAGCCACCTTAGTGCAACCTTTTGGCCTAAAAACAATATTGTGAGGTGTGAAGTGTTCAGAATAGACTGGAAACGAGTGGAAATGAATGTTATTGCGTTTAATAATACTGTAGGATCAAAATTACCCCCAAATTCTGTGATTTTAGCCATTTTTATGTATTTTTAAAAAAATAATCCAAAACCAAAACACAAAAGGGTGGTTTTGGCAAAACCAAAACACAGAAGTGGAATTAGAACCAAAACCAAAACACACAACACGAAAAATGCCAGCCGCACATCTCTACATTTTAGATAAGTCACATACAAGTAGCCCAAGCCTATTACTGCTTTCATCCCTTTAACATTTCCAGGATGCCGGTAAATCTATTATCTACACCATTATTTAATCCTTCATCAGTTCTGTTCTATGTGAATCAGTAAATACAGTATACTCTGAAACTCAGTATTATGTTTAACTATGGAAATACAGTTTATTGGTGCATATAAATGATGTTAACAGAACAACATGCAATTCAAGAATGATAAGCAATAGAAGAGTCAATACTTAACTTATATGTGAAAGTTCTTGAATATGTCTTTCATATCTTCAGTCATCTGAGGGCAACCCGTTATTGAATAACGCTTGGAATTGATGGCCAATCTCACTGCAGACGTACTAATCACAGGCACATGCCGCATGGTTTTCTGTCTTATACTGGATACACACGGTGCAATTTTTTTGCACTATATCGCACCATGTATACGCACTATATTGCATGCGATATAGGGGGTCATTCTGACCCGTTCGCTCGTTGCATTTTCACGCAGCAGAGCAAACGGGTCCCTGCTGCGCATGCGCCGGTGCCTTTATGCGCCTGCGCATGCGAGATGGCCGACCGCTGTAGCAGGACAGCGATCGCCTGATTGACAGGCAGAGGCGATCAATGGGCGGGAGGGGGCAAAACGGCGGCGTTTGGCCGCCGTTTCTTAGGCACGGTCCAGCCAACGCAGGCGTGGCCGGACCGAACGGGGGGCGGGCTGTAGCGGCTGCGTGATGCCATATGCAGCCGCTGCAGGCCAGGGAGCGAGGAGTAGCTCCCGGCCAGCTCGCTAACGCTGCGTTGGCCGGGAGTTACTCCTGAAGTGCAAAGGCATCGCCGCTGTGCGATGCCTTTGCACTTCTGCGAGGGGGGGCCGGACTGACATGCGGGGCGGACTAGCCCCGTGCTGGGCGTCCCCCCGCATGTCAGTAAAGTTGATTGTAGCTGTGCAAAAGTTTGCACAGCTACGATCAACTCGCGGTGTTGCGGTGTGCGCTCCCTCGGGTCGTTTCCGATGTTCTATGTCAGATGAACATGCAGCTCAATTTTAGCTAAATTGTAAACTATCTAGTTCATATTGTACCGTGTGTATGGTAATGTATGATATTGTATCCAATGTGTGTCATCACAATAAAGTGAGAAGTCTTATATTATGCTATATCTTACCGTGTGTATGCACTATTTCGCTTGTTCAGGAGCTCAGGGAATTTCAATGGAAATATTGTAGGATGTATAAACATAGCCAAAATCTTACCGTGTGTATCCAGCTTTAGTTGAATTCCAATTAAACAAAGGGAACATGCCCTTCATATACTATAGTTTCTACTTACAGAGGTATTCCCTATATTCTGATTTTAACTACTGTAGTATCTGGACCATCATGATCTACATACACACAGAGGCATAACTGTGGGAGGCAACAGAGTCACCTGCTGCCGGGCTTCTGCTCTGAGGGGGTCACCTCTCCTCCTGTTCCGTGTGTTCAGCCGCTGCTATCTCTTTCGTAGCCGAATCCCCCACTAGTCCCTTCACCTTACAAATCACACCCTCTTTATTATAGATACACATTTTACAAGTGTCATAGCCAGGATTAGAACCCACGACCTATTGCACTGGAAGCAGACATCTTACTGAACCTTGGCAATTGTAGGGGCAGGAGCTTATGCAATTACATACTTACTAATTGACACAATTTAGCCCTGATCATGGGCTTAGCTATAGAGGTTGCAGGGGGTGCCATTACTATGGGACTTAAAGGTTTAGAGAGTGCCAGATCAGGGCATATAGTCTACCAAGTTCCCATACGTAGTCGGGCTTGGCCCATTGCCTAGCCCGAATG